>NC_066623.1:87850514-88476751 GCF_025201925.1 Gopherus flavomarginatus | reverse complement strand
AGCCTGTCTTGGGTACAGCATCTCTGAAGACCAGTACATGGTAGAATTGAGGCCACTGCTCAGTGGACCCTTAGCAGAGGTGGCGGCTGAAATGCCTAGGGACAGAATGAACGATTATAAACTGTTTCAAACCAAGGCCAGATTCAGAATGGGGATAACCCCGGATCATGCCCGTCGGCATTTCAGAACCCAAAAGTGGAAACCAGATGTGTCATTTCCCAAAAAATGCCTACTACGCTGGGAAAAATTAGGAGGCCTGGATATCAGGAACCAATGTTAAATCCATAGACGAACTGCACCTCCTCATACAAATGGAATAGTTCTTGCATGGTGTTCCTGAGGACATAACACGGTACATACAAGATGGAAAACCCAAAAATCTCACCTAGGCGGGGGAGATTGAAGCCAGATGGATGGAAGTGGCAGAAAGCAAGAAAGCTACTGTCAAGGGGAACGAATACCCCAGAGGGCACACCCAATAAACCCTACAACCGAGGGCAGCCAAAGACCCCACCTACAACCCAAGGAAAGCCACAGACACCCTATTCTTCCACCTCACCAGTCTCCAGTAACTCACCTCGGCCCAGTGACCAGTCAGCTGGAAGATGCTTTAAGTGTAATGAACTGGGACACATAAAGGCCAACCACCCAAAGAACCCAAACCAAGTGCAAGTTGTTACACCACCATCACACCAAAGATCCCCAGGCCCAGATGCCTCTCAAATACCCTTAGAGCGAAGGGAAAATTTGAGAGTGGGCGGAAAGAAGGTTACCGCGTGGAGAGACACGGGGGCACAAGTGTCAGCTATCCATCAATCCTTCGTCGACCCCAAATTCATCAACCCAAAGGACCAAGTGACAATTTACCCCTTCATATCACAAGTTGTAGACTTGCCTACAGCTAAACTGCCTGTCCAGTACAAAGGCTGGTCAGGAATGTGGACTTTTGCAGTCTATGACAATTATTCCATCCCCATGCTACTGGGGGAAGACTTGGCCAACCAGGTGAAGCGGGCCAAGAGAGTGGGAATGGTTACACATAGCCAAACCAGGCAAGCTTCCAGACCCATTCCTGTTCCTGAGCCGTCCACAGGAAACCCATCTGTGCTACCAGAGACCCAGATAGAGGTAGTGGACCCGGATTCCCTGCCAACAACGGAAACAGCCACAGCACCTCCAGTCCCAGGCCCAGAACTGGAACAGCAACCAGCACCAGCAATTGCAACCACATCTTCAAACTCAACGCCAGAGGGCGCCAGCGAGCCAGAACTGGCAGAAGCAACAGACAGCCATACCCAAAAGGCTCAGCCAGAGCCTGAAATACCCTCAGGTGCACCAGCGGAGAGCGGTTCACCAGCAACGGAAACAACTCCATCACCTACATCGCTTCCAGAGGGACCAAGCCCAATCAGACCCCAGTCTGAGGAAGAACTGGTGACCCCAGCCTCAAGGGAACAGTTCCAGACTGAGCAGGAAGCAGATGACAGCCTTCAGAAAGCTTGGGTGGCGGCACGGAGCACCCCACCTCCTCTCAGCTCTTCTCACCGATCCCGGTTTGTTATAGACCAAGGACTTTTATACAAGGAGATTCTTTCTGGTGGACACCGGGAAGAATGGCAGCCGCAAAAACAGTTGGTGGTTCCAACTAAGTACCGGGGGAAGCTCTTAAGCTTAGCCCATGATCATCCCAGTGGCCATGCTGGGGTGAACAGAAACAAAGACAGATTGGGGAAGTCCTTCCACTGGGAGGGGATGGGCAAGGACGTTACCAAGTATGTCCGGTCTTGTGAGGTATGCCAAAGAGTGGGAAAACCCCAAGACCAGGTCAAGGCTCCTCTCCAGCCACTCCCCATAATTGAGGTCCCATTTCAGCGAGTAGCTGTGGATAGTCTGGGTCCTTTCCCAAAAAAGACGCCCAGAGGAAAGCAGTATGTATTGACTTTCGTGGACTTTGCTACCCGATGGCCGGAAGCAGTAGCTCTAGGCAACACCAGGGCTAACGCTGTGTGTCACGCCCTAACAGACATTTTTGCCAGGGTAGGTTGGCCCTCCGACATCCTTACAGATTCAGGATCTAATTTCCTGGCAGGGACCATGCAAAAACTGTGGGAAACTCATGGGGTGAACCACTTGGTTGCCACCCTGTACCACCATCAAACCAATGGCCTGGTGGAAAGGTTTAATGGAACTTTGGGGGCCCTGATACGTAAATTTGTCAACGAACACTCCAATAATTGGGACCTAGTGTTGCAGCAGTTGCTGTTTGCCTACAGGGCTGTACCACATCTCAGTTTAGGGTTTTCACCATTTGAACTTGTATATGGCCACGAGGTTAAGGGGCCATTACAGTTGGTGAAGCAGCAATGGGAGGGGTTTACACCTTCTCCAGGAACTAACATTCTGGACTTTGTAAGCAGCCTACAAAACACCCTCCGACACTCTTTAGCCCTTGCTAAAGAGAACCTAAAGGATGCTCAGGAAGAGAAAAAGGCCTGGTATGACAAACATACCAGAGAACGTTCCTTCAAGGTAGGAGACCAGGTTATGGTCTTGAAGGCGCAACAGGCCCATAAGATGGAAGCATCATGGGAAGGGCCATTCAAGGTCCAGGAGTGCCTGGGAGCTGTTAACTACCTCATAGCATTTCCCAATTCCTCTCTAAAACCCAGAGTGTACCATGTTAATTCTCTCAAGCCTTTCTATTCCAGAGACTTACAGGTTTGTCAGTTTACAGTCCAGGGAGATGATGCTGAGTGGCCTCAAGGTGTCTACTATGAAGGGAAAAAAGACGGTGGCGTGGAAGAGGTGAACCTCTCAATCACCCTGGAACGTCTGCAGCGGCAACAAATCAAGGAGCTGTGCACTAGCTTCGCCCCATTGTTCTCAACCACCCCAGGACGGACTGAAAGGGCATACCACTCCATTGAGACAGGTAATGCTCACCCCATTAGAATCCAACCCTACCGGGTGTCTCCTCATGCCCAAGCTGCTATAGAACAGGAGATCTAGAACATGCTACAGATGAGTCTAATCCGCTCATCTACCAGTTCATGGGCATCTCCAGTGGTTCTGGTACCCAAACCAGATGGGGAAATACGCTTTTGCGTGGACTACCGTAAGCTAAATGCGGTAACTCGTCCGGACAACTATCCAATGCCACGCACCGATGAGCTATTGCAAAAGTTGGAAAGTGCCCAGTTCATCTCTACAATAGACTTAAACAAGGGGTACTGGCAAGTACCGCTAGATGAACCTACCAAGGAAAGGTCAGCATTCGTCACCCATGCAGGGGTGTATGAATTTTATGTCCTTCCTTTCAGGCTGCGAAATGCACCCGCCACCTTCCAGAGGCTGGTAGATGGTCTACTAGCAGGACTGGGAGAATATGCAGTTGCCTACCTCGATGATGTGGCCATTTTTTCGGACTCCTGGCCCGAACACCTAGAACACCTGGAAAAGGTCTTCGAGTGCATCAGGCATGCCAGACTAACTGTTAAGGCCAAAAAGTGTCAAATAGGCCAAAACAGAGTAACTTACCTGGGACACCAGGTGGGTCGAGGAACCATAAACCCCCTACAGGCCAAGGTGGATGCTATCCAAAAGTGGCCTGTCCCAAAGTCAAAGAAACAGGTCCAATCCTTCTTAGGCTTGGCCGGGTACTACAGGCGATTTGTACCACACTACAGCCAAATCGCTGCCCCACTGACCGACCTGACCAAAAAGACCCAGCCAAATGCAGTTAAGTGGACTGATGAGTGTCAAAAGGCCTTTACCCAACTTAAGGCGACGCTCATGTCTGACCCTGTGCTCAGGGCCCCGGATTTTGACAAACCATTCCTAGTAACCACGGATGCATCTGAGCGTGGTATAGGAGCAGTTCTCGTGCAGGAAGCAAAGGATCACAACTTCCATCCTGTTGTGTTTCTCAGCAAGAAACTGTCTGAGAGGGAAAGTCACTGGTCAGTCAGTGAAAAGGAATGCTATGCCATTGTGTACGCCCTGGAAAAGCTACGCCCATATGTTTGGGGATGGCGGTTCCAGCTACAAACCTACCATGCTGCGCTAGGGGAACAACAAGAAACTTCTTTGTTGGAGTTTAGCTCTCCAAGATTTTGATTTTGAAATTCAGCACATTTCAGGAGCTTCTAACAAAGTAGCTGATGCACTCTCTCGTGAAAGTTTCCCACAATCCAGTAGTTAAAAAGTGTTCTTAAAATGTAAAAGCCTGTTAGTTATATACTTACTGGTATATGTAAAGGTGCATGTGTTGTATTAATCTGTTTGGTGGGAGGAAGAAGTCAGCGGGAAAATCTCTTTGTGATAGATTTACTAAGCCTGACTTTGCATACCCTCTGGGTGAGTGGGAAGAGAGATTAGATCTCTCAGTACTCTGCTTACATGCATATCTACATTTTAAAGTGACCATTACCACAATATCTATGGCATTTAATGATCTACAAAAGACATCAGAAGATGGCTGATACCTAACTGAAGTTCCCATTTAGCTCAAGTGACAGAGACCTTTGTTTTGAAGAAGGTCCTGGGTTCTGTTTCATATACTGCATTCTCATGCAGCTTCTCTTGCACTTTCTCTAACCTCGCAAAGCGCTATTGGCCTATGCACTATAAGCAGTTGGCAAGAAATGTAGATGTTCTCCAGGTAATAAAGACACTGTAAATCTATATCAGGCTTAATCATTCTTAGCTGTATTATAACTGAGTACTTGGATACTGCCTGCTCTGTTACTCTCCACGAATCATCAGTGCCCCCTCTCTCGCTATAGGTTGCCATCAGTGATGCTTCCCAAGTTACCTAGGGTTGTGAAGCAGCTCACCACCACTTCCGCTTATAAGGGCATAAGAAAGTCTTGTCTGTGCATACTGTGGATCAACTCCCTGACTCCACCAGCCTCTGGCAACACAAGCACTGGCTTCCAGGCCTCCAAAAACTCTGCTCTCTGTATGTGTTAATGATAGGCACACACCAACCCCTAAGTCCTCTGAGCATCCCTGTGGAGTGCCCAGCCCGTTCCACTCACAGAACTGTCAGCTTCGCTACTCCCAAAGGAATAGTATGCACCAGCTGACAAAATTCAACTTAAACACAGAGCACTTAGATATACAGACAGTGAAAACAAGAGGAGGTTTATCAAAGAACAGAGATCCAAGTGATAGAAAGTACAAATATTGGAAAGAAGTGTTTGCATATAAAACAAAATCATAACATGCTTTCAAGAGCCTAAACTTCACTCACAAGGCATTCCCTTATCTCCTTCATGAGAGCTTACCCCAAAGTCCTTTTCCGAGCATTTTCAACCACGTTGGAGGAGATCCCTTCTCATAAGATCAAGCTTGCTTGTCCTCACAGTCTGAAGGAATCACTGGGGTGTTCCTCTGCACCCCAGATTTAATTTCAAAAGTTCATTATCTGACTCCTAAGCAGGATACCATACCTGGTTTTGTTTTTTCCTGCAGCCCACAGAGTGTATTGATCAGCATTTTGCTCAGACAGCAAATAGGCATCTATTGAACTCAGTTTGCATATAATTCTAGAGTGAGATAAGCATCTCTTTCCCCCTGCCTGACAAGAGTAAGTGGACCAATTCTGGTGACCTGCCTTAACTCACAGACCTAGAGAACATAAATTTTAAATACATATACATAACTCCTCACATATTTTCCATATACACATCTTACAAATGACCAGTGTGACATAGGCTTTCATTAGAGACCTTTTATGATCCCTCCTTTGTTGAACCCAGCAGAACATTGTACCCCTGTGCCCTCTGCCAGTTGGTATCGAGGGGTCCTTGGATCACACCATCTCAATAAGCTTTACATAACCTGCTCCAACAGTGTACCAGCCCCTTCTGAAAACTTCATCAGAAGCAGGATATCCCAAACACCACACTGGATAACAAACTACAAGTGAAATTAATCTAAAAAAAATAGTAAAAAAAATTATTTATTATCAACTTGACAAATCTATGCACTGTAACATCATAATTTGTTCAAAACAGCAACACTTCACACTACTACTATGGTAGAAGAACTTTACTTATGCTGTATATAGTACTATGAATAGTGAAGAGGTGTTATTACAGCTGAACTCTGCTCAGCAAGGGAAGATGTGGGAACTGAACAACCCACTGAATTTTACTTCCAATTCAGAAATCGGCAATTGCATGAAAAGTGAAGAAATTAAAAATAATTTTCATTTTATTGCAAATAAATAAATGCAATGTGCTTCCACATGAAATCTGAGATTCGAATGGAAATAGCCATAGGTCGTACCTCTAGGGCACACCCAGACATCCTTCCCTGGATGTAGTGCTGATTTGGAAAGTGGGAAGTGATCCTTGGGCTGAAAACCTTAGGAAGCAGCTCCCCCCTCTGGACATAACAGCAGTCCAAACCAAAAAAAGCAAACAAAATAATCTTGCAGTCCACAAAAGAGTCTGGGCTCATCCTGCTGTTCCATGCAAACCAAAATGTAAATGGTCTCTGTGAAGGGGGTCTGGGTTCCTAATCCCCTGTGTGTCCGGGTGGCCATAATCGGAGCACACAGGCTCTAAAAAGGAAAACCTCTCCAGAGGTTCCAGACTGCAGAGTCTATTCAGCAGCTTTCCTGGCAACCAGCCCCTGCTTTCTGTGGGATGAGGGAGTATTTTGGCTGGAATGGTCCGTTTTTTAAGCCCTGTCCCAGCCCCTCTGTCTGGGGATTTGTCCTGCTTGCTCTTGCCAATTGATCATCAGTTGGCAAAAGCAAACTGAATAAATTAAAAGTTGCCAAAGAAGTGGGGTGTGACTTCTAGCAAGGCTCGGAGGAACATGCTGGGGGAAGAGAGGAGTGAGCAAGTGGCCATGTCAGCCCTGTGCAGGAGAGAGGGCTCAGAACAGTAGCTCAGGCTGGGTCAGCCCTAAGTGGGCAGGCGGCAGGGAGGGCTCAGGCTTGGGCTGGCTCCACACGTAGGGAGGATAAGGGAGGGTCTCAGACTGTACCTGTGTGTGGGTGGGCAGCAAGAGGGGTTCAGCTGGCCCCGTATGTGAGGCACAGAATGGAGCCTCAGGCCAACCCACACAGGGTTTCCCTTGGGAAAAATATGGTCACCCTATTAGGGAGCTGTGCTCTAACTTTGCTATCCTCACAGGGCCACCCTGCACTCGGCTTGGAAGCTCTTTATTAAAAAGCTGCCTCTGTCCAGGCTTGACAGACCTCACAGGTAACACAAGGCTGGGACTGGTTGTGCCAGGAGGAGCTCTTTACTGCATTCCTTACTAGAGTGGGAACTGTAGCACCATAAAATAAATATAAAAGTGGCCTAATGAGATTACCTGCAGAAAATGAAAGTTGTGAAGGGTTGGTTTTTTTTAATTGATAGAGGAGGGATTTTCTCTTCACTATGCATGAATTTTGCTTGTTGTCACTGAGGTTATGAGAAACAGTCCCTCTATCCTTTTTCCTCAGTTCTTTTTTTAAAGAAAGATTAAACTTTAGATAGATTAGTTTTATTACCTTTACTAGTGGCAACTATGAAATCAATCCCTCCTGTTTCAATGTAGCTTTGAAAGAGTCCCAGTCTGATGCTTTACCAAAGCAGTGACAGTTCTGAGCAGGCTTTAAAACAGGATGGCTAAAAAGTAATGTCACCCTTTTGCCCTTCACCCTCCTATCTGTTGAATCCCACAGCAGTTTGTAGTTTTGAGTTATGACTGAATAAACATTAAGGCTTGTATCCTGAATCAGTATCTCCCAGTGCAGACACCTGTGCTGAAACATTCTATTTAATTGTACGTGAGACGCAAGATCAGCACCTAGTGAAATAAAAATACACTATTAATACTGCCTTAAGATTAAGTGAAACTCACAAAATCCAGAGAACATAGCAATGAGGTTGAATTGTACTATAGATCTGCCAATACTGTCATATTTTTGTTTGCTTATTAAAAGGGGGAGTATCAGACAAGGTAGCATTTTATTTTTGAGGATATATTTAAAAACTACCAGTAAAATCCCACATACCTAATTTGTCTTCCACTGACATCCAAACTATTGCTCTGGAAACCATTCTAGTCTCCATGGAAGGTTATGAGAAATCCCAATACACTAATACTTTTCCTTCGGAATTAATCTTATCTCTCCACAAGTCTCTAAAAGGGTTCTTACATGGAGATCAATAGAATTTAACTAGAGCTGTGCAAAATGTTCAAAAAGCCACATGAAACCATACAAAACTCACCAGGTCTAAGGTTTGCTCTAATAATTTGAACCAGCAGGGCTTTGCTCTAATTTTTATTTTGCTAGAGAACCTTTCATTATAAATCGAAAGCGGAATTTTTAGCACTACCTAGAATAGCATACATTTATAGAGGATCTTTTTTTTTTTTGCTATTTTTTTCAGATTCATTTTTGTGGTTGCTGTACAAAGTCCGCTGGGCTAAATCATACAGTTAGACTTGCAGAAGTCTAATTGGCTCAGTGTGATCAGCACGTTGCCAGCTGCAGCTAAGTAGAGAGGCACTCAATAACTGACTTCCATAATTCCAAATGTCCAAAAGTAAAAATTCAAACAGAAAACTCTTTAAAACACTGGCCCATTGTGTTCTTCTCCTCCTCTGTAGCTGAACAGCTGAACAGCCAGCTGTTGCTGTTCACAGGTAGTGACTCCATCCCTTGAGCTCAGAAGTATTTTTGAGCGAGAGGTCCTGGGTTCATTCACTACTGTTGAAGTAACCATAGTGTCATTACAAATTTCTACTAGTCGTCACAAAGATTCACACCAAAATTTGTGTAGTCAGTGAGAAGCAGTGGATTGTTCATTGTTTTGTCTGTCTCTGGCAAACCTCTTCTAATAATAATTCCAACATGAAAAAAGAAGTAGTATCTTCTATGGCTGTGCTGGCCAAATCTCTCAATCCATCATTCAAGCTTCAGGCTCACAGCATACACAGCAGCAGAGGTCTGGGGAATGTTTGTAGCCTCCGTGACTGTGTGCCTGCTGCTCTCGCTAATAACGGCACCTGGGTTGAAAAGTACTATGATCCATATTCAGAGAAATGCATGTGCACCTAAAATTCCATGAGCATAACTGATGAACATACACGAATGGTAATTTTGCGGCCAAAAAGCCAGTTACTGTGATTATGTATGCAAATTTGGTACACATGCATTTCTATGAAAATCTTTACGTATCCTTTCCTTTTGTAAACCTGAAGTCTCTATTAGGTTCATGTAAATATCTCTTTCATAACACCCAAAAATATAGGTATAAGTGTAATATGGGGACTGTTGCCCCTTACTAACATTCAGTGGAGGCGTTTTGGTTGGCTAGCTCCCAGCACTAAAAGAATGGGGAGAGGCCAATGCTTCAGGTCAGCCTCTGAGCCTGATTGACAGGGTGGGCAGGCTAATCAGGGAGTCAGGAGGCCGGGAGGTCTCGTCCTCCATGTAAGCTGGAATTGCCTGGGTCAGATAGCGTGGGGCCGAGCTAAGGAGAAGGCAGGGGCCCAAGCTGAGCTGGGGAGCAGAGTTGTGCCAGATCCAGAGAGGCTAGAAAAGCAGCCCAGGAAGCAGGTCAGAGTTAGGAGCAGGCTGCAGCCACAGAGCCAGAGACACAGCCCAGGGAGAGCAGATCCTGTGCTGTGAGCAGAGCTGCAGCTGCAGATCCAGGTGTGGTGAGCAACTGGGGCCAGCCAAGGTGGGACCTTGGACAAAGGACCCAGCGCAGAAAAACACCCCCAGCCAAGGGTCCTTGCAGGCCAGACTGGGAGGAGAATCTTAACCTGACAGGGGGCTGATGCTGGGAAGAAGGGTCCCACCACCCAAAGCCCAGAGGGGTGTGGCCACCACCATTGCAAGCGTCCAACCCGCAGCATCCCTGCAGCATAGCCAGGGCCTGAGAAGGAAGCCTGGGACATACAAGGAACAGACTGTGAAGTGCCCTGATGTCCAGAGACACTGTTTGTGATGTTCCCTGCCACAAGGCAGGGTGATGCGTTTTCCTTTAACCTTTCCCATTTTTCCTTATTCATTTTTTAAAATTAATTGTTAATTAAACAACTTGTATTTGCTTTAAGTTGTATGAAATGATCAGTGGGTCAGGGAGGTGCCCAGTGCAGAGAGAGTACCCCGGAGTGGGGACACCCTAGCCCCTGTCCTAGGTGACCACAGCGAGCTCCCCTGGAATCCTGAGCCCAGCCTCGTCAGGGTTACGAGGACTCTGCCAGACAGAGTGGAAGGGGAGTTCTCGAGGGCAGGGAGGCCTCTGGGGAAAGGAAGTGGGAGCGAGGACTCAGATAGTTTCGCTAGTCCACTTCACCGGGGTAGTGCAGAAGCCAAGAAAGTTCCTCACAATAGCGGGACCATTCCCCCACTTACATAAGGTCAACATCAGCAGCTCCTCATGAAGAAAAAGTGGAATGTGCTCTGTGGAATGAGAGAGAATTTTCAAGGAGCAATAGCTAGATTCAGAAGTAAGGTAGAAGGCAGAGGAAAGCAGAGCTACCTCATCACTGTCCACCTCTCAGGTAAGCACTTTTATCTCCAAATGTCAGAGACCTGCTGCATTTAATACAAGTTAACATAAAAGTCTCCAACAGCAATTGAGTCTTCAGAAAGGAGAGGGCAGAGAAGAAGTTGAAGGATATGCTGACACTGATTCTGGCAAAAGTGCTGAGTCGTCTAACAAATAGGATCATATTCAACTAATAACAATGAGAAAAAGCAGAGGATCTATTAGAGACTGGTCAAGAGAAGATATAAAATATTACTTCCTAGAAGGAACTGGCTGAATCTTTATCCTGAAGTGACAGCTGACCTGCTTCCTTTAGAGTCCTGCTGCTGCTACATAGCATCAAAGGGTGACTTGTTGGTTGGGTTGGAGGGAAGGAAAGACTAAAAACAAAAAGTGTGTGGGGGAGAGGGGAAGATGGGAATGGATCTGGACCCTACTTTGGGTACCTAGGCAAGATGGAAGGGGTTAGGTGATAGGGATCCTGGCTAATTGTTTGGGATGGAAAACCACAGGAAATGCTATGGTTTGAGCAAAATTTTGTGTGGGTTCTCAGGATCACATGAACCCAAAATTTCAGCAAAGCTTAAGGTGCATGGACTGCCCTGGGGTAAAACAAAACTGGGATGTTATGCACAGTTCCAAGATGCATGCATTGATTAAAGTCTTACTTTAAAAAAAATACTATATCTGCTGCCAAAACCCAAACAATTCTCGTTGATAACACATTTATATAACACTTTTTGTCATAACTCCATTAGAAACTGAAAGCACTTCAAAAACAGAAGTCACTTTGCTCACCACTGAAATTCAGTCATGTTTGAGGTGGAATCCAGCTGTTTAACACCACACAGGAACACTAAATAGATTGTGGCAGGAAATGAAAAAAAACATCCATTTGATCCTACATTTTAATTTTTTTCATGTCAGAAACCCAGATTTCATGGGCCTTCTTACAATAATGAACCTACGAGGGCCCCAATGAAGAAAACATATTTGTTGTAAGCAAACAAATTTCAGTAAAACTGTTTGGCATATGTGAAAAAAGTTTGCCAAATATGAAGGATTTTGCCATTTTTATTTTTGATTACTCTCTAGAAAAAAATCTAAATTTCTCCAATATTTAGAGGGAAATTTCTTCCAATCTCTTTTATGGTATACTGTAGCATATCATGATTTCATCTCTTTGGATATGTTCTGACTAAAGCTACATTTATGTTACAAAGATCACAGAAGTCTGTGACTTCCAGAGACCTTCCTGACATTCTCTGCTTCAGCCCCAGGGGCTGCAGGACTCTGTAGCTAGCAGCCAGCAGGGCCCTAGCAGAGTTCCAGTGACAGGCGACAGACTCTTGAGCGGCCCTCCTCAGGGTTCCAGTGATGGGCGACAGCCTTGTGAGGGGCGGGGGGGCCTTGGACGAGCAGTTGAGGGTGTCCCATTTTCTCTTTGGGAAATATGGTCACCCGGCAGCCTCCAGCTGCCATGGGCAGAGGGGGAAAAGCCCACAGCTTCCAGCCACCACATTGGCAGGGGAAATTATGGAGCCGCAGCAGCAAAAGTCACAGACAGTTCATGGCTTCTATGAATTTTTGTTTATTGCCCATGACCTATCCATGACTTTTACTAAAAATAACTACGACAAAATCATCTTAGCTTTAGTTATGACCTCTCAAGAAACATGAAAAGTAGACAGTATCCTAAATTGGACACTGCTAGGGGACATATACATTAAACATCATGCTTTCCCTTGTCCTTCACCATCCAAGAAGCAGACTCAGATTTCCAGATTCTCTGCTATTTCCTCTCACCTTTCAACTCCTAAATTCCACCCACATTTTCACTTCAAGGCTGAGTTCACAGAAACATTTTACAGAAAAATCCAACTTCTCCCAGAGCTTTTTGGTAATTGATTGCCACTCCTTGGCACCAATTATATACAACTGCTTCAGAACAGAACCAAAGCAAGCTGCAGGCTCAGGAGCATTGTTGCAACCCCATCCTCAAGCAATCAGACTCAGTACAAAGAAGCAAAGGTGAGAAAGACACCAGTCTAACAGGCCAATGAAGGAATAGGCCTGTATTTTTCACTGAAGTCCAGCAAACCTTGTTTGTCAGACTGTAAATATCTGGAAAAAGTTCACTTGGCAAAAACTTTCAGTCACTACAAACAGGATTGGTTTCTCCGTGTCTAATTTCAGTGATGCCAGACATCAAGTCTCCCACTGACTTTGATTGAGGTTGTGGGTGTTCAGGACCTCTAAAAATGAAGCATCTACTCTTCACCATCAGAGGGGTAACCGTGTTAGTCTGGATTTGTAAAAAGTGGCAAAGAGTCCTGTGGGGTGATGATCTGCTCCTTGACACACAGGCGGATGGTACCCAGTAAGGCCAATCTGACCAAGATGGCATGCCATACAATATTGGCCCAGCTGACACTGGCCAGCCCATTACCACTTGTACACCAGTTGGGGTGGCACTCTAAATGAGGACTTCTTGATACCCTCCTTGGGGTCATTCTCTGACGGCAGAGGAGGGAGCATAAGCTTTCGTGGGTGAATACCCACTTCGTCAGACGCATGTCTTCACCACGTGTTCAGCTTTAGTTCTAAACAAGGTTTTTGTGGACTTACCTGGTGATCCCATGGTTAGTGCTTGCACTGTAGACACTGTCTTCCAACAACTTCCACACCATGAGACCTGAGAAACCTGATTTCTATCTATGCTTACTATCAGAACTAGCTTTGATATCTCAGATCTCTCTCTGTGGTAACAGCTGGTGAATTCTGAGGTTTAAGTGCAACCTCTGTACCCTCCCATACAGTAGGTGATTTACCAGTACCTAGACACATCTTTCCTTACTAAGCAGAAAGCCCTCTGACCAACCTAGCAGCAGTTGTGATGACCTCCAGAGAGATTCCATCAACTCATTCCTCTGAAGCCGTAAGGAAGCAACATGTGGCCTTAAAGGAGAGTAGGTCTAAACCATCAGAGAGGGAAAGATGAAACTGTATTTACCACTTATAAATAGCACTATTTGGCTGATCCACAAAGCACTAGTAAAGTGAGTATCATCATCCACCTTTTTACAGAAGGGAAAACTGAGGCCCCATGAGGTTGAGAGACTTGTTTTAGGTCACAAAGAAAATCAGCGGCACACACACACACTAACATGCAGTCAAGAGATGCACCCCTCTGCTGGCTTGCCAGCGACTTGTGGGATGCTTGTGCTGCAACCTTATGGACAACTATCAATGGCATGTCAATACTGTGTGGAAGCATGGGGTTCCAGTCATCATTGTGGCAAGCTGAACTCAACAATCAACTCTGCACTTCATACGCTCACTCATGAGACCCGGACAACTCCAGTGTTCAACCTTGCAGTCCTAGCTGACATTATTCCTTTGGTAATTAGGCATGAAGATAGGGCCCTGGCTGCATTACTGTGCATAGACATCTATCAAGACAGCTTACTTCACAATTTCTTCTCAAAGCCACATCAAAAATGCCAGCTAACATCAAGACGCTCCTTTTCTGAAATAGCTGAGCCTCACAAATGACTTCCTAAGAAACACTAGCAACAGGCTGTGCGAAAGTATATTTTGGATTAATAGTGTTTCTTGGCAGACACACAGACAACTCAGATCTGCACCCTCTAGTGTCTCCAGATCAGCTCTCAAATACCTCTAAGAACATATAAATGAACTGAAAGACACTTATTTGTTACACTAGGATACATTGTGGTTCAATTTACAGCTTTACCTTGTGGCTCCTTGAGCTCCCTTTCCTGCCACTGTGGAGCTCAAGAACAAACAGCACACCAGCTGGTTGTGGACTGCCCTCTTTATCATTTTGATGATGGATAGATGTTCTTGATGTCTCCAAGATCAGGCTTGACAAAGCCCTGGCTGGGATGATTTAGTTGGGAATTGATCCTGCTTTGAGCAGGGGGTTGGACTAAATGACCTCTTGAGGTCCCTTCCAACCCTGATATTCTATGATATTCTATTATTTTAAATGATGCTGCTGTGATAGAATGGTTACACCACTTACCCAACACCTAATTCATTGTTTGTGCCCTCAGAAGCCAGTCACCAGAAAAATGGCAGAAAAGAGTGAGAAAGCCATAGTCCTGGTTTCATCGAGTGCTCTACCTAATGGACCCAACTGCCCCTCCAAATGGAGCGATCATCTGTAGAGGGCAAACCTGCATCCTCCCCCAAAACAGTCGTGTTAAATTATTACTATGTTGTGTTGTTCTACAATTCATCAAATGAACTGCATTTAGAATTATTTTAAAACATTCATATTGTTTGACAACTAAAATTCCCATTAACGTATTGCAGTAATTACAGTAGTGCGTTTTGCTCCTTTTAAATGGTACCTCACAGCCACAAATGTACAAAACTACAGAACATCCAAACTAACAAAGATCATTTCACCACTTTTCATTTATTCTTAATAATTCATAACTCTAATATTTACTCTATTACCTGTTAAGCTTAAATATTCATGACATACCACAGCAAATTTGAGAGTACCTTCTGGATAGAACAACAGCAGAGAACTTTTGCCCTTGGTCTAATAGGGAAATGCTGTCACTATGATTAATAAGAGAAATAACAAAATCTCATAATTACAATTAAGAAAAATATCATGTACAGAAATTTCACTATTGTCATAATGTTACTCAACAGTCTGAGTTCCAAATTATGTATGAAAATTATCTCCAGATTATTAGATTATATTGCATTTAATACATTATTTTCAATTATTTTGTTCTTTCATAACAGTGTATAGGATTCATGTGTCACGTTTTTAGGAGATTTTTACAGTGGTCAATTTTTATTCTTTAACATTATGATGTATTGGTCAAAATGAAGATTATTCCCCATTTTGCCTGGTTAATTCATTTCCCACCATATGGAACTTTTTTCAGAGGAACGAAAAAGCAACTGAATTCCATATGAATTCATCCAGTTCAACCCTACAGTGACCTCCAGTCAAATGGTACTAGTTTATCAATAGCACCTTCTAATGGCTCAATAGATATATGGATACAGTGCTCCTTACATTCTACTGAAACAGAGGCCAGTGTGAGTAAACCACTAACAGATCTAATCCTGCAATATGCTCACCTATACTCAGCTGCTATTGATTTCCATTCACAAATACTACTGGGCCAGGCAGCATTATTGCTTGCAGAGTGCTGGCACACAGGGAGTTAAAGAAAGCAGAACTCTAACTTTATAAATCTAGAGATCATAAATATCTATTGAGAGAGTGTCATCTTATACAATAATGAAAAACCTGAAGCTGAGGCTTGGATTCTTGGACTCTGAACTAATGCTGTCTATATGAACTAGATTAGGTATTTGGGGTGTGGTTTTTTCTGACTCTCAATTTACTGAAGGAAAGACTTGATCAGTTACCACCTTAAAAAAAAAACTGAAAATTTTTAAATAGACTTCTGACATTTTGATAATTACTGACAGTCCCTTATTAACTAAGGGCTACTTGAGATTCACAGATTGGAATCAACTATCTAACTGTTTCACTGCCATCACAGAGAACTCAAAGTCCAAGCCAGATACTTTTCAGCAAGTCACTGTAAGTGCATTGAATGCTTTGTAATATTTCTAGCTATCTAAACAAAACACTGTGTTCCTCTAGTCGATTCAAGTTTTCTCTGGGTATGTTTTGTTTGATGGTCAAGATCAGGGGTAGGCAACCTATGGCACACGTGCCAAAGGCAGCATGCGAGCTGATTTTCAGTGGCACTCACACTTCCTAGGTCCTGGCCACCAGTCTGGAAGACTCTGCATTTTAATTTAATTTTAAATGAAGCTTCTTAAACATTTTAAAAACTTTATTTACTTTACATACAACAATAGTTTAGTTATATATTATAGACTTATAGAAAGAGACCTTCTAAAAACGTTAAAATGTATTACCGACACACAAAGCCTTAAATTAGAGTGAATAAATGTAGATTCAGCACACCACTTCTGAAAGGTTGCCAACCTCTGGTCAAGATCTAAAGGCTGACACTGTGCCTCATCCAGTGGTGGTGGTTGTCCCACAGTCATCTCCTGTGGTCCCATGTCCAGTTCCTGTGTGGGTGACCTAGCCAGAGAAGCCATCAGCAATCTCCTCCTCTTAATAGACATGTGGGGTGATGATCTGCTCCTTGACACATGGGAGGATGGTACCCAGTAAGGCCAGTATGACCAAGGTGGCATGCCATACAACATTGGCCCAGCTGACACTGGCCAGCCCATTACCACTTGCACACCAGTTGGGGTGGCACTCCAAGTGAGGGCTACATGATACCCTCTGTCAAGAAGGAATACATTGCCATGGTGAAGAGAAGTCATAAAGGGTGGTGACAAAGCGTTGTATGGTACCTCTTCAAAGGGCTAGGCTCATGGGTGGTTTGAGCCAGTGCCAGCCATTCTTTGGTACCAGGAACATCTTTGGAAGGGAGATGAATACCTCTACAGTATATCTCAGGTCCTTGTTCAGTTCCATCATAGGTATTAATGCCAGATCTCTCACTCTGCCCAGTTGTTATGGGGTTTTGTTCTAGGAGAAGTAATGTTTCACATCCTCTCTTCAAGGACTTCTCTTTTGTCTTTAAGCTTGGTCCAATTATGTGAGTGGTGTCCCATTTATAAGCAGGTGTAGGTGTAGGACCTTCACTTTTGGGTCCAAAGTGAGCTGTATGCCCTACTCAAGTAGATGTAGCTTAAGTCGAGTGCCTCTGGACTTGCAGGTCCTGGAAAAGAAAGACTTGCACACAGAGCACCAGTCTGAGACATGGCTCTTTTCTAGGCATCAGCTGTGCCCATCCATGACATCACAGGACAAGTACGGTTTAAGTCCAGGGGGATTGGATTCTACCATGGGGTGTGGCAGTTCATCAGAAGCATCACGGCTCACCCTGCTATATAGGGGATCTCTGATAAATTTTAATATTTTTATTTGTAGGAAGATCCTTTAGATGATATAGAGAAGATAAGATCTGCTCACCTAATAGGTTTATAAAGAACTGGTCTAGGGGCTATGAAAAGAGTATTGACTCAGACAGTCATTGGATTCTGCCTCACTGCCACAGGTGGGGAGAGGAAACTGAGGAAGGGTCAGGGCTACTGTGCCCTTTAAGCTCTCACACAGCAGCATGAGGAGGCATAGGATGCATGTGTGGCCATGATGAACACTACTATTCAAAAATATCCCATCTTGCATGCGTGGAGTGCATGTGCACCTAGAGTGGAATCTACACCGACACATACTGAAAGAAGAAGGGACGGTATTCTATAGCCTATACAAAGCTCAAGTTCTAAGTAATTTGAAGGTCTGGTTTAGCCCTATTTCCATTTAAAGCACATTCCTGCACATATTTACAGGATTGTTGTGATCAGCATTTTCCCACCATCAAAATAATAGAGAAAATCTAACATGAAATCCTAGAAAAAACAACCGAAACACAACTCAAGATGATGTAACACCAACAAAAGCCTGGATAAAATGTCCTCCCCCAGGATCCTGACATAGGGGATCTCTTTGACACACATTCCCTCCAGCCTTTTTCATAAGCTGTGAAGCTTCCCAAATACCATAACTCTGGACAACAGAAATGGAACATCAGGAACAAATAGCAGGATCTCTGATTCCAGAAGGCTTTTCATTAACTGTGAAGGTTCCTGGGGACACTGGGCTCAAGTTGCTAGAGATCAGATTTTTTATCACTAATCGTTAAAAAACAAAACTCCTCTGTGTGGACCCTTATTCATTTGTGGTTCAGAAGGGGCAAATCTGCACACAGCTGAGGTGTACATGTGGTGCAACATGTCAGGATTCTCAGTGAAACATTTCAGAATAAACATCAGCAGAATTAAGCAGCTCAGTTATTGTTTTTATGAGACTTTTACTATCAATAGTTTTTCTAATTTTCTTTATGTGCCTAATAAGATACTTGGATAAATGCTTGTAAATTCTCTTTATTCCAAAAATAGGCTAGAAAAGTGAAGAGATTGGTTATTACTGAGTTCCCCAGAGAGGACCACCTATAGATTTTTTTTGGAAAGAGAGAGAGAGAGAGAGAGAGAAAGAGAGAGACTGACAATAGTAACAATCTAGACTTGAAGTACGCGATGACCATAGAAGCAGATGGGCTCAGTCAAAAGCTACTTAATGCTGACAAGATTTTGCTGTCTTGCTCTCCCGAATTTTTATCTGGATTTCTCCCAGGAGCATGTTCTTTTTAGTTCAGGGAACCCATCCATGGTTCTCCCTTGTAATGTCCATCAGAATCTGTCGATATCTGCCTTCAAGGCTTAGTGTTCACAAGTCTCTCTAATAAGGTCAGTTCATTTGTGATCATTTTTCCACTATATCCTCTCTTTATTTTTCCTCAGCCATTCCATTGAGAGAGTAGCTGCTCCTTTCTGGGGCATTGGTGCCTATTTTATTGTAATATTTGTACAGAGTGCAGATATAAAGTGAGAAGTGGTATGGAAACAATTAAGGAAAATATTAGGAAAAGAAAGAGGGACAGTAATTACTTGGTATTAGCCCAACTGTGGAGGAGTTCAATTTTATCCACTGGTAGTAAAAATGGAATGGAGGGAACATAGGATAACACTCGCTCAGTGTGAGCTTTATGCTTCAGTCCACCCAAAGGGTTAAACCCAGGCCTGGTCTACACTGGGGTGGGGGGGATCGATCTAAGATACACAACTTCAGCTATGAGAATAGCGTAGCTGAAGTCGACATATCTTAGAACGACTTACCTCCCGTCCTCATGGCACGGGATAGATGGCCGCATCTAGATGAGACGTGATAAATAGATCCCCTATAGATAGATCGCTACCCGCCGATCCAGCGGGTAGTCTTGATGTATCCCCAGAGTCAATAAGTTTAATTGAATTACACCTGGAAATTCATAGCAACAGAAAAGACACTGTGTCCTCAGTTAATTCCATCATAGCAAAGTGCCTGCTACAGAATGATAGTGTCCCAATAGCAGAAAACCTTAAGCTGGTATACTACTCAATGATCCCTTGAATGAGGAACAACATATTATTAGAGAAAGAGTGTGGACAGCTTGTATTGATCCTCTTGAGGACATTTAATTATGTACAGTTTGCTTGATTACATGTGAGGTGGTCGGACATGAGGTTTTTATGTCATGTTTTAAGCTGTGGAGGTGAATGATTATGGCCTTTTCCTCCTGTCTGTGACTGGGCTGTGTTGTTAATGACTGTTCTGTTAATGTGGTATGCAATATTAAGTAATATAAGATATTTATAACAAGTTGTAAAAAAGCTGTGGCCTGAACAAATCATGTATAAATTTTTAATGAATTGGTCCCTGGGTCTATTAATTTAGTTATAGGCACAATGCGAATAAATATATTGTCTGTGTCTGAGGCACTAAAAGGGAGAAAAGCATTAGCCAGGGTCAAATGCTGTTGTATTCTATTAGAAGAAGAAAAAAATAGATAAGCAACCGCATACTAGAAAACTACACACAGTATAATTCCATCAAGAGACATCACCAACCACAATCACAATGCTAAAGTGGTTTGTCACAAGGACCAAAAGACTTTCTCCTTGTACTACACTGCAATGAATAGGTTATTGTAGAAGTCTGGACACCAATGGGATTTTACATCACCAATAGCCATGATGGTGTACCCATAGTATTATGTCCATGAGTTGCTTCCCTTTACTTAGAGAAGATTAAGACGGCATTTAAGAGAGAATGATCAACCTTCTATAGTATTTTTAAATCATCCTATGGAATTCTAGAACATGAGGTACAATGCCACATTAAGTTATGTAGATCAGTTTAATAATTCTACAGGAGGAGGGATAGCTCAGTGGTTTGAGCATTGGCCAGCTAAACCCAGGGTTGTAAATTCAGTCCTTGAGGGAGCCATTTAGGGATCTGGGGCAAAAATCTGTCCAGGGATTGGTCCTGCTTTGAGCAGGGGGTTTGGACTAGATGACCTCCTGAGGTCTCTTCCAATCCTGATATTCTATGATTCTAAGAAAGTACATCATCCCCTTTCAAAATTATATAGTTTTCTCAAGAAACTAATCCAATTTCTATAGAATCTTACTGGTTCTTCTAATATATTCCATAGGATTTTACTTTAAGAGCCTAATGGAAAAAATCTTACAAAAATTTAACAGACAAAACCAAAAGGGTGCTACAAAAATTACTGTAAAAAAACCCTGCAAATTTAATAGAGGATGATATATTTTCTATAGTTTTACTGACCATCCTATACAATTTGATAGCAGAGAGATAATTTTCACTGAAATTCTATAGGCTGTTCCAAAAAATCCTATAGAAAAGTTGTAATTTTCTATTAAGTCCTATGAACTTGTCCCGTAAGATTGTAACAATGCCTGAGAAATGCAACAGTCACACATAAATGCATTTTCTCTGTGGCTAATCACCATCATTCCAGATATTTGGCCTGCTATTATAGCTCTTCTTTATTCTGGCTGTTCTCTTTTCCTTCCTTCTGATCTGTGTTCACTTATAAGCTCACATTCTTGATATCACCTTCACACTTACTAAGTCAGTCACCCTTAGATACCATCTGTTCTCTTCTTTTATGTATCTGTTTGATATAATGGCATTCAAGTTACTTTAATGTTGTAAGAAACACGAGAAAACATTCAGGGATATGTCATAGACCAGGACTTAGGTGGTCATGCCTAGTGGTCAGAGCAGGAGTCAGACAACAGGAACCGGAGGTCAGAGGCAAGAATCAAGCTAAGGGTCAGAGTCGGGACACAGAATCAGAATCAGGGATCTGGAACAAGGCTAGGCTCAGGAGTCAGGCAAGAAAGCAGAGTCCAAGGTAGCAGCCAGCCAGAGATTCACCTAGCTGCTCAGACAACTTTCTGTGCCTTCTTCTGTCTTAAATACTGAGTCTAAGTCAACTGGGGAGGCCAGATATCTCATCCAGTTGGGAGCTTTGTTAGCAATGCCCATGGTGAACTAGGATCCACCAGCCCAACCGCCATGCAGCTACTAGCAAGCTGCCAGGCAGTGTTGACTGTGGACTGCCTGGGGACCCACAGAACTGGATGTGAGACTTATAATCCCTGACAGACCATTAAATTACTCCATATTATTCATTTGAGACAATTTCCCTGTATGTCAGTCTGTTTCCATAAATAAACAAAAATTGTAATACAGTTATGTCTAGGCTCTGACTCGCAATCACTGAAGCTGGTGCTGAGGAACACCACCTTGCATCAGCCTAACCCTCTGCTCCCAAGGAAATATGCAGCCCATGGGAGAACAGGTGATGTCACACTGGCCTCCCTCAGGGATTTTGCCTTGAGAAAAAGCAGAGTTCATCCAACCATCCTGGCCAGGGTTATTCCCCATCCAGCTCTGTGGATCTCTTCCGAGACCTCTAGAGAAGGTGTAGCTTTCTGCCAATGAGGGCCTCTGCTAGAGTCTATAACAACTGAAGTTTGCGTATACTTGGGACTGAATCTGGCACTCTATATTTTCAAAAAGCCAGGTGTATCACTGTGGTATTATACTAACACTAACACAGAGCGACTTTGTCACATCCACACTAGTATGGCTTTTTTTCTATTCTTTGGGATATTTTAGAAAAAGAATTGTACTATATATTATACCCTAGCATAGTTGTTGTCTTTTGCAACTCATGGGAGGCGCCTAGATTTTTTCTTCATTATTCAATTGCCATATAAACTATTATAAGCTCTCGCATAACCCAGAAATATAAGAATTAATGTACCAATAATGCATCCTCCTCTGAGCTGCAGCACCATTTATCCACTTAAAAAATCCTGTTCTACTCTAAAATGATGCTATAAAAAGGGCATCATGGCATTTCACATTTATTGTTTCCAAACTATTTTTACAACAAATGTGCTCAGTATACAAATAAAAATATTTATTTCTCTGACTGCCAGCCCTGCAAACAATCTGAGTTCTTAGAGTCAAGCTGGGTTCTTTTCTTTTCATAAATTATAATGAGCAATGAAAAATCTACCTTTGCTAACTCATATTCTGCATGCACTAGGAAACTAACTACTCCAAAAATCCCCATGTTTTAAGGAAAGTGGAAAGACAGAACACAAATTTTAAATAGCTGCTTTTTCATTTGGTTGAGAAAAGAACTAATTGGATATCAGAACACCTGTCCTTTGACAGGTGAAGTTCAGAACCCAAGGCTACTGATTGCTGAATAGGAAACAGCGGCCAGTGGGGTTTTCTCCATGTCCCCAACACTCCATTAAGCTTTGTTCCCAAGAATAACATGTTTCGAGTTACCCCACAAAAGAAATCTCCTTCTACATAAAGTATTCAGAAGCAAAAAAACTTTCATTGTACAATACACACAGCACTATAAATGAAAATTATACCTTAATTTTCAGTCTAAACAGGTTTTATGAAAATATTAACACCTGAAAAAACAGCTTTTTTGGAAACACAGAATGAGTGGGCGGAAGCACCTCTCGAAAATTACTGTAAATATGGCAAAGAACTGTATATTTGTAACTAACTTGATTACTACATTCAGAGACAAAACAAACAGGTCAAAAGTTACTCTTACGTATGCCTCTGGGATCCACAGGCCTGACAGAGCTGCACAGGTGTAAGTGAAAGGAGAATTTCCACCCAATGTCCCTGTGTAAGTGTCCTTGACAGGGAGATTTCCTGAGGCTTAATTCTGTCCATAATTTTTCTTGATGGAAGGATAGGCAGTTCCCTGAAACTTCTCCAGATCTTCTGCCCTCTTTCTGCTCTGCAGTAGGTGCTCTCCTCCTCTCCCCTAACAGCTAACCCTCTGATCCCAGGCAAACCTTACTCTCCATTGCCAGTTTTTATCCCTCCCTCCTCCATGCCTCATTTCTCCTCTTGGCATTCCCCATCTTTCTTAACAGGAAAAAAATCCAAGCCAGTAGTGCTGGGATGTGGGAGGTGCCGGAGGGAGGAAAGTCAGCTCTGAGGCATGCTCCCTCCTTGCTACAACCCCATGGAAGCCACTCCATTAGGATTCTGATCCATGGATTGAGAAAAGAACAACAGATGTCAGGGCTGGAAGGCTGGCAATTCTTTACCAGATTTTTCTCTGCCCTTCACCAAGAAAAAAAGAAAACACTGCAGGGAAAACAAGTACATTCCTGCAGTCAGTTTCTGCAATAACTAATATGCTGTCCCCTCTACACCATAGGACCCCATAAAAACACGGAAGAAGCTATGCTATATAGGGTCTGCAGCAAGCTGCAGTTGGGGGCAGGAAATGATGCCAAGGGAAGGGTTCTTCCCCAAGATGACAAAGTCTTGGCAAATCTCAAGGTATCTATGGTTTGGAGGGGTGGAGGTAACTTCAATGCACTCAATGGGTGAAACCCACCACCACTGTTCCCTTACTAAGTTCCCAAGAAAAACACCAGGAGTTGAAATTTTAGGAGCTCCTATTAAGTAATAGCTCACAGAAAATGTGCTCCACTGTCCTGAGGGTCTCTCAGATGCCAAAGCTCCCTCTGACCCCAGCCCTTACCCTGTGTACAGTCCTTCAGTACATCTCTGTTCTGCGCAACTGAGTACAGACATTTTAACATGTAACATTTCAATTCTGGGTTAAATGCTTTATTCAAATATACTGAACACAACAGAGAATGATTGCTTTAACTTTCAAACTTTCCAGCTGCAGTATGGAAAACTATTTAAGATATCTCCTGGAGAAGAGATAAGAATACTGTAACACATATTATCCCCTAGTGACTAACGTTTATGGATGAAATCCAGAGGACAGCTGAAGGCCTATAACTCTGTTATTCTCCTGAGTCTGTAGAAAGGGCAGTGTTAGGAACTTGGCAGTCTGTATCAAACCACAGAGCCAAGTTGCATAGGACTATGAGGTGGTGGGAAGACAGAGAAGACAGGAGTTTGGCCACAGGTATTGTATAGTTCCTTGATCCCCTGGTCTAAATCACCACATAGCCCATGAGCTACTGTGCTCCCCTTCATCATGCTTACTGAGTTGGCTCCCATAAAAAGCTTTGTCTGGCCTTTATTCAGGAGACCAGAATTTCACCTATATGACAGTCAGAGGAACGTTTGGCAGCTGAGCTGAATGAAATTTAAAATGGCACCCAGAAATTGTTGCATTGAAAACAGAATTCCTTAAATATTTTATGAATGGTATCAACAAGATTTAAACACAACATGCTTTAGTTAAAAGGCTCCCATCCGCTTACTTTTGCTGTGGTATATATGACTTGCATTACAGCATCAAAATCTGCTGTATTTGGTTCCTCTCAATGAACAAGCAGGAAGTGGGAAGTTACTGCAAAAAGGCTAGCAAGAAATGAGGAGAACATGTTCCTCATGTGAAGGCTTAAACAAAGATGGCAAAAATACTTTTCTGCTTTCTATCACATTATGGCTAAATTAATAACACTCCATAGCATATATTGTATGGAAAGAGTTTTAAAGCAACGTGGAAAAAAAGATCTGCCAAAATTCGTCTCTCATTTGCAGGTACATTAGAATTTAACATACTGGTCTCTTTTCGCAAGCATTTTACTAAAAATTATTAAATGTTAGTGCTATCAGATTTATAATACTGTTTGCATTAAATGTATCGTAAATACAAGTTTCAATCTCCTACAATAGCACAAAGGCAAAGAATCTGAATAATAATAATTTACATTATATTCTATCTTCCATCCAAGGATCTCAAAGCTCTCTTGAATCAATTATAAATTATACCCTGGGAGGTAGGTATTATGATACAGATGGTACCCACAGGTAAACTGAGGTGCAGGTGGTTAAAAGGCTTCCCCAAGGTCACACAGACAAAAAGTGACAGAGATAGGAAAAGAAACAGAGTCATGCATGCATCAGAGTCCCCTACTTCCGCCCACCATAAACCCTCCTTTTCCAGAAGTTGCTGTACTATATTTTTAGTAAAATGTTGACATATTTCCCCTCAGCAAAATAATTGATTGCTTAAAATTATCTTTACTGAGTTGTAGTATGCACTACAAAGAATTTAAGGAGCATAAGTAGAGGATACCCCTCAAGGGAGGTGAATCACTGGATAAATAACTTTGACAAACTTCTTCCATACAAATCAGTGTTTTCCATTGCAGTAGCTCTTTGTTCCATAGTGGTGAGAGTGGCTGGAGGTACTTGCCAACTTTTGAAACATGTCCGAGCTGGTGGTGGCAGTGAGTGTTGTAAGTTCCATTAGAGAAGATCACCACAAATTTAAGAGATTTCAGTACTTGTAATGCAATGTTTTTCCATAAGCATTAGCAAAGCAAGCCTCAGTCCAGCACTCACCTATACACGTGCTTAACAGTACACATGAGTAGTTCCATTAAGCAATGGAACTAGCTATAAGCATAAATCTAAGCAACTGCATAAATTGCTCCACTACGTTATGAGTACTGCAAGATACCACAGAATGATTTCTAGACACTTTTTGTATGATGATGCTGTACTTCTCTGGAAAACCACCCACATTTACTATGTTTAACATTTAAAATTTTGACAGATCAAACAATCAGGTATATTTAAAATTTGTAACATTACATTTTAAATATATCAGCTGTATAGACCCTCATCTCTACTGGATGGTATGCACCATATCTTAGACAATAAACTATTACATCAAGCAAATATGATAAAACAATTTCACTTTAGGCATGAAACAATTTAGAAAAGCAAGCAAACATTGCTACAGTCTCCTACAACTTGACACTGCCATGAAAGTGTGCCCCAAAAGCAACAGGTTTGGGTGCTTATTCCATTGTAATGGGCCAAATACTCCCTCTGTTTCAGCGAATGGAAGGAATAGGGTGACCAGATAGCAAGTGTGAAAAATCGGGACAGGGAGTGGGGGGGGTAGTAGGAGACTATATAAAAAAAGTCCAAATACACCTCTACCCCAACATAAAGCGACCCGATATAACATGAATTCGGATATAATGCAGTAAAGCAGTGCTCTGGGGAGGAGGGCGGGGCTGCGCACTCCGGTGGATCAAAGCAAGTCCGATATAACGCATTCACCTATAACGTGGTACGATTTTTTGGCTCCCAAAGACAGCATTATATCGAGGTACAGGTGTATCAGGACTGCCCCTATAAAATCAGGACATCTGGTCACTCCGGGAAGGAAGCAAAAAAAAGCAGAGTTTCTAAGGGCTTGGCTACACTGGAGAGTTGCAGCGCTGTAAAATCACCACCAGCTCTGCAACTTACTCACAGTCCACACTTGCAAGGCACATACAGTGCTGCATCTCCCTGGCCGCAGCGCTGTTTGTACTCCTGCTCTGCCTCGGGTATAAGGATTTCAGCGCTGGTGATGCAGCGCTGCTCCTCAAGTGTGGCCACCAAAAGTGCTGTTATTGGCCTCCAAAGGAATTCGGAGGTATCCCAGAATGCCTGCTCAGCCATTCTGCTCATCAGTTCGCTCTCTACTGCCCTGGCCTTAGGTGGCCCGCCCTTTAAATGCCCCAGAGAATTTTAAAAATCCCCTTCCTGTTTGCTCAGCCAGGTGTGGAGTGCAATCAATCAGTGAATCTTTCCAGGTGACCATGCCTCCACGCGCCAAATGAGCCCCAGCATGGAGCAATGGCGAGTTGATGGACCTCATCAGTGTTTGGAGGGAGGAAGCTGTGCAGTCACAGCTGCGCTCCAGTCGTAGGAATTACGATACCTACGGGCAGTTCTCAAGGGCCATGCTGGAAAGGGGCCATGACCAGGACATCATGCAGTGCAGGGTTAAAGTGAAGGAGCTGCGGAGTGCCTATTGCAAAGCCCGCGAGGGAAACCGCCACTCAGGTGCTTCCCCCACGACCTGCCGTTTTTACAAGGAGCTGGACGTGATACTTGGGGGTGACCCCACTGCCAATCCGACGACCACGATGGACAGTTCAGAGTGGGGAGAGGAGGGGGAGGTGGAAGGGGGCGAGGAAACCGAGAGTGAGGTACTGGGGTGGTGGGAGACACTCCGGAGTCCCAGGAGGCATGCAGCCAGGAGCTCTTCTCAAGCCAGGAGGAAGGTAGCCAGTCACAGCAGCTGGTACTTGTTGGTGAAGAAGAAGCAGAGGAGCAGGTTCCCGGTAAGCAGCTTTTATTTTCAGGATGGAAATGTTTCGGGAGAGGAGGGGGGGTTATGGCTGCATGCATGCATGCCTAGATGTGGAATAGCCCATTGATGTGGTCTATCATTTTGCAATAATCGGCATCTGTAATCTCTTCAAAAGTTTCTGCCAGAGCGCAAGTTTATAGGGAGAGCCACTGTGATCCTTGTCCCAGTCAGGCTAACGCGTCCGCGCCACTGTGCCGCGAGGGGTTGGAGGACCATTGCTGCTCACAGGCAAGCTGCATAGGGGCCAGGGTGGAATCCACATTGCTGTAAAGACCCTCCCTTGCTTCCCAGGTGACCCGCAGCAGCGAGATATCTTCCAGGATAAACTCCTGTGGAAAATGTTGGGATAGTGTTCAGTGTAGGTCCCCCTGCAGCTGTTTGCTTTCCCCAACGCACAGAAACCCCAGTACCAATCAGTCCCCCTTCCCAGGTGACCGGCAGCAGCGAGATATCTTCCAGGATTAATTTACTTCTGCACCCATTCCCCCTTACTCACCATTTCTTCACTGCTGTAGGCTCTGTGTGCTCTGTTTGGTATGTGGAAAGTATGCTAAAGTGAGACTGTAAACTCCTTCACTGTGATTATACACAATGCTGCCTCTCTGTTAAATGTTTCAATTTTTGTCTTCCTAATAACAGTGTCCTTGACTACTCGACTGGCTGTATCAGAGACTGCTGAGAAGCTACAAAACCTGAGGAAAAAGCCATGAAAAAGCAAACAAGATATGGTGAAAGCAGTTATGAATCAAATCAGTCTGCCAGAGAGAGTAAGAAACTGCAGGACTGGAGAGAAAAAATGCAGCACTGGAGGGAAACAGAAAGCAAGAGAAAGGCAGTGGCTAAGAAGAAAAGCACGAAGCAGCTGATAAGCATCCTGGCGCGCCAAACGGACTGTGTCCAGTCACTCGTAGCCATGCAGGCAGAGCACTACCGTGCCGACCCCCGCATCCCAAAGCCCTTTCCCTTGTGCCCCAATGTCAGCTCAAAACCCACTTCTCCAGCATCCAAGTTCTTACCACCACCAGCTGCCCCCAACACTTGTATGTTCACCTACCAGCCCTGAGAACTATGACCCTTACCCTCTGCACTCAACCCCCATCAACATGCAGCATTTTCATCCTGAAGTGCAGCAGTCATTGCACAGCACTCCAGACAGGACATATTCAAACCTCTGACTGTACAGTCCACCACCCTACCCCCCTGCCCTTTTAGTTATTTTCTTTTCAATAAATGAATTCTTGGCTTTTAAAACAGTTTTTTTAATTGCAGAAAATGAAAGTTATTTTCTTTTCAATAGATGAATTCTTGGCTTTTAAAACAGTTTTTTTAATTGCAGAAAATGAAAGGAAAAAAACAGGCACTGCAAATCATTGTAACCACTGCACTTCGCTCCCGTGCAAGGCACCAAACATTACTGTTGGCTTTCAGCCTCAAATTCCTCCATCAATGCATCCCTAATCCTTGTAGCCCTGTGCTGGGCCTCTCTAGTAGCCCTGCTCTCTGGCTGTGCAAATTCAGCCTCCAGGCGTTGAACCTCGGAGGTCCATTCCTGACTGAATGTTTCACGCTTCCCTTCACAAATATTAAGGAGGGTACAGCACGCGGATGCTGCTTTCCCCCAAGTCTAGCTTCCCAGAAAGAGATCTCCAGCGTCCTTTTAAACGGCCAAAAGCACACTCCACAGTCATTCGGCACTGGCTCAGCCTGTAGTTGAACCGGTCCTTGCTCCTGTCAAGCTTCCCTGTATACAGTTTCATGAGCCAAGGCATTAATGGGTAAGCGAGGTCTCCAAGGATCACAATGGGCATTTCGAAGTCCCGTACTGTGATCTTCCAGGCTGGGAAAAAAGTTCCGGCCTGCAGCTTCCTGAACAGGCCACTGTTCCGAAAGATGCGTGCATCATGCACCTTGCCAGGCCAGCCTGTGTAAATGTCAATGAAACGCCCACGGTGATCCACAAGCGCCTGGAGAACCATAGAGAAATACCCCTTCCGATTAATGTACTCGGATGCCAGGTGGGGTGGTAACAGAATAGGAATATGCGTCCCATCTATCGCCCCTCCACAGTTAGGGAAACCCATTTGTGCAAAGCCATCCACAATGTCCTGCACGTTCCCCAGAGTCATGGTTCTTCTTAGCAGGATGCGATTAATGGCCCTGCAAACTTGCATCAACACGATTCCAACGGTCGACTTTCACACTCCAAACTGGTTCGCAACCAATCGGTAGCTGTTTGGAGTTGCCAGCTTCCAGATTGCAATAGCCACCCGCTTCTCCACCATCAGGGCAGCTCTCAGTCTCGTGTCCTTGCGCCGCAGGGTGCGGGTGAGCTCCTCACACAGTCCCATGAAAGTGGCTTTTCTCATCCGAAAGTTCTGCAGCCACTTCTCATCATCCCAGACTTCCATGATGATGTGATCCCACCACTCAGTGCTTGTTTCCTGAGCCCAAAAGAGGCGTTCCACGGTGCTGAGCATTTCCATTACTGCCACAAGCAATTTAGTGTCATACGCATCAGGCGACTCAATATCATCGTCGGACTCCTCACTGTCACTTTGGAGCTGAAGGAATAGCTCAACTGCCAAATGTGATGTGCTGGCAACACTCATCAGCAAAGTCCTCAGCAGCTCGGGCTCCATTTCCCACAGAAATCGCGCTGCACAGAAACCGTTGGGAGACTCATGATGGCGCCAAACGTGGAAGGAAAAACAGTGACTGCTGGGATGTGAAGCAATGCACCACGGGGCGTTGGGACAGGAAGTGGAATGACCTGCACCCTTCCGTCCCCTTCCCACAACCCACGGCGCTAAAATGGGACAAGGTGCTCTGTGGGATAGCTGCTCACAATGCACCATTCCCAACAGCTCTGCAAATGCTGCAAATGTGGCCACACTGCAGAGCTGGTAGCTGTCAGTGTGGCCACACGGCAGCACTTTCCCTACACAGCTGTGCGAAGACAGCTGTAACTCCCAGCGCTGCACACCTCCAAGTGTAGCCAAGCCCTGAGACTCAGAGGCATGGAGGGGGGAATACAAGCCTTGTAGCATAAGCTTCTTACCTGGCATTCTCTAGGGACTGGCCTCTAGCGATATGGAGAGTACAGGGCAGACCAGGATTTAGCATTGCCTCCCCACCTGCCCCAGACCTCAAGAGGACTCTGGATGCGAGGTAACGGTGACTCCAGAAGCATTAATTTATACCACTTCCCCACTGCAACATCAATGTTTTGCTCCTGTCAGGTGGGCTACCTGAGCAGCCACCAGGAATCCTGATAGAGTTGGAGATAGTGCAGATAAAGAGAGTGTTACGTTGTACCTCATAATGCTTTATAGAACTATGCTTATGAATGTAAATATGACATAACTGGAATGTTTTATGATAGATATGCCATGTAACATATCTTTGCAAAAAGTTAAGTTCTGCTGCATACATTCATCCTATTTGTATGCATGTATCATTTTTATATTTGAAGTTACGAGTGTTGGTTCTGTGCTTGTGTTTAAAGTGTTTGCTGTAGAAAGCACCTAAGGCATATTTGATCAACATAGCGTGAAGGGGTTATTCAAGTAAATGGAAGTACTTGGCAAACCATGGACCTTGACAGACGCTAATCCATATCTGAGCTTTCTTAGGAATGTCTCTGTAGAGAACTAAGTCATGCATGGACATGTGACTTGCCCATGTGACTCCAAGACTCCATCTTGTAGCTGGGATTCTACACAGGAGGAGGGAGGAGTTTCCACCCACAAGAGAGATCCCTTCCATTTTGTCTTCAGCTGGCTCAAGAGGTAGCCTCTCCACCCTCAAAGGATACCTGAAAGAACCTGGAACAAAGGACAGTCACTACAGGGGTGTGAGTGATTGCTGGATCCAGACTAGAAAGAGGCTAGTCTGTAAAAGAAGCTTACTGGAACATCTCTGACGGTGAGATTTCATCTGTAATCACTTTCTTACTGTATTAGGCTTAGACTTGCGTGTTTTATTTTATTTTGCTTGGTAATTCATTTTGTTCTGTCTGTTATTACTTGGAACCACTTAAATCCTACTTTTTGTATTTAATAAAATCATGTTTTATTTATTAATTAACCCAGAGTATTATTAATATCTGGGAGGCAGCAAACAGCTGTGCATCTCTCTCTACAAGTGGTATAGAGGGCGAACAATTTATGAGTTTTCCGTGTATAAGCTTTATACAGGGTAAAACAGATTTATTTGAGGTTTGGACCCCATTGGGAGTTGGGTATCTGAGTGCTGTTTTCAGTTCAGACTTGGATCTGTGTTTGCAGCAGGTAAGCGTGTTTGGGTCAAACCAGGCAATGGACTAAAGTCCCAAGCTGGCAGGGAAAACAGGCTCAGAGGTAGTCTAGGCACATCAAGTGGCATTTCCAAGGGGGTTTCTGTGATCCAACCCATCAAAAGGAGGTTATTTACCTGTACTGCAACCAAAATTCTTCAAGCTGTGTGGTCCTATCTGTATTCCATTGTGGGTGTGCACGTGCACCACACACACAAAACTAGAAGATTTTTGCTTGTACTGCCCATAGGGCCTTGCCTGCATCACTTATCTCTTGGTGTTTCAGAAAAAGGGCATGAATGGCAGTGCAGAAGTGCCCACAACTCCAGTTCCTTCTCTACTGCAAATCAAGAATCAAATCCACAGCAGAGGAGATGGCGAGTGAGCAGTTAAATACTTATAGGAAACATACATCTTGAAGCATTCTGGTTACAGTACAGATAAGTAACCGCTCTCCCTTCTTCAAGGGTTATGGTAGTGGGACTTGGACTAATAACTTAGCCCAACAAAAAGTACTACTGTATTTATATACCCCAAAGGCTGTACTGAGGCCTGGTCTACACTACGATTTTAGGTTGAATTTAGCAGTGTTACCTTGATTTAACCCTGCACCCGTCCACATGATGAAGCCCCCCACCCCTTTTTTTTTTTTTTTACTTAAAGGGCTCTTAAAATAGATTTCTTTCCTCCACCCCCGACGAGGGGAATAGCACTCAAATCGGTATTTCCATTTTGGATAAGGGTTAGTGTGGCCGCAATTCGACGGTATTGGCCTCTGGGAGCTATCCCACAGTGCACCATTGTGACCGCTCTGGACAGTGCTCTCAACTCAGATGCACTGGCCAGGTAGACAGGAAAAGCCCCGCAAACTTCTGAATTTCATTTCCTGTTTGGCCAGCATGGAGAGCTGATCAGCACAGTTGACCATGCAGTCCCAGAATCAAAAAAGAGCTCCAGCATGGACCGTACAGGAGTTACTGAATCTGATCTCTGTATGGGGAAATGAATCTGTTCTATCAGAGCTCCGTTCCAATAAAAGAAATGCCAAAACATTTGAAAAAATCTCCAAGGCCATGATGGACAGAGGCCACAACAGGGACTCAACACAGTGCTGTGTGAAACTAAGGAGCTGAGACAAGCGTACCAGAAAGCCAAAGAATCAAACTGACGTTCACAGAGGGAGGGACGACTGATGACTGCAGCTATCCCACAGTTCCCGCACTCTCTGAAAACAATTTGAATTCTTGGCTGAGCTCCCAAAGCCTCAAGGGTCAAAAACATTGTCGCGGGTGGTTCAGGGTATATGTCGTCGCCCACTCAGTGAAAGCAAAGGGAAAAAAATCCTCTCTTGCCTTTTTTCAATGTCACCATATGTCTACTGGATGCTGCTGGCAGACGCGGTGCTGCAGCGCTACACAGCACATCCCCTTCCCTTCCCTTGCCTTGCGGACGGCAGACGGTACAGTATGACTGGTATCCGTCATCGTCGTCCCGGGAGTGCTCCTGGCTGGCCTTGGTAAAGTCGTCCGGGGGCGCCTGAGCAAAAATGGGAATGATTCCAGGTCATTCTCTTCTTTAAGCTTTGTCTAATGGAGATTCACTCCTGCCTGGAATATCAGAACAGCTGGAGGCTGCCCTCCCCTACCCCCTTTGATCTCTGCTTGCAGAGGCAATAAAGTTAGTGTTGTTTCTTCTTCATGCATTATTTATTACTTCATCACACAAATCAGGGGATAACTGCCACGGTAGCCCAGGAGAGGTGGGTGAGGAGGGAAGCAACAGGTGGGGTTGTTGCAGGGGCACCCCCTAGAATGGCAAGCAGCTCATCATTTCTGCAGGATGTCTGGGGCTCTGACCCAGAGTGGCCGTTTGCCTCTCTGGTTCTTTAGTAGGCTTGCCTGATATTCTAGGCAGGACTGACTCTCCCTTAGACAAAACTTAAAGAAGAGAATGACCTGGGGAGTCATTCCCATTTTTGTCCATGTGTCCCCGACTGACCTCACTGAGGCCAGCCAGGAGCACCCATGACAGCAGCAGATGGTACTGTATGACGGTAACCATCATTGTCATCTTGCAAAGCAGCGGACGGTACAGTAGGGTTGGTAACCATCTTTGCTAACTTGCAAAGGGAAGGGGATGCTGCTGTGTTGCACTGCAGCACCGCATCTGTTAGCAACATCCAGTAGACATATGGTGACAGTGAAAAAAGGCTGAATGAGCTCCATGGTTGCCATGCTATGGCATCTGCCCAGGCAATCCAGGGAAAAGGGCGTGAAATGATTATCTGCTGTTGCTTTCGAAGAGGGAAGATTGACTGACGACATTTACTCATAATCACTCGTGACAAATTTTTGGCCCCATCAGGCATTGGGATCTCAATCCAGAATTCCAATGGGCGGGGGACACTGCGGGAACTATGAGATAGCTATGGGATAGCTACCCACAGCACAACACTCCGGAAGTTGACGCTAGCCTCGGTACATGGACGCACACCACCGAATTAATGTGCTTAGTGTGGCCGCGTGCACTCAGCTTTATACAATCTGTTTCCAAAAATTGGTTTCTGTAAAATCGGAATAATCTCGTAGTGTAGACATACCCCAAGTTCCATAGCCTCCTCATCCAGACGCCCAAGAATGTGGTGGGGGAGCCTCCAGCCACCCAGCATTCCATCCCAGAGGATTGCCCAAGCAACAGAAGGCTGGCATTCAATAAGTTTTAAAGTTTTAAAGTGCAGTGTGGCCTTGTCCTTCCCTTCTCCCCCACCCCTCCCAGGCTACCTTGGTAGTTATCCCTCTATCTGTGTGATGAATTAATAAAGAATGCATGAATGTGAAGCAACAATGACTTTATTGCCTCTGCAAGCAGTGATCGAAGGGGGGAGGGAGGGAGATTGGCTTACAGGGAAGTAGAGTGAACCCGGCGGGGGGGTGATTCATCAAGGAGAAGCAAACAGAACTTTCACACCATAGCCTGGGCCCGTCATGAAACTGGTTTTCAAAGCTTCTCTGATGTGTAGTGCACCCTCCTGTACTCTTCTAACTGCCTTGGTATCTGGCTGCATGTAATCAGCAGCCAGGCCATTTGCCTGAACCTCCCATCCCGCCATAAATGTCTCCCCCTTACTCTCGCAGAGATTGTGGAGCACACAGCAAGCAGTAACAACAATGGGAATATTGGTTGCGCTGAGATCTATCTGAGTCATTAATGTGTGCCAGCACGCTTTTAAACATCCACATGCACATTCTACCACCATTCTGCACTTGCTCAGCCTGTAGTTGAACAGCTCCTGACTACTGTCCAGGCTACCTGTATATGGCTTCATGAGCCATGGCATCAAGGGGTAGGCTGGGTCACCCAGGATAATTATAGGCATTTCAACATCCCCAACTGTTATTTTCTGGTCTGGGAAGAAAGTCCCTTCCTGCAGCTTTTGAAACAGACCAGAGTTCCTGATGATGCGAGCGTCATGTACCTCTCCCAGCCATCCCATGTTGATGTTGATGAAACGTCCCTTGTGATCCACCAGTGCTTGCAGCAGCATTGAAAAGTACCCCTTTCGGTTTATGTACTCGCTGGCTTGGTGCTCCGATGCCAAGATAGGGATATGGGTTCTGTCTGTCGCCCCACCACAGTTAGGGAACCCCATTGTAGCAAAGCCATCCACTATGACCTGCACATTTCCCAGAGTCACTACCCTTGATAACAGCAGCTTTTGGATTGTGTTGGCTACTTGGATCACAGCAGCCCCCACAGTAGATTTGCCCACTCCAAATTGATGCCTGACTGACCGGTAGCTGTCTGGTGTTGCAAGCTTCCAGAGGGCTATTGCCACTCACTTCTCAACTGTGAGGGCTGCTCTCATCTTGGTCTTCTGGTGCTTCAGGCCAGGGGAAAGCAAGTCACTAAGTTCCATGAAAGTGCCCTTATGCATGCAAAAGTTTCGCAGCCACTGGGCATCATCCCAAACCTGCAACACTATGCAGTCCCACCAGTCTGTCCTTGTTTCTTGGGCCCAGAATCGGCATTCCACAGCATGAGCCTGCCCCATTAACACTGTGATGTGCACATTGCCGAGGTCCATACCTTGTGAGAAGTCTATATCCATGTCTATGTCCTCATCACTTTCGTCACTGGGCTGCTGTCACCTCCTCGCCTGGTTTTGCTTTTGCAGGTTCTGGTTCTGCATATACTACAGGATAATGCGTGTGGTGTTTACAGTGCTCATAACTGTTGCGATGATCTGAGCAGGCTCTATGTTCCCAATGCTATGGCTTCTGCACTGAAAAAAGGCGCAAAACGATTGTCTGCCATTGCTCTGACGGAGGGAGGGGTGACTGATGACATGGTTTACAGGGAATTAAAATCAACAAAGGGTGTGACTTTGCATCAAGGAGAAACACAAACAACTGTCACACAGAATGGCCCCCTCAAGGATTGAACTCAAAACCCTGGGTTTAGCAGGTCATTGATTTCACGGAGGGAGGGAGGGGGGAGCAAATGAATAAAAATGAATACAAAACAAATCTTGTCTATTTCTTGTTTTGATCCACTTCATCTATCTCATACATCTTAGGCTGGCAGCAGACGGTGCAGTACAACTGCTAGCCACCATCATCTCCTGGATGCTCGCCAGAAGATGGTGCAGTACGACTGCCGACAGGACTAAGTCTCCATAAGACAAAACTTGAAAAGGGAGTGACCTGGCTGAGTCACTCCCATGTCTGCCCAGTTACCCCGACTGACCTCACCGAGGTCTGCTAAAAGAGACCCAGGAGTACGATGACAACGGCTACCAATTGTAATGCACCATCTGCTGCCAAAAGGCAGTGAGCTGCTGCTGTGTAGCAATGCAGTACCACATCTGACAGCACCCAGGAGATGTACTGTGACAGTGAGCTGAGCGGGCTCCATGCTTGCCGTGGTATGGCATCTGCACAGGTAACCCAGGAAAAAAGGGACGAAACGATTGTCTGCCATTGCTTTCATGGCGGAGGGGGGGGGGGAGAAGGGCTTATGACATGTACCCGGAACCACCCGCAACAGTGTTTTCGCCCCATCAGGCATTGGGATCTCAACCCAGAATTCCAATGGGCAGCAGAGACTGTGGGAACGATGGAATAGCTACCCACAACTACCCATAGTGGAATGCTCCGGAAGTGGATGCTAGCCTCAGTACTGTGGACGCAGTCCACCGATTTAATGCACTTAGAGAATTTTATGTGGGGACACACACAACCGACTGTACAAAAACAATTTCTGAAAAAACAACTTCTATAAAATTGACCTAATTTCATAGTGTAGACATATCCTGAGTATATCTCAGGAATCAAGATGGAAACTGAGGCCAAGAGCCACTTGCAGGGCTGCTCTGAGGCCACAAGGGGGCACCCAGGCCAATGCCACACATTCAGAGTACCCCCAGTGGAACCAACATAGTGGACCAGCACTCAAAGAAAAACCTGGTTTCCAAATATTTCATGAGACCTTCAGGTTTCAGGGGTGTAGCTCCCTGACTTTTCCTTACGTGAGGGCAAACTCCAACAGAACAGAGAGGCAGAAACTTCCCAAGCACAAACTTGTAGAGTTTCTGTAAATTGGAATAGCCCAGACAGGGGACAATTTGGCCCTGAGATTATCTTTGCATGATTGATAAGAAATGCCACAAATAGATACAAAGAAGCTATTCACTGCTGTGCTTACCCATTTTAAACACTTTCACTCATATATGAAGCATTTGGTGAAGGTTACAGTTTTTAAGGCTGAATACTAACTATGAGGCCAACATCTTTCAAGCAGTGATGGAAATCTGAAAGACTAATTTTAGTGAGCACATTAAGACATATTGGCTTGACAATGTCCATCTTTTTTCCCCCAAGAATCAATTAGCAGATAAATAAGCTCATAGGCTCTGCAATAGTAATACCAATGGTATTTCCAAGCATTACCTGGAGCAAGATAAAATATAACAGAGCTTTGCTCACAAGAGGAAAGAATAATACATGAACAAAAACTTAGTCAGTGAAAAATTGCAAAGGAAACACTGCTACAGTGAAGGAGGAAAAAGAGTTTAGAAACTCTACAGCAGCTGTTTCAAATAATATACACTCATTTGTAATGATAAGAATAGATCTTCATTTTCAGGTGATAAATCATTACGAACTTTCTACCGTTGAATCAGGATTAAAGCATCAGACAATCAGAGTTGTTTCTTTCAGATACATGTAAAACAATAAAGTTTTTCAAAGTTTTCAAATAAAGATGCCCAAGAGGAAAATCTATGGAAAGCTGGAATGACATTACCTAGAAATTCAAACTGGAAGCAGATTATAGAAATGTGTTTGCTTGGGCATTGTGTGGTTATGTGTATGTATATATAAAGAATGTTTTTTTTTCTTTTCAGAGATCGCTGTTAAGTGCTTTATGAGGATCATAAGCTTTCCTAAAAAGTTGGAGGCAAGGGTTGGGGAGGGAGGTGTTGATTTTTGTTGGAGGCAGGGAAGTGTTGAATATAGGCACACTTTCTTAAGGGATTATTTAATTATAATTTTTTTTAGTAGTTGACTGCCTGTGGTGTGGCTACCAGACTACATCAGCTGCATTTTAGGATTCTTTATTTATAGTGACAGAGCTACTTTTCATGAGATAATTCTTTTATATTTTATACTGTTTTTTCATTAGATGATCTTTATCCCTTCAGTTTATCCCAGTTTCCCCCGACTTTAAATTAAAATAATATAAACTAATCCAAAATGCATATGATTCTCTGTTTAGTAATATGTACAGATCCTGTCACCAGACTGTGTGAGCACCTCCTAAGTATTAAAAAAGAGAAATCACAATCTCTCTCCCAATAGCTTTACCATCAGCTTGTAAGAGAATGTTTGATTAGTTTGTAGGTTTTTTGCTTGTTTGTTTTTGTGAGCATTGGTAGTATGTGCACAAAAAATTATTGCGGAAGCATTAAACTAAAGAGGTAAGTTTTGCATTTAGTTGTGAATGTGCTTAGTTTGATGGTCATTGATATCTGGTACAAGAATGAGTTCCACAGTCTAAGTACAGCCTCTGTGAAAGTTCTGTCTCCGGTGTTCATGAACCTCCACCTATTGGTTAACAGTTTCAGTGTCCTGTGGAACACAGCTCTTGAGTTGTCAGACAGCATCACGGAAGAGGCAAAGTCAATCTCTTAGGTAGCTAGGGGCAATCCCAAATAATTATATTTTTCTACCTACAGAAAATTCCAGACCAAACCAGAGAAACAATCTGAAACCCCCCGTCAGTCTTCATATTACTAAATAAAAATCTGCCCCAGACTGTGGGGTATTCACATTAAAATGTAACCGATACCAGTTCTTTAAAAGAAGGTTATAAAATGTTCTGACTGCCCACATGTATAGAGCTGCCGTTTTGTAAATGAGATATTTGACACCTGCTCTGCTAATCCACAGTACTTTGCATTTCTTTAGAACACTTTGTTTTTGAAATGTCAAACCTTTCTTTTTAAAGTCTATCTTGGACATAAAAATGCCTTTTTAATATGCTTTGTGCCATAGCTTATCTGCTATAAGGGTAAAATATTTCATTCAACACTGTGACTAATGTTAAAGAAAATTCTCAAGATTGTGCACATGAATTCCATTCAGACCAGCTTTAAAGCAAGAGAGTATACATTTGTGGAAAAGGCAACATGAAATATTATAAAAATATCTTTTGCACAGGTGTCTGCAACTTAAGAGGGTTTTCTTTTGTCGGGAGGCTATATTTTTCACATTAAAATAGAAACTTATAATGGTCAGAAAGATGTCAAAGTAATTCATTTTCGTGTAACAAAAGGTTGGAAAAAGTAAAATACTAAATATAAACAATATGATTAATATGAAACTAATCTGTTGATTATTGTTTGAGTTTAACATTTTAAAATTCAAAGGTGTTCAGTAATTGCTGGAGATTTTTAACACTTCAAGCAGCATAAATCTTTCCATGTTTGGTTTCAAAATGTTCACTGGTTATGCAGGCATCAAAAGATTTTAAGCTAAGTCCATGGGACAAATTCAGATCTCAGTTGCACCAGAGTCACTACCGATTTCAATGACATTACTCATGATTTACACCAATGTTTTTCAATACAGTTACTCAATTTTACAGAGGTGTTTCTGAAATCAGAATGTCACTCAGTGTCTCCTGTAGGAAAAAAAATATAGGAAGGACCAGGACCTCTGACTGATACCATATGTGGCCTGTTAAGATGCACTACATAAGTTAAAGAAATACTTTCTTCAGTGCCAATGTTTGGTAAATTAACATTCCTTCCCAAAGGACATACACTTTGAAACAAATGGATTAAATGTGCTGTTTGAATTTCCAGATAGATATAATGATTACATTAATACTGACCATATTTAAGGGAAAATACCAAAGTTAGGGTATTTTTTTCATTGCAGTTAAAGAAACTTGGATGAGAGATCAAAGGGCACTTTGATTTGTTTGAAAGTTGTAAATGACCCATTTCCAGTTTTTATAAAGTTAGTGTGCAATCTGTGAGTACTTTGTGCCCTAATGGAGAAGGAAGGCTCTTCTGCTTCGAATGTCAATGCTGTAAACATGTAAATCTGGAAAATATTTTCCAAGCAGGCAGCCATGTGTAAAATCTACAGAACCTGTCATGAAAGCGCTGCAGCTGCAAAAGTGCAAACTTCTTACTATGCTGTGAAGACTCCAGATGTGGGGATATGAGATTTCTATTTTTTTCATCTTGGAGTTCCAGCTGGACTGAGCTTTTGGTGACACCAATTTCTAAAACAGTGTTTTACCAAGTAATGAAGCATTCATTATCCAATCACAAGAAACCAAACAGAGGAATCTCTTTAAAAGATCCTAAGTTAATTAATACAGCCTCTGCATTCCAAACAGTCGCATGTTAATTTATGAGCATTTGCAATATGTCCAGATGTCACTGTGCTGAGACCACCAAAGTTATTTATGTGAAAATGATAAAATGTGAGGGGAAAAAATTCAACTCACTTAGAATTAATCAGCTGTCCAGAGATACCGCTGAACAGTAATGCTGCTAAACTGCACCTTTCAATGTACGTGTTTTTTAGTGCCAGATCATCTGCACCCAGGTAAAAACCCACAGAAGGGGGCTCAGATGAAAGAAATCTCCATGAGTCCGTCCACAGCCCAACCCCAATCATACTGTCAGGGGGGCATCATCTAGGAGATAAATGGGAAACCAGTGCCATCTCTGCGTAACAGCCTCCCTACTTTCCCCCCACATCTCCAGCTTCCTGGCAGTGCAGCTTCATTCAAGCGGTGCTACTAAAACTCTTGTTGGCCATAGCTGCTCCTAGGACCTTTGAAGGGGCTGATGAGGGGGCTATCAGAAAAGATAATACAGGCTAATGCCGTAAAAAGTTGATTAATTTCTGCAGGGCCAGAGGAGAATGGAGTCCCCTTTCTTCTACCTCAGCCTGCCCAGTCTTCACCTCTCCTCCATGTAATCTGCAATGCAAAAACCTCTGTGTGGTCAGGGTGGAATGAAGACAGTTGTGCTGAGAGTGCCTCTCACAAAGGGGGTGATTCACACATGCAGGGTCATCTCTGGATGACCTATGCATTTACGAGCTCTCTCTCTCTTTAAAAGAGCCAAGGGTCGTGGAACATTCTCCATCAGTGGCCATTTCTAAATCACGTTTGGATGTTTTCTCCTAGTTATGTGCCAGGAACTATTTTGGAGAGGTTCTATGGCCTGGGTTATACATGAGGTCAGACTAGATGATCACAGTGTTCCCTTCTGGCCTGGGAATCTAGAAAATTAACGTCCCTAATGGTTGTTAATAGGGAACTGAAAGAGTTCACATAGATTCATAGACTCTAGGACTGGAAGGGACCTCAAGAGGTCATCGAGTCCAGTCCCCTGCCCTCATGGCAGGACCAAATACTGTCTAGACCATCCCTAATAGACATTTATCTAACCTGCTCTTAAATATCTCCAGAGATGGAGATTCCACAACCTCCCTAGGCAATCTATTCCAGTGTTTAACTACCCTGACAGTTAGGAACCTAAATCTCCCTTGCTGCAGTTTAAGCCCATTGCTTCTAGTTCTATCATTGGAGGCTAAGGTGAACAAATTTTCTCCCTCCTCCTGATGACACCCTTTTAGATACCTGAAAACTGCTATCATGTCCCCTCTCAGTCTTCCCTTTTCCAGACTAAATAAACATAATTACATGGAACTGCCCATCCATGGCAGAAGTCTCTAAAACTAAAAGAGAACAAAGCCAAGCATTATTTAAAAAAAAAGAAGATAAAGATTGAGGCCAGATTCTCAGCTGGTATAAATCAGTGTAACTCTGCATAAAATGACATAGCTTCACCCGCCAAGGATCTGTCCACAGACATGAAACAGTTTGAAACACACAAGAAAGCTAACATAAGCCTTGGATAAAATAAAATCACTTGTACAACATGCTCCTGGGCCAGACTCCTAAAAACTGTAAATATAATTCACTATGAATCAATGAAAATTTTTGGAGGATATAGATCTAACTCTCTAATTTAATTCAATGCAGTTATCACCTAAAACTTTAGAACTTCTCACTCTGATTATCTTTAAAGCCAATCTTGACAATCTGATATGTGTCAATTGCATTTTAAAAATCTCCAAAGAATCATACAATCCTTTGTTCACCATTTATGGGTATATTAAAAAGTCTTGGTCTGAGTTTAAAAGTGATGTGTACAAACTGTTAGATAGCAAAATAAGGACAATATGATGAACGTGGAAATCACTAGTACTCCTTCTAACACCATCAACATTGCATGTAATATTTGCAACATATAATATTCTGATATAAAGTGTTTTCAAAATGAAATCTGCACTTAAATGCCAGTATGTTCCCCTCTGGCTTCTCACTTTATGACACTAACATAGGATCTCATTCACCAAGCCAATTGAAATTTTAATAAAAGAAAGCAGGAGTTTCTAATAAACTCCTGCAGTGAGCTGATAATTCTAAACGTCTTTAGCAGCATGGTATTTTTTATTATTTTAGCTGTATATTAATATGCTAGTATTTGTAAACTCCCTAGTGTCACTAGATATATTTCAAAAGGTTTTTCTGCATTTTTCTTTTGTGAAAAGTTTGTGTGAGAGTGAAAAAATAATTTCAGTGGATCTTTGCTGTACAGCTGTCTAAAAGAGAGAGAGCGTGTGCACATATATACTTTCCACTAACAAAACGTTGATACTATGTATTCCATATTTGGGGAAGTAGTAAATCCATTTCTCTTCTTGTGATTAACTTTCAAATAGTAGCGCTGGCAGCATTCAGCACAAGAGGATTTATTATGGCTTTTGACTTAGATGAACCCACTCATCTTCTGCATGGGTAGAACAGGTGCATTGGCTATATGGTAAGCTGCCCAATAAACTTTCAAAATATATAACTGCATATGAGGCTCTGCTTACAGCCAATAGGGTTTTGTACAGATACGGCTATACAGATACAGCTATACAGATTTTTTTTTAAAAATACATGTATATTCTTCTGCTCAGTTTGCACTATATACACTGCTGTAAACAGTTATTGATTCAGAGAAACCATTTGGATGCATGCGAAGCAAGAGAGTAGAAATGTCCCAAGAGTCTCCCCCCATGCTTTTCTTTTTAATTTGTCATTGAAAAGTTACTTTCACCACAGGCCTTCCTCCTGGTTCCCCCATACGCACCTAGGAGACAGGACAGTTAACACTCCAGGTTGTCAGATACTAGGCATAAAGGACTGTGTGTCATGTACTGCATAAGGGACAACTTGGTGTGGGAATGATGTGTACTAATCTAAGCTTTGCAATCCCTAGTCTGCCCTGCACTTGGCCAGCCCCTAATGTAAGTCAGGGCAGTTAAAGGCTTCTCTAACTTACACTGTCTGTCAATGGCTTTAGAGGCTGACACAACAGCTGAGGCTGGGAAAAGTAAAGGGAAATCCCAGGTAAACCCCCTAGCCAGCAAGAGAGGAATGTGGAAGGCTAGCATGCTCTTCGCACACCACCAGATCTTCTTTGCTCCTCCCTTGGGCAACTGAGTCAGCTTTATGAGCAGAATCTGCCAGTGTACAACTCTGCACTGCACCTCAGGACCTGGTCCCACAGCTCATCTGAGTCATCCTCTGCCCTAAAATGGACACTAGAAATAAAGAGAGACACCTGATTCTCTTTGCCCTGACACTCCACTGATTTGCTTCTTGTGTAAGTGCCTATGTGAAATGCTACTAAATCAGATCCATTATCCTCTCAATGGTGTACACAGTCTAGCCATCTTCAGCACCCACAGGTACCAATTAAGGCCATGTCTACACAAGTTTCAGAATAGCAGCTATGTTAGTCTGTATCTGCAAAAAGAACGAGAGTACTCATGGCACCTTAGAGACTAACACATTTATTTGCGCATAAGCTTTCATGGGCTACAGCCCATTCCATTGGATGCATAGAATGGAACATATAGTAAGAAGATATATATACATACACAGAACATGAAAAGGTGGAAGTTGCCATTCCAACTCTAAGAGGCTAATTAAGATGAGCTATTGTGAGCAGGAGAAAAAAAAAACTTCTGTAGTAATAATCAAGATGGCCCATTCCAGACAGTTGACAAGAAGGTGTGAGGATACCTAACATGGGGAAATACATTCAATTTGTGTAATGACGCAGCCACTCCCAGTCTCTATTCAAGCCCAAGTTAATGGTATCCAGCATACAAATTAATTCTAGTTCAGCAGTTTCTCACTGGAGTCTGTTTTTTAAGTTTTTCTATTGCAAAATTGCCATCTTTAAGTTTGTAACTGAGTGACCAGAGAGGTTGAAGTGTTCTTCTGATGGTTTTTGAATGTTATGATTCCTGGTGTCAAATTTGAGCCATCTTTTGTGTAGAGACTGTCTGGTTTGGCCAATGTACCTGGCAGAGGGGCATTGCTGGCACATGATGGCATATATCACATTGGTAGATGTTCAGGTGAACAAGCCCTTGATGGCATGGCTGATGTGATTAGGTCCTATGATGGTGTCACTTGTTCCCATGTTAAGTATCCTCACACCTTCTTGTCAACTGTCTGGAATGGGCCATCTTGATTATCACTACAAACATGTTTTTTTTCTCTTGCTGATAATAGCTCATCTTAATTAATTAGCCTCTTAGAGTTGGTAGGGCAACTTCCACCTTTCATGTTCTCTGTATGTATATATATCGTCTTACTATATGTTCCATTCTATGCATCTGATGAAGTGGGCTGTAGCCCACGAAAGCTTATGCTCAAATAAATTTGTTAGTCTCTAAGGTGCTGCAAGTACTCCTGTTCTTTATGTCTACACAAGGAGAGCTTTGCCAGTATACGGATACTAGTACACCACATTGGCACACAACGGTACCAGCAAATCTGTGCTTTATACTGTTATAGTGAAAACACTCCCTGTCAACACAAGATGTTATACCAGTAAAAGCGCAGCTTTGCTGGTACAGCAGCATCTACAGTAGGGACTTCTTGCCCACCCAGCTGTTTTGCTCAGATATCACCCCCCTTCACACACCTGACTGACATAGCTGTGCCAGCAAAAATCTGCCATGTAGGCATAGCCTACGTCATTAGAAGTCTTGAATGTGCAATGATTGCAGGAAAGCATCATAGAGGGAACTTGAAGGGAAGAGGGAGATTCAGCTAGCACAGGGATGCCTGATGTTGAAAAAAAATTAGTTAATATTTGTAAAACAACTTGAAGATGCATGGCCTGATCCTCTTCAATCTGGGTTTATACTGGTGGAACCCCACTGATGTCAAAGAGGCTAATCCATTTGCAGTAGTGTAATGAAAGGGGAATCGCCCCCTAAGAGTGCCAAGGGTTAAATTATTAATAAAAGCCTGGTTGTTCCAAATACCTTAGAAAAAAATGTTCATGAGCTTGTGATTGATGTGGAGATAAGATCCCCTGTAACTCTACCAAGGGTGATGATACTTAGCAGAGTCTGCGGTGTAAGGACTGGTTATGCAAAATAACCTGCTTTGGGGCAGCATTAACTTTTGTACCTGATTTTTCCAGGATGTTGAAAAATATCAGTGGTCTCTTCTGTCCATGTCCGTTTTCCTACGTTAGGAGATGGCACCGGGTCTCCTATTAAGCTCGCTTCTATTAATTACAATTTTATATTTCACTTAACCACAGCTTCTTTCAAACTTAGTTTTTTCCTCCTTGTGCATGGTAAAGATGTAACTACCCACTGCCCTTTACTCCCCATAGCTCCAAGGGACTTAGCGGAATATAAGAGTATTAAAAAGCAGCAGCAAAGCCTCTGAGCCCAGAGCAGGAGGAATGGACCCAATGCACTATGCTTCTCCCTCTCCCAAACTTTTGTAATTTCCTCCACACAAACTCTGGGGGACTGCAGGAGTTAAAGACACTGCAATGGGGCAAGGAACAGGGAGCAGCCACTCTGCACAACAGGTCCCCCCCAACCCCAACTGAATGGACTAATGCACAAAAGTTAATACTGCTGTTACCTCTAGGATTACTGGGCTGGCACAGAGGATCCAACAGCGGCGCAATTACTTCATAGTGGTAGAAGGGCCTCCCCTTAAAGGCCCTATCATTGTCAGGCTCGGAAGCTTCCTCTCCACGTGAATGACTGGCTTCCAATGAGGCTGTGCCCCTGCCCTCCCACATCAGAGGAACCTTATAAAATGAGCCAGTTTCCAGGATCCTTTTCCTAATTTGCTGGGGATTATACTGTGGGTATGTGAAATACAGCCCTAAGAGAGGGTGGTTACTAATTGATGGTAGCTTCCGAACAACCAGCCTGACTCTCAGTCACTCCATTCCTGTGCTTGGAACAGGGATGGGGGAGGTAATAAAGGTGCTTTTAAGCCATCTTTGCATTTCCCACATTCTGGACTGATGCAGGAGTTTGCCCTACCCTGATGCAAGTCTGAGCAGCCCTGAGGCTGATTTAATTTACACCATGTGTCCCATGTTGCCCTAAGAGCCCTAGGAAGCAGAGAACAACCTTACAGGGCAGCGCGCTCCAACAAGCCCCATTCTCCATTTGCTAGGGCCAGTGTAGAACCTTATGCTAGTTCTGCACCAGTCAGGGAGGCCCTCTGCACGCTGTGGTTTCTCAGTTCGGCATTTACCTACACTTTAAGACCCCTTTATGCTGCCGAGAGAAGCAAAATTAGACCTTAGCATGCATGAAAATAAGGCCCAACAAGCCCTTTGAAATCAATGCCAAAAAGTTCCACTGCCTTCAATGGGTGCAAGATGAGGCATTTAGGAAACAAGATCCTCCCCACTTCTGGACATGAATTGGTCTACAAAGTGCTTAATTCAGAAACGTTGATTCCAATATTTGTGTAGCAAATCAATTAGCAGCATGTTAACAACATACTCTTAAAGTCTTGTTCTGATTTTCATAGCTTTCAAAACCAGCTTAGAATTGTTGCAGAAACACTTTGATTCCTGCTTTTATATTAAAGGCTGTTATTTTGCAGCCTGCAGTTGACAAAAGAAAGGCATACACATTCAATACATGAGCAGTCTGAATGGAGCCATTCATTCATTATCACTTTCATTTTATTAGTTATTCTTGCAATCTAACTAGTTAACTATACAATATGTAAACATTAATCCTAACCAGTCACCTGCCCTCAAAGTGCCAAAGCTGGCATTAGCTTGCAGCAACCTTACAAAACTGCACTTACTGGTTTGCAAGGAAAGTTGATTCACTGAAAAAAGTTCCCTCCCATAACATAAAGCAGCTCATCATTAATATTCTGGAAATGTAAACCTGGGCTTCATAAAAAACATTTAAAATATAAGGCAGCTTTCAGCTTATTTTAAGAATTTCAGAGAATTTTTGCATTCTCGTTCCCATGATGCCATGGTGATGTCAGGCTGCATTTCAACTAAAATGACAATGAAATCATTTCAATTCCAGGCAATGTGGGGGGAAAAAAAAACCAGTCAATTTTTCACTTGGCAGGCTGAAGTCTAAAGTAATTAAGCACTGCTGTGTGGGTGGCAGCTTCCTGCTCTGAAGTCAGCCTGAGATAATTACCATATTAAAGTCAAAACATCATGTGCTGTGCTGATAGATAGATGGATGGAGAGATTGGGCATCTATTAAATGATCCATTTTGTTATGCTTCCTGGGAAATGTGCCACTGATGCCAATTAAGAAATATATATTCCAAGTGAGTATTTCTAAGTGACAAAACTTCTACCCAGTAAACTGAATTATTTACTGATCATGAAGTACTTCGTCATAAAAATCAGGATAGATACGAACCTGTGAGCAGAATTACATTATTTACTCCGTTTACAAACCCCTCATTACTCAATTGCCACGTTAGCATAAAGTTCTCCACAATGCAATTTTTAACTCAGGTACCAAGGCATTCTGTCATGAAAACCTTAACAGAGACAGAAATGTGATTCTGAAGATAAAACAAACCATCTGAGACACCAGAATTTGCAAATGGTCTGTGGTAGGAAAGGTATTTTTTACATTTAAAAGTAAACACTGAAATGTCCCTTAAAATATATTCTGAATTAAATGTCTTCAAGTCTCTATTTATGGTATCAAAAAGGGAAATGGACCAAAACTAAGGTAGGAACAATGATTAATCTGTGCAATTTAGTTAGATACATTGACTAAAGCTCAGTACTATAAATAAAAAAATGAGAACAATTCCATCTGCAGCTAACAGTAATCTCTGTTAGCAGCACTGCCCTTGCAATTTACTGTTGTCACTCTTGGGGCAGTGATTCTGCCATTAAGGTGTGTTTTGTGACAAGAAAACATTTCTGTTACAAAATTTAACTGTTGCACTAGTTCTTACAGCCCTGATTCTGATTTCACGTAAAGCAATTTTGCACCACCATAACTCACATTACTCCCGACTTACACTGACATAAAAACAGAATTGGGCTCTATTTTAATCACAGCAGGAATCTCAACAAAAACCTAACTACGACAGTCCCTCTTATACTGTAGGCACAGTAAATTCTTCCTGCTAGAAGTATCGTGCAAGGAGTATAGGCTCTATTATCATTGCAGTGAAGGTTATGTTTGATCTCATTTAACTACTTTCAATGGGATTTATTTTCCACTGGTTTTTTTAGCTTATTGATATGATAAAGGACACAGAACTAAAAGCTATGTCTCTTTAAAAGTATGGATGGGAACTACTGCATAAGGATCAAAAAAGGTATTTTTTAATTTAGATTTCTCAACAAGAGATATGTCTGCTGAAAAGACATACGTTAAAACACTAATTAGTTTTCCCAGCAAGTATCAGAGGGTAGCCGTGTTAGTCTGGATCTGTAAAAGCAGCAAAGAATCCTGTGGCACCTTATAGACTAACAGACGTTTTGGAGCATGAGCTTTCGTGGGCGAATACCCACTTCCTCAGATGCATGTAATGGAAATATCCAGGGGCAGGTATATATATGTGTGCTAGCAAGCAAGCTAGAGATAACGAGGTCAGTTCAATCAGGGAGGATGAGGCCCTGTTCTAGCAGTTGAGGTGTGAAAACCAAGAGAGGAGAAACTGGTTCTGTAATTGGCAAGCCATTCACAGTCTTTGTTCAATCCTGAGCTGATGGTGTCAAATTTGCAGATGAACTGAAGCTCAGCAGTTTCTCTTTGAAGTCTGGTCCTGAAGTTTTTTTGCTGCAGGATGGCCACCTTAAGGTCTGCTATAGTGTGGCCAGGGAGGTTGAAGTGCTCTCCTACAGGTTTTTGTATATTGCCATTCCTATACAAAAACCTGTAGGAGAGCACTTCAACCTCCCTGGCCACACTATAGCAGACCTTAAGGTGGCCATCCTGCAGCAAAAAAACTTCAGGACCAGACTTCAAAGAGAAACTGCTGAGCTTCAGTTCATCTGCAAATTTGACACCATCAGCTCAGGATTGAACAAAGACTGTGAATGGCTTGCCAATTACAGAACCAGTTTCTCCTCTCTTGGTTTTCACACCTCAACTGCTAGAACAGGGCCTCATCCTCCCTGATTGAACTGACCTCGTTATCTCTAGCTTGCTTGCTAGCACACATATATATACCTGCCCCTGGATATTTCCATTACATGCATCTGAGGAAGTGGGTATTCGCCCACGAAAGCTCATGCTCCAAAACGTCTGTTAGTCTATAAGGTGCCACAGGATTCTTTGCTGCTTTTCCCAGCAAGTTATCTAAAGAATCAATACATTTGTCTTAATATTAGATTCAAATCTTGCCATGTAGCTCGTCACTTGAGAATGAGCCCCAATGAGTCAAGCAGTCATTTGAGTAAGCCCAGTATTAATGTGCTCTCTGCAGACAACTCTGACAGACAGTCTAAGACCTTTCTGTTTCACAGATTTCAACCAAAATCCTAGGCTGAGTGCAATTTTAAAGTTACTTTGTGAAAAGTATGAGCTTCTGTTCCAGTTCTATCTTACAGCAACTGCAATACACATACATTACTTTTAACATGGGAATTTACTTATAGAAAGTTCTCATTGTTCATTCATTGGTACAGTACTTACTTACATCCCCACAGCAAAGTTTATCAGCATGCTCCTGGGCCGTATTTAGTGCAAAGAGGGATAACATGGGTACAATGATAAGCATGCTCTCTTCAAAAGAAGAAAAAAATTGGTGTGTTCAAGAAAATCAGAGGAAAGGGGTAACAAAGAAAATGGGCCCGATTCTGCTCTCCGTTCCTCTGCTTGAAGTCGGTGCTGTTACTCCTCATTTACACTTGTGTAATGGAAAACAGATTCTGACACAGTCAAAAGAAATACATAAATAATTTCAGAATTGTCAAAATCAAGCATTCAAAAATCAAGTCAGATGCCAAAAATCCTTTAGGGTTCATGGTTTTCAAGCTTTGCTCTGCAATCATGAGGGCTAGAAATTTACTTTAAAAAAAAAGAAAGTTGAGATTTTCCAGTAATCACAAGACTCTAGAAGGTGGAGCTTAAAGAAAAGACAACAAATATTGCAAGACTCACAATAAAATCATGAAAATTGGCAATCCCAAGAATCTGCCTTGAATTCTTTCAAAACAGAACATAACATTTTCTTTTGAAAATTAAACATTTAATTTAAAAGACTACTATTGCTTCCTGTTTTCTTTTTGCACTTCACTCAACTTTGACAGCCAGTTCACTTTCTGGTTCTCCAAGACTGGCACCATGCTGCTAGGGTTGGTATTCCACCTCTGCAGGGGAATGTTTAAATTTCATTTTTATAACAAATCCTACCTACATTTTGAGCCTCGACCATCTGAGACTGTGGCCCTTTAAAACATCTCATTTAAGTTTAAGGGTTCAAAAATATGTATGTAAACCTATAAGATGGGAGAATTTCTTATATTAACATGCAAAAAAATAAGTGATGTACATTATGTCAGAGTTCCCTATCACATTCCTGAACTAAATGATTGGACATCAGTACATATAACCTCTCACTCATTTCATCCACAACCACATTCTTCACTCCATTGCACATTACCGTTTACAAATGAAAAAAACATTCTTTAAGTACACAGCACAACAATACTCCTCATCCCATCAAGTGTCATATACTGCAACTCAATTATATATCTTAAGCAAAAGTAATTTGTGCAGTACGGAACATATATATACTTTAAATCCATCACAGAATCACTTCGAACACAAGGCAAAATTCTATACAAATCATGGCCATCCTTGTCATTAGTAATAAATCCCCCTGAATTTATTACCATTGTTCCTGCATCAGATATTAACTCAGCCATTTTTCCAAAGCAGCAGATTCCCCTAATTTGATATAGTCTCACATTGTTACAGGGAGCTGAGCTGTTTTGACAATCTGGCCTCAATTCTGATTCTCCTCTCACACCAGTTTTACACAGGATTATTCCATTGCCTTCAATGGAGTCATTTCCAGTTTACACCTATCCTAAGGGTATTCTTTGATGGAACTTGTGTCGACACCTGCCATTCCCATTGCATGCACATGCGGAACAACAGAATACTGGACAATATGTACCTTCTATTCTGAAGCTTCAGATGTATTGTTTATTGCTTTAAAGACAGTTAACAATGCCTGCTCTGCTTTTACAGGCCTTCCTTTCTTGATTCATGATAAAGTTACCACTAGGGTTTCCACAGATTTTAGGGGAAAGCTGTTTAAAAGCTAGGGTTATTATTATTCTTTATTTCAGCATTTAATTTTCAGGCCCAGCTTCAGACTAATCAAACCTCACTTACATGCTTTATGTAAATGAAAAATTCCTGACTTTATAGCTTTGAAAATCACTGATCTAACAGACAAAGTCCTATGGAGCAAGCTTACAGAAACACTGAAAATGTTTCACAGGAAGCAGGCCCTAGTAGAAAGGGGGGATGGCAAAGGAAAGAAAGCCCCCTTATTTCTGGGAATGTTTGATTCAGCATTTGGCATCCTGGCTCCACAGCCTCTGACTAATTCAATAAAGACTCCTAGGTTATCATTATAATAGCAAATATCAGCTGAGGTATTGACAGTTCCTGGATGTCTACTATTGACACAGTCTCTGTGTAGGGTGAACACAGGCCATCAGAATTTGGAAACCTTCAGAGCGCAGACTAAGGCTTAGCTATTTGATCAAGCCTTCACTGGCCAGCTCCACAATAAAGCAGGGTTTTAGTTTCTTCTGATTCCTCTCTTGGGACCAGGTGGTTGATTACCGATCCCTGAAAGCAGTTATATGTTGACCGTTTTATATGTGCCAATCCTAGATACTAATATAATAGGTGAAATAGTAAATTATTGAAAAATAAGCTGAAAAGCTTTATATTATCAGCAACCTCCTCTTTTAGCTGTTTATACCATTAATGCTTTGCATTTCTATTGCAACTTGAAAATGAGATTCTCAAAGTGTTTAACCATGATTATCTTGATTTTACAAATGAGGAAACAAATGCAGTGGTACCACAGCTTGCCTAGAGTCTGAGGAAAACCAATATTGGAGCCTGTGATAAATGAAGGGGGGAGGAGGGTAGCTCCCTTTTATGGGCACCCAGCCAGCCAGTAGATATAAAATCCCTCTTAGTAGCTGTTCTCTAATTGTTCTACCCATAAAGGGGTAAAAAGTCTCACTGCAATGCATAGGTAAAAGGAAGTGAGTGAGCACCTGGCCAAAAGAGCCAGTGGGAAGACTAGAACTTCTTAAAACTGAAACAAGACTCCCCCTTTTTCTCTCTGTGGTTGTTCTCCCAGGGGGTGGGCAGACAGGGCAACAGCTATGCTGTAAGACGCTTGGGCCAGGTATGAAAAATCCTCAGTATCATACCTAGAAACTTCTCATTTGAAACCTCAGATATGTAAGTAGATGAGGAAATGTCTAGGAAAACACAATTTGGTTTCTCTCTTTTTATTTCTTTATGGCTTGTGGATTCCTCTGTGCTAACTCCCGTGCTTTTGTTTTGCTTGTTACCTTTCAGTTGGTCCTCAAGAAAGCTATTCTTGGTGTTTAATTCTTGTACTGGCTCCTTTAAAATCTAGCAATAGCCTGAGTTCACAGATGTATTTTCTTTCTTTCCTTCTTTATTAATAAAATTTACCTTTTCTTAAGAACAGGATTGGATTTGTGTGTCTTAAGAGGTTTGGGCACATGTTGTTTAATTAGCTGGTGGCAACAGCTGATTTTTTTTCCTTTTCAGCTCTTCCCCAGAGGGGGCATGAAAGGGCTTGAGGGCACCCCACAGGAAGTAATTCCCAAGTGCGCCTTCCTGAGCTCCCAAAGGGGCTTTGCACTTGGGTGGTGGCAGCATCTACAAATCCAAAGTCATAGAGAAGCTGTAACCTTGGGAGTTTAATACCAGCCTGGAGTGACCACTATTAATTTTTAGAATCCTAGCAGGCCCCACCTTCTACACTCAAAGTGCCGGAGTAGGGAATCAGCCTTGACAGAGCCAAAAATAAAACACAGTTGTCTTAATTCCCTGCCCCCCACTCTAATCATTAGGCCATGGTCCCGCTCCTGTCTTTCCTATTCAAACCCACTCTATGATTGGTTCATTGTGCTGGAGTCCTGCAGACCTCTCTGCAAGCATTCAGAGGATCCTAGAGAACATTTTTTCAAGAAAGGGTGGAGGAGGTGTGACCTCTCCAACTGCCAAATTTGCAGCTCAATAATTGGTCAATACAGTTTTAGAGAGAAATCTCAAAACAATTAGGAAGTTCTAGAAAGGCCCATGGAGCTACTATAACTAGTGAAACTGAAAATTCAGGGCTGATAGATAAGAACACATTTATTTGCCTTTAGCTCAGTCTATTACTTTCTGTGCTGCAGAAATCAGACACGTAAAGCAACATCCACTGGAGGTTTTTAAGAACAGGTTAGACAAACACCTGTCAGAAATGGTCTGGATTTACTTGGTCCTACCTCAGCACAGGAAGCTAGACATGATGACCTCTAAAGGCCTCTTCCAGCCCTACATTTCTATGATTCTGGGATTGCCCCTGGTATGCTAGTAATGAAAAGAACTCTATTGTCCTTAAAAGCAAAAGACGCACAGCACTGAGTAGAGCAGCAAGAAGTTGAGAACTCTGGAGGGATGAGTTCATATAATAATACTAGATTTTAAAAGTACTCCTTATAACAGCAGCACTCCAGGTTCTAATGGTGAAAGTTACTTTTTCCTAAATAATTATGGTTCATTTTAACCCATAAATCTGTCAAATGAAGAAAGCAATTAGAAATCTCTACATAAACAGACACACACAAATGTCCCAGATAAACACCTAGACCAGATTCCCCCATGGGATCTGGGAGCAGAAATCTCCCACTGCCAATAGTTGTCCAATTTTCTGCTACTCCATATGTGACATTTAATATCAATTATTAAATTAATTAATTTGTATATTTAAGTTGAGCTTTTGTGGGTTCACAAAAAAAACCAGAATTTTTGTAGGGGCCTGTTACCAACTTTTATTTACTTATTTTTCCCTGCTTTGGTAGGTGAAAAATTGGCTGGTCTGCTGTGAAATTATCAAAAATTGCCTGAAGAAATAAGTGCAAATTGCTGAGAATTCATTATTTTGACTCAGGGCTGGAATATAGTCAATTCTTCTGCAAAAGGTTCTGAGGTAGAAAGAGCAAATTGTTGCTCTGGATCTATTTTCATAAATATTTGGAAAATTGCAGTTATCAAATAAAAATACTCAACCAGGTGATAGCTCCACACAGCTTCAGAAAGTACCAAATTATTTTAGATAGTCTCACAGTAAATGACAGTATCCAACATTTTCCACAAAAAAAAAAAGGAGAGAACTGTCTAAGCTATAATTTTAAATTTCAAAAACAAACTAAACCCTTATTTTAATGGTTTCAAAAGGTAGATTAGAATTACTTTGCTAATTGCAATAAATAGAAATCTGTAAAGTGTTCAGAGTTCTAAAATGAGAGATAGCATTTACCTATTTTTGATCATTATAATGAAATTTTGCCTTTATCATAAATGGAGGGGGAAGGAGTTCTGTAATTCCAGAGAAATATATAGAAGAACTATATCTATTATAAGATCCAATGCTTGTATTTTTGAAGACAGAGTGACATCTAAAGGGATTTTGAAATACTCAAGCCTGGCACATTGAATCTAAACTAACAAAGTCAAGGGCATGTTATATTTTTGAAAACTGATGAGTTTTCAGATTTGCTGTGGTTGATTGTCCTGAGTAACCATGAAAAGAGGATCAAATTCCAATTTTAATGACAAGCCTCAGGGAACCCTCAGGACAACTGCCATTTTTATCTTAGATTCTGCAGGTCCTCAGTGAACAAAAGGAGGGAAATCAGCTTTGAATAGATTCCTTGTGCTGTTGTCAAAAGTAATCCGACCGTTCCAAATATCTGTATCCTAAAATATCTTCATGCAGGCATTTTTATTAACCTGCGGCATTAATAGAGCAAAATATTTACATGGGGTTTTAGTTATTGATTCTCCAATTAGATTTTATGTTCTCTAAATGATAGGTATTATGATTTTTTATTAGTCTCTCAAAAACACACGCACCATCTGAATCTTTTTATAATACCTAGTGAGTAGATTTGGGATCCAAGAGGATATTTGTGAAAATATTCAGTAAACGTTATGTTTACTGACATTAGCCTGGTATACCAAACCCAGTTTAGAAAAAACAGCTCATTTTAAAGTCAAAGTTTATAATATGAAAGATCAGTGGTTGAGTAGGAATGCTCAAATGTGTGTTTGTGAACAGAATGCATATGCTAACAATGAGCTAATTACCTTTACTAATCATCTACCATGGACTGTTATTTCATTCTACACTTACATTATCTTACTGAACTCAATGACAGGACCAAAGGGGGTAAAATCCTGAATTAAAAACATTTTTCCTCTATAGGGATAAAATCAAAGTCAAATCTCACAGATCTGGTGCTTCTTCGGCTGTCTTTAATTGTGCATTCCTTAGGAAGTAGAATGTCTTCTGATGCAGTTTTACTTATTTATGAAAAAAAATATAAAATCATGAAAGGCTACCAGGATGCTATATCTCATTTACAAATATGATGCCCTGGTGAACTGCTTAACTGTGGCCCAGCAGCAGAGTGCTAGCAAGCCAAGTTAACTCGTTCTGACTGAAGGGACAATGGGCCCTGGCAGTAGACAATTTGTGGAATATTCTGCTTTTAATAGGCACATTTAATGGAGGGGAGAATGATGAACCCTTCATTTGCAAAGCAACACTGGGAACAAAGCTCGTGGTACTGAGAGGCGGAGAAAAAAAAAAGAGCAGCTCAGAGAAGCTGTGTGAAGAGAACATTTACAGTGTGATATTAGTTGCAGTAAAGCGGTGTTATTTTGCCTGAGGATAGTATTTGCTCACACAACTGATTTTCTGTTAAGTTTTATTAAAAAAAATCATTCCTACATCTACTAAAACAATGATATTTCTTTTCATGTCAAAAGTAGCAGGCATAGCTAAAATAACACAAAAAGTGGGACCTGAGGCACCAAGACAAATAATGACAGAACCTTTCAAGAAGATTAAAGCAACATGTAATTCTAGATGCATGTTAATAAAACAAGTGCTGAAAAATAATAAATAGTATAGCATAATGGAAGATACCTATCTCTAAACTGCAATTAGTCTTTGTGAACACTATCTTTTTTTCAACACTTTCAAATATATCGTAACAGTCTAAAATGTTTGATTTTCAGTGAGAAGTGGTCATTTAAACAAGTTATTTTAAACATTATGCCTTCACACTGTACCTTTATTTTCTAGGCTATTTCAAGCAGAGTGAGTGAGAGTCTCTTTTTAGACATGCTCAGATCCTGTTCAATTTCCCAGGGCTATCAGTGTTCCCTTATCTCACTCAGCCTGTTGAAATTCTGATAAGGATTCACATATTAAAGATAGGAGTCTGGAAGAAACAGCTAAATTAGAATAGGTTTTATTAGGTCATGAATGAGTCTTGATGGCTGCAAAGGAATTTATTTGCATATCTGTGAGGGGAGTGACCTCCATATTAATACAAAATGATATTGATAAAATTATAACTTTTAATATGTCATTACAAACTTGTTTGCACTTTTATTGAATATTCATAGATTCCAAGGCCAGAAGGGTCACTGTGATCCTCCAGTCGGACCTCACGTATGATCCAAGGCATAGGACTTCCCCAAAATAATTCCTAGAGCATATCTCTTAGAAAAACATCCCATCTTGATTAAAAAAATTCAGTGATGGAGAATCCACCGCAACCCTTGGTAAGTTCTTCCAATGGTTAATTATCCTCAGTCAAAAAATGTCCAGTCTGAATGTGTCTAACTTCAACTTCCAGCCATTGGATTGTGTTATAATTTCCTCTGATAGATTGAAGAGCATCCTCCTTGAATTGTGGGCAACAGAACTGGACACAGCATTTTGGCAACAGTCACACCAGCGCCAATACAGAGGTAAAATAACTTCTCTGCTCCTATTCAGGATTCCTCTGTTTATGCATCCCAGGATCACATTAGCGGTTTTGGCCACAGCATCACACTGGGAGCTTATGTTCAGCTGATTATCCACAACTACCCCCAAATCTTTTTCAGAGTCACTGCTTCCCAGGATAAAATCCCCTGTAAATATGGCCTTCATTCTTTGGTCCTAGAGATATACCTTTAGCCGTATTAAAACACATACTGTTTCCTTGCACCTAGTTTACAAAACAGTCCAGATAATTCTGAATCAGTGACCTGTCCTCTTCATTATTTATCAGTCCCCCAATTTGTGTGTAATTTGGGATCTTCATCAGTGATGATTTTATGTTTTCTTCCAGGTCATTGATAAAAATGTTAAATAGAGTAGAGCCAAGAACCAATTTCTTTGGGACCCCACTAGAAACACACCCCTTTGATGACAAATGCCTGTTTATAGTTTTATTTTGAGACTTATCAGTTGGTCAGCGTTTAATCCATTTAATGTGTGCCATGTTTACTTTATATCATTCCAGTTTTTTAATCAAAATGTTGTGCAATACCAAGTCAAATGCCTTAGAGAAGTCTAAGTATATCACATCAACACTTGTATCAACCACACTAGTTATCTTATTTTAAAAAAAAATCAAGTTAGTTTGACAGGATCTATTTTCCATAAACCCACGTTGATTTGCATTAATTAAATTATCATCCTTTAGTTCTTTATTAATTGAGTCCCACATCAGCTGCTGCATTATCTTGCCAGGGATTGATGTCCGGCTGACAGACCCATAATTACCCAGGCCATCCCATTTACCCTTTTAAAAAGTTGACACATTAGCTTTCTTTCTTCCAGTCTTCTGGAATTTCTCCAGGGCTTCAAATCTTTTTGAAAAATCAACATTAACAGTGCTAAAAGCTCCACCGCCAGCTCTTTGAAAATTCAAGTTATCTGGACCTATTGAGTTTAAAATGTCCAACTTTAGTATCTTCTGTTTACCATCCCCTGCAGATACTAGTGGAAAGAGTATTATCATCACCAAATCATGAGAATAAATCCTCTATTTTCCCCCCAAATATAGAAGAGATATTTATTGAACACTTCTGTAATTGTCAGCATTATTACTGATAATTCAACCATTTCCTTCTAGTAATGAATCAATGCCACTTTAAAGATTATTTTTGTTCCCAATACATTTTAAAAACTCCTCCTTATTATCCTTAACTCTTCTAGCCATAGATTTCTACTATTGGCCCTTTTGCTTTCCTTATCAGTTTTCTACAATTCCTATCTCCTGCTATATATTCATTACAACCAACTTCCTCCTTTTTTCCATTTGTTATATATAATTTTTATAGTTACTTTCAGTTCTGCTCTTGACCAGGTTGTTTGTTTGCTTGCTTTAAAAAACAGAACAGCCTTCTCCTGCAATTATGGCTTTTGGGGCATCTAATAAGGCATTCTTAATCAGAAAAATGTGAATGATAATTAGAAATCATTTTAAGTTCTTCCTCCCAGATGACTTGGCTCACAATTTTTTTCAGCTTTATGAAACTGGTTCTGTTAAAGCATCAGGTATATATATTAGTGGTCTGGACTTTATTCTGCTTTCACATTATAATTGTGATCAAGTCATGATCACTTGGTGCCTAAGTACTATTAAGATATAGTTACAAATGTGTTATACCCAGGATGCTTGAAAAATATAACACTACTTTGTATGTTTTAGTTCATTATAATATAAAAGCTTCAGGAAGGTTAAAGCAATTCCAGGGGGCTTCTGCTTTTTGGTACTCCAAAAAACAAGCAAATGTCAGCATAATAGCCATCCTTAGCTATAAAACCATGTTTATTACCCTTAAGAGTGTTTATACAAATTCAGAAAAGCTGAATTTTAAACTTTATTTTGCTCTAACTTTTTATTTCAAAATTGTTTGTGATTGGGCTTTGTGTAGAATATTTAATAGGAGTTTTTAATTGCAAATTATATACCGCAACTGAAAAACAGCATTTGGTCTAAAAGGTAACAAACACGTGTGATTCATTGGCTGGCACACCCCAGCAGGCTCTCCTCCTTTGTCATCTCCTCCTGCCAGCTGTTCCAGCCCTGTGGTCTGCTTCTTCTTGCAGTTCAGCACTCTGGACCACATATAGTCACACTTCTTCCAGGATGGGCCAAGAGTCCAATAAATAATAGTCTTTCAGCTTCACATTGGACCCTCAGTCCAAGTCCTTACCCCTAGTATCAGGAGGTTTCAGTAGTCCTAATCCACATGGGAAGGGGAGCAGGGATTCCACTCCATCTTAGGCAGTGGGCTGGTAAGGGAACGTAGGCCCTCCCTCTTCACTGGGTTCTGGTCCAGGGACCGTTGAACAGGCAGTCATGGCTTGACTATATAGACTTCTTGCTGCCTGCCTGGACCAGTTCTTATCTGTCCTGTCTTGGGCCTGTGCCTCTTCTCAAGTTCCTGGTACATCAACTCTATGCTGTTAGCCTCTTCCACCAGTTCACTGCACTGTCTGACACCCAGGTGGTTCTGCTGCCGGACAGATTTTGCCACTCCCCTTGCAAGGACGGTTCCTTACTCAGCTGGAGTCTTCCTGCAGGACCCTCCATCAGCATTCAGTGTCCTGGACAGACTCAGTTTCTGTCATTTCTTTCCCAACAACCTTAGGCTACCTGTTGCAGATGTACCTTCTTCTGGCGACACTCTGTTTGCCAGTAGCCCCATTCAGTTCCCTGCCTCCATGCAGGCTTCTGTTACTGAGTGAGACACAGATGTGCCCTCCTCCTTAGTCAGCCCCTTACTGAGCCAAGTTCAGCCTCTTTAAACGCCTCCTTCCACCTACTGCAGGTGTAGTGCGGTGAGGCTCATTGCACCACAGGCTCTCATTAACCCCTTCAGGCGCAGTGAAGGTTGGTACACCCTATCACAGCTACTAAATCCAGAGTGCTTTACCAAGACCAGGATGTCTCTTTATAAGATACTGCTTCGGTACAAATCTTTATCTCAAGAAAATAAATCCTGAAAAACATTCCAGCTTTAGGAGAAGATATGATTGTGAAACGGACATGAGAATGTTTTACTGAAGCAGTAAACCTAGGCCATAGATGGAGCTCTGCCCCTTTCCTGCAAAGAAAAGCCTCTATGAAAAACATGACATTGGACAGGTTCTAAACCTTTTGTTTATTTCTTAAATGTTGAAATGGCAAATACCTTTGTAAAATGTAGACTTGCAAATATGTTAGCTCCCAATAGAGCTCCTAATGTCATTGCTATGTTAATGGTAAAATGCTTTGTGTACCAACATAGAATCTAATGGCCTTGCTAAACTGATTATTAATAAAAGCAGAATTTGAATAGAGTATTTTTATTAATAGGAAATTAATTACTGGCAGCACTCAAGCAACTCCCCCGCCCAACTCAGAAAGAGAAGAATCATCTCCTCTCTCCAAAAATTGTTATTAAATCAACAACTTCTGCAGTAACTATTTAAGAATTATTTAATATTAAAAGACTGTTTGAGAACTAAAAACGTTAACTGTACTAAACATTCCTAGTCTACATGGAAAGCTTGTGCAGCTCATGCATGCTTCATATGGCACTCTGTCCCCCTCTAGTGGCAGCTAGACCAGATAGCGATTGATGAACCTGCTACAGCCATGGCTAAATGAGATGTATCTTTTAGCTCATGCAGTAGAGGCTCATGCTTTACGCTCCCGAGGTGCCAAACCAGGGTCTGTCAGCGTTACAAGTAGAGGCTTCTCCATGACATCAACTGAAGTCTCTGAAGCATGGGATGTTTTTCTTCAGCTAGAGGAAGCATGTTAACTCATGCTGCTTGCTGTGTCACACTGTCCCTCTCTGCTGGCAGCTAGACCCGCTAAAGTTTGATGAGCCTGCAACAGTCTTGGCTAAAAGCCTCTGCAGTGAGCACTCCTCTCTCACACACATACAACTGCACTGCTCGAAAACACACAGCATTCATTAACTTACCTTGTCCATCTCTTCAAGCACGCTATCAAAGACTCCTAAAAAGAAAGAGAAAACTCAAGAAGAAATCAACCTCAGGAAAACCTCCCCACAACTACAACATGGATTGGTGAAAGAGTTAACTAAGACACTGCCAAGGGATTAGCTTTAAAATTCTTGTAATTATTGTATTGTAATAGGAAAGTGCAGTTGTAACTGAAGACACTAACAGTTTTCCTTTTAATCACTACATGGAAATCACTAAATAGACTATTTCTGGAGAGGAGATAGGGGCCAAACATTAACAAAAAGAGAAATAGTGGAATTTAAGAGTCTTAATATTTGTAATTTCCCTGTCTCAAGACAGCTTCTTAAATGGATTCTGATTAAAGTATTTTCTTGAATTTCATAGAATTTAGTTAAGATTGCTTACTTTGCCCAATTATAAACTAGTTGGTTATAACTAGACAGGTTTCACCTGCCTTTAAACAAATTATTCTGCCCATGGATAAACAGTTTTAAATATCTAATAAGATGCTAAACCAGGATTTACTATAAATTTGAGAAACAATATTCTGCATGTTTATATTTTGGTCTTAATTTATCCAACAAGGAACACCCCCAGAGGTGGTCCACTTCTAGAGATATAATCTCTGCTAAGAGTTCTCCACAGAGAGACATACAGAAGAGATTGCAATAGGCGGTAACCGGTTTATCACTTACGTTCTATCATTTGTGTTGTTTGGTTTAATGTTTTCTTTTCCCTTTTCAATAATAAAATAGCCATAGTTAATAATTGTGATTATCTTGCTTCATTTTAATGATGATGCCCCCTGAAGTATGTAAAAGGACCCCTGTGACTAAAAAAAGTGGGAGTCACAGCCATGAGCTGGCAGTAAGAAAAACAGTTATTAAAAGCTGGGCACATTTATTGTACCTTTAAACTAAATATTTTAGTAATTTTAAAAATAAAATTCCTTGGGAGCCAACAATTTAAAACCTAAATCTGCAATGCAATTTGAATTGCTTTTGTTTGGCAAGTGTGATTCAACAAGTCTCTTTGTAGCTTTTCTTTTCTTTCTCTAACTTTACTTATTTACAAAAAGATGTGTGAAGTTTTCTAATCCAAGATATAGAAAAGCAACCATTACTATAGATCCTTATATAAACAGCTGAGAAATGTCACCTTACAAAGAATAGAATGTTATTAAAAGCATGAGCTGTAGAAATGTTTACATCTCAAAATCATGATGTCAACCCCTAGCATTTTGTAAGTCGAGGTCACTTATTGCACCAAGGCAAAACTGGAATCTCATTCTGCATTGCCAGGGTCAGAGAGCATTTAGCTCTTAAGAAAAAAAACTATTACCTAGAATGTTGAAGGGGTTGCTATTATGTGAACCACCTGCAACTAGTATTCAGTACATGATTCATATGCTTTAAACAGTGACATAAAAGTTAGCCGTTGAAACACTCTTAGTTGATAAAACTAGCAAACAAACCTAGAGTTACTGTTTGAATGACAGTAGCACCCAGACACCTCAAGTGAGGCCAGGGCCCTATAGGCACTCTACAGACACATAGTAAGAGTCCATGCCCTGAAAGGCTTGAAATCGAAATTGAAAAGATAGTCAAAGTGCGGGAGGAAAATAGAGGCACAGAGAGGTGAAGTGATTTACGGAATAGAAGCAGGCCTTTCGTAAGGCTTCTCCACATGAGACTAAGGTAAGGATAGACAAACACACTAGTTCTGCTCAAGCAGTGCACTAAAACTAGTAGTGTGGCTGCAGTCACACAAGCAGCAGCTCAGGCTAGCTGCCAGACAGAATACGTGACTAGGACCTTGGAAGCGGTTGTATACGGGTGCCTCCCTGAGCCGCTGCTCATGCCACACTGTAGTTTTTAGCATGCTAGCTGAGCAGGGCTAGCACATGTATGTCTACCTGAACTGGGAATTACAATTCCCAGCAGCTGAGTAGACATACCCTTATAGTGTGTGACAAACCGGATGTTAATCTATAGCACATTAGCCTAAGCCACCATGTGGACGCTGCTACTGCACGCTAAAAGTTCCATAATGCATTCTGACCCACTACAATCAGCAGTAGATCAAAGTGCACTACAGAACATATAGGCCATGATAGCAGGCTCCACACAGAAAGTTAGTGTGTGGCAGGCAAGTGCAATGCAGATTTTCATCCCAGTTTGCTGTACACTGTCTCCATGTTGACAGGCCCTTACTCTTTGACCACCGCCCTATCTAGTATATGACATTGTGGCATTGTAAGGAGGCAAAGAGTTGATCACAACACCCCGTTGAGAATAAAGAAAGCTCCTCGGCCTTACAGATTTTGCAATATAAAACCAAGAGAAAACATATATAGATTTAGTTTTAAAAGAGGGAGAGATAAAGATATTATTCCATACCAGGAAGCTGACAGATTTATTTAAAAAATGAATACTATTGTCTTTTCTAGTTATTTTAAATTGTAACTGTGCCACTGGGTTAGTCAAATGGGATGCTGGAGTTTTATTTTTGAGGATTTATTATCTATACAATTTCTAATCTGATAAACTATATTTAACTCAGTGTCCCTGAAATGATAATATTTTCAGATCCAGAAATAAGCCACAAGGATTAATTTATTACTACAGATTTTGGTTGAGAAGTATTTTGCACATTTAAGAAAAAAAAAATCCTCTCTAATGGGTAAAGAGGCTAAGAAAATAATATATTCAGTTCACACTAAAATAAATCAGTGAGCCAAAATCCAAAATATTCAACTAGCTCTGTTACAGCTTTTGTGCCTATCAGTTTCAGCAGCAGAAGTGAATTAAAATAGGAAGATTGATTATATAACAGGGGAACAGAGCATGAGACAATAACAAAGAAATTAATGAAGTAAAAATATCAGAGTACATCTCTTGTGTGCAGAGAAGCTGAAAGAGATGGATCACACTAGCACAGGAGAGTCGGTTGCCCCCTCTGAGCAGTTTTATCCTATTTTCAAAAGAAACAAATAGACATATGCAGCTGATAAGTTCCTACAGCAAGGAGTAGCTTCCACTTTCACTGAACAGTCTCTCTCCACTGCCTGACAGGCAGACACAATGGCCAGCATGGAATTGTCATGCAAAACCATCACACCACTAACATGCAAAGTGTTATGAGCTGAGTGAAACCTTGTCATGGAGTGAAATAAAACCGCATTAAGACCAATAGATGTGAATGCATCCTTCAATTAACATAAGAAATGGTCACCTACCTTTCCATAACTGTTGTTATTTGAGATGTGTTGCTCATGTCCATTCCAGTGTAGGTGTGTGTGCACCTCACGCACAGATGTCAGAGATTTTCTTTCCTCAACAGTACCCATTGGGGTGGCTCAAACACCCCCTACCGCCATGCACCACTGTGTCCCTCCAAATCCCCTCACTTCCTTCGTACCAGATGTACTCTGATACAAAGGGAAGGGGTGGGGAGTCATGGAATAGATATATGCAACATCTTAAAGAACAACGGTTACCTAAAGGTAGGTAACCATTTTTTCTTCTTTGAGTGATTGCACATGTCAATTCCACTGTAGGTGACTCACAAGCAAACAGCTACAGAAGTGGGTTTGGAGTCTATCTGAACAGGGATTGTAAAACCGCCTGTACAAAACTGGCATCATTTCTGGACTGACAAGTAACAGCATAATGAGAAGCGAAGGGGTGGACTGAAGACCAAGTTGCTGTTTTGCAAATGTCAACTAGTATGAGAGCCAGGAAAGCTGCAGAAGCTGTTTGTGCTCTAGTAGAATGCCCCAGTACTCTAGTTTGGCAAGGCCATGTTAGTCTGCTGGTAACAAACATTCAGGAAGAGATTCGGGAGGCAATTGTCTGGGGGAAAACTGGATTGCCCTTAACTCTGTCAGCTACTGTGACAAACAGCTGTGTAAAAGTCTGGAACAATTTAGTACACTCTTGGTAGAAAGCTAATCCTCTTCTCACATCCAATGAGTGAAGTCTTTCTTCCTATTCAGGGTGCTGGGGTTTTGGAAACAACGTGGGCAAACTGATAGCTTGGATCATGTGAAAACCAGAGACTACTTTTGAAGGAAACTTTGGATGCAGCCAGAGATAAACCTTATTCTTATAAAAAACTATATAAAGGGATTCACCAACTCTTCTGCCTGAGGTGATCGCTACTAGAAACATCACCTTCAGAGAGAGGTACAGGAGAGAACAAATCATCAGGGGCTCAAAAGGCGGTCCCCATTAGAGTTGCCAGGACTCAGCTAAGAACCCAAGGAGAGACGAGGTCCCACATTTGAGGGTATAATCTGGCTAAGCCCTTTGGGAATTGAGTAACAGTGAGGTTGGAGTAAAGGGGCTTATTATCCATCTGTATATGGTAAGCTGAGAAAGCAACTAAATATACCTTTACGGAACTAATTGTCAGACTCAGTTTTAGATCTAGAAGACAGCAAAACAGTCAGGGGTGCTTACCAAGGAGACACATCTTTCCCACATGACCAAATGGAGAAACACTTCCATTTAGCCAGGTAAGTAATCCTACTCAAGAAATTCTACTATTGAGAAACACATTCTGGACATCTTGTTAAGCAGGACCTTTCAAAGGGCCTTGGCCATGGAGCAGCCATATTGTGAGATGAAGAGTTGGGAGGCTGCAGTGGAGACTGTGGCCACAGTCTTGGAAAATTATGTCCGGATCCAATCGGAGGGATAAAGAAGGCTTTAATACACAGTGTTAATAGGGCTGAGTACCAGTATTGATGGGACCACACTCATGCTATAAGGATGAGATGAGCATGGTCTTTTTTTATTTGGATACAACTCTGGGGAGCAAAGGAATCATAGGGAAGGTTTATAGAAGGCACTTCTCCCAAGATAGGAAAAAGGCATCTGTTAGGAAGCCTGGGCTAAGACTACCCCGCCTCCCATGGGAACATAATCAACAGTATTTTCTGTTGGTCCTTGTTGCAAGAAGGTCCACTTGGGGAATCTCCCAGAGTTGGAAGATGGACCTGGCTATGTCTGAGTATAATGACTATTTGCGGTCTTGTGTTGAACATTGAAGTATCTTCTCAGCTGATCTGCCTGTGTGTTTTGTTTCCCTGGAAGGTAAGCAGTTTTGAAGTGAATTGAGTGGATTATACAGAAGTCCCAGAGATGAACTTCCTTCTGAAAGAGTTGATTTGGCAGCATTCCTCTTTGCTTGTTTATGTAAAATACGGTCACTGAGTCGTCCATCATAATCAATAGATTGTTTCCCACTATGTGGGAAACAAAGGTTAAACAGGATACACATACTGCTCTGAACTCCCTGACATGTACATGAGCCTCTCAGTCTTGAGACAACCAAAGACCTTGAGTAGGCCCACTGATGGGAGAGGAGGGGAGGCAAAAAGTGGGCAATTGCTCAGAGTCCCAGGCAATTTAAAAGGGCCCAGGACTCCTGGCTGCTTCAGCAGCAGTGGCTGGGGGCCCTGGGCCTTTTTAAATCTCCCAGGTTGGCTGCAGGGCTCCTAGGCACATGCGGGGTGGTGACCATTCCAGGCCCCGCACTTTGGGGGGCCCTTCAGGCTGGTGTGATTGGCCAGCACAATCGGTCCCAGAAGTGACGGGTCAGTCCTGGAAGTGATGGATTAGTCACTTCTGTCCTGGGCCCTGCACTCTTCTATGGATGGCCCTGGAGCCCCAAATTGCTGTCAGCGGGCCTGACCTTGAGTCTTCAGATACCCAAATGTGAGCCCCTCAACTTAGAGATGATGCATCTGTGACTAGAGTGAGTTTTGGCAGCGTGGGAAGGAAGGGAACTCACACACAAACTTTTAGAGGGCCTGTCCACCAATCCAGAGACAACAGGAGTGGCTCCGACACATAAACCACCTTGTGCAAGTGGTGAAAGATTCAGGAAATATACTGATGCTAGCTATGTCTGCTGTGTCCTGATTTGCAGTCTGGTGTATTGCACTACATAGGTACGTGTTGCCATGTGACCTAAAGGACTGAGGCATTTGCATGCTGTTGTGAGTGGGTAAGCTTTCATTTGAAGTACTACATCTTGAATGATTTTGAATCTGGCTTGTGCAGAAAAGCCCTGGCCTTTGTAGAGTCGAGGACTGCTCCAATGAATTCTATCATCTGTACAGGCCTCAGCATTGATTTCTCTCAAGTCAGTAGGAGCCCCAGATGACTGAATATGGATAAAGCAGTGGATATGCTGGACAGGACCTGAGACTCTGATTGACCTCCGATCAACCAGTCATCCAGGTATGGGAACACATAGACACTTAATTTTTGAAAATGAGCTGCTACCACCGCCATGGGCTTTTGTGAATGCCCAAGAAGCAGCTCCAGGCAAAATGAAAGTACTCTGAACTGATAGTGTCAACCATTCACAGCAACCTGAGAAACTTTTAGTGGTCGGGACGTAATGCAATATGGAAATCAGCGTCTCTCAAATAGAGGGCAGCATACCTTGTTCTCAGGAAGGGATAATTGATGCTAGGGTAACAATGCAGAATTTTATTTTCTTTAGGAATTTGTTCAACTCTCTGGGCCTCCTTTTGACTTGGTAATCAGGAAATAATGGGAACAGAAGCCTTTTCCCAAGGCCCACCAGTGCTTCCTCTATGGCCCATGCCTAAAGGAGAGATTGCCCTTCAATGAGAGGTCAGATTTCATGAGAGTGGACCCTCAAGAGGGATGAGGAGGAGGAGGGATGGAGGAGAGGGACTGAAGTAAATTGGATGGCATATCCCTTCCACCATGCTTAAGACCTACTCGTCTGATGATATGTGTGGTCCTGGCACCTAGGAAGTAGTACAAGTGATTGGTAATTAAAAAAAAAAGGAGGGGAAACAGATGGCAGTGAGGAGACTGGCATATAATCCTTGACAACTCCATCAAAATACCTGCTTAGAAGAGGCAGCTGGATGGGCTGACTTGATTGATTCTAAAGAGGAAGGTGGAAGAGGGCACCTTTTACAACTCCTTCCCTTTTTCCTAGGTGGAACTTGGGAATGGGGAGCAACACTATGGTGTTGAAAAGATGCTTGTTGATGAAAATGCTTTATTTTCATTACTGGAGTGTAGATTCCAAGGGATCTGAATGTTGCCCTAGAATCTTTAAGGCTGTGAAGCCTGTCGTCAGGTTTTTTTTGAAGAGCAGAGTAAGGCTTCAAATGGAAGGTCCTGCATGATCTGTCAGACTTCTGCAGATAGCCCAGATGACTGCAGCCATGAACACCTTCTCATTACACTCATGGGTTGAGCCACCAAATCTGCACTAATCAGATTACCCTCCTCCACAATTATTGAGAACTCTTATTGCAATTTTCTGGTAATTGTCCTTAAATTTAGCAATGTTCTCCCAGAGTGTGTAATAACATTGACTCAGGATGGCTTGGTGGTTTGCAATCCTGAGCTGCAGGCCCCCTGAAGAACAAAAAGTTTGTCACCATCAAATCTAGTCTTTTTAAATCCTTACTTTTAGGTGTGGAGGTTCACTGCCCCTGTCTTTCCTGCTCCTTGCAGGTGTTACCACAAGAGAACGCAGGGAGCGGTGAGTGGAAAAATGTTCATACCCCTTAAAGGTGATGAAGTATCTCCTCTCCATTCATTTTTCTGGGGGAGCCAGGGAAGAGGGAGTCTGCTAAAGAGTCTTGGCCAGTTCCATGATTATCTTATTGATTGGCAGAGCAACCTTATCTGAGATGACAAGCACTAAGATGTCCTCCAAATTGTGAAAACTCCCAAGTACCTCTTCTGCCTGGATGCCAAGCATTGAGGTCACTCTTTCAGTAGGTCTTGGTGGGCCATGTGGTCTTCTGGAGGAAGTGAATCTCCCACTGAATCAATAGCATCATCTGGTGGTGAAGATGTAACCAGTATTTGAGGTTGTGGCAACTCCATAATCTGTGGTGGAGAAGCTACTCAAGAAGGACCTGACTGGCCAGGACTGATCACTGTACCATACACCGGAGAGTGACGCTCTCAGCATCAGATATCAGGGAATTATGTTCCTAGTGCCTTCATATCTGATGTACTCCCCACGATTGTCAAGATGGTTGAGGTGAGGTTCTGGCGAAGGAGAGACGCCCCATGGAGCCCAGAATGGCCACTAGTATGGACCTGGAACCTATCTTCGTCTGGGCCATTGCCCTTTAGGAAAAGGCCACTGTTGGGGATACTTCATTGTCCATGGCACCAACAACCTTGAAGGAGAGTAAGTGCTATGTCCCAGCTAAGATTCAGAAGTGTGGTCCTGTGTGTCTGAGGACAAGGAGTCAGAGCTTCTGATAATGGAGGTGCTGATGCAGATGGTGCTAGAAAGCAGTATCATGAACTCAGGGACAGTGGTGCAGGAGAAATCCTTGGAGGTTGTCCTCTCAATAAAACTGGTTTGAGAGGAGGTCTAGGTAGTGGTAGTGTAGGTTCTCAGTGTGTGAGGGGTGAGCTGCTGGAGTGGGAACCAGTTTGACAGTGAAACAAGTACTGAGAAGGTAAGCAAGCCTCTTGGGGCTGCATATGCCCCTTTGGTAGAAGGAGGCAGCAGCATCCGGTGGCTCCTCAAAGGTCTCTCAAGGGACCTTAGGCGTTGACTGCATGCGTATTCCAGTGCCCGCAGAGCACTGGTGCGAACTAAAACTGCCCCCAACACTCAAATGGAACCCCACCAGGCTCTCCCCCTTTTGACTGAGTGGGTTTAGATGACCCATCAGGGAACATTTGACTCCACCCCAGGCCAATTTTGTGGAATAAGCCTAGAAAACAGATTACAGAAAAAGGCCCATTAATGCCCTTCCTTTAATATCAGGGCCAAATAAATGTGCATGTAAGGTGTGGTTAGCAATTTAAGCAAGATCTTTTCCAGGTGGGCTCAGTGCTCTTTGGTGCTGGTGGACTAGTGTCCAGCTGGTCAACAATGAAATCTTTTTTTTTTCAAAATTTTCCACAAACTTTTGTTTGGTGATGAAAAACCACCCCTGCCTCACTCCCCCTTCCCACCAAGTGGATGTCAGAATCAGTTTTCAGTAAAATATTTTACGAGGGGGCGGGAGAATGGGAAAAAAATGACCAAAATGAGTCTTCCCGGAAAATTCTGGGTTTGGTCAAAAAGACATATTATGTTGTGGAAAAGTATATATATTGAATAACATATTTTGACTAACTATATGCTAGGGCTTACTTTAGAATACAGAGAACACTTACAGGGGCCATCTAAAATAATTACCTAGTAAAGGTAGCTTTTACCTGTAACCATTCTGCCCGTCAGAGTTGGCAGCACCAAGGGCCAGGTTCAGTATCTAGAGGTTCCTTTTCAACAATACAACACAAAACCAGCTCAAGCCCCCACTCGGTGACCTGGGACAATTATACACCTGGGCTCCTCTAAGAGGCAATACTTCCCATCTTGAAAGCCAGGGTCTCAGTGTAGCAAAAAACATTTAATAAAAGGAGGGAAATAATGTGGCATTAATTTGTGGAAACACAGCAAACAGGGTTTATAAACATAAACCATGAGAAAAAGACCCACCACCAAGTAAGTTGGGCAGTGTCCTTTTACCCTTGGATTCTTAAGTCCAGCAACCCCCAAGTCTCTTTAATGTGTCCACCCCTTCTCTGCACCCCACTCACAGCTGTGGTCCTTGGACAGTGCAGCCCCATAGATCAGAGGTGCATCTACAGAGTTCACTTCCCCCCCGGGTGGAGTGGGAGAGGGTAAGGATTCACCTTACACATTCTGCTGCTCAGGCACTCACGTCCCACCCCTCTCTGCGTGGCTCTGCTCTGGCTCTCTCCACCAGCCGCCCTGCTGGCCACTTGCCACACCTCTCTGTCAGCACCAAGATGTCTTCAGGGCCTCCCCACTTAACACAGTTCTCAGTGATTTCAGCTCTTAGTGGGGGAGCCACTGCTGGTGCACACTGGGAAGTCTCTTGCATCAGAGACACTGTCCCAAAGCAGGTCAAATGGATAGGTGATTTCAGTTCTGAAGCATGTAACAAGAGTCTCAGTTGAGTCTAAATTAGCTCTGATATTATACAGTGGAGAGAGGAAGGGTCAAATTGTGTCTGAGGCCCTTAGGCAAAACCCACACCACCAGGTACAAGTACCTGTCCCCACCCTCTCTCATCTCACTGGGCTGTGGAACCCATGTCCCCTGCCTAGCGAGTGCCGTTTAGTTGAAGAGGAGTCCCTCACTTGGGAAATGCCAAGTTCAGTTCTGCTGCCCGTGATTCACACAAAAAGTATAACAACCCTTTATTATTCCTGCCCCCAATAACAGGGAGACTGAGGATCCCATACCAGCCAAAAGTGACCATTTTGGCAAGCAATCCTATCATGATGAACACACAGGCAGGGTGGGTGTGCCCATGCAAATGAGATCGGCTCCTGAAGTCCTTTTCCACAGCTCCCCGCTTGATGTCAGGGGAGAGCTCATTCAGACTCTGCTCACATCCATAAAAAGTGAACAAAATTGTACAAGGAACCTTGGGGAGTCTTTAAAAAGGTCAGTTAAGGCAGGAGTTTGAATAGCGGAGGTTTTCCAATTCATGGGTTTTAGACTATTTAGTAGACTAGATGGGATGTTTTGTCCTGAATGCTTTGCTCTTATTATCCACCATTGAGCTTGAGAAATGTAGCGCATTGTTATCTGTTAATATCTTCTTACACCAATTCCTTATGATATCTGCATGGTAGTAAGAGCAAGCTCTTTTAAGGTAACACAGGTCATTCCTATGGCCCTGCACATTCTCTAGTCGTGCATTATGTCAATGGGTTTTGTCCCCTTTGAAGAAAAAAAAAGAAAATCAGAGAAACTCCAAAGTTTCTCTCCCATATAAAATCTTTTGAAGAACACTAACTGAGAAAATCTCTTTATATAAAGGATCTGGAGTATTCAGACTGGCAGGAAAAAGGCAGAAAATAGATAAAAGTTGATTTAACATAAAGAAAGATGGTCAGACAAAGTGAGTTTTGTGAAAAGAAAGCAGCGCTGGCCTACAGAATGGCAAATGGTCCTTCCCTAGGTCAACAGGCATCACTTTTCACCATGGGTGATCCAGGATTAATCCCAGGCAAAGAAGCAATGATTACAAATTACAGACCAATTCTATTTCACCTGCTGTGATAAAGATTGCTGAAAAATTGTTTCATTCACCACTGGTGAACTCTCTGATATGGTAATTCTAAAATTATAAGAGACTGACGACCAGATTTCTGGCCACAGATGCAACCCAAACAGCTTTTGCTAACTTGACTAGTGATCTCTTCTATATGCAGTTTAAGAATCAAGTTTCTGGACTTGTGTTCATTCGATTATTATTTGAATTCACCCTGGTGTATCTGATTGGCTAGCAAGTCTAAGGCAGAGGTTCTTGAATTGGGGCACTGTCCTCCCTAGGGAGATCCCAATCTCTTCTAAAAGAGGTTCAGGGAGGCCCAGGGAAAACAAAACAAGGAATGTTTTTTCTCTTGGTTAAATCCTGTTAAATGTGGGACTCGGCAAAAGTAGATCCACTGACAGGAGTCAAAGGCAAAGCCTTGAGTAGTGTCTGCAGAATACTCAGTGAAAATGAACATGCAAGATTCAAAAGTTGTCCACTTTGCATGTCTAAAAAAAAATATACCATCAAATATATCATATTTACCATTTTTGTATATGGACACAACACAACCCTTTTGTAAAATCTGTACCTTAAAAATATGTACATTAGCATGGGAAAGCTGAATAATATTTCTATAACCAAGGAGAGGACAGGCATTAAATAGAGCTTGGTCTAAAGAAAAGGCTGCTTTTCTTGGAAGTGTGATTACTTTTAACACGAAGAACACAAAAAATGTGTCTCCTGGGGAACAAGTCTTATTAGGCTGAAATAAGGTGCAATGTCTCCCAGTGCTCAGATCTCTATTTACTTTAATTGGTTTATAAATTGTTATCCTTGGATTGCTTTAAATCTGCTTTGTACTCACAGAATGTGCAGGGAGGGCAATATTGTTCTATAACTGTAATTCATTCCGTACAATACAGGAAGCATTGCACTGAATCAGTTGATTTCCAACGTTGTTCAGGGAGAACAAGATTCTTCCAGAGCGGTGGTGGTGGTGGTTTGTTTTATTTACAGAGAAAAGTAAGAGCAAAAATGAATAGTAGAAAAGGGTAGCTAGGGCTGTTACTTGGATAGGGAGATATGTCTCATTGGATAAAGTAATGCAGGGATTGGAATAGGATAATGATAATTTGCAAGTGTTATAACAGTTCAAAAGTTGTTTTAATTTAGAAACAAAAAGATATGGTAGAAGAGTCAATCCTGATACTAATATTGGAGTAGGTAGAAGTGGTTCTTGTGTACCAATGTGGGAACTGGACTAAAAATTCATGGCAACAGTCTGTTGCCAGACTGCCTAGTACTGGTTAAGCAAAAAATACCATTAATGCCGCTTAGGCATTGTTTTGGTGATTTTTCATCCAATGTTGGTGTACAATCAGGAGATGCCTGAAAATTGTCTATGTTGCGCTTTTTTCTATCTTTGAATATGTGTTTAGATTGTTTTGACTGAGAGTTTGGGTCATTTCTGATTTTATTCGAACACTGATGCTCAGCTCTAGGTTTTTCATATCAATGATACTTAAAGAGAATACTGCAGATACAGAGTACCTTTCTGCTGACAGAATAAAACAGAATCTCAAGACACTTGATAAAAGGCAGGTAAAAGTACTATTCTCTCCATTATAGAGATGGGGAAAGTTGAGGAGTGGAAAGATTGTGCCTTGGTCAGTGTCACATGGCGAGGTGGTAGAGTTGAGAACAGAACCCAGGACTCCTGACTACAAGTCCCCCTTTCAAATCATTGGATGCTGATGCTTCCCTGATGTAGATAGATACTATATTGTCCTGGAACAAAACTGGAGATTTATAACTCAGCAAAATATAAATTGCAGTAAAAAGGGAATGGTCTGTCAAAGTAACCTCCTTCTTCAGCAAAGAGAGAACTTTGCAAAATGCATTTTTATAACACCGATAAAGTCCTGAAAGGGCCTGTGATTATATAAAAAACAGGAGGGATTTTCCCTCCTGGTATCTCCCCCATCAGCTGCAGCAGTGACATACAGTGTACATAGAAGCCCCTTAGCTGGCCTAGGGAGATTTCCCACAGTTCAGGCACTTTGTAGGATAACCATATGCTGCCATGTTCAAGCAACTTTGCAAGCCCTTGTATATCCAGGCACTAAGAGAGGAGTCATAAAGCTACAGCTTTAATGCAACTAGAGGGATTCTCAAGAATTGCTGTGGGTTGCTGAGCAAACGCCTGTAGCTGTGCAGGTGCACTGTAACACAGAGAAGCTCCTGGCTACTCTCAAATAGACTGGGGACCACACAAGTTCCCTAGAGCAGCCCAGAGGTGGGATGGTGTGTTTTCATATAATAGCCATTTGTTTTTCTGAGCCAAACAGAGAAAGGGAGACCCTAGACTACTGTATCCTAGAATTAAAGAGAGAACAGGTGAGCCAGCATGTAACATGTCAGCTGCAAAGAGAATTTGGGACTTGCTGCCAAAAGTATTCGCTAAGGCAAATTCTGGAAAGTAGAAGAGCAGCTTTAGTTAATATTTTAAACCATTATCAAGGTGTGAAGTGATTAGACAGCCATACATGTTTGTATTCTGTCTGTGTGTTATGTTTACGTGAGCATGTATCTTTTTAATGCAGCACTATAACACTTACAGCAGCTTGTGGCTTCCCTGGGAAGCCATTGTAAGTGGGACCTGTGCCCAATGGTTTTTATCCCAGTTAAGTAAATAAATGAAATATGCTAATTAGCACCCTATTAGCTTACAACAGGGAGTAATCCATGACATTCTGATTGGAAAGAATTCTGTCATCCAAGAGGCTGGTCTGTAACAGAATGTAAACTGGCCCAGTTTTCTCCTTTTACCAACTGTGGATGAGGTCCAAACAACAGAAAAGCCACTGCACACAATTCAGGGAGTGTCACAGATTTTTAGTGAAACCTCCCTTAAATCTGGCATAACTACTTGCTCAGCCCTCGGATTTGCCAGATCCAAAAGTGGTGTCTGCATTTAAAGGTGCAGTTGTTAACTCAGGTTTTTTTTATTCAAAACCCCTTTTAAATCAGGTAGAATTTTATTTTCTCTCCTGTGACTGCCATTTCAAAGACTCTCCCTGAATTCATTTTTGTAACTGATACATATTTCTAGGACTTCTATTTTTTCCTGAAAGAAATGTTAAAGCCACACCACATTTAAGTGTGGGAGGTGGGACGGAAGGGTAGACTGAAGTACCCCTATGTTTATTTTTATACTCACAAATACACCATTAAAACCGTGAGCAAATACAATTATACTATACTCTGTCTTGCTATCTTCCTATATATATATATTTTCTATAAGGCTAGTTAGCCCATATCCAAAATAGTAAACTTTGCAGGGAGAAGACACTGGAGTCAGTATAAGCACCGAAGGAAAAAGATCAATAAAAGAACAGCATGTTTTCCAAACTGGTCTTTTCAAACATCCATTTTCAAAGAGCTTTTGGGGTTTAAGGAGATTAGCCACTATGACATCTGTCAGGTCGCCACTAAGTCATAATCTCCATCCCAGTTCGAGTTATGCAATGAAGCTTAGTTATATTACAGATACGCTGGTAACATTTTCTATTCTTTATCATATTATACAAAAAGTTACAAGGATTATCTGGGCTTTGCTGACTGCTGTTCAGAAAATTTAGGTCCTCCTTCAGTTTAATCTGCTGCATATTGTTGTGGAAATGGTTTTGAGTGAGTTCTCAACACTGGGTTTAGATCTTGCTTCTAATATGGACTATCCTGAATTGTAACCAGATTGTACAAATTTAGGGAACTTGAGGAAATGCCAGAACTTGCCCTAAGACTAATTTTTGCTTCCCTTTAATATTAAAGTGTGGATGCCTCCCAATTTTGTTTTATAATTCAAGAAAGTAGCACATTCCTCTGTTATTTTATAAAGTACTTTTTCCTGAAATTAATCTTAACTTGAAAATTCATTAGCATGTGCTGCATGTTCTGTTTTCTTATGCGCACTGTAGATTCTGTCTCTATTTCAGTCGATATGTCTATTTAGCTTGAATCTATTATCAAGGAGAATGCTAACAACCACCAGCCGTATTTTAGATCTCAGAAGTATCCATTTTAAAATGCCATTCAAAAGAAAGCAAGCAAATCATTAGAACCAACGTTACCACCATGTATTCCTATGGTTACAAATCTGTATTGATTACAGTTTCAGAAGGAATCAAGAACAATGAGCCAGATCATCAGCTGGCATATATCTAGAATAGTTTCATTGTCTTCAGTGCAGCCTGCCAGTTTACATCAGCTGAGGATCTGGCCCTATTAGCACTTTGCAGGAAGGACTTTATATATGTGTATAAAGTGCCTAGCCCAGTATTTATTATGTATATATAGTGCCTAGCCAGGATTGTAGATGCTACAGTAACAGAAATAAAATAATAATATGGCATTGTAGGTATTGAGGATTGTTCTCAAAGAAACTCATTTGGTTTGTTTGTTGTAGAAACAAAAAGACAAACAAAAAAAATCCCAGAGAAGCTGTGGTTTCCATTGAAAAACAGAAGGTAACATAGTGAGATGTGCATAGATTAATGGCTTTCTATAGACTGTACAGTGTATGTGTGTCTGTCCATCCCCCTGGGAGGGATCTCTTTTTATCATTAGAGAATATCCTACTTATGGGTTTCATGAAAAAAGGAACAGGACCTTGTTGTGAACTTTGCAACAGCAAACAATTTTTCCCAATCAATGGTAAAAAGAGGCATTTATTGAGATAAAGCAGTCAGGCAGACCCCACAGCACCGCGACTGCTCCCAAAGGTAGTTGCAAAACTACCAGCAGAACCAGCCAAGATGTAGAACTGGCCATAGAAAAATCTGTTGCTAAATATCCTGCATATGTCAGTATATGCACACCCTGTGTTTTGGCACACCTGTTGATTCGCTACTGGAAAATGTGAGTGAGGGGAGTATAAAAAGCAGCACGAGTCTTAGTGATAGCTGATATGATCAGGTCAGCCTTCAAGCATGCCGGAGTACCCCCAAACAAGGCAGAATTGCGGAAGGGGTGCATCAATGTTTGGTAACATTTCTCTGCTTCAGTAAGTGTCAGACAGGATAGCCGAGTATCTGTTTCTGCTATGCATATGTATGTAACCTGTGAAAAGTTGTGCAGATAGGGGAATGGGTTCTGAATACTTTTACACATTTTCAGTTGCTGGGAAAAACATTTCCTTGAAATCCACATGTTCAATATAACTGTCTCACTTTGAGCTTGGCTTTCAGAAAGGAACATTCAAAACCTGGCATCAGAAATGAAAAAACCAGAAAGCAAATCCCTATTGACACTTTAAATTAAACTTGTTTGTAGGGCCACTAGAGATAGCAATTACTCCATTGCAGCTTCTACCCATGGATTACAGGCAAAATACTGACTGCTAGCAGGTAATTCTACCTGCTAATTGCTTGGAAAGATTCAGATACTAAACAACTGACCTGAATGTTTTTATGGTTCTGGGACCTATTAAAGAAAAGAACTTTAAAAAGCCACACAGTGATGTTGACAAACTCTGGAGCTGTTGAAAACCTATCAAAAATGTTCTTGTAGCATAATGACAAGAGTGTCCCCAGACATGCACTTTTGCCAGCAGTTACAGATAATAAGGAAAACTATATTAATGTGTGGCAATTTTTAAAATTATGACTATAAATAAAACCCATTGAACTGTTTGCCAAGTGGCAAGTGCACAGTGAATTTCAGTTAAAAAGAGGAAGCTGGACTGCTGAAGGGTTCTGCCTTAAAGTGATATTCAAAGACACGTTGTTTGGTAGGGCGGACAAAGTGAAATGGGAAGGAAGGAGGAATGACCAGAAAGCATGTCTGCGCTACACAACCTCAGCCTTCTCCTCCCTCAGAATGGGGCATGAGAGAAAGAGCAAAAGTTAGGAGCTGCTGCTGGGGCCCAGAATTTCAACATTCTACAGCCCAGCCCATTTATGCTGACAGTGGAGATCAGCCAGATCACCCCAATGGGGAATGTCTCCAGTGTGAAGGGTACTCTCTGGTGGCAGAGGGCTGGTAGAATAGCCTTTTATCACTCCCTCCTACAACAGGGCATGCCAACAGTATGCCCAGGGACGTGTGGTCAAAGCACTCCATTTTCTGGCCATTTGGGCTACCAGAGATCTCTTGGAGACTGCTGCAAGCAGGCAGTTATTTGGCTCAGTCCCTGGAGCTACTGGAATTTACACTGGGGTAACTCACCATTGGGGCACCTCCTCATGGCTGCATCTGGGGATTAGCTCTGCCTGGCCTGACGCCCCTCCTTCAGTCACTCACATCATGGCCCCTCTTGCTCTCTAGGAGTCACAGTTCTTCCTCTTGTGGCTTGGCCCTCCAGCCAGGCCATGATACAGTTTTCCCCTTCTGGGGTATCAGTCTCAACAGGGACCTTACAATCAGTAGCCATGGTCTCCCACAGTCTCAACTCTTGCTGCCATTTCCCTGGGCTCTTTCCTACTCTGTCCTCTTCAGGCTTCCTTCTCCATCTCTGGGTAACCCTTTCTCCCAGGATCAGAATCCCAGCACTTCTGATCCCTGTTCCCCCCGCCCCCCGGGTCTCCTCTTTCTCTCTCCTCACTAAGCCAGGAGCGTGTTACCAGATTTGCCCATTACTTTGGGGTATGCTCATTTATTAAGATTGCTCTTCTGCAGGGGTGGGGTTTCTGTCATTCTATCAATATACTGCTTGTGTCACTTGTGTTTTCATACAGAGCTCTACCTCTCCCTGCTGCAAGTTCCCTGCCAATGGCGCTATCCTGCAGGACCTAGGTTCCCCTGGGCTGGGTTCTTCCAGCCCAGAATGAGATGAACACACATACACAGACACACACACACTAACAGAGCCCATCTGAGCAGGCTGGATCGAGCAGCACTTCCAAGTTGCCACCCTCCTATGCCACAGGTTCAGCATGACCTATCCCCACTTTCACATTACAATTATTCTGGTAGTAACCCACTTGATGAGCAAACCCCACAGGATTTTTGGGTACTACAGGGATCTTTAGCTTAAGTAAGGTTGCTGCAGAGCAAATGGGGAAGCCAAAAAAACAAGAAAGAGAAGCAACCAGCTTAACTATAAATGTTATTTATTTCCAGGTAATAATGCAAGGAGAGCCAAATGAATAAAACAGTTACAATATTAAATCTAGCTTAAGTTTGATGACAAAAGTCAGGGTTAGAAAGCTATACCTAGAGTGTGTGTTCAGAGGAGGGGAGAACAGCCACTCTGGGAAGCCTGAACCAGTTGGGGTTCCCAGGTGGTGGTAGCTGAGGGTCCGGAGTTCTGGAGACAGGCAGAGCCCCCAGCATGATCAGTCAGGAGAAGATGAAGTCCCAATACAACTGATGCAGATTTTGGATCCAGGTATCAGAGCACTTACATGAGCATGGCTAGGAGTTTTTGTAGGGAAACAACAATGGTTCAAGGGAGAACGCTAGATTTGTTTATGGCTCAAGGGAATATACCAAAGTTGCTTTGTTCAGGCTAGACAATAGGAACTGATCATGCCAGGCTATGAGCAATGTTCCTTTGAAGGAGTTCACAATGCAATGAGGCATCTTCAGTATTTTCGATACCAATAAAGGATTTATTACTAGAATTGGTCTGATAACTACTGAGCTGCATGTGTGCAGGCGTGGGTTCATTAACATCTGGAGCTGAGATCCCCCGTAATGCACTGCTTCCCTGCTTTTCTGGTCTCAGAGTTCCAAGTGGTTCTTGCCTTGGAATCTCTGTTCTCCATTCTGTATGCTAATAGAGATGCCTCCCTGTCCTATCTTCAATGCAAATGAGGCTCTCAATCTTCCTTCACAGAGAATACCTGCTCCTTGTAATCCTGTAAGAATGTGTGTGTAATTAAATACAGCTATGGGTGCAAGGAGGCTGTGTTATTTACTGTGAAAAGAAAAGGTGGTTTAGTGATTTTTAATATTGCAGTTATTGCTTTCCAGGAACTCTCCTCAGGAAATGCTGGAAAAGCCCATCTCTCCAACTGGACAAGGCTAGCATTTCAGATTCACTAGACCAATGAGTGAGTAGGGAGCTTCCTTTATGTAACTCCTCCTTCAAGTGGAGGAGAGCATGCACCCTTTGTTGGTCTGCTAAGAGGCAGGAGCCTTCACTGCCAGGTCCCCAACACAAAAGGAAATAGATAAACAAAGTCTTTACTTACAAAACTTCCTCCTCTTTTAATAGACTCTGGACTCTTCGGCTGAAGACTCTCTCCTCCTTACCTATACTTCATCAACAGTCACTCCTCCCCCAAAATTGTTATTTTAAATGGTTATATTAATGTTTTAGGACATTTCCTATTTGCTTGCTGAAAAGTCCTCTGTGTCAGATAGCACAAACATCTGATCCACAATTTGTGGAACTATTTATTGTACTGGATAGCTGCATAATGTGAGAAAATATTTTACATATGATGTTTCCCCTTCCAGGCTTCTGAATTCAAGATTCCCTTTATAGGGAATATATTGACTGAGCCTAATCCAGAAAAGCCTCACGCCCTCCCCGCCCCCTTCCAGAGACCAGCATAATCATGGTATTAGAGGGACATAGGGTCTATGAACCAAGGCAACTGAAAACTAATGGACATATCAGAGCTTGGGTTAATCTGGTTACCTTCTAAGGAGCATTACTAAATAAAAGGAGCAGGGAGACAGATAGTAAACAATTTAAACACACATAGAGGGGCAGTAATCTATCTAACATAATAGACCAATCTAGTTTATAGGAGTCAGTAAATAAGATCAGCCAACAGAAAGGGGTTTCTCCAGGGCCGGCGCTTCCATTAGGCAACTCTAGGTGGTCACTTAGGGCACCAGGATTCAAGAGGCAGCATTTTGTGCGTTCCCCATGGGGCGCACGGGAGCTTCTGGTTCCGCTCCCATTGTGCTGCTGAAGAAGGACCTTCTGCTGACATGCCATGGAAAACAGGGGCAGGCAATTGAGCAGCTCAGTGACTGCCGCTGTCGCCTGTGGCATTTCAGCAGAGGGTCCTTCTTCTGCGGCACAATGGGAGCGGAACCGGAAGCTCCTGTCTGCCCCATGGGGAGCGCACAAAAGGCCGCCCCCTGAATTCTGCCTAGGGTGCCAGAAACTCTGGCGCAGCTCCTGGGTTTCTCCAGTACTTTCATGAGAGGTACTCCAAATAGCATACAAACCATGACTCAATGCTGTAGAAAAGGGTGTATCTTGACATTCCTCCAGTATGTGAGCTACACACTTTTCAGAGAACCCATGTAGTCTCTCCACTACCCCGTTTCTTTGGGGATGGTACACAGTACAGCACTGTCCCAATACTCATCCAAAAGCCTTCAAACTCTTTTGCTACAAAAGGCATCCCATTATCTGAAACAAGTCTCTGGTAGGCCAAACATCGCAAATAAAGTGGCAGGGCAAGAAATGAGCTCGTTTGAGGATCTTTGTGAAATGATGATTGCAAAGGGGTAACATAAGTAATAGTCTAGAACAGTCAACACTGTGTAACCATGCAGTGCTGTTGAGGGGCCAGTAATATCCATTGCAATTCCCTGCCGTGGTCTGTCTATGGCCACCTGTTTCAAAGGGGCCAGAGGAGCAGTAGTTCTATGCATTGTGCTGGCCAAACTTGCCTCCATACAATGCTCAATGTTTGAGTGCAACTCTGGCCACCAAGCATAACTACACAGAAATTCCTTCATCTTCATAACTCCCAAATGTCCTGCATGAGCTGCATCCAGGACTGTTTGTCACAATACTACTGGGACAGTCACCCGAGTTCCTCTGCCTAAGATATGTTGTCATGCGCTTAGAATGAATGTTGTAGAATGTAGACACAGTTCTCTTAAGGACTGGGTCCATCCAGTCTGCTTGTACAGCACATATCTCCTTGCACAGTTCAGCATCTTGAAGAGTGGAGTCAGCAGTCCACTCTAAGTCAATTGGCATATCTTTCAGTAAAAAGCATACCCAGCAAGGGTAACTAAGCAGCATCTTAAGTCTGAAAATTCCAAATCCAGTATAGCCAGTCAACCACAGAGCAGGCGGCATGGGCTGCAGAATTAAAGCACTCATCACCGTAATGTTACACACTGATGCACCCCAAAAAAGCAATTTCAAAACACAAGGAAACCAAAGCAAGACACACAGGTAAGTGGTCAATCAAAACAGATAATAACCATGAACCAGTTACGTCAGCAACAGTCTGAACAAAACATAACAGTCCAAATGGCAGGTATGTAACACCAGGCCCTGGTTAACTGCACACACCCAATGCAGTGCATGTGCACACAGAGGGGGATGGGGAGAGACAGGACCTGGAACATTAAGTTCAGGGAGCAGAAAGCAGGAAACAAACAGGAAAAGAGCTGGAAGCAATACACAGGAAGGTGTCAAAAGGAAATTGTAAACTGGAAATTTTCACTGAGTGGGTGTGTTTCTAGAGGGTCCACAGAGATCACTTCTTGATACTATGCTAATTAACATCTTTATCTAAGACCTGAAAGAAAATATAAAATAGTCACTGATAAATATTGCAGATGACAAAAAGATCAAAGGAGTGGTAAATAATGAACAGGAAAGGTTATTGATACAGAATGATCGGGATTGTTTGAAAAGCAGGACTCAAGTCAACAATGTGTGTTACACACAGCCAAATGTAAAGTGATATATTTAAGAATGTAGGCCATACTTACAGGATGGGGGACTATTTAGGAAGCACTGATTCTGAAAATACCTGGGGGTCATGGTGAAGAATCAGTGGAACATGAGCTCCCACTGTGTTGATGTGATCCTTGCATATATAAACAGGAAATGTCAAATAGGGATAGGGAAGTTATATTAGCCTAGTGTTTGCCACTGGTGTGACCGCTAGCAGAATACTGCGTTCCGTACTCCTGTCCACAATTCAAAAAGTATGTTGATAAACTGGAGAGGGTTCAGAAAAGAGCCACAAGAATTATTAAAGAACTGGAAAAATAACATGCCTCATAGTGATAGACTTAGGGAGCTCAATCTATTTAGTTTAAGCAAGAGAAGGTTAAGGAGTGACTTGATCACCGTTTACAAGTCTCTAAATGGGAAACCAAACCTTGACAATGGGCTCTTCAGTCTATCAGACAAAAGTATAACATGAGCCAGTGGCCTGAAGTTGAAGCTAGACAAATTCAGACTGGAAATAAAATGCACATTTTTAACAGTTGAGCTAATTAACAAGTGGAACAACCTACCAATGCTGTTGTAGATTTTCTGTCACTGGCAAATTTTTCAATCAAGATTGGATGGTTTTCTAAAACATCTGCTCCAATTCAAACAGAAATTAATTCAGGGAAGTCCTATGGCCTGTGTTATACAGGGTGTCAGACTAGATGACCCCAGTGGACCCTTCTAGCTTTATAATGAATTAATTGTAACATACATAACAGAAGACCCCATGCTTTGCACACCTTTTGGTTGGCTGGCAGGCACTGTTGCTTGGCACTCATTTCAAAATTAGAAGCCAAAGTGGCAGGGGGTTCTATCCCATTACGAACACACCTCCATGCAGAATTTTTTAATTTACAGACATATTTTCAAGAGATTGTAATCATCTGGGGTGCTCAACTTGAGACAGACAATCTGAGTCTGATTTTCAGTTCAGCCAAGCACCCACAGGTCCCATTGAGCAGCTGAAGCTGTCCATGCTCCGCCCTTCTGAACTTCAGTGTTTTAAGACATAATGAGTGATCACTTTTGTATGCATGTTATCCAAGTGCACAACAAGAAGATATCTCTGTAAGAGATCCATAGAGAAGGTGGGGAGGAATGCATTGTATCTGGGTTATTGTTGGTAGGCAGGTGCACAGTTAAGCACTCCACATCCAGAAATGTCTAGAATTGGATGTTGTGCTTTTGGGTATGCCCAATAGGGCAAGTAGTCAGGGCAGTTGCTTTACAAAAGGCCACGTGACCTGTGTGGGTTGGGGAAGCTGAGTTGCAGGAGCAGAAACCAGGCTGTTTCCCCCTAATTCTGAAGCATTTTGCAGCAGATTAGTGATTTTGTTAACCTGCCAATAGGGAAGCCCTAACAGTATTAATTATAGAAAGGGGAAAGTGGGAGGGAAAACTAATTTCTTTCATTTTAATTGTATACTTTGGATGTTATTTAATTTAGCCAAACTGTGTTGGTTCACCAACTTTTTTCTTATTGAAATATGATGATGGGGGAAAAGAGTCATTTATATTTTGCTATTCTCAGTTTCGTATTTTTCTTGTAACTCCCACGCTGTTTTTAGTATACTTAATCTGAGTGGTTGCTTAATTAGTTAGCTAACTAGCTAACTGGATGATTTCAGCAGAGAAGGAGAAAAAGCCTGCATGGGTTCCAGTTGGAGATTTCTGCAAGCAAGAGGAGGGAAGATGTTGTTGTAGTGCTTTTGACTCAAACTGTGTAGATTTGGTGATCAAAGACTCTGAGACTCAGGTGAAAACTCAGCTAAAGTTTTTGGGAACTCTGAGTTACTTCTCACTTTGTTTCTATGGGGACTGACCTGTTTAGATTTAATTTGTTTTCTTTTATTTGTGTTTAACTGTGAAGATAATGTGTGTGGATTATAAAGTAGCCTTGTTATGTTGTAGAAATTAAGTTATTTTTCTTTTATAATTATAAGATTTTATCAAGTTCATGCTTAAGAATTAAGTTAATTCTCTTTGTTCTTTTTGGACTTGATTGTAGAGAGGTTGTCCCTGTCCAGTCCTTGCTGAAAACACTCAATGACTGGATTCTGAGAGTCTCCATGTGATTCCTATGAGAGTTGGTTTTAGGCACCTAGGAGAAGGGCAGCAAAGTAAACTCTAGCCTGCCCAAAGGTTACATGTCCATGACCCATGGTGTGCTGCAGCATAACGCTATGAATCAGAGAAAAAGATATATACCGTCACATCCCTGGAATGTGAATGTTGCTTGTTGTCAGATATGCAAAATGAAAACAAAATCCCAGTTATTCATTTGAATCACTGTCTTGAAGATCATAGTATCTACTGCTATGACTATGTTGTAGAGTTAAGCTTACATAAGTAGCAATGGCATAGCAGTGAAAGAGTTTTATCGCAGGTATGTATTCTCAAAATTCTCTTTAATTTCCATTTCTTTCCCTATCCACCTTTCTACTGTGTATTCCAGATGCAAACAGTCAGGGTGATAAAGAAGAAATGTAGGTAGGTCAACAAAATTTCTTGACAAAAATGAGAATTAAAAAGGTACATGCACAAGCTTTTCTGTATTTCAGAATGATACAGACATGAGAAATCCTAGAATTGTAGAGCAAGAGGTTATCAAGTCCAGCCCCCTGCACTGAGGCAGGACCATGTACACTAGACCATCCTTGATGGATGTTTGTCCAACCTATTCTTTTAAAAACCCACCACACCACTTGAGTGATGGGGATTCCGCAACCTTCCTTTGAAGCCTATTCCATTGTTTAACTGTCCTTATAGTTGGAAAGTTTTTCCTACTTGCTAACCTAAATTGCCCTTGCTGCAGATTAAGCCCATGAGCGCTTGTCCTACCTTCTGTGGAGATGGAAAACAATTGATCACCTCTTTATAATAACCCTTAACACATTTGAAGACTTATCAGGCCCCCCCTACTATTTCCCCCCCCCAAGACTTAACATGCCCCCACCCCTTTCTCCCCTAACATTTCCTCACAGGTAAGATTTTTTAAACCTTTTATCATTTTTCTTGTTCACTGGCCTCTCTCTAATTTTGTTCATGTTTCCTAAGTGTGGCACAGAGAACTGGATACTGTATGCCTCTGTCTTACATGACACTTCTGTTAATACACTCCAGAATGATATAAGCCTCTTTCACAAATGCATCACATTTTTGGCTCATCCAATTTGTAATCAGCTATAACTCCCAAATGCTTTTCAGCAACACTACCACCTTAGTCAGTTATTCTCCATTTTGTATCTGTGCATTTGATTTTTCCCTCTTAATAGTACTTTGCACTTGTCTTTATTGAATTTCATCTCGTTTATTACAGACCAATTCTCCAATTTGCCAAGGCCATTTTTAATTCTATTTCTGTCCTCCAAAGTGCATGCAACCCCTCGCACCTTGGTGTCATCCACAGATTTTATAAGCATACTCTCCACTCCATTATCCAAGTCATTACTGAAAATATTGACTAGTACTGGATCCAGGCCAGACCCCTGTGGGACCCCACTAGATACATCCTCCCAGTTTGACAGTGAGCAATGGTTGAGTACAATCTTTCAAACTGTTTTGCACCCACCTTATACTAATTTCATCTAGACCACATCTAGATCACCTGTGAGACTCTCTGGCACTGCTCCCCAACCTCCAAAATGGGGATAACACAGAGGATGTGGAAAGCATTCCACCAATCATCTACTGAAGAAGGTTATCTTCCCAAAAATCACCTCTCTTTTAAGCACCAATGAGATAGGGACTTAAGTTCTTTGAATTGCAGCTGTCAGAGACACCTCATTAGGCAGCATTGTCATCTGAAAACCTTCACCCCAAGCACAACATGATTCACATGGTAGAGTGCTCTGTACTAGTCACCCACACAACACAGTGATCTTCAGCAAGTTCGCAGATGACACTAAGCTGGGAGGAGGGGTGGATACGCTGGTAGGGATAGAGGCCAGAGTGACCTAGAGAAATTGGAGGATTGGGGCAAAAGAAATCTGATGAGGTTCAACAAGGACAAGTGTAGAGTCCTGCACTAAGGCAGAAGAATCCCATGTACCGCTACAGGCTGGCGACTGACTGGCTAAGCAGCAATTCTGCAGAAAAGGACCTGGGGATTATGGTAGATGAGAAGTCAGCAGTGTGCCATTGTTGCCAAGAAGGCTAATGTCATATTGGGCTGCATTAGTAGGAGCACTGCCAGCAGATCGAGAGAAGTGATTATTCCTCTCTATTCGGCATTGGTGAGGCCACATCTGGAGTGTTGCATCCAGTTTTAACCCTCGCACACTACAGAAAGGATGTGGACAAATTGGAGATAGTCCAGCAGCAGGCAATGAAAATGATCAGGGGGCTGAGGCACATGACTTAGGAAGAGAGGTTGAGGGAACTGGGGTTATTTAGTCTGCAGAAGAGGAGTGAGGGGGGATTTGATAGCAGCCTTCAACTACCTGAAGGGGGGTTTCAAAGAGGATGGAGCTCAGCTGTTCTCAGTGGTGGCAGATGACAGAACAAGGTGCAATGGTCTCAAGTTGCAGTGGGGGAGGTCTATGTTGGATATTAGGAAACACTATTTCACTAGGAGGGTGGTGAAGCACTGGAATGGGTTACCCAGAGAAGTGGTAGAATCTCCATCCTTAGAGGTTTTTAAGGCCCGGCTTGATGAAGCCCTGGCTGGGATGAATTAGTTGGTGTTGATCCTGCTTTGAGCAGGGGGTTGGACTAGATGACCTCCTGCGGTCTCTTCCAATCCTAATCTTTTATGATTGGGATCAGCACTGGCCGAGAGGGACAGCATCCTCTGCTGAATCACTTAGCCTGTTGCTGCAACACAGGCTGATTGCTCTGTGCGCTCACCTGTTTGTGGGCCATTTTCAATGGGGGTAGCATTCCTCATATGATGCTTCTTGATGCTGCTCCACTTGGTCTGGTATTGGTCATGTGGTTGACAGGCTGGATGTACTTGTCATGTACTATGTTGTTATGGTAACTCAAGATGCTTCACCTGGCTAGATCACTGCTCCACCCACCTGGCCTTGTGCCCACTATCTTTCAATCTGTCCTTTGCTTTTATGTCAGATAAATAGCAAATAAGTTGTTAAGAAATGTAAAGAGAGACTCTCAGAACAGAGTAGAAATGGTTACATTTTAGTTATTTTTCCTCAAAGTGCCATCAGGATACGAGACAGAATATTTGTATAACCAAACTTTCTAATAATCTTCCATCTAGAAAAGTCTGAAAGAAAATTGCTTGCTCCTTACTTTTACTGAAAATCTAGTATATGTGGGTGTTTGTGGTTTTTATTACTGCTTTAGTAGGAGCTAGTTATGTAGCTGATCTGGTTGTTGATAAGGAGACCCCAAACTGGATCAGTCTTGTAACAATCAAAGTCCAAGCAAATAATGATGTTATTGTTGTAAAGACTCAGTGTACATTTTTACTTTGTCGGCAATGGGCTGATGCAGGCTGAACATTAAAACTGAGCCAGTGTTTTTGTTGTTGTTTTTTAAATTCTGCTGAACAATTGTCTCAAGCTGGCAACTCTTTGAGCTAGTACAGACACATTTATTGTGGGGAAGAGAAACAAGTCTGGGAATTTCAACAACTGTAGCAAAGAGCTACAGTTCATATAGCAAGATTACTGCTTTAAAGGCCAATGTTTCCAAATCAACTTTTCTCCTTGTAGTGTAAAGAAAACAACGTTAGAGAAACAGGAGGTGTAGCTCAGATTTCCCTTGAGCAGTAGCTTGAAGTCCAGTTCAAACTTTTGCACTAGCAATTACAGCTCATTCTGACTTACAACCTCCCTTTGCTGTGGCAAACATGCTGTGATTGGCTGTAGGTTTGTAATATCCGCCAACGATCAAATATCCTGTATACTCCTAGTTATGCGCTGTTACCAGACAAATCAATTTATTCTTAGTGGAAGGGGGTTGGGGAGAAACACTGCCCGCACTCTGCCTAGTAAATAAAAACAAAAAAGTTGCCAGCATTCACAGTTGTTAATCCCCTCTACTCAAGAGGTATGACGGGGAAAGTAATACAGACTGTAAATTGTGCATCCAGCCTGGGAAGCTCAGTTCAGCCACACTACATGTCACTTGTGAGGATGTGGTGTGATTTGTTAACAGTCTTTATGGGTTTCTTGGAAAAAGAGTTCTCCAGGCGATTCACAGTCACAGATGCATCTGGCAACTTCTCATTCCCTGTATTAGATACTTTATAAATATGCAGCCTGCATCAGACTATTTCTTCTCTCAAGTTGCCAACTGTTTGATAAGGGTTGTTCCTTGTTCAGGCTCTCACTCCCCCCACCTGGCTGCCACAGTCTCAATCACTTATATAGACACTACACAGAGATAAAACATACAATCGGGGCCATTCACAGTAGGCAAGAAACTCCATCCTGGAATTTACGCAGGACTGTCACGGTCAACGAGTGCTCACCACAGAATGGAATCAATATCAGCAGTGCTCCAGTACTCTACTGCTACCTACTAGTAGAGAGGGCTCCCTGGGGCTGCTCCTTTGTTTGGGATAATTTACTAGTGAATACACATTACAATCCCAGTATGTCTCAGCCAGACCTCTCCTTGCTTTGTTGAAATGAACTCTGCGCTATTATTCTGCTCTGACAAGCAGAACTTCACTAATCCATACTCTAGGAAGACACAAATCTGTGCTGGTAAAGGATTTTCAGGTTAGCAGTTTGCTCAAGCACAGCCCTGAGAAGCTTTGCTGCTGTGATGGGATGGGGCTAGTGTAGGTCTTAGCCTTAAGGGTCTGGATCCAAAGCTCTATTATGGCTCTATTACCCAAGAAGCCCAAATCAAGCGATGAACTTGGATTCTTGCTGTCCAGTCACATAGAAGTTAAAGAAACAGGGCGCAGTAGTCCACTTTAATCCTTTGTGCTGTGAAATAAACAATACTGGATGTGCAATATTGCTCTCCACATTGTATATCTAGGGAGTGTAAACAGATCAGGAAAATCCACTCTGCATGGCTGAGGAAGCCTATAAAAAATTCAGAACTATTTAATAATTTACATAGTTGGACCACTGACCTTAAAAATCTTGTGTTAAAAAATTAAGAACCTCATAGCAAGGTTATTTAATATGTTCAAAATCTGTCCTTAAAATAGATTACAATATCCCCCAAAATATTAAATATTCCTTTCTTAATTAGGAAGGAATGGTGTATTCACCACAATTGCATACTTGCTTGTACCTGCAGCTATACTGTCTTGGGCTGTGAAGCCACCAGATCTTAAAGTTATGCAGTTTCAAGCTGGGTTGCTGTTTAGATGGGACACCTTCCAGGAAAGCCCACCTGTGGCAAGAGTGGCTGTGTAATCTGTATTTTGCTGATGCCCTAACATAGTACCAGGGGCATTTGCTCAGCTGGAGGTCCCTGCTGCTATGTAAATAGTTTTTGCAAAACTATTTGATTTTAGGTTTTGCTGTAAAATAGAAATGTATCACTTGTTTTATTGTTATTGTTGTGTCTCTGAAATGGTCTCCCTCTCTAAATCATCACCTTCTTTCCTTCAGCATCATATTATCTACAATCTATTAACCACTCTGGCCAAACTGAAAGGGAAGTTAAATGTTGGAGTTAAATATGGGTGTTACCTAGCCAGAAAATATATGTAAGTGGTAAAGTAGGATAACTTTCACCAATTTAGCATTCAGTAGGCAGCGGAGTAAGAGTGTTAATCCTGCCTTCCCAACCAAATTCCAGATTACATTGTTCTAGCCTAAAATTTGATATGTAGTTAAAAGTAGAGAAGGTTTTCTGCACATCTTGTCCTAAAAAACTATTACATAGTGTTAGTAGTATAGAATGTCGACCACACATTCCACTCTGAAAATAGTGGTGCTTGGTTGGTGGGTAAGTAATCCCTATTATATAGTATGTAAGGCACTTTGTGATCCTCCAGGATGAAAGATGCTCTATACAATTATTTTACTGTACACATTGCAAAGATAACAAGCCCTCCAATTGAGAGAGACACCTTGACAAGATTTCAGCAAACAAGAAAAGAGAAGTTAAATATGCACTTCTCAGACATGCGGGTTAATAGTCAAGCGCTGAAATATTTTTACTCAAATTGGCTTGACCCAGGAATTGATCTCTGATCTCAAAGGTGTTGAAACTATAAGAAATGGTCATTGTCTTAAGAGCCTGAACAAAAAAAGACAGCTCTTTAAAATAATTAGCAGGAAAGATTCTTATGCATTGCACTGATAAAGATTCCTTCATAGCCCAGGGTAGCGCTTTACTTTTATTTTGGTTTAAACAGGTAAACATTGTAGCATCAATTAACAAAGCCACTTATTTACTAAGCATACAATCTCTACAGCAGTTAAGAGGATTAACTGTCTTTATGTATATAAAATTTAAGCATAACAAATTAAAGACAAACCACTCCGGTCAGATACTACTGGCCTACCTTTTCGTCTCAATATTTTTTGTTAATAAAAATAGGCAGTGGTCCTGATTTGGACTCTAATCCTGCAATTAATTCCATGTGGTTGGATGCCTGTGCAGAGACCACTGGGGTTAGAAATCATGTAGAGGGAGTATTCTTTTAAAACAAACAGTACTATTTCTAGAATAAACTATAAGGCAGTTGTGATAAAGTGGGACTGTTCTTAATGTTTCCTCTGAATACTGTGTGGGTGCCTCAGTTTCTGGCCGACACTCTGTCTCCTGGCAACTAATGGCCCAGGGCCGTCTCCCTTGCAAGAGGATGCTAAAGGTGTGGGAGAACAAAAAAGTCAGGTGACCTCCTGGCCCAGGAAAGGAACTCAGCAGAGAAGGAGGGGCTGGAGAGGGTTTCAGTTTGGAGCTGGCTGGGGATGGGAAGTGAATGCAGATGTGGGTTTCTGGCTCGCTGCCCCTCAGGATGGACCCGGCTGAGAGGTCCTGTTCCCTATACCTACAAGCTCGGTTTTAGACTGTGTTTCTGTCATCAAATAAACCTCTGTTTTACTGGCTGGCTAAGAGTCACGTCTGACTGCAAAGTGGGGGTGTGTGCAGGACCCTCTGGCTTCCTCAGGACCCCACCTGGGTGGACTCACTGTGGGAAGTGCACGGAGGAGCATATGCTGAATGCTCCAAGGTCAGACCCAGGAAGCTGAAGCCGTGTGAGCTTCTTGCCCTGAAGACAGTCTGCTCCAAAGAAGAGGAGGCTCCCCAAAATCCTGACTGGCTTTGTGGGGAGCCGTTCCAGAGCATTGCCCAGGGACTCCGTGACAGCAGCCACTCAGCAATTTTACTATACCAGGCTCATAGCTGCATAGCCACCTTGGGGAATTTTAATGGCAATGGCAAAACAAACCCCTAAAGCAGTCTTGAAAATCCCAGTCGTAATCTGGAATTTGCCTGCATTAGATGTGTAGGTTGTTTCTTCAGTGTGCTAAGAAACAACCCTAATTCTATATGCCGTATCTCTACTCTAATCCTTTTGAAGTAGGTACTCCATGTAATTTGCTGAAGTGATTTACATAGCTTGCACTTAAACCATTCAAAGATATTAATTTTCTAATTGTTAATCTTTCATAATTAAATTAATGACATCTAGGGCCTCAGTTCTTCAATGAGCTCCACAGGGCCAGACTTCTGAATATGTGAAGAGCTCCACCGAAGTCAAGGATTCTCACAGATGCAGGCGTCTGACTGCAAAAAGCCTACTGCAGGAGCAGGGTCTATTTGCTGCACACTTGTTAATATCAGTTTTAGAATTTAAACCCAGATTTAAAGCTTTTTAGCTAGGCCTCCTCTACCATAGAATCTCTCTTCAGGTTTCCCTCTGTTGCTCTATCAGCAGAAGCAGCAACAGGGGATATACTAGCATCGACAGACTGCTGCAGGCCTCCAGGTTTTTAACTACTCAACTTAGTCTGAGCAGGGTTAGAAAACACAACGGTTAAAATGTTGGCAAGCATTCTATGTTACAACTCCCATCATCCCTAGGCCCCATGAAGCAGCACCAATCACAATGCAGCAGTGGGAGGCTCAAGAAAACCTCTAGTGTAAACAAGACTTTACAGTGCCAACTTCACTGAACTAAAGAGCAGTTTTACTAACTGATTCTTGGAAAGAGACTACTGTGTAACTTCATATCTTCCACCCTTTAAAGGTAGAATTTGTCCTCAAACAACCCCACAAAGTGTCATTATCCAAGTCCCACATTCAGCAGATGTGATGGTTTTTCAAAACTAGATAGCATTGATAGCCGTTACATTATGTGCCTTCCCAATGAACTGCAGGCCAGTGACATGGCAATTAGGTAACAAAAAAGAAACTAAGAAACTAAGACTAAACCTAATATTTCTAGCTTTCTTGCCAATAGTCTCCTAGAAATGTTTTTGAAAAAATTTCAGTCATAACCAGTGTAGCTTCACTCTGAAAAATGACCATGTTAAAAAAAAAAAAGGGACCTTCTTACTCAACTGATCTGCTCTCTGTGTGTATTCTGAGTAAATTCTGCTTACATTAGGGATAAAAAAGTTTTTACTGCTTTTTACCTTTTAGCTCTGCAGAGACAATTAACCCAGCAAAGTGACCATGAACTGCAGATTCTCTTCCTTCCTCTGAATCATCAGTAAAATTGTTTACAAAGTTTAGTAATTTCTACTCAGTTACACCTGTATAAACCTGTTGGCGTAACCCATTGGGGCAGGGGTAAGTGATGGCAGAATATGGCCTGGTGAGTCTTTACTACCAGTGATGCACAAGAAAAGAAAGAGGTCAGTTTGACTCTCAAGTACAGTTTGCATAGCTGCCAATTTGGAAAAAAAAAAATTATTACTGTTACAGGGTAAGCTGCACATTTGACTCCTCAGTGGCCTCTCTGAAGAGCATCCCCTCAGGTATCAGGCCTCTGCTTTCTCCAGTCCTCAGATAGAATCCCATGATTTTAACACTCAGACCAGGTTCCAGCACTCATTTACCACCCAGGGTTCCTCAGAAGGTCCCACTGGGTTAGGCACCTGCAAGAGACATCCCTTCTGGAGCTGTGTGTAGGTAAATGCAGTGACTCAGAAAAAGCTTCTCCAAAGCAATGTATTATTTGTTTCTCCAGAAGCACATAGTAATCCGAGAGAAAGGTTTGAAACAACAAAAAAGCATACACTTATCTCGTCCAAAGCTGACTGCAAAGAGTTACCAAGGGGTTTCACAAAACTGGATGACTGGACAATAAAACAACAGGTGAAATTCAAATGTTGATAAATGCAAAGTAATGCACATTAGAAAACATAATCCCAATTAGACATATAAAATGATAGGGTCTAAACTAGCTGTTACCACTCAAGAAAGATCTTGGAGTCACAGTGGATAGTTGTCTGAAAACATCTGTTTGGTGTGCAGTGGCAGTCAAAAAAGCGGTCAGAATATTAGGAACCATGAGGAAAGGGGTCAATGATAACACAGAAAATATCATACTGCCACTATATGAATCCATGGCACACCCATACCTTTAATATTGAATGCAGTTCTAATAACCCCATCTCAATATTAGGATTGAAAAAAGTACAGAGAAGGGCGACAATAATGATTAGGAGTATGAAACAGCTTCCATATAAGGAGACATTAAAAAGACTGGAACTGTTCAGCCTGGCAAAAAGATGACTAAAGGGAGATATGATAGATGTCTATAAAATAAATGGTGTGGAGAAAGTGTTATTTACCCCTTCACATAAGAACCAGGGTCACCCAATGAAATTAATAGGAAGCCGGTGTAAAACAAACCAAAGGAAGTACTTCTTCCCACAATGCACATTCAAGCTGTGGAACTCATTACCAGGGGATGCTGTGCAGACCAAAAGTATTCAAAAATGAATTTGATAAAGTCATAAAGGCTAGGTCATCTATGGCTATTAGCCAAGATGGTCAGGGGAATAACCCCATACTTTGGATATCCCTAAACCTGACTGCTAGAAACTGGGATTAGACCCCTGAAGATAGATCACTCAATAAATTGCTCTATTCTGTTCACTCCCCCTGAAGTATCTGGCACTGACCACTGTCAGAAGACAGGATACTAGGTTAAATGAACCACTGGTCTGACCAAGCTCGGTCATTCTTATGTTCTTACCTAAAGCTTAACATTTCCCTCCAAGCTTAGCTAGGTCCAACTCATCCCAGGTACCTCCACTTCTAGGCACTGGGCATCTGCTTCCCTGCAGACACTGACTCCCTCTTTTGAAGCTCAGGCCATCCAGGTCTTATGTATTCTAAAGTTCTTTGTTTCATGTTTCCCTCATGAAGGCCCCCTCCTCTGTCCCAAGCTAGGAGTGTGGGGCCATCTTGGTCAGAGCAAAACTTCAAAGGCTTCAAACTGTATTGTCAGTTAAGTACCAGCAACTACGTTATTCAAAGCAAGAGCTCTCCCATGTAGCAAACAGCATAAAAACAGGTCTAATAAAAAGAGTTATGCATAATACAGTAACTCTTCATTTAAAGTTGTCCCAGCTAACATTGTTTCATTGCTGATCAATTAGAGAACATTTTCATTTAAAGTTGCACAATACTCCCTTATAACATCATTTGGCAGCCGGCTGCTTTGTCCACTGCTTGCAGAAAGAGCAGCCCATTGGAGCTAGCTGGTGGGGGCTTGGAACCAGGGTGGACCAGCAGCCCCCTATTAGCTCTCTACTCCCCTAAGTTCCCTGTGCAGCAGCTGCCCAGCAGGCTATCAATTACCAGCAGTTCAGCTGTCCCTCCACCACTGGCCTGAGCTGCTCCTGTCCTCTGCTTTGGAGCTGCTCCCTGGAGCCTCCTACTTGCTGTGCTCAGCCGATTGCTAGTTCATCATTTAGCAATAAGGTATTCCCTGGGAAATATCGCACCCTCCAACTTCACCACCTCAACCAAGCTTCACAATCATCATTGCTGTGCACCAGTATTAAATTGTTTGTTTTAAAAAAAACTTATATACACACACACACATAATATATATATCTTTTATCCAATGAAAAAAATTTCCCTGGAATCTAACCCCCACTATTTACATCAATTCTTATTGGGAAATTGGATTCACTGAACATCATTTTGCTTAAAGTTGCATTTTTCAAGAACATAACTACAATGTCAAGCGAGGAGTTTCTGTATTTGTAAAAGTAATATAGGTATCTTCCACAGTCTTCACACTTGTAAACTGAGCATATTTGGTATGGAAATCATTACCAGACAATAAATATGGAATGCCCACAATGCCTTTTTTCAGAGCAGAACTCTTTAATCCTGTGGAGACTGTTTTTATACTCCACCTGAAATGTTTCACAGAGTGCATCAGCACATCAAAAACTTAAAGAAAATGTGAACACTTCCAAAGATACAATTATACAGGCAAAAACACAGCATTGTTCATTCATCAACTACTTCCCACAGGTGTATGTGAAGAAGAGCTCTGTGTTAAGTGTTGGCCCAATAAAAGATATTACCTCAGCCACCTTGTCTTTCTAATATCCTGGGACCGACTCAGCTACAAACAACAATACATACCCCATAGGACTATGTATTTAAACAAAAGGAGGTTGAAGGTGATCTTTGTAAATTGGATACAGCAGGGCTTTCATGGTCAGGTATCCGGGAAAATGAGGACAGGCAAACTTGGAAGCTGAGGGAGTAGGATTTAATTGCTTTATTACAGAACCATAGTCCAAGGAGAAGAAATGGAGTTGAATTACAATCTGAAAGGATTCAGGAGGCCAAATCATACCAGGATAAAGTGGGTGCAACTCCACTGAAGACAGTGGAGTTATGCCAGTTTATCCCAGATCTGCATTTGTCTTAGGGAGTCCATTTGACACCTATCAATCTTAGGTACTTATCTGCCACCACCACCACCCCGCATTGTTGCAGTATCGGTGTGCCTCACAACCTTACATGGATCTATCCTCACAACACCCCCCCCCCCCCGGGCAGTGCTATTATCCCCTTTTTACAGATGAGGAACTGAGGCCCAGAGGTCCAAGCCACATGGGAAGCTTGTGACAGAGCAGACAATGGAGTCCGTCTCCCAAGTCCCAGTCTAGCGCCATACTCGCATTTCTCTCTGGCATACCACATATGAGGAGCAGTTATAGCTGCAGGTATGACTTTAGAATGACTCTGCTAAAACCTATTGGACAATCCCACCCTGCCTGTCAGCTGAGATACTGGAGGGCTCTAGACCCTGGAATCTAAAGTGATTTCCCTGAGTTGATGGGAATCGGAACTCAGGAAGACCACACAACCTACTGCCTAACATGGAGCTCTGCATCGTGATGGGCAGAATTACCACCCAGGGAAAGGAAATAAAGTTTCAAGCATTAGGGCTTGTCTATGTGGGGAAATTGACCAGCATAGCTATAGCAGAATAACTTCCCATGTGAATACACTATTTCAGAATAAACATCTCCTTATTCTGGAATAAATGTAAGCCTCCAAAGTGGAATGATTAATAAAGTCACTTGTATTCATCAACAGAGCATCCACACAAGAAGCTATTCCAGAATAGTTAGTGAAAAACAGCTGACCAAAATACAATTTCCCTGTGGAGACAAGCCCTTAGTCTTCCAAGACCCTTTCCTCAGGACTTATTTTATTGTCCACAAGACAGACACACACACATACACAAAAATTCAAATCAACTGAACTAGGTTTCTTAGTTTCATCTTCCCCTTCCTTTTATATTCTGTCCTGGGCAGCCATGTTTTGTGCAGGATTCTGTTAACCTTGTACAGACTGCAGCACTCTTGCGACAGGCTTCACATGCCCAGACACGCAGAGGTGTGGGAAGATGGATTTGTAAGCCAGTCTCATTCACTGAGGAGAGACACAGCAACTACAGGGCCTACTGTAGCCTGAAGGCAATGGAGCAGTTCGAGGGGGTTGAATCCTTCTTCCTAGCCCCCATGTGTGCCTAGTTACAATCTGTGGTTCCATGACAGTTCACTGCCCAAACATCTTGCACTCAGGGTAGTATTTGTCTCTAAGTGAAGACTCTTACAGGAGTAGTCAAAGTTCAGAGAAAGAGTGGAAGCTATTTATTATGGGCCAGATCCTGATATCCGTATGCATGTTGAATGGTACCCTTACTCCACAGAAAGTCTCACTGAAACAAATGGGTCTAAGTAAAGTACTCAGAAATGGAAATCTAGTATGTCTGGAAACTTCTTATTCCGCATGTGGAAAAGAAATGTATTGGATAAATGGAGCTCTAGTAACAGATGCACAAAAAACACAGAGAGCATCTCTAGAGAAAATTTTATCTAGAGAGAAAATCAACAAGTGGCATCTAAATAAAGTAGGCTTCATTATTATTTTACATATAGCATTATATAGTTGCTAGACAAAAGGAAGCATTTTAGTCTCAAAGCCCTTATACCTGATCTTACTTCATTTCTTGTCCATCCTTTGTGTCTATCTTACATCTTATGTGTAGACAGCTGGTTATATAAAGATTCTTAGTTTGTACAGAACTAAGAATCATCAAGAAATCCTCTTGGAAAACAAGTCACTGCATTACAGCATTAGTCTGTTGAAAAATGTTGTTTTTTAAGGCTATAGGAAACTTAGCAACTAACCATGTGTACAGTCAAGGTCAGTTACTGCACCCATGGAAAAAAGAAAATATGTTTTGTGTCAAAGAGACAATAACTAGTTTCTCAGTCTAGGAAAGTCACTTCACAAAATCTTTTATACCCTTACTAAATGATGTCTCGATGATCTCTCATTTTTTAAATAAGTTCTAAACAACAGCCTGGTAAAAAAAAGAAATCAGAAAGATACAATTTGGTAATGAGAAAGAAACCTCTTTGAAAGAAAAAGAAGAAATGATAGATTTAGGAGTGCTTATGAAAATAAAAAGATGCTCTACAAGTTTCATCTAGAACTAAGCAAATACTGTTCTCTTGCAATACTCCAAATATCCCAAACATGTCAGTTTTTCTTTCTAATAATTTGCCAGTTTGAAATTATCATTTAAACCTCAGATTCAACTGCATATGCATCACATAATATGATAAAATATGTAGAACACCAATATAGTTACGTATATAGTATAGTATGGATATCCAAATATCAGTTATCCAAAATTTCTTTGTATTAGGTAACAGGTTGTGTGTTGTGACATCTAATAATCAAGGGAACTTTCAATGTGATTAACTGAACAATTGATAATCTGAATTAATGTCCCCCATGATATTGTGATAATTAAGGCTGTACTGTATTTAAGGTTACCAGGAATTAAGAGGGAGAAGGGAACCATTTCTAAGATCTTACAGTTATTTTAAGAAATGCCACCACCCAGAATTAGACTTGGTGATTTTCTGGACATAAGAAAATAGGATCCCTGCTTGGAAGAATTTACAACATAATTTTAGACACACAACAGAGATAATAAAAAGTGGGAAAGGCATGAGATGAGAAGAGATCAGGGTTACTGTAATATGATTACATGGTTACACAGTTAAGGAACAGAAACATTGTGATGGTTCAATTGTAAGTCCGGTGGTCACTTTTGTGCATGTAATTATTATTGATTTACTTCTCAAGGGAATTGCAGAAGCAGCACGTCTGGAAGAGGGATTTAAACAAAGAGATCTGGATCTAAAAGTGGCTATTTTACTTGCAATAATCATTGCTCAATTGCATTTTTCATTCTCTATTTTGCTATGTATTTTTCTGTAAGCATCAGGTTAGCAAAAATCCTGGTTTAGCAAAATAAAGCAACTGAGTATGGCATGAACATTGAAGGCAAAAGCTCAATAAAAGAGCAGCATGCTTTCCAATCTGGCCTTTTAGAACATCCACTATCAAAGGGCTTTGGGGGCTTAAGGGAATTAGATACCATGACATCTGTCAGATCATTATGTAAGAAAACTCTCCTGCTGTTTTCCACAGGTCCAGCCCCTACTGTAAAATATTTTTTAAAAATGTAAAGCAAAACAATATTTGCACTGCTGTAGGCAAGTTGTTATACAAAATACAGCTAGATTAAATTTCTCTACCCCAGCAACAAGTTATGTTCAGTGTCATGACTAGAAAGTACCCAGTGATAGGAGTATGGATTACAGAACAGGCATGCTCTTAATATTCAACCAGCAGATTGTACCCAAGGGTTGGACCAATGTAGCTGTAATTTAGACCTGCAGATCACCAACAGAGTAAAAAGAGCTAAGGTAAAATATGAAATGGTAATTCACATTGTATTTCAATAATATGCATAAAACATTTTACCTTCTTGTTAATCCTGAGAAAGCTTTCACTATCAAGCAAAAGACCAATTGATGTCAAGAACAGTATGTAACACGCTTGTCCATTCATGCTAATATCTGTACATTTACCATAAAGGGCAGCTGTTTTGTCAGGAGTATTCAGTATTCAAATTCTGTTGCTGAGGGCATGCCAGAGTAAAGACATGTCATGGAACCCACCTCAAACATGGCTGAAGAGCTGCAGCTTTTATTAAAATGTTAATGAGGAGTCAAAGTCTGTCTTAACCTATCACCTATAGGCAGTAGCTAGTGTGTATGATGCAGATTTAAATACCAAACCATTGGCTCTGAGTGCTACAGTATCATTCTGATCTTCAGGATCCATTCATTTTCATGCCTATATTGTCTGCAGTTAGTCATCTAACTCTTATAGCAGGAGACTAGGTGCTTGTGGGGCTGTTCTAGATGGTAGGGTACACATTATTTTACTTGTACATGCAAGTGTACATACACATCCCCCTCCCCTTAACTAGTATGATTCCACTTTCTAACCCAGAACTTGGGTCAGAAGCTTCCTCAGTTCAACTCCTTTCTGTGTCTTAACACCAGTAACTCCCCACTGCCAGGATTTCCTCCACCAGCTGCACATTGGAGCAGGGGTATGCTCTACCCACCAGCTTATATAGTCTCTCTCTCTCTCTGGCCAAATGACCAGGGTCACAGCACTCTCCCCACCCTACATTACCTGTGGAGGGCGGGGGGGAATGGGGCTCTGTCCTTCTCTCCCTGTGTCTTCTTCCTATACGTTCGGCTGCTCTCCCTGTCAGCTGCTTGGGGAGCGGGACAGAGAAAGCCTGGCTGGAACGTTCTCTCTCTCTCTCTCTCTCTCACACACACACACACACACACACACAGACACACACCGCTCCCAGCCAGGGAAAGTGATCAAACGTGCCAGGAGAAAGGCGCCGGAAGAAAAGGACAGAGCTCCTCTCCCACACTCTCCCCGGCAGGACAATCTGTAATAGCCACTGTGTGTGCACCACTTTTCATTTACTGGATGGAATCGGAACCTCCCAAATATGTCATTGTCCCTATATTGCCGAGAGCTAGTGGAGATTCCTGTGCAAAAGCCTGGAACTGGAGGATTGGAGTTCTATCTCCGCTTTCACTGTGAAGATCTTAAGCTGTCTGCCTGGCTTATACAGGTTCACTCCACAGGTATGGAGAAAGACCACTATAAGCAAAACACATGCTCAAAACCTCAGGCAGAGCCAAATTTACCTACTGTATCTTTGCTTAGCCTCTATACTGCCTCCTACACCCAAAATGAGCATCCCAGACAACTGACCTTTTTCCCTTCAGAGAAGTTTCCCAGAATAGCCAACTCTGAAATAAGTATTTCCTTTTATTTTTAAATACAAAACAAATAGACATATATATAAAACCCCCAAAAAATCCAAACAGATTCCAAGATGGGGTCCCTCTCCAATAGTCCCTTTCCTAGCTATTCCTTGGCACAGAGAGACTTTAAATCAAGGATTTTAATTTTTAAAAATGTACAGTAATTAGCATGGTCTCTAGACACATTTTTCACCTGTCCCAGTCATTACAATAGATGGCCCTCATTTTAGATTTATCCTGCACAAAACTTGCTCTTTTACTTCTATTGCAATGAATAATTTACATCAGAAACGATGAATCATAGCCCTGAGGTCCACAAGGTAATTCGTACCACTGAAATTCATCCCATGTTCCTTAATAAACTCTGTTGTTATTGTTCCTTCATTCTATCCCTCGATGTGGTATGGCCCACGAAGATTGAGAGCTGAGCATCTCATATACATACTCTTCTGCTCTGTCCTTTAAAACACTTGTATTTCATCTAATGCTTTAACACAGAATCCAGATTCCCATGGGTAAAGTCCTAGTAAAGTCATTTAGCCCATGGAAATTTTTCAGGAGTTGGGAGGGGATAGAATCCTCTCCCTCACAGGTACCTGTGCAGCTGGGTCACAGCCACTAGCATACCCTTTCCAGTAGAAGAGGTGACCCACAGCACAGCATCGCCTCTTCAAACACAGATCCTACTGTGTAAAACCAATGTACTGCTTGGGCTTATGCTCCCGCTGCTGTATAGAAGAAATACATTTTTAAAGGGACACAATTTAGAAGTCATGGACTAGACATTCTCCTGCACCTAGTTTCCAGTGGGTTCAACAGAAGGGAGGAGCTGCTAAGGAGCTGCGACCACACCAACCCTGGTCCTGGCATAGTTTAGCACTGCCCAAGAGTTAAAGTAAGAAGACAATGGTGAAAACAGCTCCTCAGCTTAAAAGGAGAGAAAGGCAGCTCCCCTCCTCTGGGCTTGGGAAGCTGTGTTCCCACAGATCCCCCTCCTCCTTGCCTGATTTGGGGAGAGCTCCCTGCTGTTTCAGTCTACTTTAACCACTAGATCAGTCCAAAGGAATGCTCTAAACTACGCCAAGTGGCTCAGGGGGCCTGTCAGCTGACAATTGTGGGGTACAGTAACAAGCTGGTCAAACCCCTTAATATGTCCTCTATGCTGGGCTGTCGGAGAGTAGTCATGGAGGAGCCCCATATGTGCTAGACAAAGATATTTCTTCACCAATGTCACTAACACAAAAAATATATATTCTAAAATCCAAGTTTGTTGTACAGCGAAGACCAGTGAATTCAGTTTGACTTCTTTATACTCAATTCCACTTTCAGGTTCTTAAAAGTGAAATGTTAGGTTTCAAACACTGCAGAGGAATTTTTATTGTTTAAAAACAACACTTTGCACTGGAATTTATTTTTACATTTTGGAAATCTTTCTGTTGATTTCAGCTTTTATAAATGCTGTGTTTACAAATTTAATTGTTAAGCCAACTTAAACACATTTTTAAATACTTTCGTTCAGAAGAGAGCTAGAGAAAGCAGCCCATTCTTAACTAAATAAATGCCCTTATACAATATGAGTATATGAATTATCTTTGGATCTAACACAGCTGCTTAACAGGATAATGTCTAATGTCAAATGAAACATGGTCTCTAGATTTTCAGTTTTTCCTGGGTTCTGGTCATTCTATTTAACACTAGCAAAACTCCCCAAACACATTCCTAGACTTACAGGACCATTAGTTCAATTCAAGTGAATGAAATGTAGCTGGTTTCATTCCAAAAAAGTTAAGAAACTTGAGATTCTTTAGTATTGGTTTAATTACATTAGATGAAGAAAATCCATCAATACAAAGTATCCTGCTGAAAGAAGTTTTTGACAGGAAGAACAGCAGAGTGTTTCAGCAAACAAACATTTTTCCTAAATGAAATCATTATGAACAAGGAAACATATTGTACATAAAAAAGAAAACCACATCTGAAAGACAACAATATGATCCATAACACATACATCATCAACAGCCATAACCCTAACTAATAATTGCATCACATCCATCAAAATCAGAGGCAGGTAAAATAATAGATGGACAATATGTTCTTGCTTACAGTGTAAAATGGCTACTTGCTACTAAGTTTATATAATGTGCTTATGTTGCTCTCTCTTGGTGAAAATGCAGTACTGATCCAATTATTTTTTAATTCATTCAGTGTGAGAGGACGAAAGAGGGCAAATAAAAAACTAATTCCAAACCTAAAATTTGTTTTAAATTATTCTTATCTTTCTAAATGTAAATACTTTTAAAGTCTTGCACAGTATTTTTACTTCAAAAATATCCAGTAACATCAAAGTTTGCTTGTTTTTTCACTAGATCCTTGGTTAGCCAGTACCTGATGCATCGTACATGATTTTCTTACAGTGATCGATATTTCATTAACTGTGTGTGATTACTTCCCTCCCCCCCTAAATTATAAATGTTCTTTATAAGAGAGGGGGGAATTTAAAAAAATGCAGTACATACTGTAAATAAAATATGTTTTTAATGGCAGCACACACAGGACGCTCCAAGCATCACACAAACTGTTCCAAGCACCAGGCATTCTAGATCAGTGTTTCTCAAACTGAGCCCGCCGTTTGTGTAGCAGGCCAGGACCGTTTGTTTACCTGCCCCGTCTGCAGGTCCGGCCAATCACAGCTCCCACTGGCTCCGGTTCGTCGGTCCAGGCCAATGGGAGCTGCGGTAACTCTCTCGGACGTACTGGCCGCCACTTCCAGCAGCCCCCATTGGCCTGGAGCGGTGAACCGCAGCCAGTGGGAGCCACGCTCGGCCGGACCTGTGGACAGGGCAGGTAAACAAACCGGCCCGGCCTGCCAAGGGCTTTCCCTACACAAGCGGTGGCCCCAGTTTGAGAAACACTGTTCTAGATCACAGAGGACTCTTCAGCACTAACACACTCTACACTGAAGTGATCCATTGTAATCGTTCTGCGCACAGCCTAATACATTTGATACAACCTCTCACTTCTCGATCACTAAGTCCTTTGTCCTCCGAACCAAGTTTTTTCATAAATCCTTCCCTCGCTGATATTCTCAGCAGTGATCTCTCTACATCCTTGTTATCCTGAATTGCTGCCCTGTGTTTTGCCTGCTCTTTAGACTGCTTGCATGTACCTCTGCTGTGCTATAATAATGTTTAATAACCACCCCTATCCTTTCCTCCTGGGCTGTGCAGTACTTTCAGACCTGTGCTCCAGTCACATTTATAACCAATTCCACATGGTATTTAAATAGGGGGAAATTGCCTCCAGGCTATTTTTCACTCAGGGCAAATAACCTAAACGAATGATTAATTCTTAGTGAGCAAATGGGCTCACTTGTATGGAAACAAGGTAGAGACTTTTCCCTGCATTTTCTGTACGTTAGAAAGACTTATACTTTGACACTAAAGTCTGGAGATGTAGGTGCCTAAAGTAAAGCATCCAAACCGATATTTATGCAGCCAAATAAATGTGGCATTATTTTTATATGTGCTGAGCACTTGTAATTCCCAATGAAGCCCACAACACCCAAGTACAAAAGGCCTAATATTTCATAGGTGCTTAAATGTGGATTTGGGTGCCTAATTTATTCTGAAGTTGAACACTGTATCTTGAAAGTTCTGTAGAACAACATAAACGATGACAAAGTTTCTTCATGAGGATCTGAAAAGGTTGCTACTGACTCAGCGTTACAATTTCCACTGACATAGACAATTAAGCCACTAGGATAGGTGAAAATCTCGATTAACATCTTTCTCCAACCATTAAAGCCCTATTTACGCTTTACAATCTGGGAGTATGTTCCTGCTCATTAGCTCAGTGTGAATCATCCCAGGGAAACAGTAAAAGTAGCTGAGACTTTTCTGGAAACCTTTTGAACTTGCACTTGTGTACGTGCAATGCTAAGAGTCTAGTTGCTGCACCTCATATTATACACAGCACATTGCATTAGGACAAGAATTATTGTGCAACTGTGTGATCGATTAGTATTCCAGCTATGGCTACTGCCACCAAGACTCACATGGAGTTGTTATACCTCAATGTGACTACCCTAGTGAGTCAAATTTTAAAATGAATTAATTAATTATAATGTATAAAAATGGAGAAAGACTAATTGATCCATATTTCAGTCAAATGATTCTGCCAAAGTCATGAACTGAGGCAGCATAAGTTGAGAAATTTATAAACAGTACTAGACCTCTGGGACAGAAATATAGATACTTTAATTAATTGTTCTATATATTTATTTATAGTATACAATTAGAAGAAATAAAGCAATAGCGTATTTGAGCAAAAGAATATTAGATAAGCTATAACAACAGAAACAGATGGAGCTGCTTATTTATCATCACAGCACCAGAATAAAAATCTGGTCGTGGAAGAAAATTAAGGTTAGAATGTTATTGACAGAAAAAAAGATGATCATAATCAGTAACACACAAAAGGGAACTTATCACACAGCAAAGAACAATCAATCAATCAATGGGAATATAATCTTCTCTATATGCTAAATATAAGTAATCAGAGCAGGTATATATGAGAAACACTTAAATACAATGTAAAATCTTATTTTAAAATGCAATTTGGCAAAATAGTTTAAAAAATGCACCAGAAAAAAAATCAGTAACTGCAGTAGCTGCTGATTAAATCAAATACAAATCAGATGTCAGAAGAACACACTATGCTAAGATTTGGCCCAAAAAGCAGAATTCTTACAAACAGTATTGAGCTACTTTGAGAATATTTTTAATACTGCCCATTTTAGACACTCCCCACTTCTTCCAGCTGAATCCCTATAACTTGAGTGGACTTTATGCAGGTACAAGGGTCCATCCACAGAGAGGTAGTTGTGAGATCAGGTTCCTTAGGGGCAAAACTTAGGCCACCTCTTCTGCATACACAAGAAGGTGGCCAAGTGAGGTTTTACTTTTGTACCCACTTCCTGCTACTTCCAAAACCCAGGAGTTCACATTCTATAAGCCCTCATGGGCAAAAACCTTTGAGAGACACCACAGGATACAGATCGATGGAAACATTATGAAGCATAATCCATGCATTTGAGCACATATTCACAATCCAGTCTATGCTACTGCCTTGCACTTTGATTATTTGTGCTTCCAGCATGAATGCTCTCTCTAGGCAGCTGGCTGGGCTTATGCAATCACTTTTGAGCTAACCAGAACACAGGTGCCAATATAAGGGGAAAAATATATAAATTCCTTACAAACTGATGGGAGAATAGACCATCACCTACACTCAAATCTGTGGGCATATATTATTGTGTCATTTGTGAAATCAACCCCAATGCAGGCAAGCACGTTTTAAAGTTGCGTTGCAGTACCTAAGGGCCTAATCTTGTAAACATTTACTATATTACTAAGAATAGTACTTACTACCATGTGAGTAGTGCCAGTGGAGAAAGCTATTTTCTCAAAGCCAGTAGAAACTGTTTGATGGATCAGGCCTCATGACTGAAAATGCAAAGCTGCTCTCCAGAGTGCAGCCCCACCTTACTGATGTGTGTGTGTCTGCAGATGGAATTGCAAATTACAAGACATGAATTGATAACACCTGACACATCAGAAACCATTAAGATTTTATTAAAGGTCAGGCAGACTATTTTAGTACTTCTAAGAGACAGCACATCGCTTTAATACAAGGTTAAATACAAATCCCAATAACCTATAGTAGGTAGAAAAAATATTGAAATATACAGCTTAAAATTGAAATTAAATAAATATGTAGCCTCTCTTTTTTTCATAATTATTTTAACTTTGATTTTTAAAAGCTTCAAGTTGACCTATACTCCATTGCTCCTTAACTCCAATATTTCCATAGTTGATAAATATTACAGTTTAGCAGTTAATTAAAAATGTGTTGGATTTTTGGAGCTTTTATGCTAGTAGAACAAGTGGGCGCATTTTATTATTTTACTTGATGTTTTTAATTGCAATCACTAGTTTACAATAAGTAACCCGGGGGGAGAACAACTTGAGAAGTGTTTTTCCCCGTAACTGATTGTTAATTAGAAAAAACCATTCAACTTTTGTATAGATCCTGCTCGTACACTAACAGGGGATACTAATCCCTTCTGCTGCTGTTTGGGGTACCACAGTCCTTTTCCTGCTCCTGGTGCCCCTCATGGGGGTGTTCAGTGACTCAGCCCTCCAGCTGGATCACACAATCAAAATGAACCCCTTCTGCTGTAACAAAAGTCCAACAAAACTATCTGCCCTCCCCAGGGTCTTCACTCCATCTCTTGGCCCTTTAAAGTCAGTCCTTTGTTTGCCCCCTTTTCAGGGTTCACACCACTTTACCAGTGGGGGAACTAGGGTTGCCAGCTTCCTAATAGCACAAAACCAAACACCCCTGCCCTGCACCACACCCTGCCCGAGGCACCATCCTGTCCTGTTGTCATGGTATATTTCCCCAATCTGACCCTTAGAGTCCAAAAAATTGAGGTACCAGCATGAATTCCTCTAAGTTTAATTACCTGCTTAGATCTGATACGCTGCCACCACCCAAAAAATTATAGTGTTTTAGGGCAGTCTGGTCCCCCCAAAAACCTTCCCTGGGGACCCCAAGACCCAAATTCCTTGAGTCTTACAACAAAGGGGAATAAACCATTTCCCCCCCCTTCTCCTTTCTTCCTCCCAGATCTTTCCTGCCCTGGGTACACTAGGAGATCACCGTGATTCAAACTCCTTGAATCACAATGCAGAGAAATCAGGTTTTGTTCTCCTCCTTCTCAGGCTTTCCCTCCCTGGGCTATCCTGGACAGACAGTCAGATTCAAGCTCGGTGAATCTAAAACAAAGGGATTCCACCCTTCTCCTTCCCTGTTAAGTACAGACTCAATTCCCTTGAGCCTCAACAAGGAGAAAAAATCAAACAGGTCTTAAAAGGCAAAACTTTTAATAAAAAGAAAGAAAAAAAGTAAAAGTTGTCTCTGTAATTTAGATGGTAAAAGTTACAGAGTCTTTCAGCTTATGAACACTAGAGAGAAGGCCCCCCCCAGCAAAATACAATTTAAAATGCTTCCAGCAAAACTACACATTTGCAAATACAGAAAACAATCAAAAGACTATAACCGCCTTTCCTACTTAATACTCACTATTCTGAATATATAAGAGACTGTAGCCGGGAGATTGGCAAGAAACCTGGTTGCACGTCTAGTCCCTTTCAGGACCCAGAGAGAACAAAGCAAAACCCAAAAAACACAAACAAAGGCTTCCCTCCACCGAGATTTGAAAGTATCTTGTTTTCTGATTGGTTCTCTGGTCAGGTGTTTTTGGTTCCCTGTTTGTTAACCCTTTACAGGTAAAAGAGACATTAACTCTTAACTATCTGTTTATGACACGCCCCCTGTAGCGAGGCAGTGTGGCTCCCCTCCCCCACAGGGAGGGTTGAGCCCCATCAGTCATCCATGGGGGCGTGGCCTCTGGGCAGAAGTCCCACCCCTCAAAGGGTCAGGCAGCGACCCGGAAGAATAAAAGCCGGGCCCCAGCCTTCAGTTTTGGCTCGGCCACCGGCAGGAGCAGACATGCCCGCTGCTGCTTGTGACTGGGAGGCTGCCCAAGCCAGGGGTCGAGACCAGGAGCTGCCTCGCCCCTGCTACGACGAGGAGCTGCCGGAGCTGCCTCGCCCCTGCTATGACGAGGAGCTGCCGGAGCTGCCTCGCCCCTGCTACGATGAGGAGCTGCCAGAACTGCCTCACCCCTACTACGGCCCCGAGGAGCCCCCAGACCAGGTGTGGCCCGAATTTCCCGAAACCCTACCGGACCTGCTGCCCAGCCCGGATTGGGAGGAACCGATGGTCCTGGATGTCTCCAGAACAGGTAGGAATAGAGGGGGAATTAGGAAGTAGCCCGGGGGCAGCTGAATCCAGTCAGGCTGCAGAGCTACCGTTGCCCATGTCAGTGTGTTGCGGTCAGGACCCCACTGACCACCAGTAGCAGCGACAACCGCTACCAGGGCCCCGGGCTGGAAGGCAGAGGAGTGGGTGAGCCTGCGTTCCCCCTGCCACCCGTAACTGGGCGGCAGATTCCCCCTCTCCCCAGTCAGAGAGGCCTGTAACTGTTTAAACTGTGTTTGGTGCCCTGCCCGAGCCAAGGGCTGGGCCCCCTCTGACTTTGCCACCGCTCTGCCCTGCTCCAAAGGGCCAGGGCTGGTTAAACTGTGTTTGGTGCCCGCCTGAACCAAGGGCTGAGCCCCACCTCTGACTTTGTCACTGCTCTGACCTGCCGAACAGGCCAGGCCAGAGCAGACTGTAATTGCAGGGAAGACATCGAGGCCGGTGTGGCTCCCCTCCCCCTCAGGGAGGGTCGAGCCCCGGTGGAACCCGTCTACACCCCCTAAATCGCAGACAGTGGGGAACCTCACTGGCAGTGATTTCTTTCTAGAACTTTAGAATAAACATATTAATACAACACATGCACCTTTACATATACTACTAAGTGTGTAAACTACAAGACTTTCTACATTTTAAGGACAAATTTCAACCAGTGGATTCTGGGAAACTTTCACAAGAGAGTGCATCAGCTACTTTGTTAGAAGCTCCTGAAATGTGTTGAATTTCAAAATCAAAATCTTGGAGAGCTAAACTCCATCGAAGCAGTTTTTTGTTGTTCCCCTTGGCAGTATGAAGCCACTTTAGCGCAGCATGGTCGGTTTGTAGCTGGAACTGCCGTCCCCAAACGTATGGGCGTAGTTTTTCCAGGGCGTACACAATGGCGTAGCATTCCTTTTCACTGACTGACCAGTGACTTTCCCTCTCCAACAGTTTCTTGCTGAGAAACACGACAGGATGGAAGTTGTGATCCGGTCCTTCCTGCATGAGAACAGCTCCTACACCACGCTCAGATGCATCTGTGGTTACTAGGAATGGTTTGTCAAAGTCCGGGGCCCTTAGCACAGGGTCAGACATGAGTGTCTCCTTAAGCTGGGTAAAGGTCTTTGACACTCATCAGTCCACTTAACTGCATTCGGCTGGATCTTTTTGGTTAGGTCAGTCAGTGGGGCAGCGATTTGGCTGTAGTGTGGTACAAATCGCCTGTAATACCCGGCCAAGCCTAAGAAGGATTGGACCTGTTTCTTGGACTTTGGGATAGGTCACTTTTGGATAGCATCCACCTTGGCCTGTAGGAGGTTTATGGTTCCTCGACCCACCTGGTGTCCCAGGTAAGTCACTCTGTTTTGGCCTATTTGACACTTTTTGGCCTTAACAGTTTGCCTGCCTGATGCGCTCAAAGACCTTTTCCAGGTGTAGTAGGTGTTCGGGCCAGGAGTCAGAAAAAATGGCCACATCAAGGTAGACACCTGCATATTCTCCCAGTCCTGCTAGTAGACCATCTACCAGCCTTTGGAAGGTGGTGGGTGCATTTCGCAGCCCAAAAGGAAGCACATTAAATTCATACACCTCCGCATGGGTGATGAATGCTGACCTCTCTTTGGCAGGTTCGTCTAGCGGTACTTGCCAGTACCCCTTGGTTAAGTCTATTGTAGACATGAACTGGGCATGTCCCAACTTTTCCAATAGCTCATCGGTGCGTGGCATTGGATAGTTGTCTGGATGAGTTACTGCATTTAGCTTACAGTAGTCCACAATCTGGTTTGGGTACCAGAACCACTGGAGATGCCCATGCACTGGTAGATGAGCGGATTATACCCATCTGTAGCATGTTCTGGATCTCCCATTCTGTAGCATCCTGGGCATGAGGAGACACCCGGTAGGGTGGTGTTCTAATTGGGTGAGCATAACCTGTGTCAATGGAGTGGTAAGCCTGTTCAGTCCATCCTGGGGTGGCTGATAACAATGGGGCGAAGCTAGTGCACAGCTCCCTGATTTGTTGCCGCTGCAGACATTCCAGGGTGGTGGAGAGGTTCACCTCTTCCACGCCACCATCACTTTTTCCTTCATAGTAAACACTTTCAGGCCACTCAGCGTTATCTTCTCCCTGGGCTGTAAACTGGCAAACCTGTAAATCTTTGGAATAAAAGAGCTTGAGAGAATTAACATGGTAAACTCTGGGCTTTAAGGAGGAATTTGGAAATGCTATGAGGTAGTTAACAGCTCCCAGGCGCTCTTGGACCGTAAATGGACCTTCCCATGATGCTTCCATCTTATGGGCCTGTTGTGCCTTCAGGACCATAACCTGGTCTCCTACCTTGAAGGAATGCTCTCTGGTATGTCTATCATACCAGGCCTTTTGTTCTTTTTGAGCATCCTTTAGGTTTTCTTTAGCAAGGGCTAAAGAGTGTTGGAGGGTGTTTTGTAGGTTGCTTACAAAGTCGAGAATGTTGGTTCCTGGAGAAGGCATAAACCCCTCCCATTGCTGATTCACCAACTGTAATGGCCCTTTAACCTCGTGGCCATACACAAGCTCAAATGGTGAAAACCCTAAACTGGCATGTGGTACAGCCCTGTAGGCAAAAAGCAACTGCTGCAACACTAGGTCCCAGTTATTGGAGTGTTCATTGACGAATTTAGGTATCATGGCCCCCAAAGTTTCATTAAACCTTTTGACCAGGCCATTGGTTTGATGGTGCTAAGGGGTGGCAACCAAGTGATTCACCCCATGAGTTTCCCACAGTTTTTTCATGGTTCCTGCCAGGAAATTAGATCCTGAATCTGTAAGGATGGCGGAGGGCCAACTTACCCTGGCAAAAATGTCTGTTAGGGCCTGGCACACAGCTTTAGCCCTAGTGTTGCCTAGAGCTACTGCTTCCGGCCATCGGGTAGCAAAGTCCACGAAAGTCAGTATGTACTGCTTTCCTCTGGGGGTCTTTTTTGGGAAAGGACCCAGAATATCCACAGCTACTCGCTGAAATGGGACCTCAATTATGGGGAGTGGCTGGAGAGGGGCCTTGACCTGGTCTGGGGCTTCCCCACTCTTTGGTACACCTCACAAGACCAGACATACTTGGCAACGTCCTTGGCCATCCCCTCCCAGTGCAAGGACTTCCCCAACCTGTCTTTGTTTCTGTTCACCCCAGCACGTCCACTGGGATGATCATGGGCTAAGCTTAAGAGCTTCCCCCGGTACTTAGTTGGAACCACCAACTGTTTTTGCGGATGCCAGTCTTCCTGCTGTCCACCAGAAAGAGTCTCTTTGTATAAAAGTCCTTGTTCTAAAACAAACCGGGATCGATTAGAAGAGCTGAGAGGCGGTGAGGTGCTCCGTGCCACCGCCTAAGTTTTCTGAAGGCTGTCATCTGCTTCCTGCTCAGTCTGGAACTGTTCCCTTGAAGCTGGAGACACCAGTTCTTCCTTAGACTGTGGACTTGGGCTTGGTCCCTCTGGAAGCGATGTAGGTGACGGGGTTGTTTTCGTTGCTGGTGAGCCGCTCTCTGCTGGTGCACCAGGTGGTATTTCAGCTCTGGCTGAGCCTCTTGGGTGTGGTTGTCTGCTGCTTCTGCCAGTTCAGGCTCGCTGGCACCCTCTGGCGTTGGGGTTGAAGATGGGTTTGCAAGCGCTGGCGTCAGTGCTGACAACGGTTTTGGTGCTGTTTGCTTTTCCAGTTCCTGGTCTGGGACTGGAGGTACTGTGGCTGTTTCAGTCGTTGGTAGGGGATCCGGGTCCACTACCTCTGTCTGGGTCTCTGCTAACACAGACGGGGCCCCTGGGGATGGCTCAGGTACAGGAATGGGTCTGGAAGTTTGCCTGGTTTGGCTGCGTGTAACCATTCCCACTTTCTTGGCCCGCTTCACCTGGTTGGCCAAGTCTTCCCCCAGTAGCATGGGGATGGGATAATTGTCATAGACTGCAAAAGTCCACATTCCTGACCAGCCTTTGTACTGGACAGGCAGTTTAGCTGTAGGCAAGTCTACAGCTTTTGACATGAAGGGGTAAATTGTCACTTGGGCCTTTGGGTTGATGAATTTGGGGTCCACCAAGGATTCGTGGATAGCTGACACTTGTGCCCCCGTGTCTCTCCATGCAGTAACCTTCTTTCCGCCCACTCTCAAACTTTCCCTTTGCTCTAAGGGTATTTGAGAGGCATCTGGGCCTGGAGATCTTTGGTGTGATGGTGGTGTAATGACTTGCACTCAGTTGGGGTTCTTTGGGCAGTTGGCCTTTATATGTCCCAGTTCATTCATTTAAAGCATTGTCCAGCTGACTGATCACTGGGCCGAGGTGGGTTACTGGAGACTGGTGAGGTGGGATAATAGGTAGTCTGTGGCTTTCCTTGGGTTGTAGGTGGGGTCTTGGGCTGCCTTCGGTTGTAGGGTTTATTGTCGGAGTGCCCCCTGGGGTATTTGCTCCCCTTGACAATGGCTTTTTTCTTTTCTGTGACTTCCATCCATTTGGCTCCAATCTCCCCCGCCTCGGTTACTGTTCTGGGTTTCCCATCTAGGATGTACCTTTCTATTTCCTCAGGAACACCGTCTAAGAACTGCTCCATTTGTATTAGGAGGTGCAGCTCGTCCATATTGTTAACCTTTGTTCATAATTCTTTGCAATGTGGTAGGCGTGTCGGGGGAATGACACATCTGGTTTCCATCTTAGGGTTCTGAACCATCGACAGGCATGCTCAGGTGTTATCCCCAATGTGGCCTTGTCATAACTTTAGTCCCAGATTTGGACCTTAGCGTCCAAAATATGGGGGTTAGTATGAAAACCTCCAAGCTTAGTTACCAGCTTGGAGTTGGTACTGCTGCCACCACCCAAAAAATTAGAGTGTTTTGGGGCACTCTGGTCCCCCTGAAAAACCTTCCCTGGGGACCCCAAGACCCAAATCCCTTGAGTCTCACAACAAAGGGAAATAATCCTTTTCCCCTTCCCCCCTCCAGGTGCTCCTGGAGAGATACACAGACACAAGCTCTGCAAATCCAAACAGAGTGACTCCCCCTCTCCGTTCCCAGTCCTGGAAACCAGAATCACCGAGTCAATCTCCCTTCCCCCAACCCAGAGGGTATGCAAAGTCAGGCGAACAAATCCAACACACACAGACCTCCCTCTGACTTCTTCCTCCCACCAATTCCCTGGTAAGTACAGACTCAATTTCCCTGAAATTTCCCAGTAAAGAAAACTTCAACAGGTCTTAAAAGAAAGCTTTATATAAGAAAGAAAGAAAAATACATACAAATGGTCTCTCTGTATTAAGGTGACAAATACAGGGTCAATTGCTTAAAAGAAATATGAATAAACAGCCTTATTCAAAAAGAATACAAATCAAAGCACTCCAGCCACTATATTCATGTAAATACAAAAGAAACAAACTCTTTGGTACTCACAACTTGGAAACAGAAGATTAGAAAGCAGAAACTACTTCTCCAAAGCTCAGAGAAAGCAGGCAGACAGACAAAAGACTCAGACACACAATTCCCTCCACCCAGAGTTGAGAAAAATCCTGTTTCCTGATTGGTCCTCTGGTCAGGTGGTTCAGATACTTCTTTCCAGGTGAAAGAGACGTTAACCCTTAGCTATCTGTTTATGACACGCCCCCCAAATTGCAGACAGTGGGGAAGCTCACTGGCGGCGATTTCCTTTTAGAACTTGAAAATAAACAGATTAATACAACACATGCACCTTTACATATACCACTAAGTATATGACTAACAGACTTCTACATTTTAAGAACACTTTTTAACTACTAGAGTCTGGGGAAACTCTCACGGGAGAGTGCATCAGCTACTTTATTAGAAGCTCCTGTGATGTGCTGAATTTCAAAATCAAAATCTTGGAGAGCTAAGCTCCAACGAAGAAGTTTCTTGTTGTTCCCCTTGGCAGTATGAAGCCACTTTAGTGCAGCATCGTCAGTTTGTAGCTGGAACCGCCGTCCCCAAACATATGGGCGTAGCTTTTCCAGGGCGTACACAATGGCATAGCATTCCTTTTCACTGACTGACCAGTGACTTTCCCTCTTAGACAGTTTCTTGCTGAGAAACACGACAGGATGGAAGTTGTGATCTGTTGCTTCCTGCATGAGCACTGCTCCTATACCACGCTCAGATGCATCCGTGGTTACTAGGAATGGCTTGTCAAAGTCCGGGGCCCTGAGTACAGGGTCAGACATGAGCGTTGCCTTAAGTTGGGTAAAGGCCTTTTGACACTCATCAGTCCACTTAACTGCATTTGGCTGGGTCTTTTTGGTCAGGTCGGTCAATGGGGCAGCGATTTGGCTGTAGTGTGGTACAAATCGCCTGTAGTATCCAGCCAAGCCTAAGAAGGATTGGACCTGCTTCTTGGACCGTGGGACAGGCCACTTTTGGATAGCATCCACCTTGGCCTGTAGGGGGTTTATGGTTCCTCGACCCACCTGGTGCCCCAGGTAAGTCACTCTGTTTTGGACTATTTGACACTTTTTGGCCTTAACAGTTAGTCCGGCCTGCCTGATGCGCTCAAAGACCTTTTCCAGGTGTATTAGGTGTTCGGGCCAGGAGTCTGAAAAAATGGCCACATCATCGAGGTAGGCAACTGCAAATTCTCCCAGTCCAGCTAGTAGACCATCTACCAGCCTCTGGAAGGTGGCGGGTGCATTTCGAAGGCCGAAAGGAAGGACATTGAATTCAAACACCCCCGCATGGGTGACGAATGCTGACCTCTCCTTGGCAGGTTCATCTAGCGGTACTTGCCAGTACGGCTTGGTTAAGTTTATTGTAGAGATGAACTGAGCACGTCCCAACTTTTTCAATAGCTCATCGGTGCGTGGCATTGGATAGTTGTCCGGACGAGTTACCGCATTTAGCTTACGGTAGTCCACGCAAAAGCGTATTTCCCCATCTGGTTTGGGTACCAGAACCACTGGAGATGCCCATGCACTGGTAGATGGGCAGATTATACCCATCTGTAGCATGTTCTGGATCTCCCCTTCTATAGCAGCTTGGGCATGAGGAGACACACGGTAGGGTGGGGTTCTAATTGGATGAGCATTACCTGTGTCAATGGAGTGGTATGCCCATTCAGTCCGTCCTGGGGTGGCTCAGAACAATGGGGCGAAGCTAGTGCACAGCTCCTTGATTTGTCGCCGCTGCAGACGTTCCAGGGTGGTTGAGAGGTTCACCTCTTCCACGCCACCGTCTTTTTTCTCGTCATAGTAGACACTGTCAGGCCACTCAGCATCATCTCCCTGGACTGTAAACTGACAAACCTGTAAGTCTCTGGAATAGAAGGGCTTGAGAGAATTAACATGGTAAACTCTAGGTTTTAGTGAGGAATTGGGAAATGCTATGAGGTAGTTTACAGTTCCCAGGCGCTCTTGGACCATGAATGGCCCTTCCCATGTTGCTTCCATCTTATGGGCCTGTTGCGCCTTCAAGACCATAACCTGGTCTCCTACCTTGAAGGAACGTTCTCTGGCATGTCTATCATACCAGGCCTTTTGCTCTTCCTGAGCATTCTTTAGGTTCTCTCTAGCAAGGGCTAAAGAGTGTCAGAGGGTGCTTTGTAGGTTGCTTACAAAGCCCAGAATGTTAGTTCCTGGAGAAGGCGTAAACCCTTCCCATTGCTGCTTCACCAACTGTAATGGTCCCTTAACCTCGTGACCATACACAAGTTCAAATGGTGAAAACCCTAAACTGGGATGTGGTACAGCCCTGTAGGCAAACAGCAACTGCTGCAACACTAGGTCCCAATTATTGGAGAATTCGTTGATGAATTTTCGTATCATGGCCCCCAAAGTTCCATTGAACCTTTCCACCAGGCCATTGGTTTGATGGTGGTACGGGGTGGCAACCAAGTGATTCACCCCATGCGTTTCCCACCGTTTTTCCATGGTCCCTGCCAGGAAATTAGACCCTGAATCTGTAAGGATGTTGGAGGGCCAACCTACCCTGGCAAAGATGTCTGTTAGGGCCAGGCACACAGTGTTAGCCCTGGTGTTGCCTAGAGCTACTGCTTCCGGCCATCGGGTAGCAACGTCCACTAAAGTCAGTACGTACTGTTTTCCTCTGGGTGTCTTTTTTGGGAAAGGACCCAGAATATCCACAGCTACTCGCTGAAATGGGACCTCAATTATGGGGAGTGGCTGGAGAGGGGCCTTGACCTGGTCTTGAGGCTTTCCCACTCTTTGGCACACCTCACAAGACCGGACATACTTGGCAACGTCCTTGCCTATCCCCTCCCAGTGGAAGGACTTCCCCAACCGGTCCTTGGTTCTGTTCACCCCAGCATGGCCACTGGGATGATCATGGGCTAAGCTTAAGAGCTTCCCCCGGTACTTAGTTGGAACCACCAACTGTTTTTGCGGATGCCATTCTTCCCGGTGTCCACCAGAAAGAATTTCCTTGTATAAAAGTCCTTGGTCTGTAACAAACCGGGATCGATTAGAAGAGCTGAGAGGCGGTGGGGTGCTCCGTGCCACCGCCCAAGCTTTCTGAAGGCTGTCATCTGCTTCCTGCTCAGTCTGGAACTGTTCCCTTGAGGCTGGGGTCACCAGTTCTTCCTCAGACTGTGGACTTGGGCTTGGTCCCTCTGGAAGCGATGTAGGTGATGGGGTTGTTTCCGTTGCTGGTGAACCGCTCTCCGCTGGTGCACCTGAGGTTATTTCAGGCTCTGGCTGAGCCTTTTGGGTATGGCTGTCTGTTGCTTCTGCCAGTTCTGGCTCGCTGGCGCCCTCTGGCGTTGAGTTTGAAGATGTGGTTGCACTTGCTGGTGCTGGTTGCTGTTCCAGTTCCGGGCCTGGGACTGGAGGTATTGTGGCTGTTTCAGTGGTTGGCATGGAATCCGGGTCCACTACCTCTGTCTGGGTCTCTGGTAACACAGACGGGGCCTCTGTGGACGGCTCAGGAACAGGAATGGGTCTGGAAGCTTGCCTGGTTTGGCTACGTGTAACCATTCCCACTCTCTTGGCCCGCTTCACCTGGTTGGCCAAGTCTTCCCCCAGTAGCATGGGGATAGGATAATTGTCATAGACTGCAAAAGTCCACATTCCTGACCAGCCTTTGTACTGGACAGGCAGTTCAGCTGTAGGCAAGTCTACAGCTTGTGACATGAAGGGGTAAATTGTCACTTTGGCCTTTGGGTTGATGAATTTGGGGTCAACGAAGGATTGGTGGATAGCTGACACTTGTGCCCCCGTGTCTCTCCACGCAGTAACCTTCTTTCCGCCCACTCTCAAATTTTCCCTTCGCTCCAAGGGTATTTGAGAGGCATCTGGGCCTGGGGATCTTTGGTGTGATGGTGGTGTAATGAATTGCACTCGCATGGTATTCTTTGGAGAGTTGGCCTTGATATGTCCCAGTTCATTACACTTAAAGCATCTTCCATCTGATGGGTCACTGGGCCGAGGTGAGTTACTGGAGACTGGTGAGGTGGAAGAATACTGTGTCTGTGGCTTTACTTGGGTTGTAGGTGCGGTCTTTGGCTGTCCTCGGTTGTAGGGTTTATGGTCGGTGTGCCCCCTGGGGTATTCGTTCCCCTTGACAGTAGCTTTCTTGCTTTCTGCCACTTCCATCCATCTGGCTCCAATCTCCACCGCCTCAGCGAGATCTTTGGGTTTTCCATCTTGTATGTACCGTGTGATGTCTTCAGGAACACCATCCAAGAACTGCTCCATTTGTATGAGGAGGTGCAGTTCTTCCAAGGTTTTAACATTGTGTCCTGATATCCAGGCCTCATAATTTTTCCCAACATAGTAGGCGTGTTTGGGAAATGACACATCTGGTTTCCACTTTTGGGTTCTGAAGCGCCGACGGGCATGATCCGGGGTGATCCCCATTCTGTATCTAGCCTTGGTTTGAAAAAGTTTATAGTCATTCATTTGCTGCTTAGGCATTTCAGCTGCCACCTCTGCTAAAGGTCCACTGAGCTGTGGCCTCAATTCTACCATGTACTGGTCTTCAGGGATGCTGTACCCAAGACAGGCTCTTTCAAAATTTTCCAAGAAGGCCTCGGTGTCATCACCTGCCTTGTAGGTGGGAAATTTTCTGTGATGTGGAACTATAATTGGCGAAGGGTTGTTAGGATTGGCTGGCACATGCAGTCCAGCTTGCGCCAAGTCCAGTTCATGTTTTCTCTGTTTTTCCTTTTCATTTTCTTTTTGTTGTTTTTCCATTTCTCGGCGGTGGGCCACCTCTTCTTCTTCTTGTTTCCTTCTGTGGGCCACCTCTTCTTCTGCTTGTTTCCTTCAGTGGGCCACCTCTTCTTCTTCTAGTTTTCTTTTGTGTGCTGACTCTTTGGCTGCCTGTTCTCTTTGGTAGGCTGCCAGTTTGATGCTTTCTTCCTTTTCTTTCAGCTCCACCTCTTTTTGTCTTTTTTTCCAGTTGTCGCCTGTGTTCCACTTCTTTGAATTGTTCTTCGGCCTCAATTTTTGCCTTAGAAGTCATGGTTCCTGTTTTCTTGTGTTCGGGTGCCCTCCGGTGTTTATCTTCTGAACTGCAGGCTGTGTTGCCTCCTGGGGTCTGCCTAGCAACAGTGCTTTTGCCCTTTGTTTTCAATGTAAAGCAAACCAGAAAAACCACTTTATTTGCATGTATATAGTGCTGGTAATGACTCTCAATGGGAGTGCTATTGTCACAAAAGACTCTTAATAGCCCCTTAATGGGTTCTTGCTTAATATGCAAGCCACAACTGCCAGAGAGCAGAAAAAAAAATTCTCTTTGGTTCCCTTTTAAAACAAAACTGTTTCTCTCTGCTAAAAAGCCCCTAGCAGAGAAAAGAAAAATAAAATATTCCTACTGGCTTTTGGATTCTGTCTATCCCGTAACCGCTGCCACTCATGTCATAACTTTAGTCCCAGATTTGGACCTTAGCATCCAAAATATGAGGGTTAGCATGAAAACCTCCAAGCTTAGTTACCAGCTTGGAGTTGGTACTGCTGCCACCACCCAAAAAATTAGAGTGTTTTGGGGCACTCTGGTCCCCCTGAAAAACCTTCCCTGGGGACCCCAAGACCCAAATCCCTTGAGTCTCACAACAAAGGGAAATAATCCTTTTCCCCTTCCCCCCTCCAGGTGCTCCTGGAGAGATACACAGACACAAGCTCTGCAAATCCAAACAGAGTGACTCCCCCTCTCCGTTCCCAGTCCTGGAAACCAGAATCATCGAGTCAATCTCCCTTCCCCCAACCCAGAGGGTATGCAAAGTCAGGCGAACAAATCCAACACACACAGACCTCCCTCTGACTTCTTCCTCCCACCAATTCCCTGGTAAGTACAGACTCAATTTCCCTGAAATTTCCCAGTAAAGAAAACTTCAACAGGTCTTAAAAGAAAGCTTTATATAAGAAAGAAAGAAAAATACATACAAATGGTCTCTCTGTATTAAGGTGACAAATACAGGGTCAATTGCTTAAAAGAAATATGAATAAACAGCCTTATTCAAAAAGAATACAAATCAAAGCACTCCAGCCACTATATTCATGTAAATACAAAAGAAACAAACTCTTTGGTACTCACAACTTGGAAACAGAAGATTAGAAAGCAGAAACTACTTCTCCAAAGCTCAGAGAAAGCAGGCAGACAGACAAAAGACTCAGACACACAATTCCCTCCACCCAGAGTTGAGAAAAATCCTGTTTCCTGATTGGTCCTCTGGTCAGGTGGTTCAGATACTTCTTTCCAGGTGAAAGAGACGTTAACCCTTAGCTATCTGTTTATGACAGGCCTTGGTTTGAAAAAGTTTATAATCGTTCATGTTCTCCTTAGGTATTTCAGCCGCCACCTCTGCTAAGGGTCCACTGAGCAGTGGCCTCAGCTCTATCATGTACTGGTTTTAGAGATGCTGTATCCATGGCAGGTCCTTTCAAAATTTTCTAAGAAGGCTTCAGTGTCAACACCTGCCTTGTAGGTGGGAAATTTTTTGGGATGTGGAACAACAACTGGTGAAGTGTTAGGATTGGCTGTGTTCTGTTGCTTAGCCTGGTCTAATGCCAGGGCCTGCTGGTAGGCCTCCCTCTGGAGTTCCATCTGTCTTTGGTGGTCTGCATCTTTTGCTTCTTCTCTTTCGTAGGCTTCCTCTTTGATTTTTTCATCTTTCTCTCAGCTCCACCTCTTTTTCTCTTATTTCTATTTCTTTTTGTTTTCTTTCCAGGTCTCGCTTGTGGTTGGCGTCTCTGAGGTGTTCCTCTGCATCCAGGCTTGCCAGTTCCTGTTTCAGATCCTTGGTAGTCATGGTTCCTGCTTTCTTGTGTTGGGATGTGTAGGGAGGCGCCCTGGCTCCCCGCCGCGCCTGAGAGGGACAAGCCAGAGCAGATGCCTCAGTAGGAAGAGTCACAGCTGTCTGTCCCTGCCCCCTGGAAGTCAAGGGGCGGGACAGGAAGTATAAAAGCCCAGCCCCAGTTGACCACAGGCTGCTGGAGAGGACAGATGCTGGTGCCCGAGCTCCCGCCAGGCCCAGCCTGCCCCGCGCTCACTACCCGGAGGAGCGCTGACCTGCCTCATGCCCGGTATCTGGAGGAGCGCTGGCCTGACCTGCCCCGCGCTCACTACCCAGAGGAGCGCGGGCCTGACCTGCCTCGTGCCCGGTATCTGGAGGAGCTGCTGGAGCTTCCCGCCGCCCAGTATCCAGAGGAACCCATGGTCTGGGACCCGCTGGACAACGCCAGCGGAGGACAGGTACCTAGAGAGGGGGAGACTGGAAGTGGCCCGGGGGTAGCTGAACCTGGCTCCAGGGGACCCTGAACCAATGTCAGTGTGTTGTGGCCAGGATTCCCCACTGACTGCAGCGAACCCTTGCTGCTGCTAGGGCCCCGGGTTGGGATGCAGTGGAGTGGGAGGGCCCGCGTCCCCCCTGCCAGCCTTCCCTCTGTCCCTGGCCTGAGGAGGTCTTCTGTATAGACTTACGGTTTAAACTGCTGCTCAGCCCCTGCCTGAGAGTCTGAGTCTGAACTGCTTACTGCCCCGCCCTGCCCCAGGGCCGGCTTATAGACTTTGTGTTTGCTCAGCCTGCTGACAGGCCTGAGCCAGACTGCCTCCTGCCTGCCCTGCCCAAGGGCCTGGGCTTATAAACTTTGTGTGTACCCGACCCTGCTGAAGGGCCAGGATTCTGCCTTGTTTACAGACCCTTTATTTCCCTCAGCCCCTGCTGCGGGGTTCGGCCTACACAGACTGCTGCCTGTAGGGAGGCACCCTGGCTCCCCGCCACGCCTGAGAGGGACAAGCCCCAGCACCGGACCCTTACACAGTGCCCTCTGGTGTTTACTGCCTGAACTGCTGCTTCTCTCTTGCCTCTTGGGGTTGCCTAGCAACAGTGCCTTTCTAACTTTTTTTCCCTAGCCTTTCACGGTAAAGTAAAAAGAAATAAAAACCCCTTTCATTTGCAGATGTGCTTTGCTGGAGTCTGTTGCTGACCACTTAAGCCTGCTTTGTTTAACAAAAGACCCTTGTTAAACCTTAATGTGTGTGCCCTCAGGCAGTCTCTCTGGACAACCAGAAAGGAGCAAGGAAAAAAACATTTCTCTGGTTGTAGTTTTAAAAACCCTCTCTCCTGCTTACAAACAGCTAGCAGAGAGAAAAGAAAAATAATAATCTTACTGGCTTTTGGATTCCATCTTTCCCACACAAGTCATGGTATATTTCCCTAATCTGAACCTTAGAGTCCAAAAAATTGGGGTACCAGCATGAATTCCTCTAAGCTTAATTACCTGCTTAGATCTGATATGCTGCCACCACCCAAAAAATTATAGTGTTTTGGGGCACTCTGGTCCCCTCAAACTTTCCCTGGGGACCCCAAGACCCAAATTCCTTGAGTCTTACAACAAAGGGGAATAAACCATTTCCCTCCCTTCTCCTTTCTTCCTCCCAGATCTTTCCTGCCCTGGGTACACTAGGAGATCACCGTGATTCAAACTTCTTGAATCACAACACAGAGAAATCAGGTTTTGTTCTCCCCCTTCTCTCTCCTTCTCAGGCTTTCCCTCCCTGGGCTATCCTGGACAAACAGTCAGATTCAAGCTCCGTGAATCTAAAACAAAGGGATTCCACCCTTCTCCCCTCCCTTCTCCTTTCCTGTTAAGTACAGACTCAATTCCCTTGAGCCTCAACAAGGAGAAAAAAATCAAACAGGTCTTAAAAAGCAAAACTTTTAATAAAAAGAAAAAAAGTAAAAGTTGTCTCTGTAATTTAGATGGTAAAAGTTACAGGGTCTTTCAGCTTATGAACACTAGAGAGAAGGCCCCCCCGCCAGCAAAATACAATTTAAAATACTTCCAGCAAAGCTACACATTTGGAAATACAGAAAACAATCAAAAGACTATAACCGCCTTTCCTACTTAATACTCACTATTCTGAATATATAAGAGACTGTAGTCTGGAGATTGGCAAGAAACCTGGTTGCACGTCTAGTCCCTTTCAGGACCCAGAGAGAACAAAGCAAAACCCAAAAAACACAAAGGCTTCCCTCCACCGAGATTTGAAAGTATCTTGTTTTCTGATTGGTCCTCTGGTCAGGTGTTTTTGGTTCTCTGTTTGTTAACCCTTTACAGGTAAAAGAGAAATTAACCCTTCACTGTTTATGACACCTGTCCCTTCAAGGCTCCGCCTGCCACTCGCTTCATCTCCCCTCCCTCCATCGCTTGCTCTCTCCCACCCTGACTGAGCTGGGGCAGGGATTTGGGGTGTAGGAGCGAGGTGAGGGCTCCGGCTGGGGCTGCAGGCTCTGGAGTGGGACTGGGGATGAGGGTTTTGTGGTGCAGGAGGGGGCTCAGTGCTGGGGCTGGGGTTGGGATGTGTCGGAAGGTGCAGGCTCCGGGAGGGAGTGCGGGAGGCACTGTGGGGTCCCCACGGTGCTTACCATGGCTCCCAGGAAGCACCTGCCAGATCCCTGTGGCCCCTAGGTGCATGGGCAGGCAGGGAGGCTCTGTACGCTGCGCTCATGCCTGCAGGCACTGCTGCCACAGCTCTCATTAGTTGCGGTTCCCGGCCTATGGGAACTGCAGAGCCGGCACTCGGGGAGGAAGCAGCGCACGGAACCTCCCTGGCCACCTACGTGCCTAGAGGCCACAGTGACCTGGCGGCTGTTTTTGGGAGCCACACAGAGCCAGGGCCTTACCTGCCTTAGTCCCAGGCCCCCACTGTGCCCCCAACCAGACTTTTAGCGGTGATGATTGGAGCCACCAGGGTCTGTTTATGAACAGGTATTCTGGTCAAAAACTGGATGCCAGGCAACCCAAGCAGGGAGATGGGCCTGCCCACTGATCTGGGATCCAACCAAGGGATCCTATGAGTGAGTGATATGGCTCATATCACTCACCTATCACATATCACTCACATTTGCTGCTGCTGTTTCTCTGAGTGTCTTCCCATGTTGCCCTTTTATCTTCACCCCTTAACTCAGCGTTCAAATTCTCAGGTCCTCTCTCCCCCAGTTTAAGCAAATGAACCAAAACAAATCTCTATTTATCCCTCCAGTTCCTTTGGCCAGAGAGGAGCACCTTTCCTTGCCCCTCTGGACCTACCCAAGACCTGACCTGGAGTGAGGAGGGATAGCTCAGTGGTTTGAGCACTAGCCTACTAAACCTAGCATTTTGAGCTCAGTCCTTGAGGGGGCCACTTAGGGATCTGAGGCACACAAAATAAACTCTCAGGGACAGTACTTGGTCCTGCTAGTGAAGGCAGGGGACTGGACTCCCTAACTTTCAAGGTTCCCTTCTAGTTCTACAAGATAAATAAATATATGGAAATATACTTATTTAAGGCCTTGCAGCTCCTTTTGTCTGAGTCTGCTGGGCTCTGATTGCCTATTTCCATGAGGCTTCTCTAGGCAGGCCTGGAGGATCCACCTTCACTACTCCCTCCCTGGGGTAGAGTGTAGTAGGATGGCAGGGCCTCCTCTAGGGAGCTGCAAAGGTCAGGTGCACTCAATCACATACACATAATGGTACAGGATCAGGACTTTTGACAGAATTAGAAAAAGTCAAAACATTCACTGAGAAACAATTCAGGCAGAAGCCTGCTCAGTAGAGTGGGGGTAATATGAGCAAAGTGCCTGGACAGTGAGAGCTGAGAGTGATCTAGAGCAGTGCTTCTCAAAGTCAGGCCACCACTTCTTCAGGGAAAGCCCCTGGTGGGCCGGGCTGGTTTGTTTACCTGCCGCATCTGCAGGTTTGGCCGATTGCGGCTCCCACTGGCCGTGGTTTGCCACTCCAGGCCAATGGGAGCTGCAGGAAGCCTGCAGGCCGAGGGATGTGCTGGCTGCCTTCCCGCAGCCCCCATTGGCCTGGAGCAGCAAACCATGGCCAGTGGGAGCAGCAATCAGCCAAACTTGCGGACACGGCAGGTAAACAAAGCTGCCCGGCCCACCAGGGGCTTTCCCTGCACAAGCCGGGGACCAGCTTTAGAAGGCACTGGTCTAGAGCAAGATGACTGGAAAGGGAAGAGAGATGAGCAAAAGCAGAATGATCACATTAAGGCAAGATGAAGTGGTACAAGTACATTGAGGTGAAGCTGTATTCACTTGTGAAATAAAGGTTGGCGTGACAGTCAAGAATACTTATTTTGATGGAAATGGGCTACTTAGTTGGGAGATCAGGCAAGGGGAAGTTTCTCTAATGCATATGAAAGATAATGGATGCATATGCGAGTCTGGCAGCAGATGGAGAGGAAAGATAAATGTAGATCTGGAGAGTATTGCAAAAATGGAAACAGGAGGCCTGTTGAGAAGAGGGGGGAAATATATCAGATTTGAGGAAAACATACAGGCTTCTTAGGCATGTGACCAGTGAAAGATGAAAGTTCAAGGATGTAGAGAGATGATGTGTTGGAGAATAACCTGCTCACCCAGGAAATAGGCCCTAGACTTGGGAATACACTGAGCTGGAGATTGTGAACAGAGCAAGGCTCTGAGGAGAGAGATACAGAGGACAGTGGTGGTACTGTCATCAATATCAGAGCCCAGTGGAAGCTCTTGACGTTTCTGCAACCAGTGCTACACAGCCTTTGAAAGAATGCAGGATGTGCCATCCCTGTGCCAGGCCAGTGCAAATTGGGGGAAAGCAAATGTTTTGGTCTTTTGTGGGGAAGTCCTAGGGCTGGCACTAGAAACCACCAGTCCCTGTGTTGCGATTGTACCCAGAGGGGGAGCCTACATGTGCCCTTTCCCCGCTCCTTGTGCGGTCTCATAGGACCAGACAGGAGCTGGCTCTATAGCTTTCATGCTTCTGATGTCTCTCAGAGCTTGGCATACAACCAAAGCTAGAGAAGCAATATTAGCATTTTCACTGCTACCAGCTTATTGCACATGAAATGTGTTTTGTTTCAGCCCTTGACCCTTTTAAAGTCATCTTATCCTAATATTAGCAACTGCTCAGCCCCAGCAATATTACAGCCCAATAGAGCCTGACTAAACTTGATTCAAGACATATGGCTTTTTCCAGAATCCATCATGACAGCTTTCATCACAACCTGCCAGCTTAATATTGAAGCCTTAAACCCATTCGCACCTGCTCCTGAAACCAGACTTTTCAGCAGCTTAACTACCTATAGCTTTCACAGACTCACAAAGCTTTTCAGAAAGTGATATCACAACAGGGGGTTGTTCATTTATTTTAATAGGAGGGGCAAGAGCCCCCCAGGGTTAAGGAGTGCTGAATAGTTCTTTAAGGCTTCCTCTATACCTCCTCTACACCAAGCTGATCCGTGGAGTTTTGGCTGGTTAGATGGTGCTATTTTTTTTTCTCCTCTTCCCACATATTAAATTGCATTAAAAGATGCTAAAAATAGATTAGATACTTTCCTAATATTAATTTTCCATTAAGTGACAGCTGTAGGTGCCACAAGGACGGTACTCAACTATCAGTTGGAAGCTAGGCGCCCTGCATGATTGTCAACGAGAGGGGAAGCGTTCACGAGCAAATCTCCGTTAAGCGGTGGGCACACTCTGAAAAGCTTTTGGAGACCCTCTTTCTGACTGTGCCCTCTGACTTGGCCTCCATGATTTGAGATGGGCGCACCCCTAGACCCTTTCGTTTTGTTTTGCTGGAGGCACTGAGGCCAATAGTAAATTTAACATCCCAATGGGTGATAATTTTTCTGAGGTAGCTCTCAGTTTTATGGCCACCATGATCACCATAGAACTAACTGGCTCCATTTATGCAGTTAAGTCTGTAGGCTATGTACTGCAAGCACAGTGGTTTGTGACCTGGACTAGTTGCCTTAGGGTTCTAAGGTAAAGTTTAGAAGGATGTGACCTGTAATCGCTAAGTGGCCTGGGACCTGCCTACTGCCTACCGTCTATAACCTTATGCATTAGCGCACAGTTGCGATCAGTGTAATTGTCATGTTTTACAATATCTAGGCACAAGAGTGCAGGTTAATGAACAACTGTCAGATCTCAAATATCTGAATGTTCCACATTGTCCATTTAAGCCCAATCTTCAGCAATCTTTTAAGAGATTTGTTTGTGCCTCATTTACCTTTAATCATTAAAAAGGATGGCAAAATGAAAAAACAAGCCTTAAGGAAGGGTTGACAAGACAGATAGAAACCATATTTCTATTCATAGTGGCCAAGGAGTTATTACTCTTTGCCATATAAAAATGCATTACGAGCATGTGTAGCAAGATTCCTTACAAAAAGCAGCAGTTGTACAGTAGCCAGTTTTCAAAATTAAAATGTCACTCATGTAAAATCCTGCTCACATACAGGAATAAAACTGTGGACTGAAGTTAATAGGAGTATAGCTGCATGAAGACAGCAGGACTAGGCCCAGTCAATGCCTGAACTATATTAAAAACAAGTGCTTCATCAATTAATAAACAAAGAAATCAAAGTTGCTTTTTGAATGACACACACACACAAAGTAGCAAATAGTTTTGTTTTGTTCCTTTGAAGAAGGAAAACCACAGTGGCAAAACTTAAAAATTGCCAAATTTATTGTTGTTTAAATGACCATAGTAAAAGTATTGTACTTCCAGCTGAGATTTTGTGTGCTAAATTGCAATCCAACTAAGGTATAATCTCGTATGTAACAGAAATGCTGACACAACTTTAGCTATCTTAGCACTGCTGGGTGTTGCTATAATGCTTGATCCAAAAAAAAAAGAAGATATACAACTGCCCTTTTAGAATTTTAGAACAGGTTATATTACAGCCAACTAAAACAAAAATGTATACAGATTTTATTTACTTGACTTGACTTTAATAGCTGGTAAAGTCATCCCTGTAGTGCTGTTGAAGTCAGTGCAGAAGACAACAATTACTGTGAAATATATCCCATCATTCTGAAAGCTTAATTGGGAACTAAGCTTTTTCCACTGCTAAAACAATGTGAGTGTTTGTAAAGCAAAAATAGTCATTTGATTGCATACTGCAGCCTTCTTATGTTAGGCAGTTTTTTTATTATTATACATATTTGAGTAACTGAAATAAGCTTCATATATACAGGGCCATGACAAAACTATGTAAATTGCATATTACGGTGACATTTCAAGCATTTTCTTTGTAACAACGTTTGCATTCAAAGACAGATAGGAAAGCATATGAAGACAGTTTGAATCATGTTAGCAAATTCATTATTATTAACCTTATCCTCAGACCCCAAATGTATATCAATTCAGTTAACATTTGGAGGTTACAGCATATACAATATTTACTGTTTGCATGCGTTGACCAGGCTGAAAAAGGAGGTCTGAAAATATTTGCACTTCCAAAAGAACTTTCAGTGGCATCTTTGCCTTCCTGTGTCATGCTAGACAGCCACAGTACTCTGAAAGTTGAAATAACTTGAGCAAATAAGATGTCAGTAGCTTGTAAGCTAGTAAGTATAAAGAACATTAGTTCTTACATTGTTTTTCAGAAATACATAGTTATAATGGGGCTGGCCCTAGCTTCTATGGAGCAAAGAAAAGACACCTGATGCATGGACAGACTCCAATGACCCTCAGAAGCATATCTGTGGAGTGAAGGGAATAGTTGCTTCTCATTAGCAGTCTTGGGGCACTGATGTTAACAGGGAGGAGGAGATAGGGAGTCAACAGCTGCCAACAGATTTGAGTCAGTGTGTTTGACTTTACAGGGTTCTGCTTTCAAGATGAAAGGAGGATATGGGGGTGACAACAGCAAGACACTAGGGTGTGCTGGAAGGGCTGCTGACCACATGTGGGTTTCTGTGCTACTCCACACTTGGCACTTGCCCGGTGCAGGCTTTGGTTCATGTTAAATGTTACCCAAATACATGGTTTTGATGATAACACTGCTGCTGACTTTATGACTAATGAAACAAATCAACAAAAAAAGACCAGGAGGATGTGCAAATAGGCTTAGAATAGCATCATTGGTACAAAACAATTGTTACAAATATCAGATCATCTTAGTCTTTAGACCTACTCCCAAAATGGCCTATGTTTTCTGCAGTGTCTTTGGTTGTGTACTGCATTTAAAACAGCAGCAACTGGTAACAATCTGGCTGACCTTAAACCATGGGATGGTTGTCCCATTTCCCTATATTCTGTTGTTTCAGTCAGGCTGGAGGTATTCTGACAGTCTGAGGGAGGAGAGTAGAAAGCAAGAGGCCCGCCCTACATTAGTGTGGGGCAAGAGCTTACTCCAGTTCCCAGGGAAAGCCCTGCATGAAGAAGTACCCATCCTGCTCTGGAGCATGCCAGTCTGAAGCTGCCTGACTAAGGGAAGGAAGAATCAGAGCTGACTGAGAGGGCAGTTGGGGGTGGAAGAAAATCACACTTCCCTGCCCATTACTAGGTGGGCTTAGTTTTATTGGGTTTATTCCCCTCCTTGTTTGCATTATGTAGGGAACTAGGGCTTTAAGAAATAGTGTCTTCCATGCCCTACTGAGGGACTTTCACCCTGGACCATACATGTTCCCAGAACAAGAATAGACCTAAGTGAAAGTGCTATACACAGATCCAAGAAGATGCACCTGGCACACCAGACAGCTCTTGTCCACTTAGGACCTGATCCTGGGAGCATCCTCAATTTTCATTGAAGTCAGTACCTCACAGCAGCATCACTGTACTTACTAACATTACATCAGTGCATACGCTGCTCTAACACAAATCTGCAGCTGTGAGTTGTACAAAACCATGCTCAGCAACAGACTCCACATCTAGCAGTCCCATGATCCTGTGTTGTTTCTTCTACAACAACGCTCAGCTGTTTGACTAATGCACTGGAAAGGAGAAGGCAGGTGTGTGTCACTTAATTACAGGCCTCTACTTCATAATAGTGGCTGTTAGTCTAGCTCTTGGCTGGGGTAAGTTCTCTGGGTGACTCAGGGTACGTCTACACTACAGGATAAATTTGAATTAGCTTAAACCGATTTTATAAAACAGATATTATAAAGTCGATTGTGCGCGTCCACACTAGGCACATTAATTCGGTGGTGTGCGTCCGTGGTCCGAGGCTAGCGTCGATTTCTGGAGTGGTGCACTGTGGGTAGCTACTGTAAAAGAATGAGGCCAATAATGTCGATTTGCGTCCACACTAACCCTAAATCGATATAGTAATATCGATTTTAGCATTACTCCTCTCGTTTTGTAGGAGTACAGAAATCGATTTAAAGAGCCCTTTAAATAGATATAAAGAGCAGTGTAGTGTGGACGGGTGCAGCGTTAAATCAATTTAACGCTGTTAAAATCGGTTTAACAGTGTAGTGTGGACCAGGCCTAAGACTCCTATGCAGCATTTGAGCCACTGTAAAATACTAAATAATTGTTCTGGGATCTGCCAGAGCCAATTTCATTCAAAGGTATGTCCCCTTTTTTGTTCCATACAGCTGTAAACACATTCAAAATAATCAAGGGTGTTTAAGGAGCTATGCAAACTAGTTTCACTGTTATTTATCATTTGTACTGTGAGAACCACTTACAGACCTCAAACAGGGTGAGACCCTATTGTGTAACTTAACAAAAACAGAAAGTGACAGTCCTTTCCAACGAGCTTACAGTCTAAAAGGTGTAGTTGACTTTTGCTCAGTGCAAGAGAGCCCATGAGAGTCTGGAATAGTGTGAGTATGGGCTGCTTCCAGGAATCCATAGAATCATAGAAATATATGGCTGGAAGGGACCTCAAGTGGTCATCGAGTGTAGCTCTCTACGCTGAGGGAGAACCAAGTAAACATAAACTGACAGATGTTTGCGCAGCCTGTTCTTAAAAACCTCCAAAGATGGGGATTCCATAACCTCACTGGGAAGCCTATTCCAGAGCTTAACTACATTTACAGTTAGAAAGTGTTTCCTAATATCTAACCTAAATCTCCTATGCTGCAGATTACTTCTTTATTTATTACTTCTTTCACTGGACATGGAGAACAATTGATCACCATCCTCTTTATAGCATCCCTTAACACATCTGAAGACTTATCAGGTCCCCCCTCAATCTTCTTTTCTCAAGACTAAACATACCACAGAATATTACCCTTTTTTGCACCTGCATCACATTATTGACTCATATTCAATTTGTGATCCACTGTAAGCCCCAGATCCTTTTCAGCTGTACTACCACCTGGTCAGTTATTCCCTATTTTGTAGCTGTGCATTTGATTTTTCTTTCTCTAAGTGAAGAGCTCTGCCCTTGTCTTTACTGAATTTCATCTTGTTGATTTCAGAACAATTCTCTAATTTGGCAAGGTTGTTTTGAACTCTAATCCTGTCTTCCAGAGTGCTAGCACCCCTTCCCAGCTTGGTGCCATCTGCAAATTTTATAAGCACACTTTATGATCCATTATCCAAATAATTAATCAGAATATTGTCTAGTATCCACAGTGCTTGTACCCATGTAACAAGATCCAAACAGGACCCTGACACCATTCTCAGTATGTCCTATCAGAAAATTTTAATAAATATAAATACAAACATTAGCAGCATTGACTAAAACATTTCTAGGTTTCTCTTCAACACAATGTCTTTTTTTCTGAAAGTAGGAACAGTGGAGAAAAAAAAAATCCTCACAATTAGACCCTGCTCTTGCGCCCACTGGCATAAGTGGCAAAATTACCACTGAATTTAATAAGCTACCTCCTTGGAGGTGCTGAGTACTTGTAACTTCCAGTGGCATCAATTAGCGTTGTAGGAACTCGGCACCTTTTAGGATTTGGCTACAGGAGAAAAGGATCAGACTCTTTACCTCTGAGGGAACATCCTCCTTTAACTGCCCCTTTCCCTTGAACTATTGAAATTCATGCCTAAGCTGAGGATTAGCATAAACTCATGCTCCATTAAGTCCCACTAAAGGCACTATTTGAGGGCTTATAGGAACTTAAATGGTGCACAGACTTTGTATTGGCCTTCTGCCTGGGGTGACCACCTGTAAAGCAAAGAATTAGATGAAGAACAACAATTAATGCAGGAAAACTTTCTTACAGAAAAAATGCAATAAAAATAGTAGCAAGTCAGAAGAGTGAAAAATATTCAAGTTAACAGAACTCTTAAAAATTAACTTTATCTGAAAATGGGAATAAATCCAAGAGCTCCAAGTCAGCTCTTTTTCAATATTTCATACAATATATCTAAGGCCATGTCTACACTTACAGTTTTGCAGCGCTGGTAGTTACAGCTGTGTTCGTACAGCTGTGTAGGGCCAGCGCTGCAGTGTGGCCACACTGACAGCTACCAGCGCTGCAGTGTGGCCACATTTGCAGCACTTGCAGCGCTGTTGGGAGTGGTGCATTGTGGGCAGCTATCCCAGCATTCAAGTGGCTGCAAAGTGCTTTTCAAAAGAGGGGGGTGGGGTGGAATGTGACAGGGAGTGTGGAGGAGACAGACAGAATGGATTTTTGGAGTTGACACTGCTCTCAGCTCCCCGCCTTGCAAGTTCTAAGGACTGGAAGACACACAGTGCCTACCTTCAATCATTTTAAAAGTTCTAACTCCCTTCCCCCACTCCTCTCTCATTCACTAAATGCAAATTATGTACTTCTAAATACCCGTCAGACCAGATAAGCAACTGCTCACCACGGACTTCCCCCTCCCCCTCTGCCGTGTGAGAGTGCTGTTTCTCTCTTCAAGCAAACAGCTGTGAACATTCCAAAGTAATTCCCCTGCCTGCCTCCCCTCGCTCAGCAAACAGGAGCTGTGTTTGTTTTTTAAATAAGCAGTTTGGCTGAACTCCGAGCTCTCCCTTTCTTCCGGTTTGTTGTGGACAGGAATTCTGGGATACCTCCTTATACCCCGGAGGTCAATAAAAGCGCTGGTGGGCGTCCACACTTGCTGACCAGCACTGGATCACCAGCGCTGGAATCCCTACACCGGAGGCTTGACCGGGTGTACAGCCAGCGCTGCAACCAGGGAGTTGCAACGCTGGCCGTGCTTTGCAAGTGTGGCCACATCCTAAGTTGCAGCGCTGTAACCCCCTCACCAGCGCTGCAACTCTCTAGTGTAGCCATGGCCTAAATTAGTTGTTATGTAACTCCAATACAATTCAGTCTTTACATGTAGAAGATATGGAAAGAGAGATAACATGTAAACCCAATCTTTACCTTATTATTCAAAAACAAAAACTCCTAGAAGTTCTTGTCCTAAGAAATCATTCAGTCTGACTTACACATCAGATTTTAGCCATATATCTTCCTACACAGAAAAGTAACTGCCATAGCACAGACTGATGTTTCTATCATGAAGAGAAGAAATTCATTTCCAAACAGCACTTTACCCTGAAGACCAAAGTCCACCAAGTGGGTATGATTATCAGGTTCTTTTCTTACATTACCTAGGAAAAGTAATGCTTCAAAATACAGTGTCTTCTATACTGTTCTGCCTTTGTATTTGGACTCCTGAGCTTGTGACCAAGAATTGCAGAAGCAGTTTTATATTGCACTTTCTTTAGGAAGGAAAATTACTGGGCCTAGTGCTTTATTTAGAACACTCAAACTATTAACATATTGGCACCAGTAGCTTTTCCATTAAGGAAAACAGCACCTGTTTTGCTCACTCCTGGAAGCCAATTCTACAATCCATACAGACAAAACACCTACAGACATCAATGGAAATTTTCTCCCAGTAAAGGCTGTAAGAGCAAGTATCATCAGGCTAAATGTTCACACGGTAAGAAGTGCTTGTCATCACAAATAAAGTGTGAAATCTTAAGTTTTTGTAATTGGTATTTCTCAGTATGGTCCTAGAGGTGTCAATCCTGCCTTAAAGTATAGTCATTTTTACACTAGCACACAGTATGAGAGACAGCAAACCAGTTTCTAAATTGGTTTCAATATTTGGAAGCTACTTAGAGGAACAATTCTCCAAATAAGCCAGAGAGCACATGTAACTTTGATAGTCTAGAATGGGAGCCAAACACATGTGCAGAGTCAGCCCCCAGGTATCTGACAGCTACAAGCCTCCAGATCCCTGAGGATTGTGTCTGCTTTCTGATAAACTAAGGGTCTGAGGGAGGAGGAACAGGAGAGAGAGAGAGAGAGAGAGAATAAGCAGACAGTTTCAGACTTTTTAAACATCTGCTCTTCTATCAGTCCAAAAATCCACATAATGGGCTAGGTTTTGGCGGGGTGGGTGGAGGCTATGGTTATGAGTTATGTTTTCCAATGGGTGGCACGGCACTGGGTCGCTGAGCATCTGCTATAACACTGAAATGGGCAAATCCTACATTTTCTGCCCCACACACTGTGCTGGGATGTAGCATCAGTAGTTGCAATAATATTTTTTCACAGTTTAAGCTACAGACCTGTACAAAAGCACAGACACAGCCGTGTAAAGTACCCTGACTGAACAAGTGAGGAAACACCGTCCTGAAGCCTGGATGCTTCTCCGAACCTAGAGGGATCCATCAGGTCCACACAGTCATCCCTAACCATGGTGCTGGTCAGTAGGTGTGCTACTTTGCTTCTGGTATCATGAGGGTGCAGCTAGCAGGTTTGTTCCGCACTCCAGCTTTTATTCCTCCCTCTCTCCCTTTTCCTCTTCTTTCATGTCCCTCTCTCACATACTGCACTTCCTGCCCCTGGATTCATCTACTCCCAATGATGCCCACACTTCTTTCCCATTCCCAATTCCTAGGATGCAGGGCCTGAAGTTGTCTCTGCTCCTGAAGGCAAGGTGTGTATGTGATGAGAAGTTCTCTCTTTCTACACTCCCTTCCGAACAGGGAGACAGCAGTGGCAAGATAAGATGACGAGTGGCTGGAACAGAATACTACAGTCCCAGCTGTCAGGGGACAAAGCAAAAAAAATCAGGACTGTTGGGAAATGCACTTTAATAATGATTTAATGATAATCAAAAGTATCTTGTAAAATGTGTTCTTTTGTCTAAATATCAGCAGTTTTTCAAGATTGTAAAGTTACTAAAGCAAAAGGCTTAGTCTGTCCCTCAAAAAGGGACTAATATTGTTTTAGCAAGGTGGTTGTCTCCAGGACTTTCAAAATATGAAATCTGCAGTTTATTTGTGGTGACTAGCGTATCTTATCCTAAGAACCCTCTTACACAGTGGGCTGAGAAAAATGAGCACTTTTACTTAGAAGGAAAATGTGGGCTGTTGCTGTTCATTATCTGCTCAGAGTTTCAATGCTGGTTAGAATAGATCCAGGCTAATGCAGTTTTCCCTGCCTCCAATGATTCCCTTCCTAAGCCTCCCTAAGGGCTATAGTGGAGGTCTACCCACAGGCTTGGAAACATTGTATTAATCTAAAATATATAGCATTCATGTGCTAAAGCTACACAAAATCTTATTTTTATATAATAATTTGGCATTTTCTTTGTGATAACTTATTATAAGTTATATACAACTAGTCTTATTTTAGTCATTCGTTGTACATGTATGGCCTATCTCTAGTGCAATTAAAACCATGTTGCCCCCTCTTTTGGTTAAAACATGTCTAAGACTCTAATACAATTTGGAAATATAGTTGTGGTCCTGCTCACAGGTTGGGATGGCCTTTTAAAAGGGATAGGCTTAGCTCCACCTATGATTAAATAGCCGCCTATCAGGGGATGGGTTTGAGGTCAGGAATCAGGTGATAGCCTGCAGATTACCTCCTCCTCAGATAAACGATCAGAAAGCAGCTCAGTTACAGAGAGATCTGCAAGAGGCCCTGGGTGAAGGGAAAGGACTTTGAATGAGCTAAGCAGCATGATGTGGTTTACTGGTTTGATTTAAGTTAGACGGTCCTGGTTTTGACTTATAACCCTACCCTTGAAGAAAGGAACTGAAATTTTGCTGCTGTTGGGACCTTTATTTGATACACTGAAATAAATTTGTTAGTCTCGAACGTGGCACAAGTACTTCTGTTCTTTTTGCGGATACCGACTAACACGGCTGCTACTCTGAAACCTGTTATCTGATACACTGGCTGGTGAGTTGGTTTATACTATCCTATAGAACCTGATTGTAACTGTCCCCTGACACAGTCCCCTTTAACTATACAGTAGACAGCCCATACACGTGGAAGAGATTAAAAGCATTTAGGATTATTATATTGAAATACTGATTTAATAACTATTAAAACCACTCCAGCATGGCTCATCAGAAATAAGAACACCATGAAACAACATCTGCTAGAAACTAAAACCATTTTTGAAAACTTAAACCAATCACTTGATACCTTTGTGTACACATATCCTTGATCTCCCTAGTTCTACCTAGTTTGCGTATCTGTACTTAATGCCCTACTTTTAAAAATTCTACTGCTGGCAGAATTAGCCCAGTCTCCTTGCTCAGCACCTTTGGACACTGATCAAAATCTTCCCCATGGCCAAAAGCAGAATACTGTGGAGACCACTGTACATTAGCACTCCCTGGAGGGACAGATTTACAGATTTTGTTAGGTTTTACAGGTAATCACATGTAATTTGCATTATCAGCTGCCATCACTGTATAGCCCACAGCGATACATCAAGTGGACTGATGGTAGCATGCTGGGTGAGTAAACCAGCATTAACATGGAAGAGGAAGAAATTCTAGCAGACTGCTTGAATCTGATCAGCCTCGGAGTTAAATTTTGAAAGCATAGTACATTTTAAAAACGTATCTAGGGAACAGTCATGCTATTATGAATGGTCATCCTATAGGTATGGAACTTGGACAGGCAAAAGCATAGGTGTCAAAATTCCCTATTTGGTAGGCTCTGGCCAAGGTTTCAAAAATCCATCCCAGAGAAATATTAATGTCCCCAGTTGGTGAGTAGGAAAAGGCATGTAATGCTCTGGCAGAAGGGCCATTAGGCTACCACCCTATTTATTGCATTGTTTCTGGAAAACAACTACAAGAGAAATTTGTAAAACCACTTTCACCAGTGAGTGAACAGGCATTTGACACCAAACAGGAACAAGGCAGTTAATTGGTTACAAACTGGATTAATTTTTTTAAATTACTTCTTAGGATGTACATGTACAGCAGTGGTCCCCAAACTTTTGTGGATCGTGCCCCCTGTCTGCAGCCCCCTGGAACCATGGCCAGGAGCAGAGCCACAGCTAAGGGAGGGGGACACCGACAGGGGTATGGGGCCGAGGATGCGTGGGGGATGGGTCTGGGCCTGAGGACGCAGCCAGGGGCCAAGGTCGGGGCAGGACTGGGAGCGGGGCAATAGCCAGGCCACAGTGGGGGCTCGAAGCCAAGCCCGCAACCAGATGCGGAGCCGTGCCAAGGCTGTAGACAGGAACTGGAGCTGTGGCTGGAGCACAGTTGTGCACGGGGCTCAGTGACCCTCCCTCTCGACCCCCTGTGGGAGCTGGCCCAGCCTGCCACACACCCCTCTGAACGTTCCTTGGTGCCCCACCCTCGGGAAGCACGCCCCACAGTTTGGGGACCTCTGATGTACAGGGATTAATGGGACAAACGTGGATATTGAGAGACTCTTAAAATTATGTTTCTAGATCACACTTCAGATCACCTCTGCCTTCAGGATCTGGCACATGGCGATATCAAACTCTTATTGTGTCACTCAGCGAGGTCTGCAAAGCTGAATTTGAGTAACAGAAATCTAATTAACTGTATCTTCAACCATTTTCTTAGGATTTCGGCAAGTCTAGAAAATACTGTCCATTAGAGTATACATTCTACAATATATAATGCACCCTACAGTGAAAACCAAACCAAACAGTACTATTTTAAAATTTAAAGAGGATACTGTGGCACTGCAGTAATTCTGAAAAATGTCTGCTTCATCACTTATGCAGCAGAACAGAAGAAAATATGCATAGCTCTTTTATGAGCTGTAGGTTACTACTTGATCCCAAATGAAACTGAAAGGCACAAGACACAAGAAGGTTGAAGGAAGATCTGACAGTAACCGTTACCTTCTGTTTTATTACAAGGATCCAACTAGAAGCTATTTGCCAGAACTGGTATATTTGAATATTTACCCTCTGGATTGTCTTCATTTAGACTAAAAGATACTTTATGTCCTTACTGAAAAACAACATTATTACACATACCTTGTAATTTCATAGGAGAAATACAAATATGTCTGTATATTAGATCTTGCTTATAATATTTTAAAATGTGCTATAGAAATGATCAGACTACTTATATTTAATTATTATTACTGTTCTACAACAGGCTTTTTATCATCTAGGAAAGAATAAACAGCATGATTTACAATAAATATATTTCAAGTTAAAAGGTATTGTACCTAAATTTAACACTGTAATAGGATCTCCAAGATTAATTCCATTTTATATATTGCAGCAAAAATAACATTTCTAGTAGGAGGGAATTACTTATAAACCTAGCAAGATCTAGACATTCACATATTTGTGTAAACAACTTAACAAGGTTTATTACATTTCCAGAAAGTCTATGCTTTTACAGTAGGATTTTAGCTAAAATTTTATTTTATGTACTATGACAAATATATAACAGGGCTTATATTCAGCTCCCTCACAAATTAAAGTGGAAAAACGGAATGCCACTATTTATCAAGCATGGCACCCTTCCCTTTGTTTCACAAGTGGCTATACCTGCGTGTAAACAAAATGTTAGAGTGAGGCATTCCAGATGAAGTGCAGATAAAGTTGAAGGATGTTTTCATGATGAGCTGTGAAGGTCCTGGCAGCAAATACCTAAAAATGATTTTAAAAAAATAGAATTTAACTGAAAAGGTTACATTCAAAGGCAAAAGGAGTTAGTCATTCAGGTGCCTCACATAATCTTGGTATGTCAGACTTCATGTACATTCACACACGGAGCACCGTGTTGCAGGTCTTTGCCTCAGACAACAAAGGAAATGGTTTAATAAATAAATAATTTATTTATTTATTATTACAACCTATAGACAGCCAGAGCAAAACTGCAGCCTACATTGGGTCATATATTTTGCCACTGATTTCTTAATGGTAAAGATGTTAAATGCTTGCAATAGCCAGCCCTTTGGATGAAGGGGGGGAAGAAGACCAGTCACTTATCCAAAGCTATTTCTAACCTGTCACCCAAGGATCTCAATTAGAACAGTATTATTTTTCCCAGATTAAAAATGGGTTAAAAACTGAGACCTAAAGAGATGAACTGACCTGTAAAAAGTGAAACAGTAATTCAGTGGCAAAGACAGGCAAAAAAATACATGGAGTTTTGAATCCCAGTTTTCTGCTCTAATCATTTGTCTATCCCGAGCTGTTTTAAATAGTGGCAGGCCATCACCACTATCCAAGTAATGCAAACACCCCAGATTTCTTTAATCTTCTAATTCATCATTAATCAGTGACTCAGTTATTTTTTTTAAATCAGATTAGCTAAGGATTTATTTCAGACAACATTGCAAACATTCATTCATCAGTTGCTTAATATTCATTTTTAAATCTGTTTCTTATTACCAGTCCTTATAATTAATTGGAGGACTCATTAGATGAGCACAAAAAAAAACTATACAAAACATCCACATTAAATCAAAATTTCATGAGTGATGCGCAATGCCCAAACAGATTACATACACCACAGATTATATAATGTATGTTTAAAAAATGTAGCATCATTCTAGGGAATCACATTGATTAATGATGAGCAAGTGCATTGAAAGAGTTCTGAGGATTAATCCTACTAATCACAAGGAAAGAGGCAATGTCATGACTGTTTATAGGAAACATCTGCTCTGTGAGAAACTGTAAATGTTTGGTTTGTTTAAGCCCTGAGGAAGGCCATTATTGCCAAAGGCTAATCAATTTGCTATAAACAAAGGGTCTGATCTTAGGAGAGGCTAAGCACCTTTTGTACGGAGGTGCTCAGTATCTCATAGGATTTGGGAGCAAGAACATCTGAGCAGTTCTGATGAAGGACGAGATGTGACATCTATGCTTGTCTGGAAAAGTTTAAGGATCTAACCAGCAGGGGCAAAGGGGATTGACCACATTCCTTCAAGTTTCTTTTAGAAGTGAATTTTGTTAGGATTCAAAAAGGCCAGAGGCTTTTTTTAAAAAAAGCTTGTGTTATGAGATTTGAGTATCCTGACTGGAAAAGAAGTCTGGCTGTGTTCTCACAGCATTTTTACTTTTATTTTGAAGGTTTGTGAAGAAAACATCATTGATCATTTACCTTGGTATTCCCAATAGTGTCTGATAACAGACCTCTGGGACCACTGAACTGTACAGTGAAAATTATTTTTGAAATATGTTTAACAATTTTTGAGCTTGTCCTATGCAATAAAGTTAAAATAATGACTGGTTTTCCATCAGGAACAGTATCACTGGGAATCAGACATACAGTAATGTGTAAAGCACCAAATATGTATAAATAGCCAATTGCAACTGGAGATGTATCTGACAAAGCTGCCAAAAAAGTGCACATAAACGTAGCCTGAAAATAGTTTCCCTCTCAAGAAAGCCCAACAGAGCTATACAAATGAAACTTTACAAAGTTATGAGAAAAAAAAAAGGAAGCTGTAAATCACTCTCTGCCCATATGCTGCAGTTTACCGGGTCTTACTCATACTATATCACAGTCAACAAAATTATTATTAGCAGTGAAAATCCTTTAATATAATTTCTTTGATAGCTTAAAAATACAAACCCAGGTGCAACGTGAAATTGTGTAGTGGTTACTGTTAAGGGAAATAATGTCACTGTTACCTTGTACATATTAGGACTGGCTGGACAAATAAAAGCAAACTCAGCTGATATAAAAGGGTTTCTTTCCCATAAAAAAAATAGGAAGCCCCTTCTTTAGGCAGAACATATTGGTTAGTGTAGCCATAATATAAATGTAATGTTTTTTGAGATAAATGCAGACTGGTTGTAGCTTTTAATGAAAGTTATCCTGACAGCTATGCTGCTACAGATACAAAATAGTAACTTTTACTTTTATAACTGCTATACACTTATCTAAAACAGAGGGCCAGATTCTGCTCATATTTGAAATCCATGATTACACTTTCACTGGGACTTCAGCAGAGTCACAGAAAATGGCCAAAGCAGGCCTGTTAGGCTAGGCAATACACTAGAGTGATTTGATTGGTCTGAACAGTTATGGCTGATTTTTGATTGAAAAAAATGACCTCCCGTATTAATATTGGCAGTAAGAATTACTTTGTTTCATCTTTTTTGATTTTACCACTCTACTATTATAAGCTCATTTATATATGAATATTGCATATGGTTCATTTTGTGGCTAAATTACCTCTACTTTTGCTGTGAACAATCAACTTCTGTTTCCAGCTGGTATTAAATTATGTTAGAGCCCCTGAAACATTCACATGACAATAGCAGAAAGTTTAATATATTAAATAACTAGTTAAAGACATATTGCTTATGCAATTAAGTCATACAGTAGGTTTAACTGATAATATATATTGAGTTTATTTTCTACAGGACATTCTATATGTAGTAGCTATTTTAATAAACACTGCCCTTGCAGAGAACTGCATGACTTTTAAAATGAACAAACCATTTGTAGATTTATGTACTGAATGATCCAAATTACTAGGGTAAGAGAAGCATTCAGAACATAAATCTTTAATTCTGCATTTCAGAACCATTACATCACAGATCACTGGCTCCTTACTCCTAGTGATGTTTCAGTAAGAGTCAGCATGCTGACGATATTATAACTCTGCTGAAGAACTGACCCTGCCCATGGAGAGTCAGGTAAGTGCCAAAATATATTTTTTACTATATTGTGCTGTTTTGCAAGGTTTTAACAAAATGTTTATACCCTTTGGGAAATATAATAAGAAAAACTTTTATGTCTGCAGTTTTTAGAAGTCAACTTTGCAAAACTGTGCAACATAGTAAGTCAGATGGCACTTACCTGACCATGGCCTGGAGCTATGCTCCTGTGGGATTCCACTGTGGTTGCGAAGCAGCAGAGTAATACATGTTAGGGCACTCCTAGGAATGCAAACCAGGAATCAATTACTCTGAGGAATCTGAGAAAAGGAAGAAAGGCAAGTTTCAATTCAGTTAAGAACAGAATGCCTTTCTTACTCTGGCTATTGGGGCATTAAGCAAACAAAACTTTTAATAAGTTAGTTTCAAATAAAATGAGTATGGTAAATCTCCTCTTAACCCAGCAAGGATAATTCCTGTTGCGTTCACTACCACACTATAGAAATCATAATGACAGGAAGTAGGGCTGGAAAGGAAATGCTCATCCTTTATGTTGCAGACAGTGAACTAGTTCTTGTTGCTTTTTCCTAGGCCTAGAGCAGTGGTCCTCTACTTGTTTACCACTGTGAGCTGCATATGCAGTTCTCTGTGTGTTATATGGGCCACATACACACAATATATATATATACACACTTGTATGGCCCTGAGGAGGTCACATGGGCCGTAGCTGTATGTAGGTTGGGCCACAAGCAGCCCACAGGCCACAGGTTGAGACCACTAACCTAGAGGGAAGTATACGCATATAATTTAAAATCTGGTCATATATTCCAACATGTCTCATAATTAGAAATATGAAAGTATATACCTTGTATCATCCCAGTCAGGGCTAATTCCAGTAAGAGATCCTCTTGAATCTGCTGAATATTTGTAAGCCACCAGCAGGCAGTGTTTACAAAGCTGTACTAATCGTTGACAACACTGGAGTTGTTCAGGAGTCACCAGCTCTGTCCTTTTACTGAATATGGTCTCCCAAGAACTTCTGTTGGCATGGAAACAGACATGACCTCATGTTTTGTGTTACAAATGGCAATCTAAAGGCTTTACTACTGCACATCAGATTTAGCAGTGGAGGAGTAAGAGAAATAAAGTGTGACCTTGCCTGTTTACAGGAAAGGCCTATGCTATTTAACCCATATACAGACAGATAGTGGGAATATAAAATACAAATTAAGAAGTTAATCTTCATATTGCAAAATGATCACAACCCATTTTTCATTCAGTATGTCCCCTGAAGCATTTATGGGACCATTGTTTAGGTTTAGCACATAAAGATTTACTGCCATGTAATTTTCAATGGTGTTCTACATCATGAGACACATAAAACACTGATTTATTTTTAACAAGCTACTATCTGAATAGTCTGCGATGCCAAAGTAATTATATAGCATGCTACTACTTTCATTAATTAGTCATATTCAGGAATCCATGATATTAAGCATGAAGAGAATAACAAATGATACATATGACAGTCGAATATAAATGTTCAAAATACTGTGCTCTGTTTCACATTTCCAAAAAATAGATAAATGGAAACATTTAATATTTCATTTCTCTACCAGAACTATTTAAAATGTCATGGGGAGGGAGTTTCTCAGTCTAGACAATTTGAACATTAGCACATTGCTCTAACGGGGCGGGGTAGTCTGCTCTTTATCAAGTCAGAGAAGTATAATTAAAACTTTCAGTTTGTGTCTGGTAAATTTTTCCATCTGAAATAACCACACACCTGGTACTTTTGTTTCCATTAACATTTTATTTCCAAAATGGTTTATAGTCCTTCAGCTTTTCAGTGCACAGAATTTTAAGGCTACCATGCTAGTCTAACTAGGTGCATTTCACCCCAGTAAGGAGGAATTAGTCCTGTGCACAGTACTTGTGTTTATTCACAACTTACTATATGAATATGACATGAATAATCATACATGAATACTATATGAATATTCAGATATGAATACAGAGAACTATATGGGTGTCCAAGGGCAAAATTTGTACTTGAAACCTCTTTCCCTATAAAAAAAAATGAAAGCCCTGTATAATGGCTTAGATGGCTGGCAAGCTTGGGTTTGATTTTTTTTTTTTAATGAAACAATCATTTCATACAGTGTATGTGGGGGGGGGGGACATGTGGGGGAAGGGTTCCTTGCATCCTTCCTCCAGGTTCTAAGCATCCAGAGTGAAGTCTTGGCCTCACTTATGTCAATGATAGCTTTTTCCCCAAAAAACATTAATGGAGCCAGGATTTTATCCTCCACATAGGGGTTTTGAATGGAAGTCATAAAATAGGATGTCTGTTTGGGCTTAGTGAGAATTCATGCACTGATATAGCATCAGCCCTGAACAGGAAATGTGACAAGTAAAATCTGAGGTAAATGTGGGTATATCTAGTTAACTTTTGGCATGGCACACCACCATGGAAAGGGGATACAGGAAGACAACAAGGGAAGGCCATGCAGTGTATGCAAGGTTTGAACCCTGGGGACCTTAGTATAGGCTTCCCTGCCTCCAAAGGCCCTCAAGATTGGAAAAATTAAAACTAAAAATTCTGAAATAAAATTAATAAAATATTTTAAAAATAACAAAGTGGAAAAAGGTACCACTAGGTACAATGCTAAGGTTTTGATCACACACCTACAGTGTAATGGACATATGCAAGCACTTAAAGAATCAATCATATTATGGGTCAGATCCTCAGCAGGTATAAACTGACATCAAACCATTGAAGTCAATTGAAATCAATGGAGCTATGGCAATTTATGCCAGCAGAGGATCTCTCACTCTCTGAGACTGTTGCTTTTAATAATCTATTTTTTCCATCTCCCTTTTCCTGTCATTGTGTTGAATACAGGTAAGGTTTCTTATTACATTTGTAAATGTAGTGAATGCATTCCCTACAAGTGACAAATGAGTTATTTCCTTTTGTACATATGAAACCCATCATCATCATGTGTATATTTGTTGAAGCTCATTTTCAATAAATCTTTTTTCAATCCTCTTTTGCAAGCTAATCAAAAACATCCCATTAGTCACCTCACTCTATATATTTACAGAGAAACTTATATGCTCTCCAGATATGGTATATATTTGTACATACATTTTTTCCCCATAAGGAAGACTATAAAAAGAATCTTTGACATATTTTGTTTTGTTATATACATAGGATCTAATCCAGCAGACCTTTCCTCACGTGAATAGTCCCCTTGACTTCAATTGCATGAGCATAAGGGGCTGGGGAATGGGCTGATTTAATTTTAAAAATATAGTATCTTGTTTTCCAGTAAGCATCCTTAATTTTCAAGCAAAAAACCCCCATTCCCTTACCTATCAGTGTCACAATTTCATACTTTTCACATGCTTACATTCTCATAATTGTTTCAGATATGTAATGAAGAGCAAATATTGTCCAACTCAGAAATTCAGCTGTATTTCTAAACCATATATAAATAAATGTATAAAATGTCAGCAGGACTCTTTACTTGATTCTCCTTTTCTTTACTCTAGGAATCAAACAGACAGGGCCATGATTTTTGTCAGTGGCCAACTCACTAAGATTAAGTCACTGTGACTCTCTGTACCTCAAGGTAGCACCTGAGAATCCCATATTCACCATGGTGATAGAATTGTATGTTTTGTAAGTATACCTTGTGAGGTATTATTTTAAAAGTCTTGATCTGTTGAACATGAATATCCGGTTGGATTGTATGTGCTATCATTGTATGTGAAGTTATGAAGTATTGCTATCTCTGTTACTGAAATATGTTGTGAGGTTGGGAAACCACAACCAGCCTTTCAGTTACAACAAAATAGTAGCCAGCAATAGCCAGACAGCATTAATGGCTCAACACCCATCAATAAAAGAATCCACTATCCCAGAGATTCCTTAGAGAAGGTATGTTTGCAATGGAGACTGCTTTGACCAATGGTAACTGCCTGATCCCCTCCTCACAGCAAGGATTTTTCCAGCACACTGGAAGAAGGTATAAAAGAGGGGAAGTGACATCATGATTTGGCCTCTCTCCCACCACATCTCAACACCTGGAAGCACATCTGCAAGACAAAGAATTTGAACTGGAGGGTTTGATCACAGGCTATAAAAGGATACAGTCTATGTACTGAGGAACTGTAACCTCCTGCACCATCTTTCAGGGTGAGAAAAGCTATCTGATTCAATGCTTGCTTAGATTAAAAGTTTAGGACTTAGAATATGTGTTTCTGTTTTTATTTCTTAAAGTAACTATTTCTGACCTTTATGCTTATCACTTATAATCACTTAAAATCGATCTTTCTGTAATTAATAAATCTGTTTTATATTTTACCTAAGACAGCATGTTTTGGTTGAAGTGCTTGGGAAATCTCAACTCAGATTATCCAGGGCTGTTGCACGGCCACTACCCTTTTGTCAGAGTGGCCAACTAGGTAAGGAGCTTACACTGGTCAGTCTTCTGACCAGTGCCACCGAGTACAGTCCTGAGGTGCAAGGCTGCAGCTTCTCTATTGATGGTTCATGTGTGGCTGGGAGAAGCATTCATGTAACTCAGTTGGGTGTGTCCCTGCCTGTGAATGTCTGCATAAGTGCAATACCTTTGTAGTGTGAGGGAAACCCCAGGCTGGTGGGTTTTGGAGGGTTGGTGGTCCCCCAATCCAGATAGTACCCCGGGGACCCTGTCACAGCCACAGAAGTAGTTGGCCTGATTTTCAAAAGTGCTGAGCCAGAAGGGTCTCTCAGTGAGAGAAATCAATGGGAGCGGCAGGATGCTCAGCATTCTTGAAAAATCAAATCATTTACTTTAGATGCCTTCAGATGGATCTAAGATCCTAACTGTATGGGCCCATTATTGAAATTCTTGGCCTATGTTAATAGGTAATTACATGGTATATTTTTGATTAATGGTTTTTAAAACAGTTCTATTTATTACAATAATTTCTTGAATGAAAGTAAACAGTAAACTATGCTAGCTCTAACTATAGCTGTGAAATTATTAAAAGGATTACAATAATAAACATATTGAGCCTACCCTGAATTACAGAAACAGTTCCACAAGCCTTGGCCATGGCTCCAGAGTAAGCGATTAAACACACGGTTAAAAATACGGTATAAATGTAAACATTCAACGTCAGAAACCCTCCAGACACGTTGCAGAACAGCACGAACACTTGTCCTCACTATGTCCAAAACCTAGAAAAGAATATTTCAAGCAAATCAAAGCAATTAAAAAATCCAGGCATATATGACAAAATCTCAAAACCAAACATCTGTCCTTTCATTACACAGAAAAAATGGTAAGAGATAATTATCATATAGCATCATCATTTCTAAATTTCAACAAGCTGTTTCATTTACTAACTCTGTTATGCCATCATTTTCCATCAAAACCATTTTGCAAAAACAAAACAAGTTTCATTATTTATTGCATTAGTATCTCTCCCCCAACCTTTTCCAGTACTAGTAAGTAAAAAAGATTGTTAAAACAAGTAAAAACAGAAAGAGAGAGACAGACAGACAGACACACACACACAGCGCTGATAAGGAGCATTGTGATTAATACCATCCTTAGCAATACTGAATACTTTAAAATTGGTTACCATGTTTAGAATACCCTCTACTTCACAAAAGAATAATCCTGAGACAAGCTGAGTACCCACAGTCTACAATGACTTCAGTGTGTGTTGCATGTGCTTAGCCCTGCTCAGAATCAAACCATAAGACACTAGTAAGACTGGCTTTTATGCAGGAAATGGTACATCATAGCATTGAAGAAAAATCAGCATTAAGAGACATTTGAAAAGGAAATGCTTTTTTAAAAATGTAATATAGCGTTAATCTGAGTACTGTTTGTGGGGAGAAAGAAGAAAATTGGACATTTTTGCACAGTGTATAAATTGGTCTCTCTGTCTAGTATACATCTTAGCTCAATGTCTCACATGTTTTATTTCCATGCATACATACACCAGTAGACTATGGAGTAGGAAGTAGCTCATTAGAACATGATGCCCAATTCTGCTCTCCGATACCCTTGTATAACTCCCACTGAATTAAATGGGAGTTGTGTGTGGATATATTGGTGCAGAATTGCAGCAAAGAATGTGGGCTAAATCATGGCTATTAGATACTGCCTGTAACATGTTTTCTGAAAACGTTAAGTGTGACTTAAGTAGTATATAGGCCAGTGGTGGGCAAGCTACGGCCCGTGGGCCTCATGTGGCCCATCAGGGTAATCTGATTGCGGACCGTGAGACATGTTGCTGATGTTGACCATCCGCAGGCATGGCTCCTGCAGCTCCCAGTAGCTGCGGTTCGCGGTTCCTGGCCAGTGGGAGCTGCGGGAAGCGGCAGTCAGCACGTCCCTGCAGCCCACCGCTTCCTGCAGCTCCCATTGGCTGGGAATGGCAAAGCGTGGCCACTGGGAACTGTGGGCGGTCATGCCTGTGGACAGTCAACATCAGCAAAATGTCTCATGGCCTGCAATCATATTACTCTGAAGGCCGCATGCAGCCTGCGGACCACAGGTTGCCCGCCACTGATATAGTTCTTGTGCTGAACAGAGGCAAATTTCACCCAAAAAGCATATTGCAGTTCATCAGACCCAAAATGCCTACAGCATCACACAGAATAAAGCCTGTTCAAGTGATTTTCTGAAAGGAGATGCCCCCACTGCTCAGCAAGTAAGATGATATCCAAACTCTTACAAGGGAGTGACCAAGCAGAGAATTTAGCCATGGTAAGATGAGCTTTGTCTTTTTACTACAACGACCATTGCTATTGAAGAGTCTTCTGGTCTCAGGCACATGGAGTGCATGTAGACTCACACTGAATACTTCTAGGGAGCAGCACCAAAATAAGAACTTTCAGGAATTGCACAAGGGCACAGCCATTTAGCTCCACCTACATTAATTTCCCCTGTGCAGAATGAGAATGTCCTTTTCTTTCTTTTCTTTTACACTAACACAACAAATCATTTAGATGTAACAGAGCAAGGAGATGAATAAACTGAGCAGTTAAAGACAGAGAGTGTGCCAGCAGTGGAAACAGCAGAAATTGTGCAAGCTGAGGTAATACAGCTGCTAAATGGTCCTTGCAACACATCACTGATTGATGTTAGAGATTATGGCTATGTACAGGTGTTTGTATTTAACCAAAGCAAGGGTGGAGAAATCATTAAGAAGATATCAGAGGGGTAGCCGTGTTAGTCTGGATCTGTAAAAGCAGCAAAGAGTCCTGTGGCACCTTATAGACTAACAGACATTTTGGAGCATGAGCTTTCATGGGTGAATGCATCTGACAAAGTGGGTATTCACCCACGAAAGCTCATGCTCCAAAACGTCTGTTAGTCTATAAGGTGCCACAGGACTCTTTGCTGCTCATTAAGAAGATATATCTGTTGGGGATAGACATTCTGAAAACCTAGCATATCTGGCGGATATTTCTTTCCCGTATTCTGGAATTTCCTAGCAATCCCAGAGTGCATGCCAGATAGTCCAAGTTTCTGTTTTAAAACTTCATAAAATTTCAGAGCTGCTTTTGAACTACAGACTTATACTTTCAGAAATATTCTCTAACACTTGTTCTTTTTTGGCTTTACACCTTCCCCCCCCCCGCAACCTGCTAGAATATAAAACACTCTGCTCTCAGATCCACTAAAGCTTTGTACTCATATGTCACATTTGGAAATCCTTAGCTGCAACGTCAATCTCCAAAGTAAGCCACTTATATAACTACTTCCCTAAGAATACCTATCTGATTGCTTGAAGGAGTTGAGATTAAAAAGGTGCAGAAACATAGAGCAAATCACTTCCCCTGCTGCCAAAATATCAAGAGCACACCAATGCTTCAGGTAGTATTAGTCTCCTAAGTCATCAAAGGTGTCTTCACATGAAGAAAGAAATCCACATTTTCAGTACTGCATTTTATATTAATGACCTAGTGTTTTATCCTGACATACTGTACATGCCCTGGGTGCCACACAAGCATCAGTCAAAGAAAGCACAGGACCCACTAGCATGCTTTTTAAAATACCGGTTACAGGGGACAAACCAGCTGGAGTAATAAAGCCACAGCTAACATTAAACCGGATGGCTGAATCTCTTAGGGTATGTCTACACTACGGGATTATTCCGATTTTACAGAAACGGATTTTTGGAAACAGATTGTATAAAGTCGAGTGCATGCGGCCACACTAAGCACAATAATTCAGTGGTGTGCGTCCATGTACCGAGGCTAGTGTCGATTTCTGGAGCATTGCACTGTGGGTAGCTACCCGTAGCTATCCCATAGTTCCTGCAGTCTCCCCCACTCATTGGAATTCTGGGTTGAGATCTGAATGCATGATGGGGCCAAAACAGTGTCACGGGTGATTCTGGGTAAATGTTACCACTCAATCCTTCCTCTGTGAAAGCAACGGCAGACAATCATTTCGTGCCCTTTTTCCCTGGATTGCCTTGGCAGATGCCATAGCGCGGCAACCATAGAGCCTGTTTAGCCTTTTGTCACTGTCACCGTATGTGTACTGGATGCTGCTGACAGACGCAGTACTGCAGTGCTACACAGCAGCATTCATTTGCCTTTGCAAGGTAGCAGAGACTGTTACCAGCCGTATATCACTGTCTGCAATTGGAAACTGGCGATGATGGTTATCAATCCTTTTGTACCGCCTGCAATTGGAAATTGGCGTTGACAGTTATCAATCCGTTTGTACCATCTGCTGCCGTCATGGGTGCTCCTGGCTGGCCTCGCTGAGGTCGACTGGGGGCGCATGGACAAAAATGGGAATGACTCCCCAGGTCATTCCCTTTTTTATGTTTTGTCTAAAAATAGAGTCAGTCCTTCCTAGAATATGGGGCAAGTCTACTAGAGAACCAGAGAGCACAGCTGCTCTGGGTCAGAGCCCCAGATATCCAGCAGAAATGATGAGCTGTATGCCATTCTAGGGGGCGCCCCTGCAACAACCCCACCCGTTGCTTAATATCCTCCTCTCACACCCCTCCTGGGCTACCATGGCAGTGTCTCCCCATTCGTGTGATGAAGTAATAAAGAATGCAGGAATAAGAAACACTGACTTTTTAGTGAGATAAAATGAGGGAGAGGCAGCCTTCCACTGCTATTATAGTCCAGGCAGTACAGAATCTTCATTAGACATGAAAGGGGGCGGGGTCAGGCACTCAGCCTCCAGTTGCTATGACGAGGATGGTTTTCAATCCTTTTGTACTGTCTGTCAGGAATGACAGGGAGTCATTCCCATTTTTGCCCAGGCGCCCCCGGCCGACCTCACCGAGGCCAGCCAGGAGCACTCACGGGATGATGAGAACGGTTTCTAAGCCTTTTGCACCATCTGCCGTCAGGAAAGGAAGAGGAGGGGATGCTGCTGTTCAGCGCCGCAGCACCGCGTCTACCAGCAGCATGCAGTAGACATACGGTGACATTGAAAAAAGGCGAGAAACTATTTGTTTCCCTTTTCTTTCACGGGAGGGAGAGGGGAGTACATTGACGACATATACCCTGAACCACCCGGGTCCAACGCTTTTGCCCTTCAGGCATTGGGAGCTCAGCCAAGAATGCAAATGCTTTTCGGAGACTGCGGGGACTGTGGGATAGCTGGAGTCCTCAGTCCCCCCTCCCTCCCTCCACGAGCATCCATTTGATTCTTTGGCTTTCCGTTACGCTTGTCACGCAGCACTGTGTTGAGTCCCTGCTGTGGCCTCTGTCTGGAGATTTTTTCAAATGCTTTGGCATTTCGACTTCTTGAACGGAGCTCTGATAGAACAGATTTGTATCCCCATAAAGCGATCAGATCCAGTATCTGCCGTATAGTCCATGCTGATCAGCGCTCCACGCTGGGCAAACAGGAAATGAAATTGAAAAGTTCGTGGGGCTTTTCCTGTCCACCTTGGCAGTGCATCTGACTCCAGATTGCTGTCCAGAGCAGTCACAATGGTGCACTGTAGGATAGCTACCGGAGGCCAATACCGTCGAATTGCGGCCACACTAACCGTAATCTGAAATGGCAATACCGATTTGAGCGCTACTCCCCTCGCCAGGGAGGAGTACAGATATCGATATTAAGAGCCCTTTATATCGAAATAAAGGGCTTCATTGTGAGGACGGGTGCAGGATTAATTTGGTTTAATGCTGCTAAATTCGGTATAAACGCGTAGTGTAGACCAGGCCTCATAGAAGAAGAAGAAAAAAAAACCCAGGGGCAACTGAAAACTGTGTGGTCAATGAAATAGTATTCCCAGTCTGAGATATCTGTTAACATATTGGAGTGCTGACACCATATCAGGTCTAAGCACCCCCTTCACCCCACAAGAGGGGTTTGTGCCCTCTGGCAGTGTTTCCCTTCATGGAGATTCTTTCCCTTTTTAGGGATAACCTTGTTGGGATAGATGAAAGAGTATCCAAGATTCCGTGCAGAGGACCCACATCTCTGCTGCAGCTCTGACTCTCAGCAGATTTCCCCTCCCTGTACTCCTAGCAGTGTATGTCAAAAGATCTATGCCAATGGTCCCCAACCTTTTCTGTGTGGCGGGCGCCGGACCGAGGACCATGGCCGCCGGACAAGCAGTTGCCGAAATGCCGCCGAGAAGCAGTATTGTTAAGAAGCGTTCCCGCCAAAATGTCGGAGAAAAGCAGCGCCATCAAGAGGTGTTGCCACCAAATTGCCACCGAAAATTGGCAGCATTTCGGCAGCGACGCTTCTTGACGTTGCTGCTTCTCGGCGGCATTTCGGCAGCTGCTTGTCTGGTGACCAGTAGGCAGGCGCACATAGATGCCCTGGTCGGTGCCAGGGCACCCACGGGCACCACGCTGGGGACTCCTGATCTATGCTATCAAGGGCTCTTCCTAGCTACCGTTGCCCTGGGAACCCTGACCTTCCCCCTCAAAAGGGATCTCCACTTCAGAGAAGACTGCAAAGTTTGGTGTCTGGGTTCCATTATCCTCCCTTCAGTGGAATGTACAGGAAAAAGATAATGTGCAATCTTGTCATGACCAGGTCATATGCGGCCAGACCTAGTAGTCAGAGCCAGAGTCAAGAGTCGGATAGGTGGGATACAGGGAGATCAGAAGCAAGAGACAATCTGAAGATCAGAACCACAAGTCAGAGACCAGAGTCAGGGCAGGTGAGGATACCAGAGAGTCACAGGCAGGAAACAAATGAAGTCAGAAACCACAAGTCAGATGTCAGGAGTCAAGCCAGGTTGAAATGCCAGAAAAATCAAGCAGGAGCAGGGTTAAGGTTGCCAACTTTCTGACTGCAGAAAACTGAACACCTTTGCCCCGCCTGCTGCCCCACCCTCACCCCTTCTCCAAGGCCCTATCCCCACTTACTCGATCCCCTCCCCCACCCTCGCTCACTTGCACTGGGTTGGGGAAGGGGGTTGGAGTGCGGGAGACGGTGAGGGCTCTGGGGTGAGGCCAGAAATGAGGAGTTCAGAGTGCATGAGGAGGCTCAAGGCTGGGGATTGATTGTGAGGAGGAGTGAGGGCTCCGGCTGGAGGTGCGAGCTCTGGTGCAGGGCTGGGAATGAGGGAGTTTGGAGTGCAAGAGGGGGCTCCGGGCTGGGGCCAAGGGGTTCGGAGTGTGAGAGATGGTGTAGTCTCTGGAAGGGTGTTTGGGTGTGGGGCAGGGCTCAGGGCTGGGACATGGGATTGGGGTGTGGGGGGGTGCAGAGTGCAGGCTCCAGGCGGCGATTACCTCAGGCGTTTCCTGAAAGGGGCTGCCATGTCTGGCTCCAAGAGAGAAGGGCCAGGGACCTCCATGCCCTGCCCCATCTGCAGGCGCTGCCCCCACAGGTCCCATTGACCTGGAACCATAGCCAATGGGAGCTGTGGAGCTGTCACTTCGGGCAGAGACAGCATGCAGAGCCCCATGGCCACCTCTGCACCTATGAGCCAGAGAGGAGACATGCCAGCCGCATCTGGGAGCCAGGCAGGGAGCCTGCCTTAGTCCTGCTGCACTGCTGAATGGACTCTTAATGGCGCAGACTGTGGTGCTGACCGGAGCGGTCAGTGTCCTTTTCGACTGAGCATTCCAGTCGAAAACCAGGTGCCTGGCAACCTTAAGCAGGGTGCAGGAGGCATGAGTCCCACAGTTCAGAGCAGGATGGAGACCAGTTGTTTGGACAACTTCCTGTTCCTGCTGCTGGCTTACATTGTGCTAGCAGGCCAATCAGCCAGTTTGGGACTCCACAACTGGACCTCACACAGGGACTGGGCTTTGTAAGTCTCAGGTAAGCTATTGCTAGCAGGCTGCAAAGTGGAGGGTTGGAGAGTGGCTGCTCCCATAAATCATGCAGGCCCAGATTTGAAACCTGTAGGTCATGACAAATCTTCCCGCTCTTCCTATAACCAACCACTCCAACTGTGTAGATCCGCAGATCAGCAGAGAGGCCTCTGCGGGTTTGGTGAAAGATGGGGAAGAGTGCTGCTGAGGCAGCCAAGCATCCCTACTGCAAAGGATGGAGTAGGTCTATGCACTGGATCTTGGGGTAATGACCCTCCCCAGTGCATTACCAACATGTAAGAGATTATCATTAGCAAAGGGTACTCAGCAGAGGGACCAACAGATGTCAAATAATAAAATAAATCAGTCTCAGTCAATGGTAACCGCTACTACTACAATACATGCACTCTATACTTTTTAAAAAAAATCTCTGTAGAAATGTGGATTTATGTTGCCACTTTACATAATTCCAAAAGACCTTTAATTAAGTTCACAGCTAACCTGCATTATCAAGTTCTCATCATGTTTTTGTCTCTATAAAGCTATGCCAGTTTTATAAAACTGTATGCATAAATCTTCCATCTAACATATGAACTTCAGGTCAAATGGCCAATTACAGCACAATGGACATAAGAACGGCCATACTGGGTCAGACCAAAGGTCCATCTAGACCAGTATCCTGTCTATTGATAGTGGCCAATGCCAGGTGCCCCAGAGGGAGGTGAATCTAACAGATAATGATAAAGTGATCTCCCTCCTGCCATCCATCTCCACTCTCTGACAAACAGAAGCTAGGGACACCATTCCTTACCCATCCTGCCTAATAGCCATTAATGGACTTAACCTCCATGAATTTATCCAGTTCTCTTTTAAACACTGTTATAGTCCGAGCCTTCACAACCTCCTCAGGCAAGGAGTTCCATAAGTTGACTATGTTCTGTGAAGAACTTTCTTTTATACATTTTAATCCTGCTGCCCATTAATTTCATTTGGTGGCCCCTAGTTCTTGTATTACGGGAATAATTAAATAACTTTTCCTTATCTACTTTCTCCACAACACTCATGATTTTATATCTCTCTATCATATCCCCCCTTAGACTCCTCTTTTCCAAGCTGAAAACTCCTAGCCTCTTTAATCTCTCCTCATATGGGACCCGTTCCAAACCCCTAATCATTTTAGTTGCCCTTCTCGGAAACTTTTCTAGTGCCAGTATATCTTTTTTGAGATGAGGAGACCACATCTGTATGCAGTATTCAAGATGTGGGCGTACTATGGATTTATATACATCCAGTTTGCTTTTTTGACCGCCTCTGCACACTGCGTGGATGTCTTCAGAGAACTATCCACCATGACTCCAAGATTTTTTTCCTGATTAGTTGTAGCTAAATTAGCCCCCATCATATTGTATGTATAGTTGGGGTTATTTTTTCCAATGAGCATTACTTTACATTTATCCACACTAAATTTCATTTGCCATTTTGTTACCTAAGCACTTAGTTTTGTGAGATCTTTTTGAAGTTCTTCACAGTCTGCTTTGGTCTTAACTATCTTGAGCAGTTTAGTATCATCTGCTCAAGATAGTTGCCACCTCACTGTTTACCCCTTTCTCCAGATCATTTATGAATAAGTTGAATACGATTGGCCCTAGGACTTACCCTTGGGGAACACCACTAGTTACCCCCTCCATTCTGAAAATTTACCATTTATTCCTACCCTTTGTTCCCTGACTCTTAACCAGCTCTCAATCCATGAAAGGATCTTCCCTTTTATCCCCTCGTTAGATGGACAAGTTTTCTTTATAGCAGCTTGTCTGTGCCCAGATCCAAAAAACAAAGCAGGTAGTTTAATGTAGTATTCAGCGCTACAGAGATTAAAAAATTTGAACATGAGACTGCCGATTTTATTCAAAGTGCTTTCCACTGTTTTCTTTAAAAAAAAAAAAAAAAAAGTTGGGAAACTGGGGCACATAGCAGGTTAAGTGACTGTGTGAAGTCACACAGCAAGTTCTTTTCAAGAGCAGAAAGAGAATCCAAATCTCCTGACTCCCAGTCCAGTGATATAGTGACACCATCTCACCTATTCCCAAATCAAATTTCAGCTATTTTAAGGAAAAGAGATACTGGTTTACAAAGCCGAGATTGACTAGAATATATCCATTTTTTTTAAAATGGAGATTAAAAATGAAGCCATTAGCACACTATAAACAATAGCAGCACCCATCTACTACTTCTGTGAACTGGAGAAAGCATGACAAGCAATACTAATCTTTTGTGGGAATAAACTATTTGGCAAAAGAAGAGGAATAATTACCAGCACTTGTAACTCAATTGAAGATTGTAACATTGTTAATCTTTGTAGCTCTACCTTCAATTCACTGTCATGTCATTAACAAACCATCTGCTAAGATATTACACTCAAAGTGCCAAATTCAGACTCAGACAACTCAGACACCCTATAGCTATATTTACTTCTTTTCTTTTGGTGGATGGGAGGAGGAGTTTGCTTCACAGGCTTCTTTGTACTAGAAGTGGCAATTCTCTACTGTTTACTGTTCTAACAAACACTTTTTCCACAAGCTCACATTATTGACCTTCCAGTTGCAAGATCTCTCTCTCCCTCACATGTTGACTTGCAACCACACATGAGCTGTGCAAGGTATACTCCAAATAACACATGGCACTACGCATACAAGTCTACACTAAGATACTAAAAAATGGATACCCAAAATTAGGCACCTCAGTCCATACGTAGGATCCTAAATGAGTAACCATATTCTCAAGAATGGTGCACAAACTCCTCCTACTGAACAATTACCTAACTTTAAATACCTGGTTTTGGAAATCTTATCCAATGGCCAGATTCTGACATTAGTTACACTGGTATAAATATGAACTAACACCATTTAACTGCAATGGAATTATTCTGTATATACAGTGATGTTACTGACATAAGAACACTCACGGTGGCCCATATTCTGACATCTCATACTTCTCTATGGTAGTCACTTCTACGTGCATGTTCACTACTTAACAGTATTTTCAAAGGTTGACGTGTACATCACTCACTTTTCGTTGCTTAACAGAGTCCAGTTTTATCAGCCAGTATGAAGCCACATTTGTTTTATGGTATTTCCAATTATCCATAATCTGAATTAGTTGAAAAACAAAAGATAAAAACAAATATCTATAAAGAGTGGAATTTGACATTTCCAGCAAAAATATTACATTGTTAAAATACTTCCATTGTTTAAAAACAATCCCAGCATTTTGTGTAAAAAATAATTAATTCTCTGTAAGAAATGGAAGAGTGTCTGCAAATTTAGGAAAAGAGGTAATGACTTTGAGCCAGATCCTGACCCCTGTTCTACCTGATGATGCCATTCTAGCAGTGCAAGCAAAAGCACAGGGGTGGGCACAGAGTTCAATATTATAGAACCATTGTTTATTCCAGTATATATGAAGCTTTTTTTGTATTTTTATTTTTCCTGGTTATATCTAAATATTAATGAACTATTAACATATCTTTTTTAATTTCTTGCTATTCTGCACCTTTGACTGTATTCCAGATAAGTATCTATTAACAATTTTGCCTCAAAGTAATTTAACACACCATCGCTTTGTTATCTGAACTCTTGCAATCTTGAGATTCTTATTTTCCCATAGATGTTTGCTAAGTGGCTTTACAAAGGACTTTGCAATAAGGAAGCATATTGTCATGCTTAATGTTATATCAGGACATGCCACTCAATAGAGTACATTTTGAAGAAAATGTTGAAGAGGCATTTTACTTTAGTTCAAAGTCTAGAAAACAAATAGCCTAGGGGGAGAAACCTATGAGTGAATTATTCAAGTTATGCCTCAGTACCTATCCAGGCAACACTCCCTTCGAAGGGCCAGATTCTGTGATCAGTTAGAACAGACCCAAAACTGGTAGATTTGGCTACCAGAGGATACAATGATGCAGAGCCACTGTTGTAGCCCCAATGTCACCCTCTTCTGGACCCACATTATAAGGGTGTTCACAGGGGAATGGAGGCAGTTATGCAGTACTCCTTTACCTTGGTAACCACTGACTGCTGGAAAAGGCCTTGGGAACCAGGGTCGCCTGGGGGGGCGCAAGTGGGACAATTTGCCCCAGGCCTCGCAGGGGCTCCGCGAGCCACTCCGGGTTTTCAGTGGCACTTCAGCAGCGGGTCCTTCACTCGCTCCGAGTCTTCCGCTGCACTGAAGGAGCCACCGACGAAGACCCAGAACAAGTGAAGGATCCATCTCTGAAGTGTTGCCGAAGCCTCGGAGTGCTGCCCGGAGAGTACAAGTGCCGCAAGTGGCGGGGAAAAAAAAAAAGCCGCGATCAGCGGCACTTAGGCTGCTCTACCACCGACACTTCATTCTTCGGCTGCGGGTCTTTCCCTCCGAGAGGGACCCGCCACTGAATTCCCACCAAAGACCTGGCCCTGCCTCAGGCCCCTGAATACTCTGGGCAGCCCTGTTGGGAACAACCAAGAGCCAGCATGGCTCAAAGTTGGTTTAGATATTATGGGTAGATGCTTCAAAAGCATCTAAGTCACTTGGGAGCCTAAGTCTCACTGACTTTCAATAGGACTCAGGCTCCTAAATCACTGAAGTGCTTTTCAAAATTTTACCCAATATTATCACCCAAGTCACCCAATTTCCCAGGAGCAAAGCCAGAGATTCTGCTGAGCCTATTTGACACGAGGCTCATGGCAATTGTTATATGGATTCACTTAATGCAGAAGGCAGGTTCTTCGCTAGTTATGCTGTACAGTCAGTGAAGGTGTTTTAAAGGATCCATGTGGCTCAAAAAGTCTCTCAGGCTCACAGCCCCATTCCACAGCTTATCCAGGGAGAAAATAGGAGCCTATCAAGCTGAATTTTTGCATACTTACTCACATACACCTCAAATAGCAATTAGGAACAAAGGGAGCTCTCAAATTAGACTATACAGGGAGCCTTTCCTATCACAGCAATTGGCGTAACAGGCCTTGCACTCCTCTTCAGTGATCAAGAATTAGGCGAGGCCCCACACATACCAGGGAATTTTGTTTTTCAGATGGCCTGTAGATTAAACCCTACCAAATTCATGGTCCATTTTGGTCAATTTTATGATCATAGGATTTTTTAAATCATAAATTTCATGATTTCACCTATTTATATCTGAAATTTCACAGTATTGTAATTGTAGGGGTCCTGACCCAAAAGAAGTTGTGATGGGGTCGTAAGTTTATTGTTGGGGGAAGGGGTTGCAGTATTGCTTCCCTTCCATCTGCACTGCTGCTAGTGGTGGCTCTGCCTTCAGAGCCAGGCAGCTGGAGAGTGGTGGTGACTGCTGACCAGAAGCCCAACTCTGAAAGCAAAGCCACAGCCAGCAGCAGCGCAGAAGGAAAGATGGCATGGTATGGCATCACCACCCTTACTTCTGCGCTGCTGCTGGCAGAGCATTGCCTTCAGAGCTGGTCATCTGGCCAACAGCCACTGGTTTCTGGCAGCACAGCTCTGAAGGCAGTGCAGAAGTAAAGGTGGCAACAATGTGAATACCCCCATCCCCCAAAATAACCTTGCAACTCCCTTTTGGGTCAGGATCCCCAGTTTGAGAAATGTTGGTCTCCCCATGAAATCTGTACAGTATAGGGTAAAAGGACACAAAAGACTAAATTTCATGGGGGGGATACCAGATTTCATGGTCCGTGACATGTTTTTCATGGCTGTGAATTTGGTAGGGTCCTACCCATAGACTGACCAATGTTTGTCTCATGCCTGTGCTTCTGGGTCACACACAGGAATGAAGTCCTAGAGCTATAGTCAGTAGAGCTGCTCCAAACTCAGAATTTCCATTCTGTTTGAAATTCAGAAATTTTGAAAAAGTTTTTGTTTTCAGAAGGAAAACTGGAAATTTTGAAATTTCCCACAAAAAAAAAGTTTTAAAAAATTGTTTCAGAAATCTCTCTTTTATATGCAAGTTTGTGGGGTATCTTTGCCCTCTCAGAGAGGCTGGATTACTATATGAAGCCAGTATCAATGGCCATTCAGGATTTGCATGGCCCAGAAGGCAGTGGACATTTCAAAATGGATAGCATCTGGAGTCAGGACGCGCTTTGCATACATCTTCATCATAACAAAGAAAACTGCCTGTGCAGCCCCTACCAATAACAATGAAAGCTGCTCAATTCCCCTGCAAGTGGACTGCTGACTGAACCAGGATACATTTGGTTTAATCTGCAACATGTTAACATGCGTATGTTACAACTTTGCCAGACAAGAGCAGAACAAAACATTGCTATTTACTTTTTTCACTGTTAAACTGATGTTTATTTCTTTGCTCTTCGGCATTTTCAATGTTTTTCCAATCCGCACTTTGTCTCTCCCAGCATCTCTTCAAATTTGGTACTATTTTCTTTTAAGATTCCCCTTTACTGTTTAGCATCAAGCACAGTATTCATCTCTTATTCTTCCACCTCCTTTCATATTCTTCTTTGTTACATGCCAACTACTAAGGCTCAGAAGAACGTTAGATAAAAGGAAAAGCCAAGCCGGCAAACTGAAGGAGCCAGCAAGGATGCAAATGGTATTCCTGGCACTCGTACTCAGGCTTTTACTTCACCTTATTACGTACCTTTCTGAGTTCCTTAGCATGCCTATTCAGGGGTAGTGATAAAACATGTTACAATCTGTACTCACATTCTAGGAAAGATAACAATTAATTGTAACATTCTTCTGTGCTTACTTAAAAGTTTGCACTTTAACAGGACAAACCTCCACAATTATAAACTTAAGTTACTCAGTCTTCCTAATTCTAAATGTTCGTCACATTTTAGAAAGTCTGAAGAATGATTTCAGTGTTGTTCTTTTAAGGTCAGGTAGAATGTAGAAATCTGAGCTTTTGGAATCCTCTGATTTATGGATTCCATGAGCTACAAGGCCACAGGAGCTCATGAATCATTAGATGTACATTTTATTTTCCCAAGTTCACAGGGGCTTAATATAAAACAGTAAGTGTCCTGTGATGCATCTTCCTCATTGATCGATACTTACATTTTCTATAATTAATTCTGCCTCTTCCTCTGTTTTTCCTGGGAACTTGATCCTCATATCATTGAAAATGAACAGTGTCTCTCTTGTCAATGCCTCTTCTTGCTCTTTTGTTCTCTATTGAAGCAAAGACTCAGTCAAAAATTGATATGGAATTCATTTAGTACAGAGTTAGTGATTTCATGTGTATCTTTTATGTGAAAGATATTTTAATGGTAAAAAAATATTTATTCCCAAACGGAGGAAAATAAATAGATTTTTTAAAAAGAATGTAAACGGTATATGTATACAATACATACACTCTATGTGTACATTAACATATATAAGTATTGACTAGAACTTGTAAAAAACACTGCAAGAGAAGTGAAGTCTGAAGGTAAATTTGTTTCAGACAGATGAGCAAAATCTGCTCTATATTTACAATATTCCCCATTTAAAATATACAGTGCAAACACAACAAACTTAAATGTAACTATTATTTTATGAACAAAGAGGATTCTCTATGCAGCCACTAACAAACAACCTCACAGAACTCTACCACTGCACCTCCAAGAGAGCTGAGACATCCCTTGCTATCCAGTCTCGCATCTCAATTGAGCACAAGTTGCCAGTCATGAAATCATACCAAACTTCCAGCACAGATTCTGTAAATTAAAGGGTAAAATCCTGCTAAAGTCAATAAAAGTGTTGCCATTGACTTCATGGGGCCAGGATTTCAATCTCAAGTTATGAATGTTTTTGATCAATATTGAGATGAGCCTGTGTGACAGATAGCTAAGATTGTCTAAGATGTTCTAGTTCCCTGAGGATGGTGCTATAGGGTCAGAATTAAGGTTGTTTGAGATAGATAGATAGATATTTCATAACTCTGCTTCTGCATACTTCCAAATGTTCGGTGGCTTGGGATGGGGCTTGATTTTATCTTTGTTAAAAAGATGAACATTAATTTAGAATTTCCAGGCTTTCTAACATCTGTGGATTTTGAGGGAAGTACAGCTCTTAATCTCTTAAGGGCTTTCCTTGGCTGAAATAAGTGATAGATACTTTAAAGCTTAACAACATAATTTTGCCATATAATATATAATAATTTGGGTCTGAAATAAAGAGGCATCTAATGCCTCTTGTTTATTTCTATTTATAATTCTGGGTTTGTAACTCAAGTATAGGTTGTTTTTCCATATTTAGGTTCCATATCTTTGATTTAAAAACCAAATGCATAATCTAATTAATGGTAATATAAATCACTAAAAACATACTTTCTTCTCACTATTCAAATGGCTGATAAACATACACTTTCCAAATAATTTATTTTGAGCATACTAAAAAGTTATGGATTATCCTTTTAAAATTTTTACTCCATCAGCAATATACGGTATATTATTCTTGGCTGCAAAAACAATCATACAGTACTGTGTGTGGAACTCAGTCCATAAAGATATCATTAAATCTTTCCCACTGCTATTCTGTAAGTAACTTTATTTGCATGATTTTAAGGACTATGACCCCAGTTTTGTCACAGAAACAAGGACTTTCTGTAATATAAGATCTCTGCCAGTAGTTGAAGCTTTCTCAATGAAAAAGTTAAGCTGGTTTCTTATTTATGTTTATTTAAATGAGTAGCTCATTTTCAGTGGCATATTGTGATAGACTCATTTTAATGTCTCAGTAATTTGTATTTGATATAGATCAGAATTAATGTGAAGAGAGAAGTCTATACTAGCCCTGTAACAATAAATTCTCAGTGTATGTCTTCATGATAAAAAGGAGCTTTTTTAACCTCGAATTACCTAATATGAAGGGAAACATTCTTAACATTTTGTCTGTAGACATAAATTAATACCTTTATAATCCAGTTAGTTGAATTTAAAATTGTTAAACTGTATGTACAAAAGATAGTCAGGGATGGTTTACATCACATCAGCTAACTCAGGGCTGGTCCACACAACGGGGGTGGAATCGATCTTAGATACGCAACTTCAGCTACGTGAATAACGTAGCTGAAGTCGAATATCTAAGATCGGATTACTCACCCATCCACACCGCGCGGGATCGATGTTCGTGGCTCTCCCTGTCGATTCCGGAACTCCGTTGGGGTTGATGGAGTTCCGGAATTGATATAAGCGCGCTCGGGGATTGATTTTAACCCGCCGATACGGCGGGTAGTCTGGACGTAGCCTGAGTTTTTAAAAAAAAGAACCTTTTTTCATCTTCTAGACAGAGCCCCAGAGGCAGCAGGCAACAAACTTTTTGCCAAATTAAAAATTTTGGTTAGGGTGAGTAAATGTTAGAAAGGTTAATTAGCATTCCAAAATAATTTCTCACAACAACAGACATTCCTCTGATAGGGAAAGTGATTGCATATGTGGACTGAAAGTGCCCATTTTAATTAACCTATCTCCAAAAGATTATCTGGGGGGTGAAAAGATATAAAGGGGACTGGAAAACAGGAATTGAAATGGTTTAGCTACAGCACTTAATATACTCCTGAATTAATTTGGGGACAGATCCCTGGGAACACCACTTTGGCATATGTGGGGCATGCAGCACATTGCAGAAACCTGTAAGGAATAACGGAACCAAAGAGGGTGATCTCAAATAGGCTGGACAGAGAGGGGAGAAATCCAACTCTAGGACTGTAAGGCTGTTACTACACTGCAACAAACCACAAAAAAAATAATGAACCTACCTATTTTAATTCCTGCCATGTGTAAAACTATATATGTGGTGAAAACCCTTTTAATCTGATCTTCCATTTATTTTTAAATACATCTTGTTTTTAGTTAGGCCACTTGAGCTTTAAGGCTTGTCTACTTAGGGATGCATTTCAAAATGGGGAAAAGCTTTGTCTTCATTTGGGGGAGAAAGTGTGTTGTTACACTGAGACAGCTAATTGAAATTAGTTATGTCAATGTAAAATCCTAACAGAGACAAGGTCCTGTAGTTTTTAACTTTATATAGCTGGTTGAGGTAAATCCCAGGAGTGGATGCTATAGATTTTACCTCAGCCGGCTACATCAAGGTCAAAACTAGCTTTACCTTGTCAACTAGGTTTTTACGCCAAGATAGGTTTCTCAATGTATACACATACCTCTTGTTGCAGGGAAGATATAGCCTAAGTCTTACTAATGCAAGCCCTGCTTTACTCCAATGCAATGTCACTATACAGGGGATTTATACTGATGTTGAAACACCAGCACAGTTCTGCCAGTGTAAAAATTCTTAGGTAGATAAGCCCTTATATTGTTTGGGAAATCAATAATCCCAAATTATTCACAAAGCCTGTCCTGGAGAAGAGAAAAACCGTCCATCTTTTAGACATAGTGCAGGAAGGGTGTTTGGAGCTCAGGATTCTCAGTCACAAGGGCACAGACTAAGAAGTCTTTTCCCATAAGTTGTGGTGTTTGCAGGGCTGCAATCTAATGGATGCCCTGGAAACATGAAAGAATCACTGCAAGAGCTAATTTTAAGGAACATAAAGGTACAGCAGTCCAGTACTCCTGAGATTCTATTAAAACACAAGCTACTTCAGTACCTCAGGATTTCTGACATTGTATCAAGAAAACTAGTAATGTAGTAGGAAAATTACTATTATGCACCAAGATGACAACAGTACTTTGTTGAAAGAAATTCAAAATCTTATTGAAGCATTATTACACAAAGCAATACTGCAATGCACTTTTTAGATAAATAAAACACATTGTTGTATTTATTAACTTACCCCTGAAGAGTGTACTGTGCCCAGACTGGCAGTATTACACATTCTGACTGAAGATGAATTACGATTTAAAGAATGGGACCTATTCATTGACGATGGACGTGGCATTTGCACTGCAGGTTTGGCTGAAAAGGGACGTTGCTCAGCGGCTTGTGACTGCATGGCGAAGATTGATATTGAACGAGGACAGCTTACAGAACGCCTTATAGGACCTGTGGATGATGTGGAGGGTGAATATGATGGAGTTTTTATATTTTTAATTAAAGGTTTCCAGTGTAATCTGCCTGAAGTCAAAGACAAGGCAGGACATAATTACTTTCCGTCCATTTACTGTATATTCCTCTGTCATTACTGACTAGAGAACATGTCTATTGGAAATCATAAGGTTCTCCAGTAATAAATGCTTTATGCAACCCATAAAAGTACCCATTCCTGCCCCCAAATCAGTCTTCTTCAGTTAGGCTCAAATCCTCTCCCAGGTACAATACATTTGTCAAAGTGTGCACGCATCTTGCAGTTCAGTAAGATGGAATGTGAGCAGAGGATTTGGGGGAAGAGAGTAGGGACTTTGGCTTTTCTGGACAGCAGTACTACACTGATCCTCTACATTTTAGGCCTTCTGCAGCCCATAATAAAAATAAGATTCTGTTACAAAACAATTTTTGGCAGCAGTACCATATGCAAACATAACTACAGTGCTATAAGATGACAATTTCAATGCAATACTTCTGAACTGTATACTAGAAAACACAAATAACATATTGTACAAACCATGTCAGCACTTTAATATTCAATGTTACACTGTCTAGCTATTGTTCTACTTATTTACCTGGAAAGTGACCCATATATAAATCTTACCTTCTGCACTTCCTTAGATAGATTTTTTTATTTCCCAACAAAATCATGTTTAACAGAAATGAAAAACCACAACAACAAAGAATAAATTTGATGGCAACTTTGTCAGAAGTAATGAAAACACAGAGGAGCATACACAACACATCCAATAGTAGCTAACGTTCATCCTTTTCTTTAGTAAATAGTAACCTGGCAGCAAGTCATGCATAGGTTATTTTGATACAGCTTTTCTATCAAGCTGGAACTGGGTTTTAAAGAAGAAGAATTAAAAAAGCTAATTTGTGAATCCAGATGGCTTAATGCCAAGGTTCAGTCGATCAATTTTCAGGCATAAAAAACTTTGTCACTGTTAAGTTCTGCAGCACAGGAATATCTTATATGATTTTTGTGCACATTATTTTTAATCAAAATTATGATCATTCACTTACTGGATCGCTCTAATAATTTATACTTGTTTTCTTCAAGCTCATATGACACTTTCATCTCTTTTTTCTCATTGTGATCTTCCTTTTCAGTTTCCTCTTCCCATTCTGATGTGTTGCTGCTGCTGTCACAGCTACTCTCACTACTGTAGTTCCTCTGTTTTTTTAAAGTCTGTGAACTTTCTGGCATAGAAGACAGGGGCTAATATAAAAAAAACAAAATGTATAGTAAATTCCTTCATTGCCCAAAAGGAGCATATGTAGGCCTTTATTCAGGAAAGCACATAAGCACATGCTTCAGGTTTTACTGAAGTAAACCTGAAGTATGTGCTTTCCGCAACTGGGGACTTAATACTCTTTTTCTCTCACACTCACTGATGGCAGAAATACGTGTTATGGTAATTGGTTTATTATGTCCCACAATACCAAGTATGTTATGAAGGGATTTTTAATTGTACAGTTCACACATCTAATTTCTATAAGGTAGTATAAGTCAATGATGTAATATCATTTTTTATAGATTTTAGTCACCACATATGTTTCTAATACAGTAGCTTGAGCTATACCTTACCAATGACAGTAACATGAAGACAATAAGCACAGCAGACAACTCTGGTCAATGCAGTTTTGAAAGAGAAAATAAAAACATAATGGTTTTAAAAACAGAAGCAGAGAGAAAAGAGCATGCTCCACTAGCATCACTTTGGTGCTCCATGTGCATATGGGATCATATACCATTTGGTAATTAATCTTGCACTATCATAAAAAGAATTGGGAGATAAGAAAAAAACAGCAGGAGACTGAGAAACAGCTGTAGAAACAGTAAGCGCAGGCTGAGAATTCACCTTCTTCCACCAACCATGAAGCAGACAGAAAGCAGGAACATCAGTGCTAATAATCCCCTCTGTTATATTTGTCACCACAAGAGGTCTCATATTGTTCTTTTTTTCTGGTAATTAACCATTTTCTCAGTTGAACAGCCATATGATGTCTATATGTCTGCTTTCCAATGACTACTAACGGTAAGGCAGATGCTTATACCATATTGTCACTATCTCATCTTCCTATTCGCATATTGGATAGCAAATTAAGCTTATAAAGCAAAAGTTAACATGGTAACTGAATTTGTTTTGGGGAAGGTCATAGTCATGCTGAAAAATATTTCAGCATTAATTTAAAATGTTATATGCCTTAATACTATGGTGATGGGCAGCAGTACAAACCCCACTAAATAGTACTCAGGTAGCATGTACTTTGCAAATAGACACCTCTTTTCAAAGACTTTTCTCTGTAAAGGTCAGGTGAAAAATTTCTAATAGCAACCTGTCAGGCATAGTATGCTTACCTTAATCCAAACCAGCTAAGAGACTGTGGAAGAAATGTACTGTAGGGTGACCAGATGTCCTGATTTTATAGAGACAGTCCAGATATTTGGGGCTTTGTCTTATATAGGCACTTATTACCTCCCACCCCCTGTCCTGATTTTTCACACTTGCTGTCTGGTCACGCTAGTGCTCTGCCATTGTATGGGCTTGGTAATTATCCAAGTTAAATGAAATATGTTTTGAGGGTAACACTTCCTTGTCACAAGGACCAATTTAGGTACATTATTGGGTCGGTACTTTTTCAAAAACAGATTTCTAAACAGAAAGTACCTTCCCTGGGTCAATTAACGAAGAAGAGTTTTCAGAAATACAAGAAAAAGTTGAAGACAAAAATGTAAAAACAAAAAGAATTTCAAAGAAATTTAGGAAAAACACAAATGACAGAGCTCATTTGGCTGAAAGTGATCTCTTATGGATCATCTGGACCTTTTCTCTGCATCACGGCAAGATTGATTTCAACATTCCTAAAACATCTATGATAAATGAACAACAGATCTAGTTTTAAAGGCTGCAGTAAATGTGATTTGCCAACCTTCCTCGACAACTTATTCCATTGCTTAGTAATTCTAATTATTAGAAAATACTTCCCGATTCCTATATCTAAATTGTCCCTATTTAAACCCATTCTGTTTTGTTCCACAAGAACAAAAAAATGACAATTACTAATCTCCTCTAAAAACCTGGTATTTTGTAGTTTAAACTTTTTTATTCTTGTAAACACACTGTACAAAGAACAGTGCAACAAAATGAACATGAGGAAATAAACCTTCCAGTGTGTGTGAGGCACCTTCTTGAGGCTTTTAAATTATCCACCCCCAGTTAGAAAAAAGAATTGAAATCTTGGGGCTAGAGAGTGTTCTCTGGTGCATGAGCCAGAGAGTTAACCCATTTGCTTACAAACTCCCTTTAAGTTTAAGGAGTTTCTTGCAGAAATTCCTTTAATATAAATGGGGTATGCATAGATCCCTTTTTAGGTCCCAATCCTGCATACAGATCCACCCATATGGACTCTCACTCTTGTGTAAGGTTCCACTACAAGATCAGGTCTATAGTTAGCATTGTTTTTTGCAAGGAATTGCAGTCCCAGATTTGTACATAATGTTTTGAGGAACAGAAAATGCTGTGAAGATTTTCTATTCCTTTACACACACACAAATCGAGATGAGTTCAAACACCTAAAATATGAGCTTTTCTAAACTGGGTTATGAGTTAGAAGGATTGCAGAATGTAGGCAAATAAATAATTTAGGCTTGATAATACAGTAATTAATCTTTGCTGACTGGTGAGAAGATGAATTTAATGCAATGGGCTTCGTATGATCTATGTGCACTATCAGCAGAAACTATGCTAAAACTAATACATATTTCTCTTAAAATTTGATTCTGGATATGAAACATCCTCTGTAGCAGGATGACACACTTTTTGTAGTACATCAGGTCACACACACATAATAATCATAATTAATACTCTGAACTTCCAGAGTGCCTTTCATGCCGTGACCTCAAAGTTCCTTAAAGACATTAATAAATTAAGGCTCACAACACCCCTTTGAGATAGGCTAAGAATATAAAGCAGTGGTGGGCAACCTGCGGCCCGTTTCTTTACATTTGCACGGCCGTCCGCAGCTCCCAGTGGCCTTGGTTCACCGTTCCTGGCCAACGGGAGCTGTGGGAAGCAGAGGCCAGCATGTCCCTGGGAATTTAGTTGGCAGATCACAATTTCCTGGGCCCAGATCTTCACCCCTACTGCAACCCAAAAAAACCTATACAAAGGAGCTCTGAGAAAGAAAATTCCTACAAGAATCCCTACACGTAGCTCCTCCTTTATAATTCCATTTGAAGTCGTGGTTTGCCCCCTCATAGATGGGCCAAGGAGCTCACCTCCAAATCTCTTGAGCTTAAGCTCCACAAGGCTGGAGGGGAACAATATGCATGTACCTTTTATCCAACTCATCCACTGCTGCCTGCAGCTTGCCTAGCCTAATCATCTTTGGCACAAATTAATTTAAAAATTAGTCAAACACCTTGGGTCCTCGTTGCCTGGTGGATTTTCCCATCAGTTTTTCATCATCTAGTTCACATTGCTCCAGAAGATCCAAAATGTCTTCCTCCTGCAAATGTGAATGTGTCTAGGATTAATGAAAAGCGATGTAATTAAAAATGACAGTTCAAAACAGATCCCACCTTTCCTCCAAAGGTAAAGTGGCAGCTTGGATTGAGATTTAAAAGTGGTTTTCTGATTAAATAATCACTATACATCTGTATGTGCACGAACAGGTATTCACATGCTTCCAAAGACTATTTTAATAAAATAATAACATCTTGATATTAAATTCTTTCCTCTGATGTACGCCATTCCAGGGGAAATCAATTATACCTGCAAGAGTGCAAGCTGAATTTGGCCTGTATAGTTTGTTAATAGCTATTTGTGTGAATGGTTGGACATAATCTTCTGTTAGACTGCTGGCTGATATGTTCTTGAAAAGGTTATTTCCCCTAACTTTGTAATAATTTCTCAGATTTGAACAATGACTTCTAAATCATGATAATTTGGCCATTTCAAATATATCCATTCCTCAAGTGGCTATCTCTAGGAATTTCCCCTGAGCTAGGGGGATCCCTGAGGGCCATAAAGATAGTGGAGCTGGTTCTATGACAGTTGTTGTCCCACCCAGCTATAGTGGGCATCCCTGAGCAGGCTGGGACCATTATAGGGGGAGAAAGAAGGCAATTAACATTAGGCAGAGTTGTTTTTATGGGGATTTATGCCACGGTTTAGTTTGGCCATGGGTCAGGCTGAGGATCAAGAAAATGGAAAAGTGGCTTAAAGCCACTTGTCCTATCTCCACCCTGGGTCTTATGTCCAGCGCAGTTAAGCCAGACTCAGGAATTTGACCAACAAGCTACATGAAGAACAATAATAAAACTACAGAAAAATTGTGAAGTGTTATTAATGACACATGAGCAAAGATGATTCAAACCTGATTCAAAACTTCATGCTGGGTCATGGAATTCCAAGATATATAACTTTAAAGCCAATACTTCTGCACACTAGTACCTTCATTCTTTTCAAAGGGTTATTCAACTCCCGCTGAAGTGAAGCTGCTCTCCCTGCAAGGAAGGTCTGGAAAGTAATGGCTAACAAACTCTCATATTTTTCAAGTAGCAGCTTATCATCAGGAGGGTAAATTCGCCTACAATTAGAAAAAATGAAATGGAGACAAGAGTAAAACATAAAGTTGAGCTACTGACCACCCAAGGAATACAACTAAAGTAACTAATTTACAAAGCTTGTTATGTAGGAGATTTATTTAGTCTGTAATTATTATTAAATGCATATTGTGAATAAGACTCTCTCACCTAAGTTTAGCTCAGTGGACATATACATGCTTTAGCCAGCAACTGGCTGCTTTAAAAAAAGAGAAAGACAGACAGACTGTGCAGGTTCTTCTACAGAAATATCATGACTGAGTCTTGGAATACTCACTGAAATTTCAACTTCAGATGTGAATGAGGCATGAAACATTAACAAAATGCTGTATTCAGAGGCATGAAATATTTTGTTTTGGAAACAAAGCAATACAAAAGAATTGAAAATCTTACTGATTAACTACTATGCTTTTATGGGCCTGCTATAAATTAAATCTTAGAGATGTGCTGCATTACCCCAGTAACCCTTTCAACATAATGGACAGGAACATTCACTATTAGAAAAACACTATCTAACAAAGATGGAGAGTGGCTCCGATTTTCCATTACAGCAGCTATGACCATTATTCTTTACAACTGTGGGTAGGGAGATTATGACAATGCAAAACTAGGACTGAGTGATTTATGCACATTTACAAAGAAACAATTGGCTCTGAAGAGAATCATCCCTAATCTACTTGTCAGGAAAAACTGAAGCATAGCCAGAGACCGTAAAACCTGGTGACTAATTTCTAACCTACAGTAAGTGGGCAAATAGATTATAATCAGTCAGCATCATGTAACTGGTATATGTTGACTTGGGTCTATGGCTTGAGCTGTGTCCACACTTCAAAATGACAGGGCTTGGACCAGAGTCACAGTGGCACTCAGCCTTGGACCCACATCCTGCTCCTGTGTGCTTACTTACCCAAGTCAGAAAGGTTTGTGTGTGGACAGTAAGGGGGCTTGGGCTCAAACCTGAATCTTCACTGTAAACCCAGGCTCAGATTCCATTCCATAATGAAAGATGCAGTTCCAGCAACTGTAAGCCTGGGTTTACAATGCAGTGTGCACGCTCAAGTGTAGACTTGGAAACACAAACTCCGTAAGTGCAGGTCCCACAAATGGAGGTTTACAGTGCAGTTTAGACATACACTAAGTCTTGTGAATTTTGTAAAAGGATCGCTCCCCTTTTGCCTGCTCACAATTTTTGGCTCCCTGAAAAACTACCTCTTGCAGTGACCTTCATTCAGATGGGGAAGAGCGATCATGTTCTCACTAGACTTAATTAATATAATCCAGGCATCTGCCAGAGAAGATTGCTGGAGAGCAATCTGTAGCACTCCCTTATCCAGTGGTTGGACAAATGGTCTTCTTTCCCAGCTGTATGTGAAAAAACCTTTTGGTTTTCAGTTTTCATAGAATAGTGTTAGTCTAGAGTCACACATATTAGTTTAAAACAAACATAGTAGCTTTGGTTCAGTTATACTCTTGTACAGTTTCCTTTGCATGCTATGGTGAACATTCAATGATCTCAAACCAATGGAAAATTCTCCACTGGTCTAAAGCAAATTAAAAACTAGCATAATTCATAACCATGCAGCAGCTATACTTTGTGTGGGTTACAGACAAGGCTGTGTCAATGGAGAAATTAGGAGCAACCATAGAAGTTCCATAGAGAGCAAGGGAGAATTAGAGAGGACCAGGGTGCCCTTAGTGGGGGCCAGAAGTGCATCAGAGAAGGCAAGGGAAATAGCTAGTAGAAGCTTCCCCACTCTATCACAAACATTAATTTCATTTTTCTCGAAGGATCTCCAAAGCTTTAAGAGGACTGTGAGGGAGAGTGAGTGAATATAAGGTGTGAAGTCTCATTTCATGAAAAAGGCATCCTGAGCCAGTATGAATCTGTTGGTAAATTTTCTCCCATTAAAAAAAAAAAGAAAGCATTGAGACTATATTCTAATGCACAGATACTGGCATGCACAAAACCTCAGATAATTGATTTATGGAAACTCACTTGTATAATAAATTTGAATTTCTTATCAATATTTTCTTCAGTAAAAATGATAGAGTTGATCCCAAAATCAGTGAGAGTTATAGTTGCCTAACAGATGCTCTGTATTTCTCGGGATACTGCCTTATATTTATACATTGAGAAGATAGTCGGCCACATTCTGCTCTCAATTATACAGGTATTATATGATGCTAATAGTGTTTCTGTGCATTTAGATCAGTGAAAATGAGTGAAGAATCTGGTCCAAAGTGCTTTCTATTTCAGTGCAAGACAAAAGCAAAAGAAAATATGCCTTTCTGACTAATATAAAGAGAATTACACTCAAAGGTCTAAAACACGCCTGTCAATTGCATTTATTTATTGTACTTTACATACATAAACACATACTTTACACATATAAACAGACAATTAACTGTAAGGTCGAAGGAACAGTCAATTGTGATTGGAAATGCTCCTCTGCTTAAATATAAATAAATTTACACATGTTCAGCTAATGAGAAGGTTCATTCAGCAATCTAGTCCCTCTGCTTCAGGTTCTGCTTTAAAAGGACAAATACTAGTCCAACTGAAGTCAGTGGGAGTTATGCAATTGAAGTGAACAGGACCAGGATTTAGCCCTAAATACAGATCTGTTGGTCTCAGTGCAGAGCAGGCCACAGCTCCTTGGTAACAATTAATTTTTTTAAAGGGGGGGAAAAAGTGGTGTTTCTGCTGGTTTAAAAGAGGCCTAACAATACTTTCATTGGAGGGATATGCAGTATAATTAAATATGAGGAAAATATACTCCACTGCAAAGGGCCCACATGAAACCTATACACGCTTTAAGCCCCTCAAATTCAGGAAGGTACTTAAAGCACATGCCTACCTTTAAACATGAGTGGTCCCACTGAAGTCAGTGGGACTACTTATGTGCTTGAAGTTAGGCGCATGCTTAAGTACCTTGCTGAATCGACACTTGAAGATAGAGAACCTGACCCAAAACCTACTGAAGTCAATGGAAAGACTCCCATTCCCAGAATCAGGTCTGAAGTCAGTGCAGACATACAAGTTTCCTGTGGTTCTCATTTAAAACACTAATGTCATGCCATGCAACAATAGTAATGGATTGTTCGTCTTTCCATATTGTAAGGGAGCTTTATTTAATCTAGATTTTTTTTAATTAACATTTTAAAACAATTATTTACTTGTATCTTAAAAGTACAGTCAGATCCACTTATACAGAGGTGGCATAAAGCTCACATATGTATTCCCTCAGTCCTGGAGCTGATGTTAAAAACAGCCTTTATTCCTTAGGATGATACTTTCAAATATAATATTTATCATAGATACTTATGATAGAATAAAATTGTTGTTTACTTAAATTTTGTCTTTTTCAAGTATTTAATCAACATGGTGTGCTTTGTCTAGAACATAATAAAATCTACATACTGTTAAGTAGTGGGATCTCTGCTCCATTAAAATTGTTGTTTGCTATTTTCAAAGGAAAAATACCTAAAGACATACCATAGATAGGCATCAACATTATCACCCCCTTTCTGCCTACAATTTGCAAGCAATAGGAGTGTTGCCTGGCTGCAGGAACAGGCCCTTTATCTGCAGCTATGCTTCTCAGGGCACTCAATAATTAAGTCCAAGTCTTTCAAGTAATTATCCTGGTGCCTATAGACGATATCATTGATGCCTTATAAATGCCAGATGCAAACACAGACCTTGGATTAGAAGTCCTATTACCTGGGAAAAGACAGCAGCTAGTGGACATCAATACTTAAAATAAATTCCTGTCAATAATTTTTCTGCAGAAAATCTATCATCGCCTCACAATACCTATTTCCATTATTCTTAAATAAATCATTCAATTCTGGACTGATTCATCCCACACAAGCAGGAAGAGGGAGGGCACAGTTACCTGTAGTTCCCCATATGTCTGTTTTCATGCTCTTCTTTGGAAATCTGTTTACGAACTTGCGCAAGTCTTTCTTTCTAGAAATCAAGTAAGAAAGAATTAAAACTGACTGAGTACAAGCCTTGGGAGGGAAGGAGGAGTAACTTTGTAAAATTCCTTTATACCAGTTCTTCTCTTCTCCTCTCTAGCGTGTGGCGCTGTTTTTCCCAGTCAGAGGATCCTGGTGACAGTCTTTTCATTGAGCCATGACCATAAAGTCTCTTTTGAGCCTCAGCTTTTTGTTGGGCTAAGTTTCTCCTTTTATCACTTGTCCTAAAATAGAGATTACATTCAAATATGACTCAGTTAATCCGGACAGCAACAGCTTTTAATCAGGATTAGGAGACGACTGCATTACATTGTTATAAACATAGCTGAATTCTTAGTTTTTTATAATGAAATCTTTTGTACATATTTATCTGGCACAGTCACAGGATACAGTCCCAACATGCAATCAGACCTGCACAGGTGCAGAACCCCCAGGAATTTTAATGGGACTCCATGTAGGCAGACCTCTATAACCGTGCACAATCCCACTGAAATCAATGGGGTTCTGCATAGGCACAGAGGTCTGTCCTCACAGATCCAATTCCAGGACGAGGGTCTAATGTATTAACTCTGTGTAGAGGTTGTCACTCCATGTACTCTTACAACACATTTGAGCTGAGAGGTACTTTCACTGTAAAAGAAACCCCCTGTTTTTTCCTATTAAACACTCTATGATGTAGATCTTATAGATAAGATAAAAAATAAATACTGCTTAAGAATGAATTCTTATAGTATCAATTGTTATGGCTGTGATAACTCTCTACTTTTTAGTACAGTATTGTACTGATTTTGTGCTACCAACCAACGTGCAACCTTGACCTTAACTTACAGTAATTATTTTCCATTAAGTTTACAACTGAAAACTGCACCATTTCTTCCAGTTTACCCCCACCTCTGTGTTCTGGTGTTAGTAGAAATGGATTGCAGTTGTGGATGCGACTGCCATCAGATCAAACTACCAAAGTGCAAGTGAACCCATGCCAGCACTTACCATCCACACTCTGAGACCTGAGTGAAAAATTATTAAAAAAAGAATCAGGAATGGTAATCAATACTCTTTTTTGTATTGCACACTAATGAGGAATAAAGTTGAAGTTCAGTTACATACACATAGTAAAACTGGTACATAAGAAAACTTTGCTATTCACATAATTTAAGACTGGTAACAAATTTTCCATACTGCACGTATCTCATGATTTTCCCACATTCAATAGGAAAAAAGGACAGTAAATGTCACACTCCTATAAAAAAAGTTAGGGTGAGGATTAAAATGCAAGTTTACCTTATGTTGAGAAGCTTTAGTGCATTTAGTAGAACACCTTTTTTTACATCATAGTCTATTTTTTGGTCAGTTCCAAAGCTCGGGGCTCGATTAATCTGAAAAATTGAAACACAGAAAATACAAGAATGTTTAACTTCAGCGTATGAAATATACACACATTTTTCATAAAGACTTCTTTTAAAATCTACTGACATGAAAATAATTAGATTAATAAAATAAATGTTCGGAAGCTAATGTCATGAAAACTGAAAGAGAGAACATTTAAAACGAAAGTTATCATTATACAGGAATTAAAAGAAAAACCAAGAAAAATCATTAAAAACATGGTGGGAGAAGTTTAGCTACTTTCTTGGTGGAAGGTCTCCCAACCAAAGATTAGGCTCAATCTTTCTTAGACAGTCTGATAGACTTGCCTCCTCTGGCAGCATGTGAGCCAAAGATTGTTTGTTGTTCAGTGCCCTGATAGTACAAACATTTACACACATGCTTAACTTTAAGCATGTGGGTAGTCCATGCTTAAAATCAATTATGTAAATAAACATTGAAAGAAGTGAAGCATTTAATTAATGGGCCTCTGGGGCCAAGAACTCAAACCCAACTCTCATACATCATATTACAGAAAACTGTCACTCGACAAGGCAGATGCATTTTAAATAAGATTTTATGTATGTAAAATATTTAAAGTAAAACTCCATTGATTAGATATGTTTGGATAAGTTAAGAGTAAATACCTGGCAGTTTTATTCATTTTTCCAATAAGTTAACTTCCTGGCTTTTATGTACACTGCATGCCCAGATACCAGTGAAATTGTAGTTAGATATAGTGTCGTTTTTGGGACTTTTGAAATGCTATTTTGGCCCAAATTTTTAAGTCATGATTGCATGCACCCATAGCACATAGTAATAGCCAGAGCCCGTGAGCCCACCCATACAAAGGATTGCACATGTGAAAATAGGGAACATGGCATGCAGAAGTTCATGCTGATTTTTGAAATTGTGGGCCTTCAAATATCCCTGTATTGTTAACACTTTAGATTACAGCAGCAGCATTAACAGCAGCGTTCCTGCAGAGAATGTGAGAAGTAATTACAGTACATTGTACTGTTTACATATCTTATATCCTGTCATTTTACTACTGTAAAAGGTGAATAATATAGTTACACAGGGAATATATTTAATATGTTAATATAGATTAACAGACATTATTATAAAAATGATCTGTGCTATGTATCTAAGATAGAAAGGAAAATTCAATTACACTGAAAACGAACTCTTGATTTAAATGAACTTTTATTTCTTACAAAGTGGTGATGTGGAAGAAAAAGGTTTGCAGCAAACCTGAACAAACATAACCATGTTAGATGTGTTTTATGAAGGAAGAAGGTAGTTTTGTTATTATAAAACAGTGTACAAAACACTGCACTAAGATTTCTGTGGGTATGTGTACATAGCACTTTGAACTGAGACTCCCAGCCCAGGACAAGAGATGTGGGCAAGTGGGGCTCACACTAGCACTCAAAAAATAGCTGTAAAGACCGCGCTTAGCAAGGGGAGGGAAAATTGCTTCTTTGACTTTTTCTAACCACTGGATAGATATTCAGAAGCATTCAAAAACCCAAGAAGACTCCAAAATTAAGAGATAGGTCAAAAGCTGAGAGATCAACTACTTGAGACATGCACTAGTCAGTCTGAAATGCACTGCTTAAAGTACAGTATCTTAATGCTACTATGAAATGTATGGTGGTGAAACATGGGCGCTGATGGAGATGGAGGAGCAACAACTGCTTGTCACAGAGAGGGCAAAGGAAAGAACTCTCAGGATTTCATTCCGCCACTGAGTCCCCAGTGAAGTGATCAGTCAGCAGAGTGGAGTGCGGGATGTCACTGAAAGCAGGTACAGTAAAATGCGATGGGCCAGGCATTTATCTAGACTCACTGACAATTGATGGACTGCAGCTACCACGAGTGGTACCCACAAGAACTGAAATGACCACTCGGCCGACCTTCAAAGAGATGGGAAAATTTTATCATGAAAAGACTTGGCCGCACATGGAGAAGGAAGGTCAGGATAAGAGAAGGATGGAAGACGTGTTGTGATCTGTGCAATCTATATGAGGGTTGAAAGACTGATCCATCAAGGTGATGATTACATTCATTTTAACAAAAAGGAAACTTGTGAGAGCTATTTACTGTAGTAAGGTTTTTAGATAATTATAGATACACACACGATAGCTCTAACACAAATGACAGCTAACAAAAAGCAATTGTATGCAGCATTCAAATAATGTTTTGTAAAGATGATCTGCAAAACCTTTTAGTTAAAGATTCATACTAAATGACAGAAGATTAGTACAGACTTCACAATTATAAACAGCTACATTTAAAAAAATAAAGACTGGAAAATCATTTCCTCCTTCATTTATGCACCAGGTCCTGAATTCAGGCCGAGGATTCTGGGTTTCCAATACAAAGCTGATGCCATATCAAATGCCTGCTGTATTGCCTGCATTAGGGGTTTGAGATGTCAAGAAAACACTTAATTCTAATCCCCTGATTTAGTAGGAAAAAAAAGAAGGAAATGTTTTTTTTGTATTATTCATATTATCAGCTTATAGTTGGATACTTATTCTGTTACTGATCTAGGATATTGCACATATTTCTTTTCATAAGCTTTGTTACTTTTTGTATTTAAGATGCAAGAGGCTTGTTATCTGTAAACTGTAAACAGACCGTTCAGTCTGGCGTCAGATTTCAAAGGCAGGATGCCACGTTCTTCCCTCCAGCCTGGCCACTACACTCAGCAGCACTTTGCTGATGGCTGGGCTTCTTCTTAAGTTTTACTCCAGAAACTAATTTGGAAGAAGCTCTCAATTTAGCTTCTACATGTGAATGTAATATTTCAGAGGCCCTGCTGTTTGCCTTGTGCTGCTGAGCACACAGAGGAGGAAAGGAGTGGAAACAGGAGTCTGAGGCTTGTTTTACACTAGTAACTTATGCCAATATAAGTACGTTGCTCAGGGGCATGGAAAATCCACACCCCTGAGCAATGTAGTCATACCAAACTAACCCCCAGTGTAAACAGTACTATGTTTATGGAAGGACTTCTCCCATTGCCATAGCTACCACTTCTCAGGGTGGTGGAGCACCTACACCAGGGGTGGGCAACCTATGACACAGGTGCCGAAGGCAGCATGTGAGCTGATTTTCAGTGGCACTCACACTGCCCCAGTCCTGGCCACCGCTCTGGGGACCTCTGCATTTTAATTTAATTTTAAATGAAGCTTCTTAAACATTTTAAAAACCTTATTTACTTTACATACAACAATAGTTTAGTTATATATTATAGACTTCTAGAAAGAGACCTTCTAAAAACATTAAAATGTATTACTGGCATACAAAACCTTAAATTAAAGTGAATAAATTAAGACTCGGTGCAGCACTTCTGAAAGGTTGCCGACCCCTGACCTACACCAATGGGATAAGCTCTCCTATTGGCATAGATAGTGTCTTTACTAAGCACTACAGCTGCATTGTAAGTATAGACAAGCCCTGAGGAAGAAGCCTCCCTGTTTAAGTAGTCCTTAAGCCTCTACCAATGCATTAACAGGCCTTTAGAACCCATGACAGTACCTTTTCCAGGCTCCATCCAACAGCTGCCAAGAAAGAACTAATACCCTATTACCTAAATTGAATATGACCACTAGTGTCTTTCTTCAAGGCAGAGATTGCCAGGGAACCTAACCAGACAGTGAGCTCATTTGGAATGAATTCTTCACCAATAGGGAACTAGCGAAAGAGTTTGACAGACTCTGCATTTGGATGGATCTATGAGCCACTTGGCCTCAAAAGTCCTTTTGGCCTACTTTGAACAAACCCTCTCACTACAACTTTTAAACTGCTTTTCCTTCACCTTTCTTCCACCTGCCTAATCTGCCCTGGTATCTGCTTCTATTAGCACTTTTCTTGGTAGGGCATTTATGCAATAAATGTTTTAGTACTAATTTATAAATGGATTCATCCCACGATGTCATATTCCAGAGTTCCTCGGGCAGACCATCACCAAAACAAATTTGAACAATCAACATCCAAGCTAGTTTATAGTCAGCAAGCACATGGGATAACACACAGAAGAGACAACTGCTGGGTAAATAATAGATGTGTACAAACACATTATTGCTTACAAGAGTCCAGTATGTTGAGACATTTTGTAGATTATATTTTTATAATCTCACAATCCTAGCTGCTGAAGAACTTGTTTAATACTGATGATTCTTTAGTTACTGATTTTTAAAGTTACTGAATTTATTTCAGAATTGTCAGTGTGAGTTTGTAATTTCTCCAGCTGAAGTCCTCAAACTTTGTTCCTACAATTAAAAGTTTGCACAAGTCAGGCGTACATAGTTAGATTCCAGTTTTATTGCCATGCATCTTACATAATTGTATACTTGTTGTCAAATCTGAAAGAATGGCACAATTGCCAAATCTGTCATTCTTAGTATAAATAGCTATAAACTTGTATAGCTATTTATGCTATCTAAAGATCTCATCTGTTTTCATTTGCAAGAGAATCTGATTTTATAAGACGAAAGGAATAGTTTTTAACCTCTGGCTAATTCATAAGACACTAATTGTCTAGAAGTCAGTAAGTCAAATGAAATCACATCACTCACAAAACCAAAACACTAGGGGTTAGGATTTAGTAACTGTGATGTTATCTGATTAAAATATGACCACGTATATCATTGTTGCTACCACTGTTATACAACTGCAACAAATCTTGTACAAAGTACGTCAAATAAGGTGTCTATGGAAAGGTTATGATTTGCCAAATATGATTATGCTAACTTGTATGCTTGTATCATTTTTGTATCTGCAGTTATGAATATTAATTATGTACCTCTATTTAAAATGTTTGCTCCAGTGGCAACACCCACCAGGTATTTAGCCTGCACATCTTGAAGTGACTATTGAAGTTAAATGGCCCATCAAGAAACACTTAACTCACAATGGACCATGGAAGACGCCCCTCCACACCTGATGGACTTTCATGTGAATGTTCTGTTTGGAGTATGGGTAATGGCCTCTGCTATGACATGTATGGACATGTGACTTGCCCACATGACTCCAAACCCCATCTTCTTGTCTATAATATTCCACAAATTAGAACAATGGGTTTCCCTTCACTTGGCAGAAGCTATAAAAAGCCCTGGAAAAATCTGCATTTTGCCTCTTTCTTGCTCAAACCACTGGACTCTGAACTTGTACTAATGGGAGCACTCTAGCCAAGGGACTGAAGACCTTCCAATGATTTGGAATCAACCAGAGGCTTGACAAGCCAGCAGTTTATACCATTGCTGTTACAAGCCTGATCCAACAAATTTGCAATTGTTATATGTATTTGATTCCTTTAACCAGTTTTAACTCTCACCTTTCCTTCTTTCCTTCTTATAAATAAACCTTTAGGTGTTAGATACTAAAGGATTGGCAACATACTGACTTGGGTGTGTGGCTGGTCCTTTGGGATCAGAAGAACCCTTTTGTTTGATTAAACTGGTTTTAAATAACCATTCCTTATTAAGTCTAGTGTCTGGTTGTTGAATCCAAGACTGGGATACCTAAGGAGGCTGTATTTCTGACTTCTTAGCCAGTGTGGTAAGACAGAAGTTTACTTTTGTTGCTGGTTGGTATATCTCATGGAAGAATAACCACTAGTTTTTGGTTTGGTTCGGTTTTTTTTGTTTGTTGTTGTTTGGTTGGTTGTTTTTTTTTTGTGGAGGTGGGTGGGAGGATCTGCCCTTTTCCCCAGCAGCTTGTCCTGAATTTGGCATTCTCACTTATGACCCATGGAGGCATGGTGACAGCATCCTTGTCAAAAGATTCAACAGCAGACTCCTGCTCTCCTCTTCCTGAAGCCCATTATTGTGGAGCTGATGGAGGATCAAAACATGCAGCTCTCACAATGCTGAAGTCAATGATGTCCCTTAGGGGAAAGTCCTATAGGCTGGATATATCTACATCCCATTTTGGAGTAAGTGGGAGCAGGCCTCCCAGCCCAGGTTGCCAGACTTGGGGTAGCAGGCCTGAGTTAGAGCTCTAAAACTAGCTCCATAGCCAGCACTTTGAAACTGAGGCTCAGGTTCTGCAGCACAGAGGGGTGGGTGGGCTTCTGAGCCTGAACTCCAGCGCAAGCCTCAACTTCAACACCCTGTCTTATACAGCTATTTTTAGAGTGCTTGTGCAAGCCTGCTATCCCAGGTCTGTCAATTCAGGCTGGGAGGCTCCCTCCCGCATCCTCCAAAATGCTTTGTCGACTCACCCATCGAACTTAGAGATTAAAACCTATGTAAAGTGCTTTGCAAATCTATAGAATTAATTGAATAGAGAATAATATCCTTTTTATAGCAGGTATCTCTTGTTTCATTGTTACATTGCTGATCAGTTAGGGAACATGCTCATTTAAAGTTGTGCAATGCTCCCTTCTAACGTTGTTTGGCAGCTGCCTGCTTTGTCCACTGCTTGTAGGAAGAGCAGCCTGTTGCAGCTAGCTGGTGGGGGCTTGTAACCAGGGTGGACCAGCAGCCCCCCATCAGCTCCCCCTATCAGCTCCCCACTCCCCTAAGTTCCCTGTGCTGCAGCCGCCCAGCAGGCTATTAATTGCTGACAGTTCAGCTGTCCCTCCCCCCACTGCCATGTGCTGCTCCTGCCCTCTGCCTTGGAGCTGCTCCCAGATTCCTGCTTGCTAGGCAGGGAGGGTTGAGAGGGCCCTGTCAGGGTGTCCCCTCCCACTCCCCCTGCACCCCGCTTACCCCTTCTCCATATACAGCAGGGAAGGGACACAGAGGGAGAGAGACAGAGAGAGCTTGGGGCAGCAGCTGCTGTCTCAAATTCCTGATCCATTTAAGAAGACAATGCATTTAAGAGTGAGTCAGCTTCCTTAAAGGGGCAGTGTGCATCTCTCTCTCTCTCTCTCTCTCTCTCCCCCACACACAAGGTGTGTGTCTGTCTCTGTCTGTCTCTGTCTGCTATGCTGTCTCCCCTCCTCATGTTCGTGCTGCCTTGTGTGAGAGGCTATATTAACAACGTGTTAACCCTTGAGGGTTCAGCCAAGTGCTAGATCATCATTTAGCAGTAAGGCATTCCCTGGGAAATATCCCACTCTCTTCCACCCTCTAACTTTACCACCTCAACCAAGCTTCACAATCATCATAGCTGTGATGTTTAAAACATATACTGTGTGTATATTTATATAATATATAGTTTTAGGTCTGGTGAAAAAAATTTCCCTGGAACCTAACCCCCACATTTACATTAATTCTTATGGGGAAATTGGATTTGCTTAACATCATTTCACTTAAAGTCACATTTTTCAGGAACATAACTACAACGTTAAGTGAGGAGTTACTTTACTTCCCTGGGCCTGGTATAAATGGGAGGGGGGGGGGGAGAGAGAGAAAGTGTGTGTGTGCTTGTGTAAAAAAGAGGAGAAAGCTAGCAGACACCAAAAGAAGTATTTGTGAGAAGTGTCCCTCAGAGGGAGCCATGGGACAAATGGCCTGATTTTTGTACCAAAGATAACTTGAATAATATCATATTCTCTTCCTATTAGACACAATGAGGCAAGGGCCCAAATATAGGTGAATTGCTCAGGCCAAAGGGGCAACAGTAATACTAAATTAAAATTAAAAAACAAACTAACAAAAAAAAACATTCATGATACAATTGAAATGCAGACATGTCTCAGGCTGTTTCCTGAAGATTAACTGAGTGATGGATTAGTGGCCTGCTGCATTCACCTAGCTAGTCATTAATGCTCATGCTTTGTGCCTCTATTACCATTGCTTCATTAACTATTATGGAGGTGCTAGGCACATCATCACAGGTAAGTTTGCATTGAAAAGGACAGTTATAATGTGGACTTTCTTCCACGAATTTTAAAAGGGAACCAAAATATTTCTTTCCCAAACTTACACCTCTTACCAAAGGGCTACTGATGAGATTGAGAAAACATTAAATGGATCGGTGAATATTTTAAGGTAGACACATTTAAAAATTGCTCATTTTTCAGATTTCATACTGGTTTTACAGTAATTTTCTGGGGTGGGCAAGAGGGTTTAAAGTCCCTCTAGCTGAACATTGACAAAGTTTACAAACGTCAAAATTATCATATTTAGAGAGGCTGGTGATAAAATATATTTTATACTATTCAGTGATCATTCCTCATTATTCAGCATAACTGTTCTTACTTTGGTCAAGAGAAGCCCTTTATGGGTGGAAAATATATTTACACCATAAGCCCGTGGAGTATGCATTTTCTAGAACCGGGACAAGATGATGCAGCAGGGCCCTATGCTGTCAGATTCCTGGCAGGAGCCCCACTATTTTTGCATATAAATGTGAGTTTTTCACCTTAATAGCAATAACTTACAACTGTAAAAAAAAGTTCAGCTTTGACAGTACTTTAAGATTTTTTTTTGTGGGTGTCCATATGTTCAATGTCTTCACTCTGCATTTATGTGCCAAAAAAGCCACATCAGTTTCCAGCACAAATACTGCATTACCCTGGGGCTAAGACTGTTTAAGTCCATTCCTTAATAATAGAACACATTAAAATACAGGAAATCCCAAGTTAAACTCTGGAAACCATTTATGTTTCTTACACAATATATCAATTAACTATCTGTATTTTTTAAAAAGCATAAATAAGAAATGAAAACCCACAACAATGCATTCTAAAGTTTAGGATTTCCTGTTTTGTTAGTACTGTTTTTTCACAAAGTGGATGGAATTTACTCCAAGTTAATGCATTTTTGTGTTGGAAAATAAAGGTGGGGTTCTTTTGCCATCACAGACTACAGAAGCCATGGGGAAATACAGCTTTCTATTAATGTTTTGGCTGAACATGCCTGAGTATGTTATATCTGCCCACTGCACAATTCTCCTGGGACTGTACTAGTTTTTCTGGACTACCACAGGGTACTTTGCATCACAGACCGCTCCCATACAGCAACAAGGTCTCAGCATCCATGTTTATTCACTTCCAGTGGCTGGACTCAGTATCACAGAAGCCCACAGGCAATGGCTGTAGTGCTCCTTCTAAGGCCTGGTCCACACTACACAGTTAAATCGATTTAAACAGCGTTAAATCGATTTAACTCTGTACCCGTCCACACTACAAAGCACTTTAAATCGATTTTAAGGGCTCTTAAAATCGATTTCTGTACTCCTCCCCAAAGAGAGGAGTAACCCTAAAATCGATATTACTATATCGATTTAGGGTTAGTGTGGACGGAAATCGAAGTTATTGGTCTCATTCCTTTAATGTAGCTACCCAGAGTGCACCGCTCTGGAAATCGATGGTAGCCTAGGACCATGGACGCACACCACCGAATTAATGTGCCCTAGTGTGGACGCATAAAATCGATTTTATAATATCGGTTTTATAAAACTGGTTTTAGTAATTTCGATTTTATGCTGTAGTGTAGACGTAACCTAAGAGATGAAGAGGAGAGAAGCAAAGCAACCACCTAATTACCTCTCTTCCCTCCCCTAGACCAATTTCAAAGGCACCTTCCCATGAGTTCTCTTTCTCTCCCCAGAAGAGCTGCACAGGAGCAATGAGAGCCTGGTCCTGCCCATCTTCTCAGAGTAGCAGCACAAGGGAGGAAGAACCAACAGGCAACAGTAAAAATCATAGTCCTGTTGCTGTGTGCAAAGGGCTAGGTGAGGGGACAACACACTGCTCTTCCACTGGCCCAGTCACTCTGACATGGTAGGAAAGCTTGCTGGCCTGTGCTTCAGTGAAGAGCAAACCCAACCATCTATTTCACTGCGAAACTGCAACATGCTGAAGTATGGATTGGCACGGTTCTCTGCATGTATATTTTAAAACATGCTTTCTTGATTGCAAGAAATTGAATATTCTGAGGTTAATAATTACACTTTTGGGGGAAGGAAGCCTTATGATCCCCCTCCCCCCCGAAGTATTTCCTTAACGTAGCCATCTCCCCCCAGAAATGCTTGCTTCCTACTGTTACTTACTAAGAAGTGCCAAGCACAACCTACAAACTGCTTCATACCTTTAAATCCCCCTTAACTTCAGTGGACGTTGAGAGCAATCTGCATGTTGCAGGGAGCAGTCAAGTACCCTACAAGCTCACTCTTCAAATGCTCTTTCTCAAACATTGGAGTGTAATATATGGCAACAGGCAAAGCTGATACACAGGTCATGCCCAAAAGGGAACTTTCTTTCTAAATTATACCGGTATAGTAGTATCTATCAATATACCATGAAGTATATTGTAATATTTATCCTTCTCTGCAAAACACGAAACAGTTCAAGTACAGAATCTGAAAAAGATGTTCCTGATTTTCATCCGGTAGGTGGCGCAATGTGGTTTGCTTTAAGGCAATCTGAATGAGTCAGCACTCTTCCACACCCAATTTCTGTGAAATTGGAAAGGTCAAATTAGTCAAGTTTAGGCAAGAGGCTGTGATTTCTGTTTATTTTTAGAATAATGAATGCTGGGAAGATATTCCTGACTAGACACTGGTACTCAGGAATATTTCTAATAACTAATGGGAAATGAAATGGAGACAGTGTATCGCTTCATTTGAGTTTTGTAGGTTTAAATATCACTTTTTAAGTTACATCAGAACAGTGTTCATGACTGAATCTATGTTTGTCTTCATGCAGCCCTGCCCATAAATGAAGGTATATGTGTCTATTTTCATGGAAGTGAACCAACAGAAAAATAGCATGTTTTGTATTTTCATGAAACAGAATAGACAAGCAGTGAATAAGGGGACTCAGAAAATCTGCATTTTATTCCTGGCTCTGCCACTGACCTGCTGTGTGACCCTGGACAAATCACTTCACTTCTTCCACCTTTACACCTTTTATCTGTCTTGTCTACAAGGGGTTCTCAAACTTCATTGCACCATGACCCCCTTCTGACAACAAAAATTACTTCACGACCCCTGGAGGAGGGATCAAAGCCTGAGCCTGCCCGATCCCTACTGCCTGAGATTGGGGAAAGGGTGCGGGGGGCCTGTAATGTGAGCCACGCCACCCAGAGCTGAAGCTCTCGGGCTTTGGCTTCAGCCCTGGACAGTGGGGCTTGGGCTTCAGTCCCAGGTCCCAGCAAGTCTAAGCCAGCCCTGGCGACCCCACTCAAAGAGGGTCACGACCCACAGTTTGAGAACTGCTGATTAGACTATAAGATCCTCAAAGCATTTAGGCACTAACAGCCATTGACTTCAATAGGAGTTCGGAGTCTAATACATCTGAAGATCTGGCATAAGTTCTCAGGGGCTAGGAATGTCTCCTACTGTATTTAGGAACAGTGCCTGGCACAATGGGCACCCCAATATCAGTTGAGGCCTCCAAATGCAACTGTAATACATCTAAATAATAATCACAACCATACATGGTATATGGTTAGGATATATTTCTGATTACACATTAGCTGGATCCTTTCTACCTTCTGTGTATCTCTCTACTGTAGTCAAGTATATTTTATTATTTAAAAGAATTAAGTTAAGCAAAATAGTTTTAATAAGTTTCTTGCTGGCCCATGCTGGACAATACAGAGTGTATCTTCATCTATCAGTGCCCAAGATTTTCTACAATGCTTGCCTATCTTTTGTCAATTGTTTCTGTTTAACCATTTGAAGTATAATTCTACTTTGAAAAGTCACTATATAAAAGTGGCACCTTGTTACTTCACAAGTCTGCTCTCAGACTCCAATTCAGCAAGTTACTTAAGCATGTGCCTAGCTTTAAGAACATGAGTAATCCCACTGATTTAGACGCTTAAAAGTTAGGCACATTTTAAGCACCTTGCTGAACTATGGTCCTTGTGTATTAAGAGTCTGACTTGGTAACTTCTTTTAGTCATTTAAGTTTTTATTACTTTTCACTCCCATTAGCTCTGCAGAGCCATCACAGCTGAGAAAAGATGAGATGGATTCTATTCCTTCTACTACATCTTCAACAGAATTGTTCAATGAATTCTAATCAGTTACCTCTGTCCAAATTTCCTAACAGCAATAGAGTTGCAAAATCTTTATTAAGAGCATAATTTGAAGGTAATGAAGGAAAGGCGTCCCTACGCCAGCGTTAGCACAGGTGCAGGGTACTTAGGGGCTCGCCTTTGGCAAAGGTTAGGGTTGGGTCAGGGCTGCCTTAAGATGTACTCTAACTGTAATGCACTCTATAGACCACTGCATTGGTGCAGAATCCCAGATGCTACACCACTCCTTCATGCCCTGACTGGAAGACTCTCTGTGACAGGGGAATCAGAAATCCTAAGAACCTATGTGGTTGCTTTGTAGCTCCTTTTTTCTGGTGCAGCTGGCTTCGCTGCAGGCCAACCATGAATTGGACCCACTAGGGCAGCATAAGTGTAACTAAGGGCAAGATTTAAAGATGAGCTGGAAGATGACCAAGCTTATTCCTCCAACCCCAAAGATCAGTGGGCTGGGTTCACAATATAAACCAAAAACCTTATCCTTGTAAATTCAGCACACTGCAAATGGAAACCATTGAGGCACAAAACACTTGGATCCCCACCATGCCACTGCGCCCTCTTTTCGGAAGAGAACTGCACGCTCTGGTCTTTATTTGAAATGAAGTTAATAAATAGCATGAGCTGAATTTAGCTCCCACAATTCAACTATTTGCCTTTCCAGCGCACCAAGGAGGAAACAAAGTGCATAAAAAAGTTACTAACCTGTTCTGTAACTTGTTCTTCAAGGTATGTTGCGCATATCCAGTCCACTTCAGGTGTGTGTGTGCCCATGTGTCATAGTCCGAGATTTTTCCCTGAGTGGTACCCATCATGGCAGCACATCCTCCCTCAGCTACTCTCTCCTCCTGCATGGTGTGTAAAGGGCAGGGCCACTCCCGACTCACCTCAGTTCCTTCTTACCCAACAGACTCTGATAGAGAGGGGAAGGAGGTTGGGTCACGGCATGGATGTGTGCAACACAATTTGAACAACAGGTATAGAAAAGGGTAGTACGCATTTCTTCTTCTTCGAATGACTGCACAGTGTCACAGGCTGTCCCTTTAAGGGAGTCAGTACCCAGCCTACCTGTGACAGACTATACTGAAGGAAATGAACCAACCCAGGTCCACCTGGGGACAATTAACTGCTTAAGCAAATGGAAGTATGTTAATTAACAAACACCTCATTCGAATAGGTCTAAAAGGTTGGAGAGCTCAGTTAAAGGAAAGCTCCCGAGGACAAGGGAAGCTCCAGAGGAGGGGAGCTCCTATGGAGCCTGAACTAGGCAAAAGTTCTACAGGGCAGGAGTCCTGGGAGAGACCCTGAACAAGCAGGGGGAAAACTGCAGAAGCTCCCTGGGCTATGGAGAAGCCTGAGATCTTACAGCAGAAGAAGCTACTGCTGGAACCCAGAAACATTTACTTTGGGACTTTTGAGTTTTATCTGGCCTCTAAGGTAGGAGCCTTTAAACTCCAATAGAAGTGCTCTTTCAGGAGGCTGTATTAAAGGGAGCTATACTCCTCCTGTGTGTGGCTTCTCCTTGACCAGGTTGTTTAAGTGACCTCATTATTACCTCATTAAGGAGAGGCAATTGAGGCAGGCCACTGCAGAGCCACACTCAGCCACAAGAAGTGCTCAGGAGACAGTGCATGTCCCATACATATGTCTACTCTACTTCAGGTGACTCACAAGCAGTTCAATCCAGAGACTGGGGAAAGGGTGAGGATCTGGAAGGAAGAGCATACGCCATTGGTTATGGCATTGGACCCCAACCACAACTGCTCCAACCACCCATGTCTCTGGAAATCTGCTGAGTACCAGTAACAGAATTCCCTCAATGGAAAGGACAGTATTAGCATCTATTCTGTGAAAAAGGCGCATAAAAACCAACCTTCAACTCTGGGAGGACCCTGAGTTTCCTGACCATGATGGTGCTGTGCCAAGCAATGCTGAAGTCCAGGGGCATCTCTCTGGAGATGTTAGGGTGACCAGACAGCAAGTGTGAAAAAGCGGGATGCAGTGTGGGGAGGAATAGGCACCTATATAAGACAAAGTCCTGAATACTGGGACTGTCCCTACAAAATCGGGACAGCTGGTCACCCTAGGAGATGTTGGCACCAGGATCAGCACGTGGGTTTACCCCTGCTCTGCACCAGAGAGAAAGCACTGGACACACCGAAGATCTAGCTCTTCCCCCAGTACCAAGGGCTGATCTTGTCTTTGAAATAAATCCGAGCATTGGCCTGAGGATCCACCAAGGCTCGTCTCCCGGACCATCAGAGAGTCTGGCACTGAGAGGCAGAGTAGGTCCTGTGCTGCTCCATAGGCCTCCCACTTGTTGATACTGAGTGATTTTTCTTGGTGTTGCTGTTGCCTTAAAGGAGTTTGCACCATAGCGGGCATCAGTCTCACCAGGCCAGGCACCAGTGCCATAATAGATGACCCCGGATGAGAAGTCAGTACCAGGTAGCGTCTCTTCCCAGAGGATGCTCTATCCTGTCCTCCTCATTTTTGTTTACTGGTGGACAGTACCAGGGATCTTGATCTTTGAGCAGAGACAAAGCTTCAGCTCCTTCCATAAATGATTTGATCCTCTGTGCTTCTTTCTTGGCCCCAGAGAAAGGGATCAGTGCCGGCATTCAGAAGCAACGTTCAGAAGGGCACTCCTCACCGATGCCAAAGTACACAGTGCCTGCCCTGAAAGGGAAGGTTCAGAAAGTGGATGCAGTGCAGCAACCATGAGGATGTGGCACAGTCTCACCTTCCTGTCCCAGGGTTGAAGTCCCTGCAAATCTGGCAGGAGTCACAAACGTCACCCTCACTGAGACACTTCAGGAAGGTGGAATGAGGGTCACTCACTGGCATAGATTTCCTGTAGCCAGCACAAGGCTTAGAACTCAGAGACTGAGGCATATCCCAGTACCAGCTGTTAGTACCCTATGGATAAAAGGGAACCAAAGATCCAAGAAAAACAGCAAGGAAAACCTACACTAATCTGACACTAACAAATACTAACTTAATTATTTACAGACGAAGAAAATTTCCCTGTAAAGTGAAAAACTTGCTGCAGCAAGATGATGTGTTTAGACTACTGATCGCAGGTGGTAAGAAGGAACTGAGATGGGGGCTGGGGAAGCTACACCATTTATACCATCATGAAGCAGCATATGGTGGCTGAAGCACAGCCTAGTGGGTAAAGGGAAAAGTCTCAGACTCTCGTGCACTGGGCGTGGAAGGGATATATACAATCACTTGAAGACGAATTCATTTTTCAATTTCAAACAATCACAGAAATGCCAGAAGACCATCCAGAATGTCCACGGGTATTTACTGTCCTCTTCTTCATAAAGAAAGTCTTCCAACAATTTGCATGTAAAAGCATACCTAAATTTTATAGGTCTTTTAGAGATTGTATTTTCTACCTTTTGGTACATGTAAGGAATGTTGATGCCTCATTTCATAGTAGATTGGGTTCTCTCTTTTCTTTAAAAGAACACTAGTGAACCTAAAACTCACTCTGTTTTGGTTCATAGGCCTCAGGATTAGAAACAATCCTCTACTCAGTATGCATTGTTAAGACAGCAGGATATTCACATTGACAACACACTTGCTCTCTGAAGTGGACTGCCTCAGAGAGAGTAGGATTTATATGAATGTCAGTATCTTGCCTACTCTCAAAACAGAAAGGCACCAGAAAGCACAGCATGATGTGAATGGATAACAATTACTATTGAGACTACATCTAAACTTGTATCCAGGGGTGTGATTCCCTAGCTTGTATAGACTAACTTGTGCTAACTTTCATTGAGCTAGCATACTAAAAATAGCCGTGTAGCCATGGTAGCAAAGGCAGCTGTGAGGAGTAGCATGGGCTAGCTGCCCCAAATACAAACCCACCTGGACCCAAGGTGTACACACGTGGGGCAACTGCTCTCCACACTAATGAGGCTACACTATTTTTTAGTGTACTAGTTCAATGAGAGCTAGCACAAGTGTGTGTATGCAAGCCGGAAATCACACCCCTAGCTCCAAGTGTAGATGTTGTCTCAGAAACCACTGATTTGGGTTTGTTTTTGTAAGTTTGCATAGATTTAAATTGAAAAGTTAATTCTATGTTTTAGGGCACCTATTTGGAGACAAACAGGTATTTGAGTAATCAAAGCTAATTTTGCAGGACTGACTATTGAAAAATGCAGAGTCAAATGTTCAGAGATGAGGTTGTAAGAAGAATCGCAGTCCCAAACACCTCACTGCTCCTGCTCACTGGATCCCTTTGGCAGGCTTGGGAGCCACATGGAAAGCAGAAGTACATCAGTACCCTGGGACCCATGTCATCCCCAATAGGGAGAGCCAGAGAGTGTCCTGAGGATTGGCAACATGGGAGCCCTCTCAGAACCAAGACTATGGATCTGCCCCCGTAGTCCCTGAATTTGGGTAGTTTCTTCTTTCCTGGTAACACCACCGGGCCCCCCATCACAAACACCCTGCTCTACTCTCTGCTTCCTCAAAACCTTATGCTTGATGCCAGAGGAAAGGTGAGCTGAGGTGTCCTCAAATGTTGGGTCCAATCAAGACCACCCGTGAACGGGGCAAGCAGAGACAGAGGTCTACCCAAGACTGAAACAATCACAATAGTTTTCTTGTAATAATATGTGCAGCTGCCTTTATAAAATAAACCGCATGAGGTAAGGAAACATGTGAAGGCTGCATCCCTCATCACAATGCCATCTTGGCAGCACTCCCAATACACTGGGAAATCTCACGGACTTGCGATGTTTGTGCTTGTCACCAGTGCTACAGAGTGATTCACTCCTTTTAAGGAGTTCTTGGCAGGAGGGAAATGGGTGGAAAGGGACAAAACTGGGAATCTGGAGAAGGAACCAAAATTGTTATAGAAGGATAATGGCCGTAGTAAATGTTGACTTGAGGGTACTGCAAGCAAACAGCTGAACAAGCACAGTGAGTGTTCACAAAGGAGGTGTGGATGTGAGGTATAATGTTTGTATCTACTGCAAAGGGTGAACCTACATTAAATTAGTTCAATGTCTCTGGCAAACAAGATTTAAGGTTAGTCATGTCTCTTACCTCTAGAACTGAAACTAAATATGAAAACGTAATAAAATAAAGAGTATACGACTCCCCATGCCCATATGTAATATAACTCCAAAGCAGTGTTTACTAATACCACCCCATATGCACACACCCCACATACAGAATCCAGGAGCAATGGGATTCCAGCCTTACAACTATTATCATGGGTGGCAGCCTCCAGAACCCTCATCTTCACATGCACCTGCATTTGACAACAGGCTAGGATGATGGAAATTGCATACATGTTACTGATGCTTAGGGGCTGGTGACTTGTATGAACACAGACATTTCCATTTCTAAAATGCAGATACAGCATTGTACATCATGTGCTGTTTCTGGTCAAGACATCAATGCCAACAAATTAGTCTCTCTACAGGGAAGAGGGGGAAGGAATATATGTTTTTCTAACTAAAGTTATGCCAACCTTTGTGAGAAATACGCCTGCTAAACTACTCAATGACAGTCAGTGATTGGAGAATAAGGCTATCATTTGGCATATTAATTATGGGTGTTTTGCTCATCAATACCATCAATCATCATCATCATGTTTTACTATCAGTAGGCAAACTTTTTTAAAAAATGCTTTGGTTTTTCCTCAAGCTATACAAGCACTGCAAGCAGTTGCCATAATGACATCACCTAGTTTGTTTGAAAAAGACAAAGCCCCAAACATGTATTAACCGTGTATTTAAAAAGAGTCCACTAAAAGGAAAACAAAAAACACACATACTCCTGCTTCTGAGACTTTTTAACTACTATTTTTACAAGTAACACTTCAGATTAGAGGAAGAAAGTAAGTTTGTTCACTTGACAGCACTCTTTATAGAGTCAGTTTAACTGTTTCCCCTGTTTAGTCAGTCAAACAGCTTCATCTGTTGTTTATGTGGGTCTTTCATGAAGGGAAGGGAAAAATTTGTCTCTCAAAAATAGGTAATTGTGATTGTAAATGCATAAAATATTGGCAAGTCCACAGGCAGTACCGAACCTGCACCTAATTTTGACTGGGTGTAAACAGATTAGGTTTCAAGATTAGAAGTAATCCATTTGTAAACCTAAACTATGTCTATACTACAGGTGCTACGGCAGCATAGCTGCTGCTACACCGCTGCAGTACAGACACTTGCTACAGCAACGGAAGAGGTTTTTCCATCACTGTAATTAATCCACCCCTGACAGGCGTTAGCTAGGTCAATGAAAAACTTCTTCCACCAACCTAGCAGTGTCCAGACAGGGGCTTAGATAGGCTTAATTACATCTCACATGAGTGTGAATTTTTCATATCCTTTAGCAACATAGCTAGGTTGACCTAAATTTTAGGTGTAGACCAAGTGCTACTAATAAACTCTCTTACTAATCCACACTGTGGAGTGAAAAATTGTTTTAATGCTGGTGCCTACACTCTGCCTCTATGCTTCCCAGTTACGCTGATTACAGTTGCTTTGTTCAAGCAGCAATTTATTTTTGTATGCCCAAATAGTGTATCAATTAGTTAGTAACAATGTGTGTGCAAGGGATTCTTGCTTTGGTGTTTGTCTTTTGGGTTACCAAAGAAAACTAAAGTTCTGTTCAGTATGACTCCTTTTTTCCATCCGCAGAACTGGAAGTGCTAATAGCTTAAAGCTGCATTATGTACTTCAAAGTAGTTTGTCAAACAGAAGTTGCAAAGAGTGACAGAGAAGCTGTGTACAGTTAAAGTAACTTTTAAAGTCAAACAAAACGTTCAGTGATCTTGCCTCTGTCTGGAAAATGCATCACTTCTGTGTCAAGAAGTTTGTTAAAAACTGATACAGAATAAACGACAAGTCAAAAATTTTAAAAAATTCCTGCTGCATCTGGTGGGCAGGGTAAGTGGTGCCATTTTCTTTTCTGAATGGACAAGCTAAAGCCTATCTTGGGGAAAAGGTTCATTAACTAAAGAGCTTGATCCTGCAAGGTGCCAAGCATTATGGCATGATCCAGCAAAACAATTAAACAAGGGCTTAGTTTTAAGTACCTGAATAGTTCTACTGAAGTCAATGGGATTACTCACATGCTTGAAGTTAGCACATGCTTACGCACTTTGCTGCATCATCTCAGAGTGCTCAGCACATGGTGGGATCAAGTCCAAAAGCTGTAAATGCCATCTCCAAAATAATGGATTCATGGCGTTATACTGTATGTTAAAAGTGACAAGCTTGTTCTTTATCTTAACTGAGAAAAGATAACAATATTTTGACAAAATAAAAAGCTAGTTTCTAAACTAGAAATGGAAAATAAATCTTTCCAAAGTGATTTATAGGTCTCCTCCTCCATGCTGAGACATGTCATTATTCTTATTGTTTTTTGCGGAGAAGGTTGCAAAAGGCTGGAGGATGTTCTTCACATCACCCTATGGAAGGCAGTATCTTCCCCTCTGCCTGAACTCATTCACAGACACCATCCTTCCAGCTAGGGAAGACTGCACTAGACACCATTCAGACTTATCAAATATTTGTACTTAACTGGCCAGAGACATCTAACTGAATCTAACCGGACAAAATGTAATTAATGGAGGGCTGATTCTGCCATCTTTACTCACATTGAGCAGTTGCACTGAAGTCAATGGGACTCCTTGCAGAGGAAAGCAGTACTCCGTTTGAGTGAGAATGGTCCTCAGGCTGGCATGTGGTCAGAAAGCCAGGGTTACACCCTTCCTCTCACAAAAAGTTGTATGTGAACTTTAAAGTGGTCAGGACCTTAGTTTTACATCTCTTGTGAAATACAACACCTGCAGCAAAACAATATCCTTCCCTTACCCCAAAACTTCCCAACCCCAGGATCATTCAAGGGCACCGATTCAGTAACACTCAGGCTACTTCTATACTACATGCCACTGCTGGCAGCTACATGCCACAGTAAAAAGCAAGCTGCATCCATACTGCCGTGTGTAGCTATATATGTCAGTTAAAGGCTCTGGCAGTGGAAAGTAAGTGGGGAAAGGCTGAGCCTGAGCATTCTTTCCCTGCTGCCCCTCTCCCCACTGTCAGTCTTTTCCTGTGGCGGGGAAAGGCTCCAACAGCGGGAGGCAATGGGACACTATACTGCTAAAAATAGCAGAGTAGATGGGGAGGCACAGTCTGGGAGAGTAGAGAGCAGTGTAAGGTTTGTACTCACTCTATTCATCTAAGCTTACCTTGTGCTAGGGGGGCTACCCATGTCTATTTGCTGCTGAAAGAAGCATGCAGTGTACATACACACTCAGAGGGATGAGTGCCAGCTATTTAATCACCAGTACCCCTCCCTACAATGCTTGGATTTTCCTTCGGAGTTTTCCCATGAAGATATTGGCTAGGCATGACTGTACTTAGTTTTGTATAAGCAGACTTAACAGTCTAACAAAAGTGCTTTACCTCCAGGAGCCAGGGTTTTAGTTTTCTGTCCAGCAGAATATCAAATCCCAGTACTTCAAAGCAGACACTGTCACTTCCGGGAGCTTGGCCTGGTCTGCACATACGATAAGCATGAAGGACATGTGGCTCTGCTACTATGAGAGTCTTCACCACTAGTTCCTGTGGGGATTTTTCACAAAGTTACATTAGAACTGCAGGGAATTATATCAGCATATATTGAGATAAATCATAAACAAGTTTTTTTCATATTCAAGTCTTCTAATACATTCATGACAAGAGGAATTGTCTAGATCTGTCATCTGTGGTTACGGAAAGGTTGAACAAATGATTGCTATACTTTTAAAGCAGTCTGAGGGAACTATATCAACAAATCCATTTTAAGGGATTTAAGCATAAATTTAGCCCTTTGTTTAAGCAGATATTGAAAATAGCATTAAGTCTAATTTTGCCCTGCCTTATATCTTGGGCAACTCTAGTCTTATTAACAATTACATGACATATAGGTCAGGGCAGAGTCTTCTCCAGATTTATTTATGTCTCCCTTGCTATTCTTATTACAATTAATTCACTCTGTCCTACATTGTCTAGCAAAATGACTTCAATGCTAATGTTGCAGAAAAATGTCTTTCCATAAAGAAGGCTAATTCAGTCTGAAAGCTGTCCTACTTATAAGCCTTAAAAAAAAAATTAAAACAACTGTTTGCCCTTAGCACCAATTTACAGTATGTGCTTTGTGGTGCGCATTATTGAGAGCTCGGATTAATAACGCTGCAATACAAATGGTGGTTTCCACGCAAAGTCTAGAGATGACAGGTGACATTAATTTTCTAAATTGATATGCTGTATATACATAAATCATTGATTGCACATTCGTTTTATCTTACTGAAATATCACTCCAGAATTTGGAAACATCAAGATGATTTGTTTGTAGAAACTCAGTAAACCATTTTATGGACCGTTTACTGCCTTTATCTTCTGTTTCATCCCGTTCAAAGTGCTCATTATGTTTATTCACAGAGTAGTTGGTTAGATGCATATACAACTGGCTCTGCAAGCAGGGAAAGGTAACAGATATCTCATAAATACAGATCCAGAATATGTGGTTCAAATTAATTTAAAAAGAAAACCCAAGTAACTGAAATAAAAGCCTTTTAATGTTATATAAACCATGACATACTGTAATAGTTATTTTATTTCTATTAAATATATGAATTCGTATTTTGAGTTTCATATGACATTTATTGAAATAAACCCACAGTACAACTATCATTACATGAAGTTCAGGTATAATTAGCTCTTGGGAAGACTTTATATACTGAATGTTACAGCCCTGATAAAGCAAAGAACTTAAGCATATGCTTAAATTTAAGCCAACTGAAGTCAATGGGACTACTTAGAATAAGATTACCTGCTTTGCTGGACTGGGGCCTATGTGTGTTGCCAATCTTTATATGTCCATACATAAACAATAACTACAGACGGGGCCGGCTCTACCATTTTTGCTGCCCCAAGCAAAAAAAAAAGCCACTCGGACTGTGCCACCCCAAGAATGGACGGAATGCCGCTCCTTAGCATGTGCCGCCCCAGGCACGTGCTTCCTCTGCTGGCGCCTGGAGCCGTCCGTGACTACAGAAAAGTATCTACAGAGCAGTTAACATACAGAATGGTTACATCCCCACTATCAGAGGTGTTTGTAGACCAGGAAAATGCTACTAAGTACTTGGCCACCTGTCTCATTCGGAGACAATCCTCCTTTCAATTTTCACTGTACTCTGTTTATGAGAAATGTTCTCATGATGAAGATCTCGTTTATCTCCTTAAAAATATCTACTACTCATGAGCTCTATTCTGTCACCCTTGCAGTTGTCAGTGAGGCTCTGGATTGGCGGCTAGTACCCAGACATTACAGGCATCGAAGTTCCAAGGCAGAACATCAAGAACATGTAACCCAATAATGTTTGTTTTTATTTTATATGGAAAAATGCAAACAGAAGTTGATTCATGTTTTCAGTTGTGTTTTGCCATTGAAAATGGAATTGAACTGATCAGACTGAGAGCCTGAGGGGGATACTAGGTGCACACACAAGATTAACTAGGAGATAGAACATTGAATAAAAGCAAAACCTGCTTTCAAAAGAAGGACACAAATTTGAGGGTATTTTCAAAGTAACATTTTTGATGGTTAACAGGACTTGTTTCCTGAGGAACCAATTTAACAAGCCTAAATTTAACAATATATTGCTTTTCCTTTAAAGGCCATTTTATAAGTCACTGATTTATGTGCATGTTCTTCCAATGTAAGCATTAATCAGCCTTACTGCGGCACTACCACACAATCTGTCTTATCTTATTGCTTAATCAAGGGCCAGTAGATGTTGCTACAATTTTTCTGCCCCAATTCCATACTGATTTGATGGAAAGGAGACAATTCAAGCTCTCCCCTGTCATACTTTTTATTTCACCACAGTTACTTTTATCTGAAAAACGTAATAGCCTAATTTCAGGACAGCTGACAATATACTGGGTTAACACTATACAAAATGGCTTTCTGCTATGGTTTCTAATTTCTGTTGTGAGAATCAGATCAAAGCCCATAGTCTTGCCTAGCCACATATGTCATCTTTCCATAAAATACCAGCTATCCTAATTTAATTGTTTTGCAGATTACGGAGAAATAAAAGCCTTTTCAGAACATTAGTTAAATTGTTCAACAATCTTCGCTCTAAAAATTTCTGGATTTTTAGATTATTAGAGATGAGCCAGGCCACTCAAAAGCGCTTCAAGTAATTGATGAATTAGGGCATCAGCAGATTTCAGAAAAGAGCAAAGAGCTGTTTTATAAGGTCCAAACTAAAGGAAAACAAGTCCTTGCATGATAACAATGCTAGAAAAGAGAATGCTGAAGTAGGCAGAACCAAAAGAACTCTGACAGTTCTCCACTTCACTTGCGCAGTCACAGAGCATATTTCAGAGATACTGGTGGCATATTAATGCAAACAAAATTCAAGGCAACTAGTTCTGAATATAAATTTTGATAATTACATGCAAGAGATGAGGGCAGCTTGATTTATTGATGAATATTAACAGAAGCAATGCACAAAGTAACTTCATGCAACATCTTATAAGAAATCATATAGCCAATGCCTTAGCATTTGAAAATAGTATCAGGAGATGAAATGTGAGATAGATCACCAACTGACAAACAAAATATTAAGGGCACTGCTGTTGTTGTAAATAAAATACTAAGGGCACTACTCCCTTAGCAATGGTCGCTGAAGGTACAATGCCTGCAGAGGCTAGGAACAGGGATAATGTCTCCCAAGGGACTGAGACAAGTGCAGTTACTACAGATACAGTATGTGCTCTTCCCACTGCAATCCTAGGGCAGAGGGGCAGTGCCAGGATTATGATCCATCACACCAAACACTTTGTCCCTGTGAGGCAATAAGCACTGGTGGCAGCAGCTATACATCGCAGTTTTAACATCAGAGCACACTGGCTGACAAATTATAACTGTGTCCTCCACCAGAGCAGTGAGAGGGGAGATGGGGAAGGAGGGCAGGGAGGGAAAAAAGACTCTGAACGCACTAGCACCCCAGCAAGCCCATACTGAGACAGCCATAATTTGGCCCACGAAATGTGCCTGGGTGTGGAATAAGGAAGCTGGCATGACAACAGGTTCCCTATAAAACAAAGTAGTGCAAGAACTGAAATCACTTATACCTGGGATGCCTCAAAATTACTTGCTTCTCAGTAGCCACTCGTATTCTGTTCTGTGACACACTGTGAGGGCCCGAATACTGCTACTGTTCACTTGGAGACACAATACAGTGAGTAGTAGAATTAATACGTCTCTCTCATGATTTGGTGCATTCCCTCAAGTGTGCAGGTGATCTTCTACTGTCTCACTGTGAAGCAGCCAAATATATATTTCCACAAGCAGGTACATGTGAAGTGGCTGTTGCTATCGGGCTCTTCTGTTCACTCCTCTCTTCCACTGTAGAAACCATTCCCCTGTAGACCATAGCTCCTGATAATACTTCCCCTAAACCCACAGTAACCAGCCCTCACTTCCAGTGATTCTGACTCCTGACTGCAATGGCAACCGTTATCAGACCACGAACCAGCTCTCTTTTTCTGATCCCTCTTCTGCACAGCTTCCCAGATCCCTGGCTGACACACTGGAGGGACTGATTCTGTGCCCGTTCAAATCAAAACTCAGACTTCCCTGATGCATGATAAGGCAAGAGATGCCCCTTTCTCACCACCAAAGACAAAGTATTGAATAGATATAAATTCAATATAACAGACATTGATGGGATCCACTTTAGTTCTCCTTGGTCTAGGTTTGAAGGTTAATAATTGTTTCCTTTTTCTCTCTTTTTGGAAATAAGTCTTTTGGAGACAACAGAAGAAGCAGAATAGTTTGAAAATTATTATATAAGCAATGATATGTCATCATGTTCTAGCACTGCAGAGCCAACGAGTTAAATGTCTCGAAGGCTGTCTTTTATTTTAACTTCTCATTTACATTCTGAACTTTAAGCTGACAATGGAAAGGCCCTGCCTGGCAAATATAAAACTAATTCTTGATTTGAAAACCTAATCTAAACGACAGGTTAATATGGACATTTGTTTTCCCTTCTCCAAATGCTAATCTTGCTATGTATCTGACATTCATTCACTCATCCCCTCAGAAAATATTTAGTGCTATTATTGCAAGTGATACATTGGGACTAGCATCCACTTACCAAATTAGAGTCACTGGGAGGATGGTACTTCTCTGTGCCCATTCTCACAAGTCCATCATGATATAAAAATATTTTTAATGGATCACAGGATGTTACCAGAATATACACTCGTAAATCAAACTTGTAACCTTCCATAAGAAATGGTTTGTCAAGATATTCCTGAACAATCAAGTGATCCTGAGCTTGCAGTTTTTCTCCATTTCTTATCAGAGAGATTCTGTTTAAAACAAAGGTTAATTTAAAACACTGAAATTTGACACAACTCTTTGAAGTACATTTTCATAGCTGACCAGTCAGAGAACCATCTTAATTCCATTATCTATGTAGATGTTTGTGTATCTTATTTGCATGGTACAGAAATATGCCGTTCACTTACATGCTTTTATTGCTTCCTGTACTTTACAGTGCTACAATGGGATGAAAAAAATCAATGCACCATTTAAAAATAACTTTCTGCTCCTATTCATCCGACAAGTTGGAATAATGGGTTTCCCTCTGCTGTTCAGAAATGCTAGACAGAGTGAACAGCCACTGGCTTTTAAGATTATTTCTTGCCATGCAGCTCTAGAGACTGGCTCCTATACTTTCTTCAGCTCTTCTGCCCCAGATCCAAGATTCAGTGCACTTCACTGCTGAACTGATTTCAGTGGGGCTACTTGCAGAGTAACATGATTACAGGTGGCAGAATCAACCCTCAACTCACCTGGTTGTTCCTGTAACATCCCATCCCGTACATAGAAGAGTATATTGCCTATATGTATTTTCACAAAAAGGAATCCTGATCTCAAGTCCTATTTGAGCCCCTTATCAGCAAAAGCTTTCTGTAACACAGAAAACAAAGCTCCCCTTTTACCATTTCCATTTAGCCTTATATCTTAGCTGTTACTGGTCTGTAGGCCTTTGTCAAAATGTGAGTCTTCTTATATTGACACTACTATTCACATATTAAACTTTTGCTAACACAGTTTCCAGGTAATGACAGTAGCTTGGGATAAGACACACAAAAGTTAAGATTTAATCTCAGACGCCACCCATTATTTGGAAAAATAATTTTAAACTTTTCACCTTTGTTTAGATAACATGAATAATCTATTCAATCGACCTACCCATGCCCCATTGCACCATTAGCTGGTTTGACTATAAAAGTTTTCTGTCTTCGCTTCTTCTTTAGTTCCTTTACATAGTTCTGAAATTGCATATATTCTGCAGGGAAGATCCATGTTCGAGGAATAAAACTATACTCCTGAGGCTGAGACTTGATCATTCTGCAAAAAGGAAAACTGAGTTTAGAAACATTTTTCAACCTTCAAATTTAAACCTGTTACACGTCAGTCTACAGGACTAAATTATATTCTGAATAGGGACTCTGAAAAGCAAGTTTATTGACAAAATAGAGTACCAAGAAAAAGTCCAAAACAGTTAAGAATAGTTGTCTATGATGAATTAATTGCAAACAGTCAGAACTATAAAAAGGGCTATATTGCATTTTTGCATATCCTCATGCATGGATTCATTTCTCCAAAAAGATGTGGCTCAATTAATAAAAATCCTTGGTGATATGCTATCCTTCCTATATGAAAGTATACAATGTGATTAAGATATATAGCAGTTCATAGATCCTTCTCCCCTTCGCAGAGACATCCTCCTAATCATCACATTTTGTTGGTAAAATTTTGGCCATATTTTATCCCCAGTGCATTGTTTTAATTTCATTTTTGTGCCACTCTGGGATGCTATCATGGTATGTTTATACTGAAGATACTCATAAGAATACATCTTGACAATTGTGTGTGTTTGGGTGGAAAAGAGGGGAAGGAGGGAGAGTATATATTTCTGGTATATATATTAGTGAAATAAAGGTCAGAAGGAACCAAAAGACCTAAATTCATGTCTTCAGGATGGAGGAAGAAGTATGGGTGGTGACAGGGAAGAAAGAGGACCCAGACCACAAGAAGTTTATCGCAGCATTGCCCAAACTGGAAATTATGATACCCAAAAGAAGATACAAAATGGTACCAGGAAGTCATGAGACATTGGACGAATATGAAGAGAAAAGAAGGAAATGCAAGAAAGCCACCACTAGAAGGTTTCACCAGTTCACACTGCAAGTTGACACATCTGAAAAGTGTGAATGTGCAGAGGCCGCTCAAAGAAGATTTGGGTGTTTCAAAAATAAATTGACAGCAGTATATGACCCAAACTGATTTTTTAAAAATAAATATAACATTGTGCAGTGAATTCTCTAACATATTACAGATTTAGTTATACTCTTACTTTGCCAATGAAAGCAATAAGGTCAGGATGCTTTGGATGTAAGTGGACTTACAGTATCATTTCAGTCCAACTATGAGAGACCATAAGAGACTTCTAATTGCCTTTTGGTAACAGAAATGACAGAATTACCAGGCACATCTGCAAGACTAGGACTGGAGCCAAAATACTAAAAATATTGGTACAATAGACACACTGTCACTGAATCCATTGGCTAAGTATACAACAAACATTACAGAAACCTGCTGCATTCTCCTTTCCCTCCAGATTTACTCCTCTGTATCTCTATATACATCTCCACTATGCACAACAGTTTAGAACTTTAATATCGTCATCTTTTTTTTTCTTTAACTGTGCATTGCCAATAAGTACAAATCCCCTACAGCATTTATAAAAGAATATTTGTAATAAAAAAGTTTGCACTCCTATAGGGAATTTCATCTGAACATGTCAAAGCACTAGCACATATACTATGCAAGTTTGGCCAATTATTTAGGTTTTATGAGGGCTAATTATCAGTATTTTTCTCATGGGAGGTATTATACTGATTTTACAGATGGGCAAACTGAAGCAAGAGGCTAAGTGATTTGCCCAAAGTCAGTAACTAAGCTTAGAATATAAACCTTCAAGAGACTTTTCAGAGAATTGCATGGGGTACACGTAACTGCATATAACTCACAATGGTGTTTGAGAGACTCATGTGATTAAATCTCTAAACAATGCACTATGTTCTTCTGAACCTTAATATATAATTACCATCTTTTTTCTCTGTGTTTATGAGCAACATATTTAGCAAAACTTGCTACCAGATTAATATGTTGCTTTTCTATTTGTGGCTAAGCTCCAGGCCTTTATGTTATTGTGAGGATAAAGTTTTATTCTAAAGCTTTTCTCCTCCGCTTTATTTACTTGATTGCTTGTTTCCTTTAAAGAAAGGATTTAGAGATAAACACTGTGTTCTGGACATTTGCTGCTCCTATTTTCAAAATACAGTATTCTACTTCTGCTCGCTCTGGTGCCCCATTGTATCAACAGAATACAAGAGCTGTATTTGTATTGTATTGCAAGCATGACTATCATTGAAAGAACTGCATAATAGAGCAAAGAAAACAATAAAAAAAAAACTGAGCAACATTCCAGAGCACTGTTGAAAAAAGGTAAGCAAAGCTGAGAGGTAAGATCATAAACAAAAGCAGTTGTGCATCATTCCATCCTACAATTAAGGAAACAAGGGAATAGAAGAGACTGTATGCAGCAGAAAAGCATGAGGCCAGAAATAAGAATTCTGTACTATTATATACATAGTCACAAATATTAACACAGAAGAATAGCAATCAGGAACCAAACCCTCCACTCTACACATTGTAGTATTCCCAGCCGCATCTCACAACTCCCTTTAACTTTAGATACAGATTTGCCTCTTCCACAAAATGGTCTTGAGGTATGGCACTTTGATTACTGTAAATTATTAAGATTAAATGTTGACTCACAATACTGAGGTCATGGAAAATAGGCTAGACAAATAGAATTACAGCAGGGATTAATTTCAGTAAAGTTACACCAGAGATATATTTGACCCAAAAATATTTCTGCTTAAGAAATTGAACCCACATTATTTACAGTTTCTTGTAGCATTGTCACAGACATCATTTTGAGACTGCATCCCACACTTGGGCTTCAGCAGGTTGAGAGGCAAGTTCTCAGCCTGAACCTGATATTATAAATGATAACCTAAGCACTTTATTGCTCTACATGTTTTTTGAAAATCTCAGACATGAAGTAGTATGTATGACTAACATAACACTGCCCATCATGCTGGTCAGTACTGCTTCATTGTATTCTGTCTGCTTTTCGTTTTACACTTCGATTGTAAACCCTTCAAAGCAGAGAGTGTCTTTTTGTTCTGTGATGGTACAGCCTCTAATCCAGTGTATCCTGGTCCATGATTTGGGCTCCTAGGTGCTTTGGTAATACAAATAAATAATAGTAAAACAGGAAAAGACACGTAAATTTCCATGAAGAAAACAGACATAGTGTAGGTCAAATTTTAGGTCTAAAGATTAATAGTACACTGTATTTTTAAATTACTTTGAACTAATTTACTGTACATATATCAATATATTCACAAACCTTTCTGTACACATTTGGAAAGCTCTTCTTTATCTTAGTAACAGGCTGATTAATCACCATTTAATATTCTTTTCTTATAGGTTATACTCATTGGGCCAGATCCTCAGACAGCATAAATCATTGTAGCTTCACTGATTTCAATGGAGCAGTGTCAATTTACACTGAGTCTATTCAGTACCTTGTATGTTTTTCAATAATGAAAAAAAAAAACCAACTGACATTTTAGAAGATAGTCCACAGAAGGGAAAGACTAGTTTCTTAATAAGATAGATAGATAGATAGATACAACTGCTTGTTATTATAAATAGATAATGTATTACTAAGTTACTATACATCAATATATTTGAATACTTTGTCCCCACTACTCCTGTTTCTGTTGCTAAATCATGTATACGCAAGTGTGCTTAAAGCACGTGTTATAAAACATGTAAGGTCCCAATCTTGCCTTGTGTGGCGCGTGGACAGACTACTGTGCATTTGTGGAGCCTCAGTGAAGTCAACAGGACAGGCACAGAAGTCCATCTATGTGCTACAGCATGCAGGATTGGGGCCAACACTACCGAGAACCTCAGAAATGATTTCATGGATCTGTTATTGTACCCTGTAGAAATAAACAGTTCTCATAAGAGACAATTCAACATTGTACAACATCAACAAAACATGTTTGAAAAGTGACTGAACTTAAATCTGCATTCCAAATGCCATTCCTAGATTAGTAAGAAGTAAGTTACTTGGTCATGTTTCTTGCTAAGAAATCCTTCCTACAGATCTCTCCCATTCCTGGAAAATGGTTGATTCTCTGGAAAAAAAATGTGAACGTTGGTATTTTTATGAGTTTCGAGCACAAATATTATAGACAAACATTTCAAACAGTCAATTAAATTAGTATCAGATTACACATTAATAGCTAAAGACTGTTCTAAATTATGCTCGATATCCTAGAGAGTACTCTAGATGTTATGGGCTGCATTCTCCTTTCCCGCCAGATTTACTCCTATGTATCTCCACTGACTTCAGGGCAAGTGAGAAGAGAATCAGATCCTTTTACTCAGAGTTATAAGTAAACAAATACTGTTGTTACAAACTAATGTTAAAAAGGAAGGAGATTACTTACAGACAAATACTAGGGAAAAGGGCTCTGATTATCTAACAATATACAAGCTCATATCCAATTTATCCTATAGATGTTTCTGTAGTTTGAATGAAACACTCAATCTCTGATCATTCACTCACAACAGGCCACTGGCAAGCAGAAGCACTCCTAGAACACCAAAGATGTTGACACTAAAGGCCAAGTGATACAGAAACTTCATACTGGGAAAACAAGATAGAAATTAAGAATCCTTAGTATCAAAATATTTGGTGCAGCTGGTGTTTCTGCCTTCTAGTCTTGTGATGGGTGCAACCGACCCAGGAATACCAAGTGATTAATTCATGACTTCAGAATGGAATCGTTTTTTTAAAAACTGATTCAGAAACATTAAGTATGTTGCATGTTACCTGGTAGTTTCGGAGCTCAGCAATCTTGTCTTGTTGCACAGCAGAATCACTCCATATGAGATTAGCAGTCTCATCTTCATCTCTTGTCTTCACAAACCCCAGCTCATCTATTACTAAACGAACTACACAAAAGTGATACATTTAAATATTTTGAAACAAATCTTCCAAATGTAAAACATAATATTAATTTTCAGTACAAATTCACCCTTGGCCACAGAACAATATTAGCATACAAGCTAATGGAGTTCATATTGTTCAATTTATGATAATTTGGACAGTCTCCATCTGTCTATTGCATAACTAATTATAGTGTCATTGTAGCTGGGAGCAAAGTGCAATCTGCAGTGGGAACTGCTAAGAGCTTCTAAATTGTACAAAAATAGTTTAGTAACAATCCACTTAGTCTAAAATCCATTTGAGTCTATCTTTCTAATTACATATGTTAATTTTACAGCAGCAATGACTATAGGTGTCACTGAGGCCAGCAGACAAGGATGCCCCTTAAGTCAAGGGTCTAATACTTACAAATACAAATTGGTGCATTGTTCTAATGTAAAAACATAAGTCTAAGGATGTGCCACACATAAGTAATGTTGCAGGAGAAGAGATTTCCCTGAGTGTAAGCATGATTTCTTTAAAAACTATTCATTCAGCAATCTGCACAATAGACTTGCTCTGATATCTTCTCTCCAGAGGGAGACTGTCCAGTTTCTGGATTTGAAGCTTTCCCCATGTGACAAAACTTGGCCTAGTGGCCAAAGTGCCAGCTGAGTATTTGCATGGCCATCAAAAGTCTATATAACTCACTCAAGATTAGAAACATTCAGTCATTTCAACAGCCAAAGACCTTAACTAATTAAAACCAGACAAGGCAATCTCTAGAAAATTCTATAGAAGGTTGTGTATTGCTATATGAACATTTTACAGAGACTGGATTTACAGGTAGGGAGTTTTAAAGAGCTTCCTACCCATAGTCATTCAGCAACTGGCATAAGTGACTCTTAGCAATAGCTCTGAGAGATATACAATATCCCTACTGACCTCACTGGGTGTTAACACTGAATCCCAGTGATGAACATTTAAAGTACTGAAATTTAAGTGATCTTATTGCTGATCAAAAACATGCAAGAAAAAGGAGTGGCAGCAGTCATAGTATGAAGATATGCACAGTACACACAAGGGAAGTCAAGACCAGGAAGCCTACCAGGGCTCAGAAGCTGTGAGTGGCAACTCATTCTGGTATGGGATGTAGGCAGAGCTTGGTCAGTAGGCAAAGTCTGGAAGAGTGCTGCTATTTTTCCCCTTCCCATTGATTCATAGTAAATGTCTCCAAGAATCATGACCAGAGATAGATGATGCATCCATGCCTGTTGGTCCTCCTCTTTCTTTAGATTAGCTGTTTAACATGAGAACCCTCCTGTTGGCTCACAGTGAACAAATCCATGACTAGAGTTTTCCCAACTGCAGCAAATAGTCTTGAATGCAGAATGGGCCAGCTCCCATCCATCCTGATGGATTAGGGTCTGCTTACACAATGAAGACCACAATTAAAAGAAGGACTAGATCCTAGGCTGGTTTTAGAGTATTCTAGATTTATGATAAACTCCAATGATAAAAGAAGAGAAACATGCTTACTGAACTGCAATCTGGACTTTGGCTTCTAACAACCAGTCATCTAAATATGGCTGCACTTCAACTCCTTCCCACTGAAGAGCAGTCACTATGAATGGAAGAGGATATGCTGTTATATGCTACTGGGGCTACCTGCTGTTGAAATTCTTGTATTGGGTGGAGAAGGATTGTTCTGTCCAAAGACTTCATCAGTCTGCCTGCCCAGACTGAAGAAGGAGAGCTGAAGGCAGTATGCCAGAACTCAGCGAACCATGGGATCCAGGTCTGTCTCTGCTTGTGCTAGAAGGTGAAGGAGTGAGAAGGGAGCTGGGAAAACTGGCTCCATCATACCAAGTGAGAGTAAGGAGGAATTGGCAGGGGAGTGAAGAAACAGGATTGACCTGCTACCATTCCTTGAGCAGCTGAGAGGCCTCCTTTCCCAGGGAAAAGGCAAGAATCTAACTGATGGAATGTGGAGACACTGCATATGCAAGCTGCCATTTTGTACTCTAGACTCAAAAGTTGCATTATTTTAAATGAAGAGCTAGATTCACAAAAAGGACAGAGAGAGAGGCTGTCAGTGTTGCAGCACCTAACTTTTAGGAACTCTGCCATCTATCCTGAGTTAGTCTCCCAGGCTCCCTGTACAATGCCTGGGGAAAGTCAGACACCTAAAAATGCACATATAAAGGTAGCACCACCACTGGCATCTTTTAACAGGTTTAGGGGTGCTCAGATCAGGCCTCAAAGGCTGGGGCTTAAGCATAAGTAAGGTGCCGAGCTGCTGGGAGGTGTCAGGACTTAGGTAGCTGCGCACATGGTCAGTGCTGAAATTTAGGCACCTAGAAGATTTTACCAGTGAAAATGTTGGTATCTAGAGACTTTAAGCACCTACAGGGATAGGCAGCAGTTGAGTGGTGGTTTTGTGAATGCCAATTGTGCCTAAATGTTGGACTTAGGCATTTGAAGTTTAAGTTAGGCACCTACATTCCAACTGTGAACCTAGCCCTCATAACTGTGCAGCTGCAGCGAGTTGTTAAGTGAGAACGCTGGGAATCTAAATTAAATTTGTCAACTGTTTCAATGCTAACCAAAGCATTCTAGAAAGGAGAGGGAGAATCATGCTACAGAAATTTCACAGTCTGAGTCACAGTTCATTTTCCTATGCTGGCTCAATACATCCTCTTACTTTTCCTAAGCAAGGAGATATGTCTAGCAGAGCACCAAAGTCCTACCAAGGGAAGAAATCAAGCCCAAGGAATGCAGAACCACCCTTGGATGTATCTGAACCCCAAATGAAGAGAAAATAACCCCACAGAGCCCAGCAGAGTACATATATTTTGATCATATGCACCATCATCTGTGGATCGAGCTTATTTTGCAGAGAGATTTCAGAAGAATTCCACTACTACCTTTTTTCTTCCAATTCAAACTCTGGGCCCATAGAAGATACTGGACCATCAGTCCACATGGGTAACAAGCTGAACAGGCCTCACAGATATCATAAGGTCCAGAAATAATTTTATACTCTCCTAGACCACTTCCTGAAATTCTGATATAGGTTGATGGAGATATAAGGAGACAGGGGTTTCCCACCTGAGCCATACACTAAGGAGACCTCCATTGGCAAGGAAATGCTTTGTATCTGGAGACTGGCCCATTTGTCTCTGGAGAGATGTCAGAGAAAGCCTACTATGAAGATTGCTACATGAATAGGAGAATATATTTTTAATATAGTCATTGTTCAGTTTTCATCAAGTAACAGCAGTGGCCACCATCATCTCCAAAAAGCTAAAATGTCATTCCCAAAAACTTTATTTTTAAATCCGAAGCTAAGAAATAGTAATCTAGTTTTGTATTTCTCCACCTCTCCCCAACCCCACACACACATCATGAAGCCATGTATAAAATTAATTAGCTTCAAGTGTAAGAAATGCATGAACATGATCAGTTTCTTAGAGATACTTATATGTAATGATTAGAGAATTTGACATTAAAATCTTAATTAAGTAAAGAAAGGTGTAAGTTCTAATTATTTAGCTAAACTCATAATTGAGATTTTTTCCTAAAGCTTTATTATTTGGTTGTTGATATTTTAATAACAGGCTTAATCTTGAGTAACAAACAGGATTTATGGTGCACAAAGCATGCAAGACCAGTAGATATATATTATAACACAACATAGAAAGATTCCTGTGTTTAAAAAGAAAACGAATGGCATTAATTCACTATGGGCCTGACCCAAACTCCATTAAAGTCATTGGGGTCTTTCCATTACCTTCAATAGATTTTGGATCAGGCCGTACAACAGTGAAAGTTCTCTTTCCTTCCTGATTCTACTTTTTATTTTACCCCTGCAGTCTGATTTCAAACCCTTTTCACACACACCAGTAGCTATTAAAAATAAGCAGAATCTGTAGCCTCCTACCAATTTCATATTTTGTGCCAGCAACGTTTGCAGTGATGATTCCATTCTTTTTCTTCTTTCTGACTTTTCTTTTAATTGTGCTTTGGTAAGGCAGTTCTGAACTCAAGGTCAGACAAGAGGTTCCTTGGTTATCTTTGAAAAATAATGTTTATAACAGTCAACGATACCACAATATATAAAATAATGCACCTAACTGAAGAACCATAGTACGAAAGCAATGTGAATTGCTAGTCAGTTAAGTATTAGTAAACTTTGATTCAGACTGATTAATAGTTACAAGCATGTTGAAACACCATCATTAATGAGCCATATTAAAAATACAAGAGTTCTATAATCAATTTGCCTACCTCCTTCATTAGGCAAGGATGGCATTATAACATTGGGCTGCACAGACCCAGGTGTCCGAATTCTGTTCCAAGTTCTCAGAAAACCATGAAGACCTTCAAAGTCAAATGATTCAAAGCCTGTGTCATACCATTTCCATCTCTGATTATGACGACTGTCAATTATGGAAGAGACAGGTATCTGCATTAAAAAGGATTTCATTATAAAGGAATAACTGATAAAGCGTAACTGCTATAGAAGCACATTTAAAACTGTTTCTTCCTTTTGTTTTTGGCAATGTGTGTACCCATAACTGATGATTAAGCCTCTAAAAGTAAGCAAGTTAGAAAAAATATGCAAATGTATTCATCAAAATGCAGAAACCCAAAGGTAGTTTTCTGTTTAATTTATGGTAAATAAAGACCTTTTAGCTGTCTCTGTTCTTGAAAAAGGGGTTATAAGGTTTCACTTATTACAGTTTGTCTATCTAAGATGTTTACATGATTTGTTATTAGATTCAATAACTGGAACTTTTATCCTCAGCAAAGTGCACTGAATTCCTGGTAAGTTCCAACCATACGAAAATGTCAGGGTTTTAAATAACGTAGTGCAATATTATGCATGCTCCCATCACCATGAGGGGAAAAAAGTGAGACCATTTGTTGAACATTTATTAAATCAGTTTCATATAACCTGGGACCACAGACACTAACATGCTGTCACAGGGTGACTGGCTCCTGTGACTGAAGTACGTCCAGCACTCTTGTGCCATCGCAGGTGTAACCCACTGCATCAATTAAGGGGGTGGGACTTTTTCTGGGCTATAAATGGTCAAAAGGAATTTCAGTGAGAACAAATCTGGAAGGGAACAGTGATACTGTGAGAAAAAACTTGCTCAGGAAGAGAGAGCCACAGAGAAGCTGGAAGCAGGACTGCTGACGTCCTCTGAGAGAGCTGACAGGGACAACCCAAGATGTGAGCTGGGGACCTGTTGTGTTTGTTGTTAAGATGAACAATAAAACTGCATCAAAGAGATGCCGGGTATGGCAATGAGTCATTTGGCAGCTGGGGAAAAGCCCTGCCTTATCACACATGCATTAATTCTAACCTGTTTGATGATGATGCAGATTTCAAAACTGTTCGATTGATCATCATAGTGGACTATAGCCTTCATGCCATTATGAGAGGATTGACACAAACTAAGGATGGAGCGGCGGAGCGAGTCAATTCTCCCTAGCAACTGAAAAATGCCCTTTATGCTGATCAGGTCAAAAGCCTTTGTAAGATCTAGGGCAGTCATATAGAGAAGTCTTCCTTGTTCTTGACATTTTTCTAGCAGTTGCCTTAGCGTGTCAGCTGCACTGACTCTTTGGAAATACACATTAAGTAAGAACTTGTAATCCGTTAAAAGTTTACTGGCCGCTGCTTCCCGCAGCTCCCATTGGCCAGGAACAGCAAACCGTGGCCACTGGGAGCTGCAGGAGGCATGCAAATGCAAACAAACTGTCTGGCAGCTTGCCAGCGGATATCCCTGACGGGCTGCAGGTTGCCCACCACTGGTTTAGGTTGTTTAAGTGCCTGAATTCTGTATTTACATATTTTAATATGTTTATATTTCTTAAGGGTAACCATAACTCTGAATTTCCTGGGTTATTAATGCTTGTTTTGGGAATAATCACAACAACCTTATAAAGTACTCTTTTGTTTTACCCTATATGACTGATACGTACTTTCTACCTTACCTGCTTTAGTTTATTTTTGGCCTTTGAATACTGTATTTATATAACATTTGAAATCTCACATACTAAAGTGTTTTTAAAAATCTGTCTATACACTTCAAAATGCCTGGCAAAAACTTTAAAAAATCAACTCTGAATCAGGATCAAATATTGCCCTAAATATTTTACTACACTGGCAGCATGCATTCAGTCATGCTTCCATATCACAGAAAAAATTATAAGAACAAAAAAAAAGAAGCTTTGTTTGGCAAAATGCCCCCCAAAAAGTGTTTCAGATTTAAAATTCATGAATTCTGCATGGAAAGACAAATAGTTTAAATTGCGTCTATAATTTTTAAGTACTTGAATTTCTTTCATGCAATTATGAATGTGGTTAAAGGTGCTTTGGGATGGCTTTATATATAGTTTAAGTATGTTGTATTTGCACAAACGCTTTAAAATAGCTGTAAGACAATGTGAAGCACTCCTGCTTTATTTGATTTCAGTCTAGGATAAATGTGATGACAAACCACAGATTTCTAAAGCTGAAGCAATATGCAGATGTTAAGTCACACACATTATACAGGGAAACCCCACTATAACGTGCCCCGCAATAACACGAATTCGGATATAAGGCGATCATAAGGTGGCTCCAGCCGCCCCAAGCAAAAAAAAAAAAAAAAAGTGGCCAAAGCGCCGCAGAAGCACAAAAAAGAAACGGTTATAAATATGCATGTATTAATTCTCACGTTTAAATGTTATACATGTCTAATGATATGTGTCACTCTCTGCATATGTTCCTAAAAATTTTCCTGTCTTACATACAAATATGGAGCGCCAAATTTTGAAGGTGCAGCCCACAGTGTTTACTTTGTGCTAATGACTCTGACATAATTGATAGCCCTTTAACAGAACAGAATATCTTCAGAACCCTTGCTCAGATCTCTTTCCAAATGACAGGCTAATGACATCTTCACTTCAAAAGTCAAAGGGAGTATGGTACAGTGTGTACACAACTATACAATTTTGGTAGAATTTTTCTGTTTGGGAACTAGATGGCTCAGACTGGCACGAGGCATCTCTCACCTCTAAGCAACCTGTTCAACTCTGCTCAAGTCAGCAGTGACCAAAAATGTATTCAAATTGGTGTCTGGTTTCTCCTTTTGTTTTATATTTTTACAGAGGAGAGTAGGGGTATTTGAGAAGATATGGTAGAAGACAAACTGCCTTACCTAATTAATAGGAGTTGTCTCTCATGTTGATAATTAAATACAAATTTTCATGAAGGGAATCCATTTAATAACTGTTTTGCTCTTGCTTTTGTTCTTGTGTACAAACTACATGGCTTTTTAAAGATCTTTTACAGATCTATGCTCAGATCTGAACAACAAACTACACATGTGTCAAGATGGGCATTCAGATGTACTCTGTGTTGGGAAAAACAGAGGCCAAAGAGTCATGACACTGCAGCAAAATAATTTAAAAGGGGTATTTTGCTATTATAAAAACAACACATCCCACAAATGATGAAATTCTCTCCAAAAAGTCTCCGAGCCTAGATTATAAACAGAAATCTTAAAACAAATCACTCAAATAAAAAATAGAGAGCAGGCACAGTAAGGTTTAAAATACATGACTACTAGGCCAGGGGGGTTGGGGATTTCCTATAATGCTTCCTACTCCCATTCTTCATCCATTGTATTGTAGTTTAAATAAATTACAGAAATAATTGAAACCAGAGCGATTATACTGTGTTATTTTGACATATAAAATATGCAGAATTTTAAAATATTGTGCACAGAATTTTGGTGCAGAATTCCTCTGGGAGGATAACAGGTTAACCTCCTGTTTTAAGAAGTTTATCTCATCCAAAGTCTTTTGCTTTTCAACCCAGGTCAGCTGAGATCCCCTTGACTTTCCATTGACTTCAACAGTCTTTGTATCAGGCCAAAAATGAAAAGAGGGCTGATGACTAGTTATCCGCTCTTTTGTCTACAGTTAAAGAATAGAATCCTCACCTGTTTAATGTAGCAGAATGGATAGAAAAAAGTAATACCAGAATAAAAACTGAAATATCCGCACAGCTCAAACATTTTTAGTCAGGTGCGGTCCTACAACTAAGCTCATGTAACACATTGACACTCGGATAGTAAACAGTTTCAGAATGTTTGATATATATTAAATTCTTCTAATTTTGCTAAATTCTGTAGCTACAGTGAGACAGTACAATATAACATATGAATCCAGGTATGTGATGAGCTAATGTTATGTTAAACTGACTAAGTCTTATTGCTGCTGTGTAATCTTTCAGCCCACATGAGTCAAGGGCTCTAAAGTTGTACACCTCTAAGGCCTGTTTAACTCCTAATAAACAAAACACTTTGATTAAGCAATACTGGAAGCAGAGGTTTAAAAGAAAATATTGCTCGATGTTCATGTATATTTGGGGAAAAGATTATATATAAATTTAGCACAAACTAGTATCTGATCCAGATTCAGACTAGTTTTACCATTCTGGTCGGGTTTCAAAAAGTGATGGAACATGGTACCTGTCACCTTGATTATGAAAGGAATGCTTGTCTGGGGGAAAATAAAGATGTGTTACCTAAATAAGGTAGAATGAGCTCTGGTTGGAGGTGAGACTTCCTTGGGAACTCACACACATTATACATATAACATATTAAATGTGTACACAAATATTAACCAGAAATAAAAAGTATGTACAATACCTGCAATTTTGGAGTGCTCACACTTTCATGAAAGCCTTATCTTTTGTACATCCTGTCTTTGTGTTAAAATTGTTTTGGTTGGTTAGTTTTTGCATGTAAAATATTTGATGGCAATGAGCATGTGTCCTCAAGGGGGCAGAAAGGGGAAAGTTAGGAGCTCTGCAGTGACAAATGTTGTGACGTATACTTTTCACAAGTAAACGCTGCTCTTATAAACTACACTGCAATACTCGCAGCATACCAGAGATCAGAAACAGGTACAAAAGTAAGATTAGTCCTTTCAAGATTGCCCTGAAGGATGGTTGCCCCTCCATGCATCCCTTTTCCAAAAGGGCTCTCCCCACTCCTTAACTAGATATGAAGTACATTTTTTTTGTTGAAAGTTGTGTTAAGCCTTTTAAAAAAAAATTGCTTCCAAGAGGTCTTCCACTTTTAGGGCACAACCAGACTTTTATTGGCTTGCTCCGACCCTACCCCTGAGGCTAGCATTAGAGTGATAGCATGCTTCAGACCGACAGCCAAATGCATGCTTTGGAGAAGTATTCTGCTTGCAGTCTAAGAATTAGTACACTAAAAGCTAAAACCAGACTAGAAGACTGTAGTATAAAGCAATATGCTACAGCAGCACGTGCTTATGCCCATTTCTATTTGTATAAGCTCACATAATAAAACACTAGAAAATGTGCTAATTGACAAGACTAGCCTGTCTGTCAAAAGCAAGGGAAATGCTGAGGAACATCAGCTTTAGTCAGTAATCGCAACAATGAGAAGAAATATTGGCAAGGTACATTTTTCACTTATCCCCTAAAAGTAAACCAGCAACCACGCTGTTTGTGTCTGGTAAATCTAATAAATTTACAGAACACATTCCTACCATCACAAGCGAATATAAAATACCGCCTTAGGCTGTCTCATGTTTTCTTTATTGTGCACTCTTTCAGCCTGTAGCATGGACACGACAGTCATCTACAGTCCATTACTTCAGAAGGTATTGATAATTCTATTAAACTATTATCTAGGGCAGCCCTTCATTGCCTCTAAAATAGAAATTACTTCCTAGCCCCTTATCACCAATTAGAGTTCTGTTCAGCAAAACAGATAGTTTATTGCAGATAATTACCTAGAAATGCAAATAATCATTTTATCTGTATACTTTAGCTCTCTCCATTTGAAATGGTGTTATAATGGCCTAGACTCTGTTTTGGTTTATATTTCATAAATGCCTCATACAGAAAGTATATACCTCTTAGTTATATTAGCATATATTGACATGTATTACATGTTTAAAAAAAGATAATTTTGCATCTTATATAGTAGATATTGATGAAATGATACCTCTTTTGTAAGCAGTTTGAGATCTATGGATAAAATGTGCTCAATAAGAGTTAGGTATTATTATTATTATTATTGAGATTCCCAACTATGCACTTTAGAGTAGAATCCTTGAAACAAAAAATGGAAAGTACAGACTTTCAAAAACTGCCTGCATTTTCACTCCTCACACTCTTAATTTAAAATAGCATCTTAAATGACTGGCTCAGTACACTTTATACATGAAATAGAACTATAGTTACAAAGCAGGAGTCAAGGGATAGCCTAGGACTTACAGACCACTAATTTTTGCAGAAGTTCAATATTGTAACTTCTGGTTTAGCTAACGTACATCTTTTAGAAAGACATCCCATCTTGATTTAAAGATTTCACTTGATGGTTAGTCTGGAAAAAAGGAGTTAGAGGAGACTTGAATTAAGTATTTTAAATTATGAAAGATATTGTAGCAACCTGCCTATAACTTTGAGAGAGGAACACAAGTTGCCAGAGGGAAGACTTTGCAGGAGGCACCAAGAAGTCTGCTGAGTGCACATAATTCGATTCTTAAGTGCAGTATTTCTTTAGAGTCAGTTCAGTTATACAAGCATGGACCCCTTTCACGTGATTAACCAACACACGGTACATGAAATGGGCATAATGAAAAGTGACTTGTTCTCGATTTTTACCCTTTCCTTTAACTTGAGAACAAAGAATCACTAAATGAAAAGGAAGTGAATTTAGAACAAATATAGGCAGAATAAGAAAAACCCACTTCTCTTAAGGTAATTAAATCTTGTGCTTAAGATCACTGAAGGAATGAATAACTTTTCTGCATGCCCATACACAGCATTGCATATTTGGCAAGGTTCATTACGAGGTTGAGTTTTTATTTGGTTTTGGGGTGGGGGGAGTGTTTCTGGAGGGGGGGAGGAAGTGATGGCGCATCTTCATCTGAAGCATCAGGGATTAGACACATTTTCTGCAGGATACCAGACTACATGCACCAGTGGGTTAATCCAATATGACAACTCATACAATTCTGTGTAAGAATGTCTGTAGTGTGAAGGCAAACTGGCATGTAACTTTACCAGCCAGGCTCAAAACTTTACTAAAATGATGACGGAAGAAAATAAGACTAATGATATTTTACTCACCTATCAAAAAAAATCACTCCCAAGAAGATAATGGAGTAGGTTTGGCAAGGCTGGTTTTCGATGTTCCAGTGGAGAAAGAGCTCTGATACATAAGACCAATTTCTGATCCAGCAAAACAAAATCTTTACTCTAGTACTAATCCATTCTCAGATGTCCTTTCCAGCTTGTCTTTCAGGTGAATGTCACTTTCCTGCAGATTTACAGAATTCAGATCTTCATTATGGAATGATACCAGTTGCTCCATATTCAAGGTTGTAACTAAGTCTGAATTATAAACTTAGTTTTGTATCCCACTCAAACCCTGCTTCCCTCTAAAATTTAAGAGCCTAAATTCTCTCAAGTTTTGCTGGATGGAGAAAGAAGGGAAGCACTACTGCTTTACTATCTTCTCCTATTCCCAAGTGCCTCCTTCCCACCCAGACCCCCTGTGCTTCTGGCAGCAGACCTCTGTCTTTCAGTCAACATCCACCCTATATGCCTCTGCATCTGTTACATGCTTCCTTATGCCCAGCTGATCCCTGATTGTCAAAATAACCTCTTAGAGTCACTGGCAGCTGGTATAAGTTAGAGCAGAAGTCTTCTCAAATCCATGTCAGGTACTAGCCAACTGCCAGGATGGCCTCAGGATCAGGGATATAAACACAAAGATGAGTTAAAGCAAGTACCCCTTATCACAGCACAGAATCTGGCCTATTAGCTCTAATATATTCCAGGGCTGCACTGCCTAGCTCCATCAGTGTTTCTGGACATAGACTATAATTTCTAAATGAGGCTTGCACAGTCTATGGTTGTGAATTACATTATCTAAATTCAGATCCTGGCACATCAGAATGGTTGCTAGTCTAGCACCCAGGATGGCACACCGACAGCACGATGAAATGCAAATTGACAGATGCTGGCCTGCAGCCCAGAATCCAGAATCTGATTCAAAATGTCCAGTAACACATTCCAAGTCTAAGGTCTGGGCACTAACTAATTGTCACACTGAGGGTAAATGTCTGTCTATGGTTTTCTAACATATGAAACTGAAACTAGGAGGCTCCTGCATACATAGTGAACTCCTGCCCACCCTACAGTAATTGCTCTGAAGTTTCCCCACTGTCGCTACTATTAGTATAGCTTCACTGGGAACAGCAGTGGTGGGAGTACTTGTGTAGATTGGTAGTTGCCAATATTTTAACCACTGCAACATTCAAATCTGCTCTAAGCAGGACAAAGTGATTGGCAGAATATTATTGGTTGGTCTGCACTATTGCAACCACTAGTGCAGCTGTGCTAGTGGTAGCAATGGTGGGAAATTTTAGGGCAAAAATGTAGTGTATACACAGCTGTTTAAATACAGGAGAACAAAGGAAAGAAATTTAACATTGAACAACAGGAAAAAATTAAAAACAGTTTCTAAAAATAACAGAACACCTTGGCTAGGGTATTAAAGGGACCTGAAAGAGTTAGATGCCCATGTCTCATTGAATTTCTGTGGGAGTCAGATGCCTAACTAACCCTCCTTGGAGAATCCTAGCTTATACCTGTTTCTGCTTTGGGATCCTGAGCATCCAGTGGGCATTTTTTCAAACCCTCTGGTGTACACATCATTCTATAATATGTCAAACAGTATGAAAAAATGCTATTCAACATCCCTCCGATTCTTCCAAACAAAAAGACAAACAAATCCACACAATTTTAAACCCATCAGGCATACACATGACAAGTACATAGGATTCAGTAGTACTGCCCAACTAATACATATATTGTACAAAAGCTGGGAAGTGATGAAAAATTAATATTAGGGTATTAGCAAGACGACTCTACCCATGTTCACTGCCACATTACTGCATAAAATCAATTCAAAGTTGACTTTACAGGCAATTCCAACTAGTATTGATGTAAAATTAAAAAGAGGCTTCAGCAGAACCAAAGAATCTTTTTTCAGTTTCTTTAAATATTTAATCAAAGAGAGAAGAAACAATATTTTAAATAACACCTTTCATCCTAAAGACCCAAAATACCTCGCAACCCAATTGTGTGAATTCAGTCTCACAACACCCTGCAAAATATTGCAGGACACTTCTGCCCATTCTATAGAACTGCTAACAGAGACACAGAGAAACTGACTGACTTGTCCAAGGTTACACAGCAAGTCAGTGGCAATACAAGGAACACAGCAACGAGAACAAAATCCTAGCTCCCATTCCCTTGCTCTAACCCAGTAATACTCTGACTTCAGTGATTCAGGAGCCAAATTAGCAATCAACATTACCCAAAAGAGTCACAGTAGTGTGAATTCATGGTTTCATATATACATATTATTTTCACAGCAAAATGACTGACAAGTATTCTACAATTGGTTAATAATATAGTAAAAGCATCCTGATTGGTTAATAACTTAGACTGGTTAGTAATTAAATCACTGTTTTAATTCATGTGCTGCAAAGAGCTGTAGGAGACACATTAAAGAGCCACTTGCGGCTCCCGAGCCACAGTTTATCCCTGGTTTAACCATGCTAATAGGAGCAGGAGCATCCATATGGAGGTCAAGGACACCCACAGTTCCCCTGGCTCTGTCCCTCCCATAAGGTTGCACTGCTTCCTCTGGATCCCCCCAGCAGAGCAAGGTGTGAAGTTGTACCCCCAGAGTGGAGTTATTCTGATTCAGTAAGCAGAACTTCCAGATTAAGGCCTTGCGTACACTACACAGTTTTGTTGACAAGTCAAGTTTCATCAACAAAACAGTGGAGGTGTACACACCTCCAGCCAATTTAAATCTCCTGCTATGCCGACATAATAAACCCACCTCAGCAAGCGGCATAGAGCTTTTTGCAACGAAGTTAGAGCAACACAGTATCACAGTACTTGCTTATGTCACCATAAGTAGCCTCCAAGAGGTATCCCACAATGCTCATCATGAGCGCTCTGGTAAGCAGTTTCTACTTCTTGCCCTGCAGCCAGGTACACAGGCATGCGCCCCTCCCAATTAAAAGCCCCATGATTTTTTGAAATTCCACATACTGAGCAAACAGGAAGGACATCTTCCCAGCTGACCATGCCAGCTGTCTGCAGCAAATAGGCTCCCATGTGGAGTACACTGGAGTTGCTGGATCTGTTGGGTGCATGGGAAGAGAAGTTTGAAAGGTTGCAGCTCTGATCCAGTCGTAGGAACTTTGACACCTCTGAGCAGACACCTCCGTGGCATGGAGAAGAAGGGGCATGAAAGGGACATGCAGCAGCGATGTGCTAAGACAAAGGAGCTGAGACAGTCATATTAGAAGACAAGGGATGCCAACCGTTGCTCTGATGCAGCACTGAAAACATGTCACTTCTATAAGAAGCTGCATGGCATCCTTGGCGGCGACCCCACCTCCACCACCAAGTGCCCCGTGGATACTTCAGTGGGACTGGAGGCAACAGCCAGCAGAGTCAACCCCGAGGACGAAGTGGTGGACAAGAAGGTCAAGTTGGAGGAGGATGTGGCACAGGTGACAGGCTTGTCCGGTGCCATGGCGAGCCAAGACCTCTTTCTGTCTCTGGAAGGATCTTCCCAGACCCAGCAGTCCGGCTGAAACAGGAGAGGGGAGCTCTGGTAAGTATTTATTTTTCTTGGATAGTGCATGGTTACATGAGGTAGTGGTGTCCTTTATTTTGTTACATGATGCACATGAGAGAAGGAATCGAAATTAACAATACTAGGTACTGTTTGCATCTGCTTCATAGTCCTCTCTGCAGCTATGCAATGGAGCTCTGCAGAAAAGTTTGTTAATGCACACCAAGATCTCTTGGAATCCTCCCCAGCGGTCTCTAGGAAATTTTCCTGCAGATACTCTGCAATCCTCTGCTGAAGGTTCCTTGGTAGAGCTGCTTTGTTTCTTCCTCCATCGTAGGAACTTTGCTGCGCCAATCAGCAATTACTTCTGGAGGAAATAAAGCGGCACACAGGCATACGGACCTGCTCTGAAGCCACACGCAGGCAGGAAACGCACCCTTACATCTTCAGTTACCCTCAGTAGTGTGATTTCAGCTTCGATCACCCCCCACCTGTGGAAAATGGTCCCAGTGTTCAGAATAGCGTCCCGAGGCGCTTGTACTGATCCCCTTCTGAAACCACACAGACCCTTTGTCCTGTCCTGCACCCCCACGCCAAATTCACCACATTTAGTGCTCTGGCCGTGCTGTGTGCTTGCCAAGGGAAAGTGAGAAAGAGATGTATGTAACTTCTATGATTCAAGACCATGAGTGCACACACAATACTGACTCTGTGTATTGTTTCTTGTGCTTTGGCTGATGTACCTTGAGGGCCAGCTCCTACACACGGCAGAGCACCTCTGTCAGATAAGGAGGCGAACGAGATGGAGTAAGGACCACATGTTTCACAAATTGTTGTAATCGTCAGATCAGGCCAATAGTGAGCACAGAGCGTGGAGAGAGACAAGAAACAAGAAACTAGAAATGGATAGCCAGGCGAGGAGACAGGAAGGAGCGGAAAATAAAGCTCATGGAGGAGCGAACGGTGATGCTGAGGTCCCTGATTGCGCTACAGGTGGAACACATACAGCCCTCCCGCAGCCCATACAGGGGAGCTGGTTTATAGAATCTCCTTTGAATGCCTGATTGGCATTCAGTCCCTCAGCACTGCTTCATTTCTCTACTCTATCCACTGTATGAGATCTAAGCAGGAATTAACAGCTATCTGTTGGCAATGAGTGCAGACCCCTGTCATAGCTACATTTCACACTATACAGTAGAAGGCAGAATGTGATCAAAAGCCTCTGAAAAATTCCTTTATTTATTGAAAAATGCAATACCTGAAGCATGAAAAATAAAGTATATCAAAACTTTCCACACACAAATTGTTTTACCTTTGTGATGAGAAAAATGAAGCAGCATGAGAATTTTCTGCCCAAAATGGGTCATTTTTTTAGGAAGCGCCTGAAAACATAGCACGGAATAAATGTGCTTTCTCATCCACAACAGTAGCATTATTATTGCCACCCTATAATATTGAACAGCTCTATTTATAGACTAACCTTATGCTGTCTCTAAGCTACAAACACTGAACATGCTGATAGTGACACTGTAGGTTTTTCTAAATTCATAGTTTAAAATAACTACAAAATTTGAGATGACTGACCTAAGCATGCTCATTTCTCCTCATGCCTTTAATCACAGCAGGGATGCAGTTCCAAGTAGAGAGCAATGCTGAAAAAACGCTACCTTTAGTAGTCTTCTCTCTTGGTCTGGAAAGATTTTCTTTTTAATAGCAAAATTCACTGTGTGTTTGAAGCAATGTTTAGGAAAGGTGTCCAGGACAGATTTCCGCCTACCCAAAGCCAATCCTCCTTACGAGAAGGAAAAGCAATTATGATACAAGTCCAAGGAAATATGGGCAAAAGCAAAGAAACAGAAAAGAAGGAAGGGAAATGCTACAGCAAGCCCTCCCCCAAGAAGTACTTGATATTTACAGTAAATAAACTGTCAGTATGAATTTGGGAAATTAACATACTTCAGCTAAAATATAACACAACAGAGCAATTGTGCAAAATCTCAAGTCTGATGCATCCTAATTCATCAACTCCTCTACATATAAACTAGTAATGGAGGCTCAAAACCTCTATTTCTCAAGGATTTAACTGACTGGGATAAATATTGCAAACCAGTCTCTCTCAGTGATTGAGAAGTGGCACAGGTTCTTGCATTGCTGATAGATTAGGGTAATATTAGCTGCAGCACCTTCCTATTTAGGGCTCTGGCGGTGTATGCACAGCCTAGCCCAAAAGAGGGATACCAGGGGGTATAAGGACACCGCTGTTAAATCCACTTATCCGTCTCTGACTTTGCCACCCCGGGGTCTATGGACCAGCATAAAGGTAATAGCCCTGGTGCCCAGGAAGAATGGCCTAGTGGCCAGAGTCAATAGAGCTACCCTTCAATACAGGACAGCATGGGCTAGTAGCCAGAGTCAATAGCGTGGCCCTCTGGTGCAGGGCAGCGTGGCCTAGTAGCCAGCACCTGAGGGGCCATCAGCAAGGGTGGCTGGTGGCCCAGGTAGAGGGGTCCAGGCCCAATCAACTCCACCGGGCCCTGACCCAGGGCCCTGGCAGTGGCAGAGCAGTCCATCACTGGCTCAACAGGGAATCCCACTGAAACACACTGAGTTTATCTGGGTGGGAGATACCACTCTATCACCCTCCCTGGGTCACTTCCTACCGTTGTCTCTGGCATGGCAGTCCATGAGGCTTTGGGGTGTCCAGGGTCCGCCGCACCAGTCACTTTCTGAGGCTCCACTGGTCGCAGGGGTCCAAGCCGACCCTTTGGGCCTCCAATCTCTGCAAGCAGGGGCCATAGCCACTCCTCAGTAGGAGCGCACAGGTCCTTCCCCTCCTGTATCCAGCCCCGAATGATCTGGGCTTCCTCCCTTTATACTGCTGCAACATCTGGAGCATGCCTAGTGCAGCTTAGGGGGCAGGACTTCTGCTGTCCATAATGTGGGTTTAACCCTGTCTTGGCTAGTGTGGGGTATACACACCCCGTCACAAATCCAGTCCATCATTTTAACCTTCCTTCTTCACTAATCTTTCCTAGATTTGTTCATATGTGCATGTGTGTTTGATGAGGTGAGGGGAAGGAACTATATTTACAGTATATGAATAATAATAGAAAGAAATATTCTTTCATCACATTTAGAGCAGAGAGACAAAAACTGGGGGAGGAAAGTTGGTTGAGATTTGTCATAAACTAAAGCAAACTGAAACCTAAAGAGAAAGTGACTCAATGGTTTACAAGAAAGGAGGACAGGAGACATAGAGCATCACAGGCAAAATAATTACCTCCCCTTAAGTATTTAATAAAAGAGGCCAACCCTGAAGTAATGTAAGACAGTAGCAGAGGAGTTGGTTGATAAGCAATGGGTAGGGTGGACAGAGATCAAGCACAGTTAAAAGCACTTGCTCATGTTTTTGGATACTTATTTTATTAAGGAAGTGTCAGGCTAATATAAAGGATTTGCAGGAGGCTTTTGCTTTCAGTTCTGCAGGGACAAGACAAGTATCAGAGAAGATAACACCACTTTGGTCGTAAAACCATATTTATTACACCTTAGTGTATGTGGAAAGCAGCTTTTATAACTTCTCTCTTGCTTTAATTTTGTATGCTATTTTCTTTTATGCTATTTTTAGAATGCATACAGGCATTGGTTAATATATGTACTTTGTAAAGTATGTACAACTTGCAGCTAAAGACTTGTATTAGACATACTATAAACAAGTCATAAATATAAGGACCATTTCGGCCAAAAGGTGGACAAACCTCACAATTGTCTTCTCAGAGAACAAGACACAATCTTATCTCAAGAAAACAAAGTATGTTTTAGAAAAAGAGTCCTGACTTTAAAAGAAGGTAAGGATGTTCTGCTTAGGAACAAAGAAGAATGAGGGGAAGTGTTGCTAGAGTTATAAAACAAAAAGTCATGAAATTGTATTTTCCTTTGGGGGCGGGGGGAGAACTGTTTCAAAAGCACCGCAAAGAGCTAGAGAAATATTGAACAGAATTTATTTTATAAGCAATTTAAAGTCTTCGAACTTTAAGAAAAATATTCATGGCTGGAAAATTTCACAGAAAATGTTGGTTACTTCTATCCAACTCAGGTTTCCTCTCAATGGTGCAAACCTCGGTTGTTACTTAAATATTTGAGACAGTAAGTTTCTTTGAAAATATGTATTTGAAAATATTTTATCTAAATGCAAAGCTTCTAATGTAATATCTTCCAAATATCATTACTATGTAAATGATAAGATACTTCATGTACAAACATGAACTCCAGTGGACTTTGTTAGACTGGTTACTGTTACAAGAAACCCTTAGAGTTGGAATATTTATATTAGTTATCTGACAACGCTTAAGCAATTTCTTTACCAAACGCTGAAAGAGAAGAGCCACTCTCCAAAATTTGTTCAGAGAAGAAAATGCCTTCTTGAATAGCTATTTAAATTTAAAGATACTAAATTAAGTTGTAAAAATGACTAGTTTGATAACTGAAAACTTTTACATCTGACATAAGTATGTTTGCACATACTGGAAACAGAATTTCAACTCCAATCAAACCCTTATGGAATTAAGGGAATATTTCAGAAAATTGATTAAATAAAAGAAAGTTGAAACTCTAAGATGTTTTGAGAATTTCCTACCACAAACGTAATATAACCATCAAATTGAGGAAAAAATTACAACTCTATTGCACATGAATTAATAGACTACATAGTCATGGGTTTAAGACATTACTAAAACCAACCCAAGAAGGCATGATCCTTTCATTGGCTCAACAGCTCATTTGAATCCAACCAAGCCTAAGGGTACATCCAAGCAATCGATTTTTCGGGGATCGATATATCGCGTCTCATCTAGACACGATATATCGATTCCCAAACACGCTCCTGTCGACTCCGGAATTCCACCAAAGCGAGCGGCGGTAGCGGAGTCGACACGGGGAGCGTGCCGTGGGGACCCGAGGTAAATCGATCTAAGATACTTCGATTCACGTAGCTGAAGTTGCGTATCTTAGATCGATACCCCCCCAGTGTAGCCCAGCCCTAACAGAGGTATGTTTTCCTCCTTCCATGAAATTAGAAGAAAGAGAAGGGTATACAACCAGGGCCAGCTTTAGGCCTATTCCACCAATTCCCCCGAATCAGGCCCCGCGCCTAGGAGGGCCCTGCACCCAGTGAGAATCCCTTCCCTGGCTAGAGGCACCTTTTTAATTTTTACTCACCTGGTGGCACTTCAGGTCTTTGGTGGCACTTCAGCGGCAGGTCCTTCAGTGCCACTAAAGACCTGGAGTGAGTGAAGGACCCACCGCTGAAGACTCGGAGCACCGCTCGGTGAATACAAGCCACATATGTTTTTTTACATTTTTTTTTTAAAGTCATCCCTGCCGGGCCCCATCGAAACTGTTCGAATTGGGGCCCACACTTCCTAAAGCCGGCCCTGTATATAACTCTGAATTAAACTAATCTTGGCTCCCTTCCCCATCTCTACATCACATTCTGTTAATCTCTTCTCTACAAGCAAGACAGTAAGAAAAAAAACACAGCCAGAGAGCATCAGAAAGAACAACCTTCAAGTTTATATGATCACATAATCAATATCAGAGTGGTGGCCGGGTTAGTCTGTATCCACAAAAACAATGAGAAGTCCAGTGGCACCTTAAAGACTAACAGATTTATTGGGGCATAAGCTTTCATGAGTAAAAAACGCACTTCTTCAGATGCATAGAGTGAAAATTACAGCTGCAGGCAGCATATTTATGCCTGCAGATGTAATTTTCACTCCATGCATCTGAAGAACGACTCCTTGTTGTTTTTACATAACCAATACTTCAACATGGATTTCTGAGATGAATTGTAAAGCACAGCCAAGGCATTAAAATGTATTTTTTTCTTTTAACTTGATATTGAAATGCTATTATATCTTAAAATATTAACAACTTCTCTTGTTAAATATGAAATTTTGTAGACCAAGTATTACTGGAGAGAAGAAATAAATTAGAGATGGTAAACAAAAAGAATTGGTGGGATTTAATTTGAATTTAAGATTCCTGATATTAATTAATTTGCGAGCCTCAAAAAAACCCTTATTTAAATAATTTCTTTTGTTTTACAGGATTTAAAATTCCTCACCATCACCCATTTATCAACCATTTATTTTATTCCTGAGAATCAAAATTCTTTTGCCCATCTATGAACTGTTTTAGTTATCTAAGTTACACTAACACAGAACTCGCTACCAATTTTGAGGTACAGTGAAACCCCGCTATAACGTGATGTTTGGGGTCCAAAAACTTCCATCGCGATAAATCCAGGGTCACGGTATAGCAGGGTTTCAAACCAGTCAGTTTGTCAGTGGTCCCCAACGCGGTGCATTGATGTGCGCCGCCTAGTGCCCCTAGTGCCCAGCTGGGGAGAGAAGCCGCGGCCCCGCGCCTGTCGGGCACAGAGAACTCCGAGGCTGCGGGCGCCGTGCTCTCTGTCCCCGGCAGGTGCGGGGACGCGGCTTCTCTCTGGCTTCAAGAGGAGCCGCAGACCTGCACCTGCCAGGGACAGAGAGCACCGGCGCCCGCAGCCTCGGAGATCTCTGTCCCCGGCAGGCGCGGGCCTGCAGCTTCTCTCCCCTGCCATGATGTTGGGGACCACTGGTATAGTTCATCGCTTCTCGGCCTCATGGCTAAGAGGGGTGAAAACATTATCTAAGTTGTATCTGCCTTAAAGGGGAGCCAACCTATAATCGCATTAGATGCGATTTCGCGTTATGGCGGGGTGTGTTATTGCGAGGTTTGACTCTATATACTTTGGTCTTAATTTACCCAAAAAAGAGCAGGCCCACTCTTAAAGGTTTAATCCAGTGGTGGGCAACCTGTGGCCCATCAGGGTAATCCACTGGTGGGCCGCCAGACAGTTTGTTTACATTCTCCCGGCCACCCGCAGCTCTCAGTGGCTGTGGTTCACCATTCCCAGACAATAAGATCCGCAGGAAGCGGCGGCCAGCACATCCCTGTGGGCTGCAGGTTGCGCACCACTGATTTAGTGCTTGTTGCAGGGTATCAGCATGCTCTGTGGTAATAGCTAGAGTTGATTTCAGGTTCAATTTCCACAAGGGATTTTCTAATTTCTAATTTAAAAACAAATTAAAGTGTAATCTTAACTTTAAAAATAATTTAAAGGTTGGCAGATTATGCACACACACCTTCAAAGCAAAGGAGGCAGATCTAGAAAGGTAAGGGCATCTCACTGTCAGAGGAGGGAAATAGTTTGGGGCATGGAACTCTTCTCATTGGGAGTTGGAGTTCATTCTAATTTGGGGGCATTTAACATTCACTTTGAAGAGATGCAAAAGACTACACAAGATGCAAGGTGCAAGAAAGCCAGGCAATGCCAGACCTATGAGATGGGTCAAGCTGTACTACCCTCACTCCTAGAGCTCACTGGGCACACACAGCGATCTGTGCTTGATACAAGCGGGCAAGAACCGTGTTGAATCAGGCCCAGAGACACAGTTTGGAGGGCTGGGACTGTTACAGTTACACACAATATGTTAGCCCTGCTAACAACGGTAGCGCTGCCTTTTGATCACAATAAGCACATGCAGACAATGCTGGTAGCATGATCTACAAACAAACATGAGTGGTCTCCTATTTCCCCCTATTGTGAATTCTAAGAACAGCTGTCTCTCATTCCATACACCTACATTTTTTTTAATTTTTATTTAGCTGTGCAGAAAAAAAACTAGATGTCTTTATGAATGCTTTATAAAATAAAAAACTAAAATGACTAACTACATTTTCTCCATCAATGTAAGAGAAATCATCTGAATTACAGTAATTCCACCAATAAGGATTGTTGCAATTTTCCCCAATCCAAAAAGGTATGCGTAGGGGGGCTGAGGAGAAGTACAAAAAGTTTTATGAAATGAAATGAAATACACTATGCAAGTCACTCTGCAACCAAATTTATTCTTCAAAACAAAGACACACATTGTCCAAAATACAAATCTTGCCAAGTAAAACAAGAACTGAGTCCCCAATCTACTAATTAATGATACACCTGTCTCTCTTGTATCTGCCTTTAGATATTGATACACTTTTACCATCTTTTCAATATCCAATGACAATTAATTCCACCTACTAATCACACCTACCTCTCCAATCACCAGTGACTCCTCTAGACAGTTCTGTAGCTTTCTTACTACATATACCAAAAACGTCAAGTACTTACATCACTTCCCTTTTACATTTTAGTAACTAACATTTTCATTCACAAATTAAAATACTTTAAAGTGACTTTCAAATATGTTATATTCAAATAATTCAGAGTAATATCAAAAAGTTAAAGAAATGGGAGGGGGAAAATACACAGCCTACCCAACCCCACCCATCCTCACCAAGACTCAACCAGTCCATTTTTCTTCTGGGTGTGAGAAAAAACAAATTTTTCATAACTCTACCACCACCTAATAACTCTTATCATGTGTTTTATTTTATAAGACAAAAAACACCAAAAGGCAATTCAAAGACAAAAAACAACATAACAAATTAACAGGAAAAAATGCATCAGGAACATCAAAGACATAAGAGAAGCCCACAAAAGCAAAGAAAATAAAAGCTATGGATTAGATCAACACGTAGGTCCAATGTATATTTTTCAACATTATTAGTAAAAAGGATGTTGTAAATAAGTACAAAGAGAAATTTCCTTACATCAGTGAATTGGTTTTACAATCTACTGTCCTTGCAGTGTAGCTTTTCTTTTATCTCAATCAATATCTACATGCAACTGTTTTAGTGTACATGAATTCTGTATTAAGGCTCCATTTGCTGATGCTATACTCCAATTCTTTCACTATAGCCTATAGGGATATTACTGTGTTAGTTTTTAGATGCTAAAAATAACACAAACGTCAATCCAAGGACAAAGTTGGAAGGAAACATGCATTAATGTAACCAAAGAAGAATATACTTAACTTTTTGCTATTAAGCAAAGATGAAAATAACTTTGTCAACACATAGCCCGGTGTAAACTAAAACTATGGAGAAAGCCCCGTCATGAATCAATATCCATCATGCTTTACATTTTTTAAAGGCTTGCTCTGTCCTTCATGAAAAACTGCCAATGTTTCCCTTTAGACCACTCTTTCCAGTACCCACAGTAAGGAGTTCTCCTTCTAGATAAGGTGTTAATGTAGCCCTTCAACAGAACAACCATAGGCCCTACTCAGTTGGGAGTTATCTGAGACCCCACCCATTACAATTCTCACACTCCATGCTGAACCCCCTACTTTAGACCTCAATCCCTGTTACCCAACACAAACTAGAGGAGTTAAGAGTGCAGCATGACATCTCTTCTCCAGAGATTAAATCCTGGCTCCAATGGCAAAACTTCCATTGACTTCAATAGGGTCAGGATTTCACTTCTAATGATCCAGGCGGTGAAGGACGCAAACTCAGATAACAGCAAGATACTGGGTGTGATACTACAAGACTACCACGTTGGCCCCAAATGTGAAATACAAATATAAAAGTTTCTACTTGCTATACATAGCTGTATTCTTCCATCAATGATCAAGTAAGCAAGTCACCAATTTAAATTTTCAGTGCATTGATAAATGTTAGATCTCTTTTTGTGTTCCCTGAAAAATAAATAAAGCCAGAAATCTTATTTGCACTGACATTTACTCTGAATGAAAACAAAAGCAAATAATTCTCAAATTAAAAGGATTTTTCTTTGTTAACTCTTGGGTTTAAGTGGCACCTTCACCAATGTTAAAATGAAAGGATGTATGGACCAAGTCCTGGGAGAGAGAGATTAAAAAAGAGAAAGAAGGAACCTTCCCAAAATATAAAATACTCATTCATTAAAAAGGTAACATCTTTAATTAGCCTCAATTCAGATTTAAAGTACTATCCATAAAGCAGATATGATTTTGCCCCATACAAATGAGTGTTTATCAAAGCCATACCTGCAGCTCATATTGATAAATCCTGCCTCTGAAATAGAGATATTCTTAAAGAAATACCCATACTGCTTTGTATTCAAAGCTATAATAGCTCTGCATATGGAAAGAGAAAAAGTACTTGTGACGGGCTGTATTACAGAACCCCCCCGGGAGCTGCCAACTGATGTGCCAAGACAATCTCTGCTCCTGTTTTCCCTGTCAGCTCAGGACTCCATCACCCTGACTTCCTGAGCCAGACACTCCCATCTGCTCCAACACAGACCCAGGGTCTGAATTACCTGCCCCAAAGCTGCAGGTTTACCTGAAAAGAGCTCACAGAAGCGCGCTTGCTTTTAGCACTCGGATGCCCAACTCCCAATGGGGTCTAAACCCAAATAAATCCGTTTTACCTTGTATAAATCTTATGCAGGGTAAACTCAAGAATTGTTCGCCCTCTATAACACTGATAGAGAGATATGCACAGTTGTTTACTCCCCCAGGTATTAATACATACACTGAGTTAATTAATAAGTAAAAAGTGATTTTATTAAATACAGAAAGTAGGACTTAAGTGGTTCCAAGTAGTAACAGACAGAACAAAGTAAGTCACCAAGCAAAATAAAATAAAATGTGCAAATCTATGTCTAATCAAACTGAATACAGATAATCTCACCCTCAGAGATGCTTCAGTAAGTTTTTTCCTCAGACTGGACACCTTCCAGACCTGGGCACAATTTTTTCCCCTGGTACAGCTCTTGTTCCAGCTCAGGTGATAGCTAGGGGATCCTTCATGAGGCTCTTCTCCTCTCCCTCTTCGTTCTCTTCCACACCTTTATATATCTTTTGCATAAGGCGGGAATCCTCTTGTCCCTCTGAGTTCCCACCTCTTCCTTCTCAGTGGAAAGACACCAGGTTAAAGATGGATTCCAGTTCGGATGACATGATCCTATGTCACTGCAAGACTTCATTATCCACTTGCCAGCATACACGTATACAGGAAGGCTTACAGGTAAAACACATCCATTTGCAGACAATGGTCCTAGTTAATGGGAGTCATCAAGATTCCAAACCACCATTAATGGCCCACACTTTACATAATTAATTACAATAGGCCCTCAGAGTTATATTTCATATTTCTAGTTTCAGATACAAGAGTGGTACATTTATACAAATAGGATGATTACACTCAGTAAATTCTAAGCTTTGCAATTATACCTTATGAGACCTTTTGCATGAAGCATATCTCAGTTACATTATATTCAAGTCTTATTAAATTTTTATAAAACCATATAGACTGCACGACGTCACAGTACCATCATCAACTTCAGTGACTCACTCTGGAGACACTGAGCAGCTCAGATTAAAGCTGCTAACACTGAAGGTTTTAGAAGGGTAACGGGCATGATGCCCACTTTAATTATTCCTTTAAAACATAAATTAAGTAAGGGGAAATAATGTTTCTATGCATATAATCTGCATGAAGCTAACTAATTCTGAATCTGACTGCAAATATTAGGCAGAAGGGAGAACACACTGCTGTCAAATTTATAGGGCCTGATTCTCCATTGTCTTGCAGATTGTCTCATCAGCCACATGAAGGCAAAGGGAACATGACGTGTGTCTAAATTTTAGTACTTGTGTTAATGAGAGGACAATTCTGCTTTGGTAGAGTTTTACATCTGCTTTGTACAGGTGTAAATAACCACCTACTCCATGGAGTTTCTGCTGCATGCTCTCTTTTAAAAGGTAGGGTTTGAGGCCCTGCAGGACAAGCAAAAGGCAAAGCCACTAATCCCCATGAAACCCAAAGATTCATGAACACATCCCATGGATCCCAGGGTCTCCACATGTAGAACATGACTAACTCAGCCATGCTCCCATAGACTTCCCTGTGTGTGCAAAGGGGTGCAATTGTGGAGTAGCTAGATGTCTTTTTACTCAGCTGTCCACCAGATTTAAATGGAAGCCTCCTTCCACACTCCATGATCCTTCCTTCCCTGCTCCATTCCCAGTTTCCTGCTCTCATCATAGAAGATTACGGTTGGAAGGGACCTCAGAAGGTCATCCAGTCTAGTCCTCTGCTCAAAGCAGGACCAATCCCCAGATTTTACCCCAGTTCCCTAAATGGCCCCCTCAAGGACTGAACTCACAACCCTGGGTTTAGCAGGCCAATACTCAAACCACTGAGCTATCCCTCCCCCTCTCTTCTCTTCCCATTCATCAGCAGAATGCATTAGGCCCAAAATCACCAGAGCTGGAATGTGCATTTTTAAGTAGTTGGACTACTCCCTCTGTCCAGCTCATTTTTATAAATTATTTGAAAAGTTATTATTACTTTCAGAAAGTGTTAATTGCACTTTCATGCTTATTTTGCAGCATAATATTTCGTTCATAGATTAGGGTGAGCATTCAACAAATTACTGAGATTAAAAGTGGCAAAGTATTATAATTAGTGAAAGGTGAGAGTAATGAATACAACAGGTATCAATCTGTGCAATAAAAAGTATGCTTTTTCTCAAATGGTTTTGTCTTCACCACAGAACTGCCACACAATCACAGCTCTTCATATTGTGGATTAGTGTACAATTACTGAGAACTAAATTTGGAGCAAGTGATCTCTTTATGGATAAAAATCAGTCCAGTATTGTACACACAGTATGTATGTGAGTCTGTGCTCATTTAAAGCCTTCTTAATACCATTACGTAGTTGCATAATGATACAATATTTATGTACCAATATACATAATATATGCTGTGAGGTATACGATAATAAGGGAATTGGATGAATTTGCTGTTGTAATAAATCACATTTTAAATCTGATAGAAGTCTTCTCTTTTAAAAATGCACATTTCATAAAATGCCTTCATTATCATTTTACACTAACTTTTGCAGCAATAAATTCCAAAGTAGTGTTTTTTTAGTATTACATGATTACAATAGTTTAGTTGATTATGGCCAATGAAGAGAATGGTTAGAACACTAAAGAGTAAATCAATTCAACAACAAATCATTATTTTAAATAACTACTGGAACCTGAAGGTATGCCTCTATCTATCTGTTTCCTGACTAGGGACTAAAATGCATTAAGAAGTTATTTCACTTGGCAACTTAATTACCTGTACTTACAGAAAAAAACTTGTTTGCAACAGAAATAGGTAATGGAATGTAGCACTGCAGTTTACATTACTTATATTTTAGAAGCAGCACAGAGTCCTGTGGCACTTTATAGACTAACAGATGTATTGGAGCATGAGCTTTTGTGGGTGAATACCCACTTTGTTGGATGCATGTAGTGGAAATTTCCAGAGGCAGGTATATATATGCAAGCAAGAATCAGGAACCAATCCATGCAACAAAACTCGATGTCAACTCTGCCCACATATCTACACCAGCGACACCATCACAGGACCTAACCAGATCAGCCACAGCATCACTGGTTCATTCACCTGTACGTCCACCAATGTAATACATGCCATCATATGCCAGCAATGCCCCTCTGCCATGTACATCGGCCAAACTGGACAGTCCCTACGTAAAAGGATAAATGGACACAAATCAGATATTAGGAATGGCAATATACAAAAACCTGCAGGAAAACACTTCAATCTCCCTGGACACACAATAGCAAATTTAAAGGTAGCCATCCTGCAGCAAAAAAACTTCAGGACCAGACTTCAAAGAGAAACTGCTGAGCTTCAGTTCATCTGCAAATTTGACACCATCAGCTCAGGATTAAACAAAGACTGTGAATGGCTTGCCAACTACAAAAGCAGTTTCTCCTCCCTTGGTCTTCACACCTCAACTGCTAGAAGAGGGCCTCATCCTCCCTGACTGAACTAACCTCGTTATCTCTAGCCTGATTCTTGCTTGCATATATATACACCGGTCTCTGGAAATTTCCACTACATGCATCCAATGAAAGGAGTATTCACCCACGAAAGCTCATGCTCCATTACATCTGGTCGTCTATAAGGTGCCACAGCACTCTTTGCTGCTTTTATAGATCCAGACTAACACAGCTACCCCTCTGATACTTATATTTTAGAGATCTCTTTAATTATCCAGGTTCTATAGCTTCTATTATTTGAGGGGGAGAAGACAGATGATTATGCACCTGTTTCCTTAAACTTTTTACAGCCATTACTAAACAATGGACCAAAGCCATTCCTGGTGTAACTCCATTTATTAACTTTACTTTCTATAAAAAGTGATCATGTATTCGTGTTGATGACAATGATATTTAACAAAGCACTGTTACAGCATCATACTCTTACTTCAATGTTTAGGTTTTTTTTGTTAACCTTTATTATGTAGCTTCACAATAATCATTATGGTGCTGTAAACTCTTTGAGGAAGAGAAAGTCTTTTTGCTCTGTTTGTATAGTGCCTACTACTACGGGCTCCTGATCCATGACTGAACTGCCTAGGTGTTATCACAGTACAAGTAATTGATGATAATGTTCCATTTTATCTGTTTGCTATGGACAAATCTACAAGTCAGAACCTAACTGAAGATGGCTGATACTAAATCAGCCTTTTCTGGCTTGCCATTTATTCCATAAGTCACTGAACATGTAACACAGCTGTGTATACTATATTTAGGACCACAACAATTATCCCCACCTCAGTCAGTGAAGTGAAGGGTGAACATTCAGAAACATGGCAACAGAGGAAAGCAAAGAAAAAGAATTGTATTAAAAAAAATGACGAGAGTAAAAAGATGGTTTAAGACATTTGTTATTCGATATGGAGTGTTTCTTCTCTAGGTTACGGGCTCACATCTGGACTAGGTTAACAGTAAGTAAAAATTCATGGCACCTACCAGCTGGTTGTTGATCTCACTCAGTCCATTTCCCAGTCCATATCACTCAAACCACCACAAAAATGGACACTAATAAATGCTATTTCAGGCATTGTCAAAAGATATTACAGTACGAAGAATAATGTGCTTGAGAATGACCTAACCTTTTACCCATTAGAAGTGGCCTGAGTGGAGGGACATAAGCAAGGCAACATGGGTAGGTGTGTACTGTGGATAAACAGAACTTCAGTATCTCAGGATGTTAATGTGGTACCTTTTAAGAGGACTATATTTTCTTTAATAGTTTTCTACTTTCCACACAAGAGAAAGACAGTCTTCTACTATAGTTTATTTAATATGCTGCTGCTGCTTCTTTTCTCCTTTAGTTTCTTGTTGTCTTAACAGGTATCCAATTATTCAGTATCCAACAATAGTAGCACAGCATAGAAATACAATTGTTTGCAGAAAGCTATGTGAAATATTCAAATGTAATATGATACTGCTTTCTTAAAAGAGAAATGTATTCTTACATAAAATTATGGTTTCTCAAACTAAGTCACCAATCTAGAGGATACTTCTGGGTCTGGTCTGCACACATTGCAGAATGAGATAGCAGCCTGAAGAATTTTGACCCCCATACTCAGTTTGTAGGCAGGAAGTGGTTCAATCCCAGCATCTTCCAAAACCAATACTGTTTGAAACACACATTAAGGTGTGGACAGGTCTGAAGCATAACTGAGAGATGAATGGGTCACAAACAGTAAGGTGTGATAATATGTTTCTGAATTAAGATGCACTGAACAGTGTTGCCAACTCATGATTTTATCCTGGGTCTCAATATTTGATGCTTTAAGTGCCAACTGTTGGAGCCATGTTATTACGTGAGAATCTCTGTTTCATTTTTTCATCTCCCCGACCGCTCCTTTCCCCCGCCCTTCCTTTTATTAAGTTAAGAGAAAAAGAAAAGTTTCTCACTCTCATGGTTAGAGAGAAAAGCTGGAAAATGTGAACCCTAAAGGTTCAAAAAACATAAAGCAAAATATAAAGGACCCAAAATTTACTTTTTTAATCTTCATTTATAAGGGGGGGCTGACTCATGATTTTTCAATGATTTGTAATTAGAGTAATAATTGATAGTAATACTGATGTAAGATCACATTATGCTACTGCAGAATGTTTACATTAGGGAGTGCAGAGAATTAAAGTAAATAAGGCCATAGCTAAAGTTGCAGTTGAGTCCCTATTTTAAGCACATTTTGCCACATACTGTCCCCTGCCCTACAAGACCCATTTTTTAAAAAGAAAAAAAAATCAGCTTCAAAATGAGTAAGTTACATTTGGGATCGAGTAGAATTTTTTTACCTAACTGAAAGTGAATTAAACAAAGGGGTCTCTGTTTTCTGATTTCATCACTAATTAACATAAGAATGGTCATACTGGGTCAGACAAATGGTCCATCTAGCCAGGTATCCTGTCATCCAACAGTAACAAATTCCAGATGCTTCAAAGGGAGTGAATAGAACAGGACAAATATCAAGTGATCCATCCCTGGCTGTCCAGTTCCAGCATCTGGCAGTCAGAGGCTTAGGGACTCCCAGAAAATGGGGTTGCATCACTATACATCTTTGCTAATAGCCACTGATGATTTATTTATTTAATTTTGCCAACTTTATAGCAAAAAAATGGAAAGGAGAAAGATAAACCTACTTTACTGGACTCATCTGGTTGAGATCCAGTGCACAAAACCAAAGATTAGTTGATTACATTCAAATTATAAAACTGATTAATATTGTAACACTAATGTAAAAATAGCTCATTGCGCCCAACAAGCTTGAACGGGCCCTGCTAGTGTCTGCAGAGAAAAGGTTGGAGAGCATCCCCATAACAAACCTCTTAAGCTTTGAAGGGAGGGAGAATTAGGGGACCCCAAAGAACTGCATAATGCTTATGGAGATCCCATTAGCCTCCCAATGCCTGCAGTTTGGATTTTGAAAGGTCCCTTCTACACTGCCCCCAAGCCAGTTTGCTAAGAGTCAAAATTAACATGAAGCTCACAAGCCTCCAAACATTGTGGCTGGGAAGGCCCTGACCAGCCTCTTAAGTTTTGACAGATTGGATGCACTTGTACAGGTGTTGTGAACTTCCCTAGCATATTCAGAAATGGGCTCCCCTCATGTGGGCCTCAGGAGGTGCACAGGAATGAGAGGAGCCATGCCCTACCACATACACTTTGCTTTCTCAAGTCTCTTCCCCATCCTGGAGACCTAATAAGGTGACCAAAAAGGGATCCCTTCTCCTGTACAGTTCCGAAGATTATCAGGAGTGGGAGTCAGCAAGAAGAAGGAAAATGAACCTCTGTACCTCAGTACCTGCTTTCCCTACTCCCATTTTAGGACTATTAAAAACACTAAGGGACTTCCAGACAAAAAAAGTTAAGATGAAGTTAAGGCAGAGCATACACATATATGTCTAAATCTCCCTATAATAATGTGGTAGTTTGTAAAACTATTCCATTAAAAAGCAAGGAAATTCAAAGTTAAGGTTGGACTTACAAGAAACCCAGACATCTGAAAGGACAGACATACATGGAGATGATACCCTAACTACTTTATCTCTGACTTTGTAGCAATGCACTTCAAAACAACTAAAAACGTATACTACCTTATCCATCCATAATAGAGACCTTCATCTTATCAGTGACTATAGGAACAAGAATGCCTTATTATTAATCAATGATTGTACCAACTGTGGTCTTCTTTAAGACAACCCACAAGAAAAAGAATACTCTGCTATTTTTTCAATCAGTAATTTATTCATTCATTCCTTTTTAAGAGCCTGATCCAAAGCCTTTTGTGTATCCTATTTTACAGTATAGATTAAATCAAAGATTCACATTTAATGAGAAATTGTGACTTAATCCTGGAGACAATAACTACTGGTAGTAAGCACTGTGTTCAGTAGAATGCATTAAGCTTCCACATCTTATCCTAAATATTTACTATGTCTTTCACTCCTAGCAAATATAAAGATCTTAGAAAAAAACATTCATATATAACAGATTACAAGATGATTTATTATCCCATCATTTGTGACTTGTTCATCTTTCTCAGCTTCAGACATGGCCAGAGATTATTCTGTGTTTCCAATTCTAACATCACTGGCTTTGGAAGATGTTGGGAGTCAACCACGTCCAGCCTACTAGTTGAGCATGGGCTCCAAAATTCTTCAGGCTGCTTGCCTCTGTCCGCGCTGCTAGCAGATTGGACCCAGTAGCATCTTCTAGACTAGTGATGTCCTTATTATTTGTGTTACTTTACCATGCAGGAGCCCTGATCCTGAACCCCATTGCACTAGCAGTGTGAGAATCCATAGTTACAGGTAAGAATACACTTATTTCAGAAACATCTAGAATAACTTATATTATTTTCTGAAAACAATTTTATTTCTCTGCTCTGCTATATTTTTAATAGTGCATCATTGTCTAATGTGTCCTACCTCTGCAAATAATACTTTCAGCAGCTGCTATAACAAACATGAAGTTGCTGACAATACCCTTGTTTGCAATGTGGCAGAGACCCTGGTAGAAAAACAGCCTTCTGTCTTTGTCCTATGAAGTGCTATTTTGAGTCTATTTCATTCCTGGAGGAAACCTTTACCCTGGATAAAGCATCTTGTACAGTCATTCTGCACATTTTCATATATATTCTCTAGAATCCATATTTTCCCCCCCTTCCCTTGAGAAGGAATTTCTGATCTCCTAACAGTGCTGCTTTGTTCATAATTAATATTAGTAGAGATGTCCAGGTACGTAAAATCAAGAATAGCTTTGGGTAGGCAAGAAATACAGTATCAAGCTGTAGTTTTTTGTATAAGGAACAACAGTGCCCAAATTAGGTTTTTACTGTGCAAATACATATCAAAGATACACACACAAAAGTCTCACATTAGTTTGGTGGAATCTAATAATATATATTTGAACTCAGGCATCAAATATTTGAATTTAGGTTATCAGGTATATTACTTAAACTGATGTGCAGTTTAAGACCATATGAATTACAAAAAGATTTACTGATGACAGATGTTGATTCACCAGCAGGAAGCTGAAAAAGAAATTCTCTTGCATGGATTTCATTTGTTCTAAATTTGAGCATTCACTAAATGCTACTGCCAAGAAATGACCTCACGGTAACCTCACCCTTCTCTGCAGAGACCTAGCTGGGCACTCTAATATAACTTACACAAGCTATTTTTAAATGGATTTCCTCCCACACACACACACACATCAGTAATGAGTAAATTTTATTCTGAAAACCAGCTGATTTGTTAAAAATACAATATGCTCACAGACAAAAAGATGTGCTTGCTCATCATTCTTCAGATGAAATGACAATCCTTAGATGTTCTAACATAAATTATTAAATCAGCTGCATTTATGAAGTTCTTCATAACAACCTACACTGACCAGAAGCATATGCTGCATCCCATTTGGGGCCCAATCCTGAAACCATTACCTGTGCCAATGAGATCAATCATATTATCATGTAAGTCATTATTTGTGAGAGAAAGGTTTACTGGAAGGGGGCCTTCTTTGGAGCATTTTTTACATAAACTGTACTCCAACACTTAACACAGCCAAATAACAGGGAGAGAGAAAGGAAGATATAGTTTAGGCAGAGGCTTCCTCTCCCTTCTCCTCCACCCCCCAAAGGCTAACATTACACCTCCATGGGGAGAAGACCCTACCTGTGCATCACATATAAGCATGAAAGAAGAGAGGGTGACTCTGAGTTCTTTCTATTCTGGGTAACTGAAAGGGCCCCTTCTAGTGTCCTTCCTCCCTGGGACCGACCTCCACCTCCTCCTCCCAGTGGCTCGCAGGGAATGATGCTGAATCACTATCATCAGCTGTTCCTCATCTAGCGTCTCCCTTTGACGCCCATCTCCCCGCAGCAGAGGCTTCGCGCCCCTGCACCTTTGCCAGCACGGGGGAGCTGGAAGGAGGGGAAGGTTTGGGGGTCTATGGGTAGAATAAACCTACCAGGCTGCTACAGCCGCCCCGCGCTGCGCCCGGGAGGGGGTGAAGGGCAGTCGGAAGGGCCTGGCACTCACCGGCTTTCTTGCCTGTACCTTGAGGCTGAGGCGTCAGCCCCACTCCGGGGCTCGCTGCGCTGCACCCGCCCGCCTGCTCTGTGCCGGTGTCTGGGGTCCCTCCCCGGCCAGCAGCACCTGCTCCGGAGCCTGCCAGGGCGAGACGCTGGAGGCACCGGTGGCGGCGGCGGCAGGCGGGGACAGCTGGGCTGCCGGAGCAAACCATTCGCGGGCGGCAGGGGGGGTGCGAGCTGCGGAGGCAGAGACAGGCGCGCCGGGCCGGTGGGTGCGCGAGGCAGCCGGTGGTTGCTCCCAAAGGGGGGGCGACGACTGCGGAGCGGGCCCCGCAGCCTGGACGTGTTTCACCTGCCCCGTCAGCCCGGTGGCGGCGGCCCGGCGGCTGCTCCGCCCTCGGACGCGGAGGACCTAGCAACCAGGGCGCGACGGGCCGCCGGGGAGCGGGGCCGGGGCTCGTCCAGCGCTCACCCCGCCCGGCCTCGCCTCGTCAGAGGCAGCGAGGGGGCGCCGCGCCCTGCCCTGCTGGTTCGCCGCGGGATCCCGCCACACCGGCTCGCGGTACCCGGCTCGGGAGCCCCGCGCCGCACCCCCCCTTCCCCCATCCTAGCGCTGCGGACCCCCCGGCCGCTCCCTACGGATCCCGGAGTAGCTTCCCCCCATCACTGCTCTTCCCCCGGCCCCGAGCGCAAAGCAAAGCAAAACTGACCGGGGGCGGAAGCCTTGCCCTAAGGATCTGATCTGCCTTTAGGTCAGTGGTGCTCACCAGGGGTGCAGGGAGCTCTGAGGGGACGCAGGTGCTGGTGAGGGTTCAGGTAAGCTAGACATGCATGTAGACTTTGTTTTAAAATCATTTTCCCCTCAATACTTTGTTCCTACTGTTAAAGTAAACAATACTTTGTTTCTAATTAGGGTATGTCTACACTACGAAATTAAGTCAATTTTATAGAAGCTGATTTTATACAGTCTATTGCGTATGTCCATTAAGTCGGTGGAGTGCATCCTCACTACCGGGACTAGCATCGACTCACAGAGCGGTGCTATGTGGGTAGTTATCCCACAGTTCCCACAGTCACGGCTGCCCACTGGAATTCTGGGTTAAGCTCCCAATGCCTGATGAGGCAAAAACGTTGTCACCGGTGGGTTGGGGTACATGTTGTCAGCCCCGCCCCCCCTTCTGTGAAAGCAACGGCAGACAATCACTTCCCGCCTTTTTTCCAGGGTCCCCTCTGCTGGACCTACTCAGCCTGCTGCCTGCCTGGACGATCAGGGGTGCCTGAACAAACATGGCTATCCTCCTCTTAGAGCACCGAATGGGAGTGACTCCAGGTCATTCTCTTCTTTAAGTTTCATCTCGTGGAAATTCAATCCTGCCTGGAATATCATGTGAGCGGGAGGCTTCTGCCTCAGGCTGCTCTCCCAGCCGGCATTACCGCGCAGTCGCACCTGCCCCAGCCTGCCCCTTGATCTCATGGCTCATGAAGCCTGGACAGTAGTAAGGAGCAGTTCAACTTGTGGAATGACAAATCCAGAATGAAGAATTGCACTCTTTGGGCCACGTTAAGATTATTTCAGAATCTTAGATAGCATTTAGTCCCTATAAAAGGCTTCATGAAAATCTTCCCCCTGTCCCTAACAAAAATGTTAATTTATCAGAGCAGCTGAAAGGGTAAGGAACCCAGGACTATGACTTAAAGAGAGCTTCCATATTATTTAGCTCATAATTGATATAAGTCAAAGTAAAGTTTCACAGCGCAGTCTGCTCTAAGACAAAATGCAGGGTTGAATCAGAAAAAGGAACAGTGACCTGTTTCCATCCAGGGACATTTCACATGTTAGGTGAACGTGATCACCACTACACTAAGGGGCTTTTGTGTGTTAGGTGAACATGATAACTACTACACTATGGGGCTTTTCTTTTTTTGTCACAAACTTTGCCGAATGCACAGGAATGTTTTCTCTAGCTACAGAAGCTACCTAATGGAATGTCTATATCTATGGCCTTCCTGCTCACAAAGCAGTTATGCCCCCTCCCAAAGCTGACACAGTGCAGAGTTCATGTGACACAGCAACCTGGCTTGGGCAGGATCGCTAGCGAGGCGTGATACTTTTGCCGTTAAGCAAACACAGCAATTCTTTCCTAGCCTCTGCCACTGAGTGCCTCCATGCATTTTGCTGTGCCCTATCAGTGCGGGAGGACTGCATGAGCTCAGAAAACATGTAATTGCGAATGCATTTTTTTTTTTTTTTGCCTTCTAATGTACGATAACCTCAGGGACGGAGATGATAGGGGGAGTGTAGAAACATTCTGGGGGTAGTGCATGGTCACCTGTGCTGCTGAGTGCTGCTGAGTTCGCCACGCTGGCCAAACAGGAAATGAAATTCAAAAGTTCCCCGGGGCTTTTCCTGTGTACCTGGCTAGTGTATCTGAGTTCAAAGTGCTGTCCAGAGTGGTCACAATGGAGCACTCTGGAATAGCTCCTGGAGGCCAATACCATCGAATTGCAACAACACTACCCCAAATTCAACCCAGCAATGTTGATTTCAGTGCTAATCCCCTCATTGGGGAGAAGTACAGAAAATGATTTTAAGAGCCCTTTAAGTTGACAAAAATGGCTTCGTCATGTGGACGGTTGCAGGGTTAAATCAATCTAATGCTGCTAAATTTAACCTAAACTCATAGTGTAGACCAGGGCTAAGAAGGCTGTCTGGTCACGACAAGAGACCGCTGGTTGCAGACTGCCGACAGGAAGAATTGCAGGTGCCAAGCCCAGTTGGATATGCTGGGTAAACAGTGAATACACCAGGTACCATAGCCCAGAGCATGGTCTAAGAGTGGGAGAATTGTGGAATTCCACTCCAGAAGAGAGAAAGGCATGAGACCTGAGAGTACACTCCAAGGCAGACCAAGAAAAGGGAAAAGTTGCGCCTAGGCCTGCAATAGTGACAATTTCATCTCTAAAATGTATGAGTGTTGTGACAAATTTATTAATATTTATGAGATGCTGAGCTACCATAAGAATGCAGCCATACAAGAATATGCAGGATAGGTAGATTGGAAATTTAGTGCGAAGAGCTGCCCCTTGACTGCAGGGTGGAAGTCAGTACAAGGGTCAGGAGGATGCAATGCTGGAGTGAGACTGGGTGCCGGACAGGGTCTAGGCTGAAGCAAGACTGGGACAGGACTGGAATAGGCTCAGACAGGGCTGAACCAGGAACAGGAATAAGTCTGAGATCGCCTAATTGAGGCCATAGTAGTATATGGGAGACTAGACTTCAAACAAGAAGAACCCTCACAGTAAAATTCCTAATTTCTAATGATTTAAGAAAATTATTGTTGTCCTCTTTTGACTCGAGTAGCTAGTCAGAGTTCAGGGCTATGAATGGGAATAGAAATTGATGGTGGAGACTGGTATTTTGCTTGATGCATTTTTGTTTATTTACTAGATATGTACAAATCCTACTTCTGTGAACACAGGAGGAACCAAAGACCGACGGAGTAGTTTCTGTCACTTTCTAGTTCTGTCTTTTACTTTCTCTCTTTCCCCCAGTCCCCCCTCACCCCCGTTTTAGCCAGCCCAGACCCAAAAGTTCTTTCTGCCTTCTTCCAGGGCGATACCCTAGTTACAGCCTTTGTTTGGATTTCTTCAGGTTTTCTGTCACTTTCTGGTTCTATCTTTTACTTTCTCTCTCCCCCCACCCCCCAACAATACTTAGTTCAAGCACCTCTAACCACACAGTTCAAAACTCCTGGTGGGAGCACATCACTTTTGTCTTAGGTGGAGTTTTGTGATTAATTTATGCTTACAGTTATGTTAATTGACAGGTCATCTCACATCTGTCAGTTTCAATCAGGTTTCAACTCAATCCATACCAAGTTTCAGCCTGTAAGAATTCTGTTTTCATAGATATAAAACCCTGGAAATAGTGTATTTAGGAAAGTCACTACACAGTTCTAAATATCCACCACAAATGAAGTACTGTAACATGCAGAGTTAATAAACTGTCTCTTATATACCAAGTAGATTTCATTACCACCTTGATTGTTCATACAACAAAAGCAACAACATTTCTCAGGCTTGACAAGGTACATAAGAACAGCCATACCAGGCTGGGCCAAATTTCCATCTAGCCTAGTATCTTGTCTTCTGACAATGGCCAATGCCAGGTTCCCCGGAGGGAATGAACAGAACAGGTAATCACCAAGTGATCCACCCCCTATCAAGTTTCAGTGTAGCAGCCGTGTTAGTCTGTATCCGCAAAAAGAACAGGAGTACTTGTCATGCATCTGAGGAAGTGGGTATTCACCCACGAAAGCTCATGCTCCAAAACGTCTGTTAGTCTATAAGGTGCCACAGGATTCTTTGCTGCTTTTAGGAGTACTTGTGGCACCTTAGAGACTAACAAATTCATTTGAGCATAAGCTTTCGTGGGCTACAGCCCACTTCATCGGATGCATGAAAGCTTATGCTCAAGTAAATTTGTTAGTCTCTAAGATGCCACAAGTACCCCTTTCAAGGTATGTCAGACTTGGATGGGAAACTTCCATATTATATATGGAAAGGTAATCATTTCTTGATATCATATGCACATGTTCTATTTAGTTCTTTCCTGGTTTTCACCAAATATGTCTAATATAAATGAGTTAGCTTTATACTTGCAGAATTGATTTGACTTACATCTGTAACTGAACATCAAAAACTTTATATGAAAAAGTTGGATACAACACAGCATTTTTAAAAATTCCTATTCAGTTGTTCTTGTGCTGATGTGAACTAACATTAGCTGCTCACTGGGAAGGGAAATTCTAGTTGCACCTTATTTATCAGACACAGCAGATGAGAGTATTACTTGTGTTAGTATACTGGAAGATGTGTGTGAAATTGTTTTGATGTGTATTTGAGATTTCAGTTTTATCTGTACTCTGTACCAGAATCAAAAATGCAATAAAAAGAACGTGTATAAGTAATTGGTTAAAGGGCTTTTGATGCATTAAGTTGTGAATTCTACCCTACATTATTGGTTTTACTTAGGCATTTATAAATACAACTCAGATTTACAAATCTTAGTTCAAAAATTGTTGTATATTAAACAACTATAAGTAAGATTTTACATTTTTAAAGTGATGAAGATATTGTGACTATCCTGGAACAAAGGGACAGATCCTCAGCTGGTATAATAGAGCTATGCTGATTTATGCTAGCTGGAGATCTGGCCCACAGATGCATAGGAAGGCAAGTTTTATGGAACATGGAACAAATATTTTACATTCCAATGTCTTATTCTTGTCTGTGAACAGTGACATAAAAAGGAATCCTGTCTCTGTAAAAGCATACTACACAACAGCTTACTCCAAAATCCCATAAAGAAACAGTATTTAAGATCAAATACCTTATTTTGCATAACAAGCAAGTTTTCTTGATAGCAGAATCTTCTTCACCTTAAAGAATGAGAAAGCAATGTAGAAAATCTTACAAACTTGTCATATAAAAATCTGAAGGAATCAAGCTAATTTTTCTGGCATCGCTCCTTATGTTCTGCATCTGCTTTGAAAAACAAACAAACAGAAAAACCCACATGATTAAAAGCATGAGAAAAAATGTAACGCTTTTTCTTTGTGCATCACATACTGGCTTTCTATAAAATGGCAAAAATTAATTCTATACAAACCTTTTCCCTTACCAAAAATTTCTAAAGAAAGCCTCCAATCTGAATCTGTTGCTAACTTTCTATATGAGAGTAAAAATGAGCAAATTTTTATAATTGAATGTTTTCTTTCAATATTTTCATACAATTTTGCATTTTCAATATTTTTAAAGAATTTCAGAATGGAAAAAATGTATTTGGTCATCCAGTGCATCTTCCTGCCTGTTCAGGATTGGTTCTTACAGTATATTTACTGATGCATTATACAATGTAGTTTTCAATTTCTCAAGCAGTGGAACTTCTGCTACTTCCCTAACCTAATCAATCTTGCTGTAGTCTTCCTACATAAACGATTTACATTTTTAAAAAGTAGAAATTTACTGTTTAGATTTTTCTTTAAAGAGAAATATATAGAATGTAGAGGGATGAGAAATTTTCATTCCAAAATGTCTCTTCAGCTGCTGGAAGAGGGAGGTAAGGCATATTCACAATTAATAAAATACAGAACCGTAGGACTGAAAGGGACATTGAGAGGTCTTCTAGTCCAGTCCCCCGCACTCAAAGCAGGGCTAAGTATTATCTAGACCATCCCTCACACGTGTTTTTCTAAACTGCTCTTAAAACTGACAATGACAGATTCCACAATATCCCTGAGCAATTTATTCCTAATGCCCAACCTAAACTGCCCTTGCTGCAATTTAAGCCCATTGCATCTTATTCTATTCTTTCTAGGCAGTCATTTTCCATTTTGTATGTGTGCAATTGATTGTTCTTGCCTAAGTAGAGTACTTTGCATTTGTCATTATTGAATTTCATCCTATTTACTTCAGACCAGTTCTCCAGTTTGTCCAGATCATTTTTAATATTAATTCTATCCTCCAAAGCACTTGCAGCGCCTCCCAGCTTGGTATCATTTGCAGACTTTGTAAGTGTACCCTTTTTGCCATTATCTAAATCATTTATTGAACAGAATCGGACCAAGAACCAATCTGTGCAGGACCCCACTTGATATGCCCTTCCAGCTTAACTGTGAACCACTAACTATTGTCTGAGAACAGTCTTCCAACCAGTCATGCACCCACATCATAATCGGTATTAAGGACCATTCCTTCTAGGTAAGCACCACTTTTGAGGTGCTGAGCTCCTTCCATCCCCCATTTAATTAAATAGGACTTGAGATGCCAACACAGATGATAGGAGGTCCTCAATATTTTATAGCGAACTTTGCAGAAGATTTATCAAATAGGCAGTTGTATGTTAACAATAAAACTTTTCTTAATTCAAAAATATGGTCTGCTCTAACTTCAGTGAAATCCATTGCTTTGTATTGGGGACATACTTTTATTAATAAAAATGTTTAATGTATTCAGATTCAAAGGAGGTGAGAATTCTAAAGTTATTTTAAGTCTATGGTAACAGTACTTACATGTTCTGCTTCAGATCAGGCAGTTTCTTTTAAAACTTTCTCTAATTCAGTAGCTGAAGATAGACTTAGGCTATGTCTACACTACAGCCAGGATCGACTCTGAGATCGATCCACGGGTGGTCAATTTAGCGGATCTAGTGAAGACCCACCAAATTGACAGCAGATCGCTCTCCAGTCGACCCCTGTACTCTACCCCCCGACGAGAAGGGTAAGGTAAGTCAACGGGAGAGTTTCTCCCATTGACCCTCCACGGTGTAGACCCCACGGTAACTTGACCTAAGGTACATCGACTCCAGCTATGTTATTCACGTAGCTGGAGTTGAATAGTGTAGTTCGATTTACCACGATAGTGTAGACATAGTCTTAGTGTTGTACTTATTGCTAATATAACCAAACATACTCATACAGTAACTTCCATCCAAAGACAACAAAACGCTTCACAAACATTAATGAATTAAAACCTCACAATACCACTGTGAGGTAGGTATTTTATAGATGGTGAAAATGAAGCTCAGAGAGGTTAAGTAACTTGTCCAACATCATTAAGGAAGTGTGTGGGAGAAAAATGCCTGTGCTCTAGCCAAAAAAAAATCCTCCTTAGAAAAGCGAGATGAATCCTTACAGTTGCTTTCAACTATCAGAGAAACTGTGATCAATTAAAACAATACAAAGCAGGGGGTTAATTAATGAAATATTTGAGCTCTTCTTGGTCTTCAGTTGGGATGTGAAATACAGCAAGTACCAAATTCAACAACTTTTTTTTTTTTTTAACTTGGATTCAGCCCTCATTATTTTGCATCACTTCTAGTGTGGACTGCATTTAGAACACTGGATATTTGAAATGAAACTCTGCTTACTAACAAACCAAAACAGGGTATTAAATGCCCAGGTGTTTGTGTGGAAGTGGAAAATAGAATTGTTTGTTTTTATAAATTGTAAACCAATTTTCTTTTTGCGGTAACAGCTGTGTGTACATAATTACTACTGTAAATAAAACATTCTATAAGGAATACCTTTTATGCTGTAAGAGTCATGTTGTTAATTCTATGCCTGAAGAAATGTAAGCAGAACCAAGAAGTAAAGATCAGGAGTGGTTAAGCTGTTTCACAAACTTTTAATGCTTCTATTTTTTTCTGTGCTCCAAGTAGGACTGGGTTCTTTTTGTGACTATAAATAACATAGTACTATAACGATAAGGTCAATCAAAGCTTATACTATACTTCAGGGAATAGGCTAATTACTTCTTATGGTCCAACCCCTGTTCCATTCTTCCTGCTATGCATGACAGAGCCCAGGTCCATCATTCCATACATGATGTACTCCCTGAATAATGATGATCATCATTATTGTATTCCACATGTAGCATCCATACACTTTTCCATAGGCCTCAAAAGTGCTTTTTTTACAGTATGTATCACCTTCATTTTACAGATAGGAAAAAATGAAATGCAAAGAGCTTAAGTGATTTGGTCATGACCACAAAGAAGACAGAAGCAGAGTGAGAAATCATAACATATTTTTCTTTTCTTTCCTTTCAGTCTCATGCTCTAGTCACTGGACCATGGTGTCTGAAGGATGTAGTTGCAGGCATGCACTCATGTGTTCCTGGGAACTTCAGGCTGCATTTTGCCTTCCTGAGATGCTACCAATGTGTTGGTATAGCTCCATGCCACCCTCAATCTAGGCTGTAGCTAAGGGCCACTATAAGGCTCTATACACGTCTAACTTTGACAGAGAAAGTGTAGCTCAGGCTATAGTTGTACAATATGAAAGCTGGTTGTTTCAAAAGTGCTGTCTACTGCTATTTATGAAGAGCCTTCTTAGGCAATATTTGCTAGTCATTTAATCATGTTTTTGTGAGAAAGTGTCTTTTCCAAGTTCCTCTAAAACAAAGTACACACACACTGTAGAGTCCCTTTGTTGAGGTTTGGCATTATTAAAGAAATTAACAGGAAAATAGCAAGGTTAATCTCAAACTCTGTCTCTAGTCTTGGCCTCTCCTAGTGTTTGTAATTCAAGACTGCTCAGCCTAAATTTCCTCTCCCCCTTCAGAGAGCCACACTGTCCTCCCTTATAAGAGCCACTTGCTCAGTGAGTTAGCAGAAGCCATGCAACTTTTTCCCAGCAGCATTAACACCCACTAACAGCTTCTTATCTTCTATCAGTCTAATCTTCAAAGTACTATCTAGTACTATCTGCTGAAAATCAAATGCCCTGATACATGACACATTTTTATATAGCACCAAATGTGTGCTATGTGCTTTATTGGACTTACTGCTGCTGTAAACATTTTTTACTATAGGGAACAATGTGCTTTTACAAGCTGTAAGCATAACATATCCTTTCATATACAATAAACTGCAACTTTACAGTCCTCGCCATTTAAACTTCCCTCTGGGACCCATTAATCATGGGTGTAAACAGATGTATTGTGATATCAAGGAAGTCAATGGAATTGCATTCAGTTATACCATGGCTGAATTTGGCTCCATCACTTCAGGCATCTTTTCAAATTAAATCTGCCACAGTAACTTGAGAATTGTTTGTTTCTTTAACTACATAAAATATCTTTTCAAAACAGATTGTCTTCATTTATTTTGTTTAGCAACCCTGTGTTAGGATGTAGAGTTTCTCAAGGACCCATATCAAATTCTCACCTGTCCTATGCCCCTGCTTAAGAGGGGAAAAGGGAGGGAATCTCCGGACCTCAGCCTTTTGAAGATACTCCTATACTGAATGAAAGACAGACCATGAAAAGTCCATGCCTACAGGTTCTCTATCATCTAGGAGGTGAAAGATTGAAGAAAGAAGCACAAATTCAAGGAAAGTGACTATGGTAACCCATGTGTGCTGGCTGACTATACACATGCTTACCAACAGTCATGGTGGATTCTTCACTGACATTTTAAATCAAGATTGCATGTTTTTCTAAAAAATATGATCTAGGAATTATTTTGGGGAAGTTCTAGGGCCTACGCTGTACATGATGTCAGACTAGATCAGCGGTAGGCAACCTATGGCACATGTGCCAAAGCAGCACGCGAGTTCATTTTCAGTGGCACTCACATTGCCTGGGTCCTGGCCACCAGTCCATGGGGCTCTGCATTTTAACTTAATTTTAAATGAAGCTTCTTAAACATTTTTAAAACCTTATTTACTTTACATACAACAATAGTTTTGTTCTATATTATACACTTATAGAAAGAGACCTTCTTAAAATGTTAAAATGTATTACTGGCACATGAATCCTTAAATCAGAGTGAATAAAGACTCTGCACACCACTTCTGAAAGGTTGCCGACCCCTGGACTAGATGATCATAATGGATCCTTCTGGCCATGAAATCTATGAATCAATGCTGGTCCCTCAAAATAATGTAACTGCAATATGCTTACTGCACATAAACTATCCATCCACAAGCTGGAATGAGAGCATATAGCATTAGCCAGTACTGCCTATATCATTGCTGGACTGCTGGCTAAATGTGGAGGTGCTTGAACAGCTCTTCTGCCAGTACTGTTTCAGGCTTGTCAGTAGCCAACAGGGAATGGAGGAGCTCATGTGCTGATGATGGATCATCAAGATGAAATGAGAGAATAGATAGGGCCTCCGACCCCACAGAAGTTTTGGTGCTTCACACTTCTCAGGATGTATCTTGCTGTGTAAAACATGGTAGTCAGCATGTTCTTTTGCAAAGTATATCTTATCAGTTCTCAGTCACTGTTAGAGCTGCACCTTATTAGGTGATAGGAATATAAAATACATTGCCATAAATCTGAAGAGACCCATCAGGCCAGCAGTTTGATTTGTGGAGACATAATGACTGTTTTGTATGAGATTTTGCTGCTGTCACCATGACCTTCTTGAAATGGCAATGAATATACATGTTTCATGACCAAGTGTGGTTTCTAAATCTTCCTTCTCTTACAGATGTAAGCAGAGTCAGGATGAGCTCTACCCTGACATCTGGTGGTGAATTATGGGAAGTGTGGAAAGAATTTCAGGAAGTGTGGAATCTCAGGTATTTGCATTGGCACACCCAGCATAGCCCAAGGCAGCCTGGGATGGCTATTTTAACAGCTCTGGGATCCCCAATTTCTTTGTTATTGGGGCAGGATAAATAAAGTATTGCCACCCGATTATGTGAATGAGGAACAACGAAACTGCTTTATGACAGAGATGTCTCAATATAAATTAAGTGACACTTGCTAGACAAGGGACATGGGTTCCAAAAGCCAGTGAAGGGAGAAAGGTTAGGGACTGGTGTGTGTACCTGATGGTATGGGCCCCTTTTGAGGACCTGGAACACCAATTGCTCATCCTCCTCTCTCCACTGTTAAAGAGTAGAGCTAATTTTGATTCCATTAGGAGTCCATCTAGAGACTGCTGAGCTGAATTCATGTTGAGCTAATGGTGCACCAGCACCAGGGCTTCCCTACTAAGAGCTGAGACCACTGAGTGCTGTGTTAGCTAGTGGGGGAGCCTGAAGACATATCGCTAAGCAGCTGGCAGAGCGGAGCACTTTGCAGCATGTGAGAGCAGCCCATGGAACAGTGAGCAGAGTGGAGCGTTTTGCAGGGATGGCTGGAGTGACTCACGGGTCAGCTGGAGGAACAGCACAGCTGGAGCTGCTCGTGGTGAAGGCTGCAGCAAAACTCCATGGAGAGGCGGAGCAGTTGGCCCTAGCCCACGTAAGGTGCCCCTTAACATCCTGTGTGGGCTTCCCCTCCCCCACCCAGGCTGAGGGGGTGTAAAACTCTGCAGATAAACTTTTGAACTTGGGGGTGGCACTGACCAGCGACTTTTGGGTTATTGGACTTTGGGGTGATTGGACTTAAGACCCTAAGAGGGAAAGGACATTGCCACACGTACTTGGAGGTGGGTTTTTTTTTGCTTATGGTGTGTGTTATAATCCTGTTTGTGATAGTTCTCCAATGTGATGCCATATTGTTTCCCTCCTTTATTAAAAGGACTTTGCTACACTCAGACTCCGTGCTTGCAAATGGGGAAGTATTGCCTCCTAGAGGCGCCCGGAGGAGGTAGTATGTAATTGTCCCAGGTCGCTGGGTGGGGGCTCGAGCTGGTTATGCATTGTGTCATTAAAACGGAACCCTTGGATACTGAACCCGGCCCTTATTGCTGCCAACTCAGAGGGGCAGAAGGGTTACACAGATATCATTTGGTTTAATTTGAGGGGGAAAGTGGACACTTATTTTCATGGCTGAAGCCTCTGAAGCTGCCTGCAGCTCATTTAAATTTAGGATAGGAGAACCACTGAAAGCCCTGATTACAGATAAAATGAATCTAGAACGCTAAAAATTTTAGAGAAGCTTGACCTAAATAATCAGGTGTCTTTTAATAATTCTACTTAACAACACTGTACAAACATTGTATAATGTTCCTTGCAGCATTCCTATAAAGTAAATATTGTTATCTCCATTTTACAGATGGGGGAACAGACACAGAGATTCAAATTCCTCCCAGCTCTGTGGTATTATACCAGGAATGAATTTGGGCCAATGTAATGGGGTGTTCACCTCACAGTTACCCAGAAAGGGTTAATGCAGAGTGAGCTGAGAGCTAATTAGCTGAACAAGCCACAGCTGGGGAATCAGGTGGCCAAGTAATTCCCTGACTGAGTAAGGGAGCCCAGCTAAGGAGGAACAACAAGCTGGGATGGGACTATAAAGATAGGAAATTGGAAGCAGAAGGGAGCTACTGGGGAAGCCTATAGTCACTCCCTGGGAGAAGTATTTGGTAGCTATAGGGACAGGTAACCCATTGTTATTCCCAAGCAGGGAATTAAGATGTTGGTAAACCCCAGAGAGCGGGGAGTGCCAGATTGTAGGAGAGGGTTTAGGAAAAGGCAGTAAGGTCTAAAAGGGAATAAACCTTGACTGCTGGCTGAAGGGTTGGCCTGGGCTCATGTGCTGGCTGCTGAGGAAGCAGTGAGTGGGAAGACTACCTCAGACTGCTAGTGTGGCTAGAGATTTTGAAACCCTTTAGTACCCAAAAGGGGACAACACATGTAGTGACCTGGCTGGAGGGCTGAGTCAGGAAGAGGCAACAGCAGTTCATGGAGTGAGAGATGGAGGACAGTGTGCAACTGGGGGAAGTGAGGTTGAGCTGGTGAGCTATTCTGCAGAGTGACCATGAGGAGGTGCCATCCTGCAGTTAATAGAGCACCCTGTTCCAATGTCCATCACAGCCAGAAAAGTTAATTGCCCAAGACCACACAGTAAACCATACTCAGAGATCAGTCTGAGGGAATCTTATTCAGTGTTAATATAATTTACTACATACCTTACATATCACTTTTGAATGTAGCCCAATGAGTCACTGGCAGAACCAGGAGTAGAACTGTTCCAGGATTCCACTCCTATGCTCAGTTCTCTAGATCATACAGCCCCTCTCCTGATCCTAAGAAATGTTGAAATCCTAAGGACACTTTTGGATTAATTTATGGTTGGCATGTCTTTTAATAAAGCCATATTTTAAAATAGTAGTTTGACTCTAATATTTTTGGTTTTCATAATGCACACAATTCATGCAATAGATAACTAGTAAATCTATTTCTGGGAAACTTCAGTTGCGGTTAAATTCTTCACATTTTTTTGAAATGCAAAGAATGTCTAATGCTACATAAAAATGAAAAATGATTAATTATTTTTCCTCAAAGTCTGACATCACTGAAAGACAACTATCTGATAAATCAGAATAGCAATGTGTGCAGGACCATAATCTAAAACCTGGCATGCATAGTTAGCTAAGCTTCACTGTCAAGGAACTCCAGTAAGTTCAATTTATTGTCTTGTGTGAATGTTCTGTTCATTAAGATGATGGATTTTATAATAATAGACAAAGGCTGGGCATATGTTGTGAAAACTTCCCTGTGCAGGTCAACCTCCAACCAACTTGCAGCAGCTCTGAAACTTAAGTCTTTGGTCTCTTAAGCCAATGGTTGCTAGCGGCACAGAATCGTGCATTGATTTTTGTGATGAAGACAAACATTTACTAAGGACTAGAATGGGACTATGAAAATCATTCTGTACTTTGCCACTGATTTGCTGTGTGGTCATAGACATACCTTTCACTTCTCTGCCTCTATTTCCTCCTCTATGAAATGGGGATACTTAATTAACTGTGCGGAAGCTGGATCTGTCTGTACAGATCTTTGAAAATGTAAAATGCTATATAAATGCTGATATTATAATAGAGTTAATATCTAACTTTTATAGTAAGACCCATCCCAGCCCACCCCGTCCACTTAGGAGGAGAAATTGGTGATAGATATTTCTTTGACACTCTTTTATTTATGTACAAAAATGTACGAAGTCCTGTGCGTCTGTTTTAGGTGACAGCTTTTAATTAACTTATCCCTCCAGTTATGTTAGTTGATAGGTGAAGCTACACCCATCAATCTTAGTGAGTTTTTAACTTGCCCCATAACAAGGTTTCACCCAGGTCATAACCATAATATCCTAAGATGCCAGGTGTGGCTGCAGAAGCCAAAGTTCATTTCTCCTCCTTTTTAGGAGGCAGGGTTTTGGACTGCAAGGAGGCAGAACAAACTGTGGCTAGCTCAGTGGTCCCCAACCTTTTTGTGGCCAGTAGCACATTCATGTTTTCAGAAGACTCTGGCAGGTGCCAACAATTTTTCAAGGCTTATTTTGTATTTGTACATTAAATAATACGAAAATCATCATATTTAATATTACATAATATATGAATCCAGAGAAAAGAGAGAAGCCAGAGAGAAGCTGCGAGGACAGAGAAAACCGGCACCCGCAGCCTGCAGCCCCGGAGTTCTCTGTCACCGGCAGGCACAGGGCCGCAGCTTGTTTCCCCTGCTGGGCACTAGGTGGGCCCCACGCCTGCCGGGAACAGAGAACACCACGCCCGCAGCCTGAGTTCTCTGTCCCCATCAAGCATGGGGCCATGGCTTCTCTCCCCTGCTGGGCACTAGGAGGGCGCACATAAATGCCCTGGCAGGCACCATGGCACCCACAGGCACCACGTTGGGGACCACTAAGCTAGCTGAAGCTTACAGCAGTCTCTTTGCTGTTATGTAATGTTAACTCCAATTATTTTTTAAAGTAAAAGCTGTTCATACCTTAAGAATGACAGAGGCCAGTTTTTAAACCTTACTACAACCCCATTACTCTGCTCCACTGGCATACAGGGGACATCAAGGGGACAGAGCAGTTCCTTGTGGAATTCTCCAGGCACAAGTTCTACATATGCATATGTGGACATGGACTATCAGTCTTTTCAGCCTCTGAGACTAAGGAGTGAGGGGCAAGGGGTGCACAGAAGTGGGAGAGGCCAGAGAACTGCACTCCAGCAAATTTTGGGCAACAGAAATACATAGGCTTCCCTGTACATTGCTATAAATTAGGGTCACTGTTAGGGTATGCCTACACTTCAGAGACTGTAGCATCATAGCTATGATGGCATAATCCCACAGTGTAGACATAAGTCTACACCAATGGAAGAGTTTTTTCCTTCAGTGTAAGAACACCACCTCCCTGAACAAAGTTTGGCCGTGTTGATACTACGAGGACTGTAGCAGCATAGCTATGGCACTATCACTATGTCAGCATAACTGCATACTGTACACATAGCCTACAGTGACAGAAGGGGTTTCTCAGTCACTCTAAGAACACCCTCTCCTTTCCGATGACCTAGTTGCATCTAAACCAGGGTTAGGTTAGCACAGGATAGCACGCAGGATATGGGTTTTTATACCCCTGAGCACCACGGCTATGTCGACCTAAGTTTTAAGCCTAGACCAGGCCTTAGCTACATCAACAGAAGCATTCTTCCACCTACATTTCTGTATCCATGCTGGGTGTTAGTTCACCATAGCTATGTCCATTGGGGTGTGACTTTTTTACATCCTTGATCAACACAGGTATGTCAATGTAATTAAGTGTAGACCAAGCCTAACCTACACCACGGGCTGCACCAATGCTCAGAGTAGCGCAGATTCTGGGAGATGAAAAGGTGATTTAAAGCACTCAACCTCCCCCCCGGAGATTTCTAAACTTCTGTATGCAAGAAAACTTTGCTCCGCATGTCTATTGATCAAATTCATATGACTTTTCTAGACATATATTTTTTCCTCGCCTTTCCCTTTCAGACCAATCATGCATACTTGCTATACACATCAGGAATTTCTGGTTTTCCATCAGATAAACATAATGCCAATTCACAGGAAATCTCAGACCCTCCAAATATAGCAAATAATTTCTTAGTATCTTTATAGGAAGTTCATTTAAAAAAGAGGCCATTTCTATAGAGTCAAACAGAACATGAAATGAATTGCTATCAGTTGTAAGGTTATGAAGAATTTAGTATTTAGTCTACATTATTCAAGCAAAGTGAGCTGTTTCCTTAAAAGTAACATATGTAATGCAATAGAATGCTTCTTTGAAAAATGGTGAAAATGTGTTTTTGTTTAGCAGCACTAGGGAGTGGTAGTGGAATACCATGTATTCTCTGTTTTAAAGCATCCTTATTTTGAGAATAGCCATTTATAAAATAGTTTGCTAGCCTTTGCCATTATGATTAGGACTTTCAGAATAATATTTTTAAAGCCCATTTTTAAAGAGATAATATGGAAGTCTAAGTAACATTGCAGCCGCTGTAATTTTTTTGAAATCTTCCTACTATACCCAAGTCAGTAATGATTTTCAGTAAACTCTATTCCGTAAATAGCTAATTTTTTCACAATATTATTTAAGACAATAAAATCATTGTTTGGAGATATTTCAGTAAAGAATGAAACGTAGTTATAGTGTACTGTAACACAGCTTGTGTTATATAATAAAACAGAAAATGATAATTATAAATGTAATGTTATATTAATTATTTAGCATCTTTCATCCCAAAGGATCTCAGAAAGCAGCATATGTCCCAACTTTTCCAAAACTATCTACCACATGCTGCAGAGAGGAGCAAAATCTAGCAGGAAAGGCCCCAGACATACAGAAGGCAAACAGCTGCTTCATTGTATACTATGACCTCAGATACTGCAAAGGCCCTTCCGCTCTAATTGCATATTGCTGTGGGAATGCAGAACAGCCACTGTGGCTTAATTGCTGGGAGATCAGGCAGAAATCTGCTCTGAGGTTACTAATAGAACCAGCAGTAAGTTCTCCTCCATGCTTTCTACCCCTGTGGAAGAAGGTGGAAGATAGCCAATGACAGCACAGTTCCCTTAGGAGTTTGAGCTGCTGGTCAGAGGGAAGGGGAGGATTGTCAATGGATGGTTCAGAATCTACAGGCAGGGTAGATTTCGAGTTCCCTTCAGATATCCTCCCCTCAAAGGCTGCACACCTATCCATCCCCACATTGGGCTAAACTCTTCCTCCCTATGGGCAGTTTAATTTTATGAAAGAGAATTCACAGGGCTTTGGAGGCACACTTTACCATCTGGCTAATTTATCTATGGAAAGATACCAGGTGACCCCTTATACATACACTACCCAGAAATGTAGCCACCGAAGGAGATACAGCACATTGTACAAAATATGTATTCTTCTGAAGCATCTACTAAGCCCTCCCAGAGAAAGAATAACAGACTAGATGGACCATTCATCTGATCCAGAGCTACATTTCCTATAATCCCATCTGAAAGGATAATTTTGCCCTAAAATATCAAGAACAATAATGGCTAAATGTTTCAGTAATTGTGACATCATGATACAATAGCACACAAGGATATCACAATCATAGTCTTTCTATATGTACAGGACCAAATGTGATGAGGAATCTGGAGATTTGTCCCAGCAGGACCAAGTTTTGAAACATTTTTCCTCTAGTTAGTTCTTAATGCCTCTATTGTTACTTACTAATATCACAAAAGTGTCATTTATTTTTACTATTATTTGTAGATGCCTCCATGAAGATGTTGTATCTTGCACCTAATTGGTGAAGAGGCTCTTCAACTTCTCTCCAAGCCCTTCTCTAACAGGAAACAATAAAATCACACTCTCAGAATGACAGCAGCAGGGTGATTAGTCATTTTCAATGCTGTTCCTTTCCTAGTTAAAAACATTTAATTTCAAGTAATTTGGAACCAAATATACATTAATTTATAAGTATAAATAGCACAGCAATATAGAAAATAAAATAAGGATTTCACCTAAAAACACAATGCATATATCTATCATATATTACATGTAAAAATCCAGAAACATAAAGCAAGGTATTGCAAGAGAATGTCAAAGCAGCCCAAAAAATTATACAGCCTCTTAGTACAGGTGTGTACTCACAGTTAACTCAATCAGTCCTGAAATGACCTAACCTTTTCCATCGGGTTCAGTTCCCAGCTTTTTAAAAGACCATATATTGTTTCACTGATGTTTACAGGAGTTGTCCTGGGCAACCAAATAGAACACAGAGATTTAAAGGGGCCACATCCTGCCTATTAGTTATATTCTCCCATATCACATGCAAAAGTCCATTTTACTGGGTGACCTATTTATGTAGAATTGTATAAGTGACGTAGAAAAATCCTTAGTTGATTTCATGACATTGTATATACATATACAAAATCTCTTTCTGTAAACTATGGAACACACTGGATGTCAGACTTCAAATGAGAACTTTAAATTATTTTTCCTTGTAATTCTCAATATGTTTCTTTCGCATTCAGGAAGCAATATCAGCGCCCTCTACTGACAAGGTTTTGCGTATGAATCCAGGGACTTCATTCAGGACTAAGGCCCCATTATGATGTGGGCTGTACAAACACATATTTAAAAGATTGTGTCTGGTCCAACAATCCTATGAATTATTCTGCACTGAGCTCCCAGGAAGTTAATGGAGGACTGAGACTTGATGTAGAGACAGAATGGCCCTGAACCTCTGGGAAATTCCTGAGATCCACGGGTTCTGAGGGCCAAAGCCATTTGCTCTGTGGTGCCAGACAACCTCCACAGACTAAAAATTTGCCCAAACACATTGTTCTCCTTTTCAGGGCCCAACCACTTATTTGTCTGTGGAAGGGGCAGTCCCTCTGGATTAGAGGGATGGATTTATGCAACAAAATTTAAAGGGCTCAATGTGTTTAGCTTCGTTAAGCAACAACTGGTGAGGGGGCATATGATAATCCATGCACATCCAATAGCATCTGCAGTGTGTTAGAGAAAGAGAGAATTAAAAAAAAACATTCTTGGGGACTTGACTCCATTTCCTTTTATCTGCACTCTCTTTCTCCCTGATTCTGCTGACTTCTTCTTGTCTCCCTTTTCCAGTCACTTTCTATTCTATTCAAGTTCTCATGCCACTCTCACCAGAGTGTCTCTGCATGTCCATCTGGCCACATTGCTGCATTATTAACCATCTCTTCCTGATCATTCCCTGTTTGTCTTCTCCATTAGGGGGCTCTGTTCCTGTCACCACACTTTATTCTGTTCCTTCCTACTCTCAACACCCTCCAGTTACAACTTGCAATTTATAACTGCCATACTCAACTGCCATAGACCCTTCCAGAACCTGCTGCTTCCAATAGTATGTCTGACTTTGAGATTTATAGATGAAAAGACACTGTATGCATACTAAGTATTTTTCTGGATTATATTACTAATTTATTATTCACCTGCTAAAGGGTCATGACTCCAAACATTCTGCTCCCTATCTTGATACTGGACATCATGGGAAAATATCACTCCATATATACCCTGGTTACGTATAATTCTTTCAACCTATGGATGAGACTGAAACCTGGCTTCCTGCTTCAGTTCCCAGTAAATGCTACCAAATGGCAGAAGGAATGATTGAGAACAAAAGAATGGCCATATTAGGTCAGACCAATGGTCCATCTAGCCCAGTATCCTGCTAGTGGCCAATGCCACCTTCCCCAGAAGGAATGAACAGAAAAGGCAACCATTGAGCGATTCACTGTGTTGTCCAATCCTGGCAATCAGAGGCTAGCAACACTCAGAGCATAGGGTTGCATCCCTGACCCACTTGGCTAATAGTCATTGATGGACCTATCCCCCAGGAACTTATCTATTTCATTTTTGAAACGTGTTATAGTTCTGGCCTTCACACCACCCCTTGGTAATGAGTCCCATATGTTGATTGTGCATTGTGTGAAGAAGTACTTCCTTTTATTTGTTTAAAACCTTCTGCCTATTAATTTCATTGTGGATCCTTGGTTATTGGTCTTGGCCTCATTAACACTACAAAAGTGATTTCTGCTTCTTTTTGTCAACTGTTGAGAACAGCTTACTTCCAGCTTAATTGAATTGGCTCATTAGTGCTGACTCGCCACTTGGTAAGGTAACTCCCATCTTTTCAAATGCTGTGTATTTATATGTACCTACTGTATGTTCCACTCCATGCATCTGATGAAGTGGGTTTTAGCCCATGAAAGCTTCTGCCCAAATAAATTTGTTAGTCTCTAAGGTGCCACAAGGACTCCTTGTTGTTTTTGCTGATACAGACTGACACAGCTACCACTCTGAAACCTGTAAAGAAGTAAATAAAACTTCCTTATTCACTTTCTCCACACCAGTCATGGTTTTATAGGCCTCTATCATATCGCCTCTTAGTCATCTCTTTTCCAAGCTGAGAAGTCCCAGTATGTTTAATATCTCTTCATACAAAACCTACCCACTTAGCACAGATGCTCAGAGCAAAGATTTTAAGAGTGGCTGCTTGGAAAAAAAGAGGGGAAAGAATGCTTTTGGGAAGTCAGAGCTCTATAATCAGAGAGAAATCCTCATCCCATTGAAATCAATGAAAGTGTAGTGTGGGACAGGATCTGGAATGGAGACAAAAGAAGAATATAGCAAAGGTGGCACGCAAGCTGATTTTGCCTCGCATGTGGCTGCCAGCCGGGGTCCAGGCTGCTGGCGCCACTCAGCCTGCTGCCAGCTGAGTGAATGGAACCCCAGGCCTTCAGGAGGCTGAGCAGAGCCGGCGGCTGGGACCTCAGACCTGCAGCAGGCGCACCCCCCGGCTCCCCTCTCACCACACTCAGGTTCTGCGGCTCCCAGGAGTGTGAGCCCCCGGGGCGCAGGGCCCTGAGCCTGCTGCAGGAGGGGCGGTGGCGACGGCTCACATGCCCGAGAGCCGCAGACCCCGAGCGCGGAAAGGCGGAAGCCGGAGGGCGCACGGGGACTGCCGCCCGCATGCATCCGCTGCAGGAGCTCCCCAGGGGCGCATCGGGCCACAGCCTGGGCAGGCACGCCCCCCAGCTCCCCACTTACCATGCTCAGATTCTGTGGCTCCCAGAAATGCCCCTCCGCAGCCTCAGCACTCTATGGGGGAGAAGATGTGTGCAGAGCAGCCTAGCAGTGTGTTTTGCCTCCACGTGGAGCCAGTGTCTAAAAATAAATAAAATAATTGGAGATATACCTATCTCCTAGAACTGGAAGGGACTTTAATAGGTCATTAAGTCCAGCCCCCTGCTTTCACTAGCAGGACCAAGTGCTAATTTTTGCCCCAGATCCCTAAGTGGCCCCCTCAAGGATTAAACTTACAACCCTGGGTTTAGCAGGCCAATGCTCAAACCACTAAGCTATCCCTCCCCCTCACTGGCATGGGCCTGGTAAGGGGAGTCCGGGGGGGCAATCAGGGAGTACGGGGAGAGTTGGATGGGTCGGGAGTTCTGGTCCTGTCAGGGGGCGGGGAGCAGTTGGATGGGGTGTGGGAGTCCCACGGGTCTGTCTGGGGGCAGGGGTGTGGATAAGGATTGCGACAGTCAGGAGACAGGTAGGGGGTAGGGTCCTGGGGTGGGATCTCAGGAAGGGGCAGTCAGGGGACAAGGAGCAGGGAGGCTTAGGTAGGGGGTGGGGTTTTGTGGGGCAGTTGGGGCAGGGGTCCCAGGAGGGGGCAGTCAGGGGACAAGGAGCAGGGGGGGTTGGGGGTTCTGATCAGGGCAGTCGGGGTGGGAAGTGGGAGGGAGTGGATGGGGGCGGGGCTAAGGCAGGGGTCTCCCCTCTTTTTTGATTGTTGAAATATGGTAATCCTAGGTGAGGGAGGAGCCGGGGGGCTATGGGGGCTGGTGCTCACATAATCCACTGCAGCCTGCAGGAGCCCCCAGGGGGGCACTGGGCTGCAGCCTGGGCAGGAGGGGTGGGGGGCGTGGCTGCTCCCTGCTAGTGGCACCGCTGCCTTTGCAGGGCTGCTGCCCCCCCTGCACCGTGTCAGCTTCTCCATGGCTGGGGCTCGCTGCTGCCGTAAGTGGGACACTCTGGCTCTCCGGTGCCTCTGCAAGGCGACTCCTCCCTGCCGAGCTGCTGCAGCGGCCCAAGCCCAGCAAAGCCAGTGAACTCAGGGCAGGGGCCACCAGGGTGGCATGGGGAGGGTTCGTGGGGGTGGGGGGCTGTGCACCCTCTAGATTAGTTCAGGGGGCAGGGAGGGGGGAACCTGGTCTGCGGAGCAGCCCCTGGGCACGGCTGGCCCCTGGGCAGGTTGGCCCCTGGAGTCTATAAAGGCTTGTTGGGATTTGCCCCTCAATGAACTGATGTGCAAGGGTGGGGGTGGGGGTGCCATGTGGAAGTTTCGCCTAGGGCACAAAATATCCTTGCACTGGCCCTGCCCCAGGGGGTGAGTGCACTCCAGCTTAAGAATCACTGTACTAAACTGATAAGATCTGCATTTTAATTTAATTTTAAATGAAGCTTCTTAAGAATTTTAAAAAACTTGTTTATTTTACATACAACAATAGTTTATAGACTTATAGAGAGATACCTTCTAAAAAAGTTAAAATATATTAGTGGCACTCGAAACCTTAAATTAGAGTGAATAAATGAAGACTCAGCACACCACGTCTGAAAAGTTGCCGACCCCTGCTATAGAACTTGTTGCCATGGGATGTTATGAAGGCCAAAAGTATATGTGAGTTCAAAAAAAGATAGATAAATTCATGGAGGTCCATCAATGGCTATTAGCCAAAATGTCAGGGATGTCATCCAAGCTCTGGGTGTCCCTAAACCTCTGACTGCAAGAAACTGGGACTGGACAACAGGAGATGGATCACTTCATAAAATTGCCCTGGTCTGTTCATTCCCTATGAAGCATCTGACATTGGCCACTGTTGGAAGACAGGATACTGGGCTAGATGGACAATTGGTCTGACCAACTATGGCCATTCTTATGTTCTTAAATAAAAGTGAAATGACAAAAAGTAAACTAAGTAAGTTTTCCATTTTTGTTTTTCCTAGTGGGATATATTTAATGTTTCTTTCCTACCTACAAATTGGCTCTTACTGCTTGCTTCTTCCCAGGAATAACGTCCAGACTCCAGGATGCTCATGTATCAGTACGAGAAAGTTAGTTTTTCTGCCTATAATTTTTATTTCTCATAATGGAGGGTATCCACTAGTCTGGACTTCAATACATAACCAAACATTCCTGATAAAATTATAATGTTATGACTTTCGTTCTATTAATCCTACAGTCTATAATTATTTTATTCATGTTTTCTACTTAGCTATGCAATTTAAGATATGAAAGTAATCTCCTGAGTCAAAAGCTGGGCTGCACCATTCCAGAACAGGGAGTCTGAATTTAAAAGAGGAAGGAAAGAAGGATAAAGTCAAGCTGTCTCCTGTGTGGGGAAACAGGAGTAATGTCCAGACTACTGGATGTGCTCCATTCTGAGGAGGAAGTTTTCCTTCCCCATAATTCTATCTTCTCTTTACCATTCACAGCTTACTCCATTTGGCTTCTCCCTGGTGAACTGCGTACTGTATCTCATCCCATTGCATGCTGACTCCTGCCTCTTAATATATTCTAGTAAGACAGGTAAAGTAACAGGCTGTGGGATTTGTGAACCTGTGTATACATGAAGGTTTGAGATGAAAGATTAAGTGAAGTCTGAAAACATATGGTGACAGGTGAAAAACCTTCCATGATGATCAGCTGACAGTTCTTGCGAGCTAAATTTTGCAACCTTTATTTTGGGTGAACACTTACCCACATGGATAGTGACTTCAATAAGGCTACTTGTGAGAGTAAGTGTTCACTAAATGAATAATGGTTGCACAATCTAGCCCGCTGTAACAGGAGATATAACGCTCCATAAGGCTGAGAACTAAAAACTTTGAGAAAAAATGTTACCCAGTGATGTTAGCCAGTGATGGCTAGAAGGATAAGATCACAAAAAAACATTTGTTTCTTAAGAAAGTCAGAACTTTTGGGACTCTGACTCAGCAAGAAAGGTATTCCATGTAGAGCACACAACGTTAAATCTTGTTTAGAGATTATAAAAGAATGAATTGCTGTGGTGAGGTCTGTATTTGAAGGAAAAGATTGCAACCTTCTACCCAGGCACAAATGATAAAAAAAAATTCGTAGCTAATGCTGCTGCTTGACCATTTAGTAGTAACTGGGGATTTGAAAGAATCCAGATTTATAGAGATTTTCACAAGAAGTGTGCAAACTTTATTGAACAAGTGCTCACGCTATTAAAGTTTTCTTAGGCTTAGGTCTGTTTGTAAAAGAAACTATTGCATAAAAACTCAAAAAGTAAGGAATGGATATAATCTTCAAATTGTCATGTCTGCAGTTAGTGGCTACATATTGGGTAGTACTACTGAGATCTGACTTTTTAATAAAATACTTGTACATTTCAGATTCCATTTAATACAGAATGTACAAACCACAATGCATATATGATTTTATTGTAATTACACTAATATCTGAAAACTAGTGAACTGAGATTCATTCTCTAAAAATCCAGTTGGGATTCATTCTCTTGTGGAGTAGTTTTACGAAACTAAAACCAAAGTTAAGACTTCTGACGTATACTGAATTCATCTCCAGCTTGAAGGTCTGCATAGCGGGTCCTAATGTAAAAAATAAACCTTAAAGAGTAAGGCAGTGCTTCTCAACAATAGGAGGAGTTCCCATGTCAAGTGTTTTATTACAAGTCAGGTTTTTCACTATCCTTCAATCTAGGATTCAGCAGATTTAGTATCTGCCTTAGTACTATGTCATGCTGGATTCCCAATCTGTAAAGAAGTAAGAAGAGTACAGAGACAGAAATATAAAGTGGGTCAGTGGAATGATTTATGGGGTAAGGTACTACTCAGTGTGAGTAAAGGTGGCAGAACTGGGCCCATAATGATTCATCACAGGATTAGGGTTACTTTTTAAACTGTTCAGCAGTTTATTTCTACTCAATTTATTCAAGTGAGTTTAATGGGGAGCACATCAATTTCAGTGGCTGTTACCTCAGGTCTTCATCAGGAGAGGTGATGCAGCACAGCATCATCTGATAGTGACAGGATGCAGCAAGAGGAAGACAAGATGAGAAGAAATATCTCTGAAAGGAGTTTGTGTCCCTAAGCAAATATTTATTGCTTTCCTATAGATTAGGTACCCTGTGTAATTCAGTACAAAAACAGAGCAAAATTCAGTGCGACTATTTGTGGAATAAGGTTGTGACATTACGCTCGATACTCTTTATGAAAATATGCTTATGATATGGATATGACAAAACTGAGATGTATTTTATGCAAGATGACTCATGTAAGGTATCATTGGAAAGGTTATGATTTACTGAATGTGTTATCCAATTTGTAGGCATGTATCATTTTTGTATCTGAAGCTGGGAATTGTCCATGTCTCTGTATTTCAAATGTGCTATGTTGGATGAGGCCAGACAATGTTAATGACTTATTGAAGAAATGCACACAAGCATAAGGATCACCCTAGGAACTGTGTGCAATACAAACCTCTCAGAGATAGCTCTACACAATGGGAACTGTTTGACCCAGGTCACAGCAAAAAAGCTTTCCAGCAAGTGGGGGAAAGATGTAAAAGAGGGACAATGACAACATGAAGGGTCCTCATTCTCCCTACAACAACACACCTGAAAACATCTGAGGAACAAAGAGTGAACTGTGAGAAGTGATGGTCCCAGGCTAAGATCTTTAACCTGCGTATGAAAACCTGGGAAAGCCAAGGCAACTTGTGCCTTAAGAATCTGCCAGCCTGTTTATCTCTCAGGGTGAGAATTTGCTAATGTGTATCCTACCTATCTAGTGTGTTAAATTCAGTTTGCAACTTTTGTTTATTTACTAAGGTAATCTGCTTTGTTCTGTTTGCTATCCTTTTAACCACTAAAAATCTACCTTTTCTAGTTAATAAATGTATTTTGTTTATTATTGAACTCAGTTTATGTAATTTCTAACTGGGGGGGGCAAGACGTTGTGCACATCTCTCTTCACATTGAGGAAGAAGGTGAATTTTTATGAGCTTGCGCTGTGCAGATTTTTCTATACAGTGCCAGACAGTATTATTTGGGGTTTATCTCCCAAAAGGGGTGTGCCTGTGAGGTGCTATGGGAGTCCTTTCACAAAGAGCTTACTTCAGTCTGTGACTGCAGCAAGGTATGGCCCTATCTCTGTGTGTGTGTGTGTGTGTGTGTGTGTGCGCCGCAAGAGGCCCTAGAGCCTAATTCAGAAAGCAGGGAGAGGAAACCCAGGCTGATTGAGCAAGAGAGGCTCAGCAAAATCCCAGATCCCAGTATGTCAGGTGGCATCCCAGAAGGGGGCTCCAACCCATCACAAAGGTATTATTCAATGTGAGTAAACCTGATGGAATTGTGTGATGGTGTATCCTCACCTCTCATGAGCACCTGTTGGGTGGACACAAATCTGCACTCTCTTTTTTTGCAGTGTCCCATGTAAGCTGTTGCCCCCATTATCCTTCCAGCTAAGTCACACAAAATCTAAAATGGATGAACCCTTTCTGGGGTAACACAGTCCAACAAACAGTTGGCTCTCTTCAGGGTCTTCAGCCCCATCTCTGGGCCTGTTTAAACTCTAGCCCCTTTTTGTCTCCTTCTCCGTGCTTTTCCACTCCACTCCAGTGGCAGGAGTCAGCACCACCAGGTCCTATCCCAAGGACCCTATAAATAGCAGTCATGTGCTGCTTCCTATAATAGTTGCTGCTATAATAGTTCCCTGGGCCACTTCCCACATAGCTCCTTCCTCTTCATCCTTATCTCAGGGCTGAAGTTCTCTATCTGTTCCCTGCCTGAGCAGGGCCTCACCCAGGCCTCCTCACCATAACAGCCTTCCAATCTTTCCACATCCTTCTGGTCCCAGCCAACGCCTGATCTGCTCAGCTCCTGCAGCTTCTTTTAACGGACCCTGCTGAACTCTGACTGGCTGCTTCCTTGCAGCCTCTCTTGGCAGGCCTGGAGGACCCATCTATACTGCTGCTTTTCTGGGGTGGGATATGGTAGGACTAGGAGGACTCCAGCAGTGGGGCTCAAAGTGCCTGGTACACCCCATCACAAATTGGATCTATAATTCTCTTAAAGTGGAAAGACTTCCAATCCACTGAGTCCCTCAAAGATGTTGCACAGGAATGTAGTTCTAGAAACACTAGCTATAACTGCTTCTAATTTTGAAATTATTGTGCAAATCTTCCTGGAGTAATTTATATAGGGCTGGATTTTGCCACCCTTGGTGTTGAACAGTAACTGTTACCTGGCTTGATCCATTGATTTCAATAGGACTAACTGCAGAGTAAGGTATTATTCAAGGTGAGTAAAAGTGGCAAAATTTGGCCCTTAATGTGTTGAACAATTTTTCTCCTACTTTTTTATCTGGAGCTGCCTATTACTTTGCTATTTTCTCATTAATACATGAGAGTTTAGAAAACAACCTATGTGATTTTTTTAACCCAATAATAGTTGTAAATTGTGAGATACAATTTCCATAGTTTTTTTTTTAGTTTTATGTGAAACAGACTAGAGTCATTAAAGAATCCTTATTATCAGTCTTACGTTTCCCCTCAGTTCATTTCTTCCTTATTATTTAGTTATTTGATGTCTCACTAATATTTGAAAATTCTTATTGTGCTTACCATTAGTATCTATGCTAATCTAATCCAGTGTGTTTCTAATGCATCTGTCATTATACTATCCAAGCACTATTAAAAGGAATTCTAATTTGGTACAGGTTGAACCTCTCTAGTCCAGCACTCTTTGGTCTGGCAACATCTGTAGTCCAGCATGATTTTTTTTATGCTTTATCTACTTATTTCCTTGTGCCAATACAGTAAAATTGTGTAACAACACTTAACACTTTGTTATGAAGAGAGCTGGTAAGCCTTGGCTAGGTGGCATTGCAAACATTGTTCTGTTTATTTGCCTCGGTGAGATAAAAATAAAAAGAGACCTGCTTGCTACAATATTGATCTCCTGTGGTTTGGCAAATTCTCTGGTTCAGCACCGGTCAGATCCCCAGCGTGCTGGACTGGAGAGGATCAACCTGTATTTTAGAAAATAAAGAATAATACTGAGTAAATGGAGGAAAAGAGAGATTTGTTTAAATACTATTTTTGAACTATGATTAATCTTCATTCTCAAATAAAAGGTGAGTGAGGAAGAGCTGAGCTATAGTAAGGGCAAACAAGCATTAATTTTCAGCACCCCAAAGTGTGACAGGCACTTTACAATACAAATAGACATTTTCTCTGTCCCGAAGACCTTATCATCTAAGATCCTGATCCTACAGACAATTATGCATGTGATTAACTTTGAGAATGAGCACAGTAGTTCCCTTGAAATCAGTGAGACTACTGGCTGAAGTTAAGCATGTGTTTGCAGGATTAGAACCTATTAAATATTACTCAACAAATGGGGAAACAACCATAAGCAGAGCCGCTGGGGGGGGCAAGTGGGGCAATTTGCCCCAGGCCCCGGGCCTCGCAGGGGCCCCCATGAGAATGTTGGAGGCTCCCCCCACCTCTGTCTTCCCACACCCTCCGGTGCCTCAGCACGCTGCGTCCAGGAGCGGCCCTGGACAGAGCTAAAGCGGAGTGGCTCGGGCGGAGCCTGAGCTCCTCCCACTCGGAGCTGCATAGTAAGGTGGCGGGGCTGCGAGCTCTGGTCCCACCATAGCCAGGCCGCTGCAGTGCTGTCCAGGGGCCAGGGCAGCTCCTGGACGCGGCGCGCTGAGGCCCCGGGAGAGGTGGGACTCGGGGAGGCGGGCGTAAACAGCCTGGTAAGCCCCTCTGAGCCGGACACTCCCCGACCCCTTTCTCTGAGCCCAGCCTCTCTGAGCCGGACACCCCCCGACCCCATCCCCCCACAGCCTGACCCCCAGCTCTGAGCCTAGCCCCTGTGAACCGGACACCCACTGACCCAGACCCCAGCTCCCCACTCAGCCCTGGGCAACAGCAGCGCCACTCCCAGGCAGCGACAGCCCATTGGCACCAACCATCACCATCACCCAGCGACAGCCCATTATGTAGTTGCAAATGTATACTTACCATTAAAGCATTTTATGTTTTTAAATCATGTATTTTGTGTACACCTTTACTCCGATCTAACATTACCCAATATAACACGAATTTGGCTATAACGTGGTAAAGCAGTGCTCCGGAGGGGTGGGGCTGCACACTCCAATGGATCAAAGCAAGTTCAATATGACACGATTTCACCAATAATGTGGTAAGACTTTTTGGCTCCCGAGGACAGCGTTATATCAAGGTAGAGATGTATTTTCAAATTATTAAAAATTAATTTTTGAATGTATTTCACTGGTTATTTTTTACACTTCCAAATACATGATACTATAGTATTGCAACTTTTTTTTATGGAAGGGGCCCCTGAAATTGCTTTGCCCCAGGCCCCCTGAATCCTCTGGGCAGCCCTGACCATCAGGGAGTAGATGGGGTGGGAAGAATAATGGTTACAGCAAAAAACTAACATGCACGTGCACATCACAGTAATTCTACTTAGTTTTTTAAAATAAATATTATACAGTATAGTAACCGCTATTATAATGCATGGAAAGTAATAGTGATGTAAAAAGTTGTTTCAAATGTGCTAACAAATTTGGTTTAAATTTTGCTTAAGTTGTGACAAATTCCTTATCCAGCACTTCAAGTATATTGCTGAGCTAATAAAAATACAACAACAAAATATGCAAAGCAGTTTTAAAAATTGCTTTGTGTCTACTTTATCTACTATTAATCCTTCTAGGCAATCAATTATTGTGAAGGAAGACAGATGGGAATATTAGGAAATATCATTATTATGGGCACCAATAGCAACGGCTATAATTAAAAATACTTTTCACTATAGCCCCTTGTTTTCACATGTTCATAATTTTTGAAAACATACACCATTTATTTTTCCATACTTGGTCTCTGTCCAAAGGTGAATTCTTTATAAAAAGTTTTGATAAAATTCATTCTATTATTTTTGACTGAGAGAATGACATACACTTTTCTTAATTCAAACAATTTTTTAAAAACATATTTTGTATTTAACACTGCCTTATCAAAATTGACTGAAGGTAAAAGTTGACATGGAAATAAGCCTTAACAACAACTAGCGCTTTTTGGGGGGTTGAAAAACATTGCTTTTTAACTAAAGTTTGAAAGCTGTGTACTGAGTATGCATGGCATATTTTTTCATTTTGAGGTGTGCACTTAAAAAATGACAAATGTGTGTGTATTCATGTTCAGAAAGCATAAAAATAGTTGGAAGAGTAGGTATATTAGTGCCCTCCCACCAGCTCCCTCCTCAGCCCTTCAAATTGTGGGGGGAAGGAGGTTAAGAGGCATAATATGATCTAAGGCCTTTGGTTTAAAATCTTGAATGTAAACAGCTACTGTAGATGCCACAAAAACATTATACCATCACAAATGGAAACGGGTGTGCACGATTATGATTAAGTTATGTGGTGAAATGAGGTCCACATGAGGAAAAGGTTTGAGAACCCTTGCTCTCAGAGAAGCTTCTTTTGCTCAGCTTTCTTTAATTAAGACTGTAGGTTCCTTGATATGAAGCTATTTAGATTGTGGAGTATACAAGTTCTCTCAGCTGTGCCACTGACATCTGTAAGCATCTTCAACTGGAGATACATATCTTGAGGAGTTTACAAACTGATTCAGCTTTGCCAGTGGAGAAGAATGTTCTTAACTAGGACATCCTTAATTGGGGGCATCTAACAATAAGCCTGGGGGAAATCTGTACCACTGTGCACACACATATTTCATGTACCACCCACATTTTTAATTTTTTTGCAGGAAATAGCTTCTGCTGGAAAGTTGCTGCAGTCCCGACTTTTACCCAACAGAGAGTCCTGTGGTGCTAGAACAGAGCAGCAGCTCCCAAAAGAAAATAACTTCTGCAGTTCTGCCTTTTGCCACCAGAGGGCATTGTGGTGCTAGAACACAGCAGCGGCTCCTGGCCAGCCCCTGCTATGACAGGGAAGAGAAAGAGCCTGCCTTTTTCTATCGTTGGGCCACATTCTGAGACAAGGGATATAGAGAGACAGACAGCATGGGACTGCTGGTGGGTCAGAAAGGGGTTCATAAGGGCTAGTGGAGGACAGACTGGGGCAGGGGCTGAATGGGAGTGGAGGCGCAGGGCCACATGGGCAGAGGGAAAGTGGGGACAGAGCTACAGGGGGAAGGGAGATGGCTAAGTGGGTGCACAGAGATGCATGGGGACAGAGGGTGCAGGGATACATGGAAATGAGGGGAAGGGGCTAGCTGAGGGGTGCAGGGACACATGGGTACATGGGGAGGGGTGTAGGGCCATGTGGGGACAGGGGAGATGGCAGAGCAGGGCACAGGGACACATGTGGACAGGGGAGAGGGTGCACGGACATATGGGGACACAGGAAGGGTGCAGAGCCACATGTGAATGGGGGAGTGGGTGTCTGAGTGGGGCTGGAGGGACACGTGTGGATAAGGGGTGCAAGGATACATGAGGATGCAGGAACAGATGTGTGTGACTGAATGGGAGAGGCTAGCGATCAGCCAGGGTCTGCATGAGTGATGCTCCCTAACAATCCCTTCCCGCCCCACTAAAAACCTATTCCATACTTTTCCCACTGATACCCAACAGCCCTTCAAGTTCAAACCCAGGCTCCTTCCCAGCAATTACTTTCCTCTCCCTTAGCTCCTCCATTACTCCCAACTCCCACAAGCCTTTGCATAGCTTTTGAGGGATGTGGGAAATACGGTTCTGTACTATAGTTTAAATGAATTATTACTCAGAGTTCTGTATTAATATGCCTAGTAAGCATCTATTTGTCAAAAACATTTCTTGACTCTTTTTTTGTTGTCTGTATTGTTACATACTTGCTGACAGGTATTTTGAAATAAATTACCAAAATAATTTAAACGGGTGTGATTATATTGTGTTATTTTGACAAATAAAATATGCAGAATTTTAAAACATTGGCAGCAGAATGTTGAAAATTTTGGCACTGAATTCCCCCAATAGTATAACAAGTATGTAGACAAAAACTGAATAGAAAAACTGTACTGGCCATGACTGAAACTGCTGATGTTAGATATGCATAACTCTAAAATAGCTGAATGGATTTTCTTTGAATTTAGCTATCTTTTACTTTGATGGAGATTACCAAAACAAGCTAAATTTGAGGTTTCTGTCTTTTGCTGTTATTGAAGCACACTTTCTGCTGTAAAATATGGGAACAGTGTGTTTTTTATGTTCATGTGATTCAAAAACAACTCAACTAATTAAGCTGAAAAAACTTAACCCTCACACACACACACTTTTGAGATCAGTAGTGATATGGGCTATTTCAGCACAAAAGCAGTTTGTTTAAGAAAGCCAGAGCCAACGGAGGAGTAGGGGCTAAAATGAAAGTTGTCTCTCTAGGAGCTACTATAGTTACTATAATTTTAATTTGTTCTGCAACTAATGCATATAGAAAACTTTTAATTACAATCTGTTTTGTGTGTGATGAGACTGGTGCATGGGCACAGCTTGAGAATGCATGCTCCTGCAACCTTCATTCAGGTGAGTAGTCAGTCTTTCATAAAGAATGTTGTACCAAATTGAGTGCTTTGTGTTAGCCTGTGATAATATGCTGTATTTGTCCTACAAGAGTGTATATATGTATGTGATAGTGAGGTGTGAGTGTGTGTTCAAAGTGCATTTGGCTGGGAATTTGGTATGTATGTTTGTATATGTATATGACAGTAATGTGTATGTGTGTATATATATGATACAGTTGGAGTACATGGACAATGGGTCCAATCATTTCTCTCCAACAAGACCCAAAGAGTGGTAATGGGCAACTGTCCCCTCAAAGGTCTTCACGTGAGATCTATCTTATCCGTTTTCCTTCAGTTTCTATGTAGGACCAGTTGGGGAGGTGGTGAGAGCACATGGGCTTTGCTACCAAAAATATGCTGATGACATCCTTTGATATAACTCATTTTCTTGTGATGCCACCAATGCCTTCTCAGGGATATCAAAAGGTCTGCAGAAGATCAGCACTGGCTGAAGATTAGATGGCTCAAACTCAATCTGGACAAGACCAAAGTGGTGGTGACTGGATTGGGAAAATAACTTGAGCTGGGAAAATATCCTTCCCTGACTTTGAGGGTATCTTCCCACATTTCTCAAAATACTACAGAGCCTAGGGATCCTATTAAACTCTTCAAGCTTCAGTAACCAAGTACTGTCCAGGCAACACATTCTTCTACCTCCAGCTTGCTGGGAAACTCCAACTTTTCCTCCTGGAATGAGGATTTGGCCACAGTACATCACCTCCTGACTGAATTACTGTAACTCACTGTACCTAGGAGTGGAAACAATAGAAATGCTCCATTGTTATGCAGAATGTTTTGGCTCACCTCCTTAACACTACACCACAATGAGCACATTATCTATGTGATCCACTTTCTCCACTGGCTTCCAGTTCACGGCCACGACCAGGTCAAAATCTTGGCCTTTATCTTAAGAGCAATAAAAAGGTCACAACCAGATTACATCACTGCTGCCTCTCTATACATAACCCAGAAAGACATTGGTGCCCCTCTGGGATAACGCAGCTCAGGACAAAACATGTACAAATCTGAGCAAATGCTCCTATAGAGGATGGACTAATTCAAAGTCACTCCACCTTTAATGCATACTGAACAACCTTCCTGTTGCTAAACCTTTCCCACAATAACTAGATTAGAATCTGATGTGATAAAAATATACATTTACAGGGACATCAATTTGAAAAGCACATTTTCATCTAAAGATATCATAGCTTCTATTGTTATCCACAGCATTCCCAGCGCAGCAAAAGATTAGAAGAAATACTGTTGTTCCTTTTCCCGTCAGGTAGCTTCCTTTGTGAATTTTTCAACACTTGGTAGAGAAATGTAAATATATCTTAGTACGATTGCTATAAAAGTGCTAAGTAATACCAGTCTAGGTTGTCTATGTAGGAGTGTGTTAATGTGCTTGTGAGTGTGTGCTACCTGTATGCGGGTGAGTACTGCATCAGGCAAGGGTGCACTCTGCATGGGGGGGCTCTGAGTGCTCTGGGGTGAGGGGGGCATGGGATTGGGTTAGCTCTGAGGGTGAAGGGGCACTCTGGGGGAACAGGATGGGAACTAGCTGTGTGGGAGAGGGTAGCAAGATGGGAGGTAGCCATGGTAGGGGGTGCTCTGTAGGGTGCGAGGAGTGGGATGGGGGTAGATGTGGGGTGATGGGTTGCTCTGTGGGATGGGAAGAGCAGGATGGAGTAGCTGTGGGGTGCGGTGGTGCTCTGTGGGTCACAGGATGGCGGTAGCTATGAGGTGAGGGGGCATGCTGTGGGATGACAGGAGCAACACAGGGATAGCTGTGGGGTGAGTGGGAGGAGGTAACTGTGGGGTGAGAGAGGCGCAGGGTGGGGTAGCTGTGAGGTGAGGGGGCATAAGGCACGGCAGGGAATAGCTGTGGGGTGAGGAGACATGAGGCACGAGACGGGATAGCTATGGGTGAGGGGCACGCTGTGGGGTGAGGGGGCACAGGACAGGGATAGCTGTGGGGTGACAGCATGCTCTGTGGGGTGGGAGGAGAAAGTCGGGGATAGCTGTGGGATGAGAGGGCGCGAGGCACAGGATGGGGGTAGCTGTGAGGTGAGGGGGCACGAGGCACGGGTAGCTGTGGGGTGACGGGGCACGAGGCATTTGACAGGGGTAGCTGTGGATGATAGAGCGTGAGGCACAGGATGGGGGTAACTGTGCAGTGATGGGGTGCTCTGTGGGGTAGGAGCAGCAGGGCAGGGGTAGCTGTGGGGTGAGGGGGCGCGAAGGACGGGACGGGAGTAGCTGTGGGGTGGGAGGAGCAGGGCGGGGGTAGCTGGTGGGAGGACGCTCTGTGGGGTGGGAGCAGCAGGACGGGGACAGTTGTGAGGTGAGGGGGCGCGAGGCACGGGACGGGGGTAGCTGTGGGGTGGGAGGAGCAGGGCGGAGGTAGCTGGGAGGGGAGGGGGCGCGAAGGACGGGACGGGAGTAGCTGTGGGGTGGGAGGAGCAGGGCGGGGGTAGCTGGTGGGAGGATGCTCTGTGGGGTGGGAGCAGCAGGACGGGGATAGTTGTGGAGTGAGGGGGCGTGAGGCACGGGACAGGGGTAGCTGTGGGGTGACGGGGCACGAGGCATTTGACAGGGGTAGCTGTGGATGATAGAGCGTGAGGCACAGGATGGGGGTAACTGTGCAGTGACGGGGCGCTCTGTGGGGTGGGAGCAGCAGGACAGGGATAGTTGTGGGGTGAGGGGGTGCGAGGCACGGGACAGGGGTAGCTGTGGGTGAGGGTGCGCGAGGCACAGGACGGGGGTAGCTGTGGGGCGGGAGGAGCAGGGCGGGGGAGCTGGTGGGAGGACGCTCTGTGGGGTGGGAGCAGCAGGACGGGGATAGTTGTGGGGTGAGGGGGTGCGAGGCACAGGACGGGGGTAGCTGTGGGGTGGGAGGAGCAGCGCGGGGGTAGCTGGTGGGAGGACGCTCTGTGGGGTGGGAGCAGCAGGACGGGGATAGTTGTGAGGTGAGGGGGCGCGAGGCACGGGACGGGGGTAGCTGTGGGGTGGGAGGAGCAGGGCGGGGGTAGCTGTGGGGTGACGGGGCTCTCTGTGGGGTGACAGCAGCAGGGCGGGGGGAGCTCTGCCCCGTGTCACACAGCTGCGCGGCTCCTCGCCCTACGTAGCCCACCCCCGTGTCCTCAGCCGCCCTGGCCGCGCAGGACACCGGCAAGCGGGCCGTTGAGCACGGAGGAGGCGCCTCCTCGGCCGTCATTTCCGCCGTGTGTTTGAGTGGGGGCGGGGGGGCAGAGCGCTCTCCGCCTCCTCCTCCTCCTCCGCGGCGGCCGGAGACACAGACCCAGCGCGGGCTGAGGGAGGGGAGGCAGCCGAGCCAGCCGCAGCGCCCGCGGGCGGAGCCGCCAGACACCCCCTCCCGCCGGAGCGACACCGCACCCTCCCCCCATCGCCCGGGCCCGGCCATGGGGAACGCAGCCACCGCCAAGAAGGGCAACGAGATCGAGAGCGGTGAGTGAGTGAGTGAGACCCCGTCCCCTGGGGAGGGGGCCCAGCGGGCTTGGGCCCAGCGCGCACACAGGGCCGGCCCAGGCCCCGCGGCCTAGCGGGCTGCAGCGCGGAGCCCCCTGGCCAGCGCAGGCCTTGCAGCCAGGGCTCTGCCTAGCCAGGTGCCTGCGGGGGAGGGGGGAGATCCAGGCTGTAAGGTGCCCGGGTCCACGTCTCCTCCAGCCTCGTAGCTGCTGGTGCATCGCCCATCCCTGGGTTTAGTGTTTCGAGCAGCATGGTTGTAAGCGGCTTAAATCGCCTTGTCCCAGCCTAGCGTACCGCCGAGCCAATGCCGCGCCGACCCGCTGTGCCAGGCTGTCCCACAGCAGGTGTCTGTCACACTCACAAGCTGCTGCTCTACGAGCTTCTCCCAGTTTAGTCGGCTTCCCAAAGAACCAGCCTCTGCTTCTGGAGGAGGAGGGGCTGATCTAGAGCAGTCTGTCATCCCCCTAGCCTTCAGCCTTTCAAGTGTTCCACAGCGTTTATTTCTCCACCCCTGTACACACCTTTGATTGCAGAGACGACATTGAGTTGGTATCATTATACAGCTTTCTGACTATGCTGTGATTTATCAGTGCATATGTATTTTTATCCTACTGGTGTGAATGTAGGACAGAAACTCCCCAGTCTTCCTGGATTGCTGAACATTGTCATCTCCTCCCCCACAAACTATGTAGGAATCTCATTTAGTGTGTCTGTATTGTTGGGATGTATACATTCTACTCATTGAAGTATTTATTTAGGTATATAGGTAAAATGTTTATTTTAAGTTTCTTTTGGTTTTTACAAATGAGCGAGGTAGCTCAATATTGAACTATGTGAATTTGTGGATTTTGGGGGTTTGTTCCAGGTATATCATCATAATCGTTAAATAATTTAAAGCTGATTAAATGCACCAAACTCTTTTTTGTTTGTTAACTGGCTCGCTTACTACTTTATAACCTTGGATAAGTTTCTGTTGGGTAAATTGCATGGTAGGGTCCAGTGTAAAACTGCTTATTTAAAGAAATACTGAACGTTTACAAATGCTGTATTCTTACAACAGTGTCTTACCTCTATCACTAAAAACACCATTGGATTATTATAAATGAAGGAACTTTAAATTTGCTGTTGTCATTGTTTGTTTACTTTTTCCATTTATTTATCCCTTAAACTTAGTCTTGCAATCAGATTTATGCAGGTAGACCCCACCCACCACCACTACCACTATCACACAGAGCTCCATTGATTTTTCTGGATTCATTTGCAGGATTGGACCTTTGCTTGGACAGTGAAACTAGACTGTTCAGTTTTAGTTTCTGGTTCAAAAGCACTAGTGTGTGATGGTAGAGTTTTTTGATTTACAAATATTTTATGAGATATTTAAAAACTATTTTGATCTTTTTAAAAGATCATATTTGTTTGGTTTTATAAACATAAAAATACCCTGCACCTGGACAACTTCTGAAATGCTAATGATAAAACATTGCATTATACTTCTTTGACAGCCATATTTCTGCTGGTTTATCTTGTTAAATTAAATCTTTGGTTAATGGGAATAATAAAGACTTGCATTAGTCTTTTACACACCACCAAATAAAGCATTTAGGAATTCTGAGGCACACAAACAGTGTATTTCAGAACTTCTCTCTCTCTCATTTTTGAAGTGTTTACTTATAAAATGAAAGTCCTGGATAGATTGCTGTAATTAGATTTGTAATTTGTCAGCATACTTAACACTAGGAATTTCTGTAGTGACATTACTTTTGTAATTAGGGGATGAAATAGACCCTTTCTTCTCTACCACTTGTATAAGACCTGGATTTGTTAACTGTGTGGGATCAAATAATTGTAAATTTGTATGTAGTAAATTATTGGAAGCAAAAAGGGATATTCAGCCTTGTTTATAGGAGTAAAAGTCTCTCAGGAAAAAGAGTGATTTGGATTTGTTGTTAAAGTCTGGTCTAAATTTTCTTTGATCACCCAGTCTTTATGCTTCTTTTCTGAAGAGTATATGATGCTTGATTTGCATCATATACTCTAAACTCTAGAATACTTAATAATGTGGAATAAATTATGCAGGGTGGCAGCAGAAAAATACCCAGGGATTACTAAAGGGTGATAATATGCCCTTAATCCATGCATGCAACTCATGGTATTATGCGTCTCAAGGGCATACTGAGGTTTTTGAAAGAACAATGGAGGGTAACTTGGCTTGTACTGATTACTACTTTCAAAAGCAAATGTAGTTTAGTTTAAGAGCTCTTTTACTGTCTCTGGTCAATTTAGATTATAACCATATGGTTGAGTGGTCCATTTATGTAGCAAAACCTGATATGTTGAAATGTAGTCTTGGTGTTTTCTTTAGCTTTTTGTCTTTTTGTTACAAATGACTTCAGTAACTAATAATGAACTTTGTATGGTTGCAGAATAAATAGTTGTATATTAGTCGAAATAGTAGGATGCAAAACATAATCTTAAAAACTGCATCCAAACAAGACTTGCAAGTGAATGGAATCAAAATGGTAATTTCCAATCTACCGCACTATGTTGTAGAAGGTAGCATAAAATACCTTTTGTATCTGGGACTAAGAGGGAGTCATAAATTGGTGTGACTTACATCATATTGTTATCTAGTATGTAAGCAGGTGGATGTAAAAGTGGGATGTAGCCTACTTCACTTGATGTTTTATACTGTTAGTTCCTTTTTCTGCTATCCCCCTCTCTTCCAGGCTATCATTGCATATAGTAAACTTATGCCTGGTATACATCTAAAATTTAGGTTGATCTAGCCACGTGGCTCAGAGGTGTGGAAAAACTATTACCCTGAGTCACACAAACCTAAACCCTGCTATAGACATCACAGGTCAACAGAAGAATTCTTCCACAGACTCAATCTACTTCCTCTCAAGTAGGTAGGTTAACTGTAGCAATGAAAAAATTCCTTCTGTTGCTGTAGCAAGTGTCTACACCAGGGGTTCTCAGGACAAATTTTTTTGGTGGCCTCAATGTGTGGCTCCCAGCTCTTTCTGGTGGCCACTCTCACAGTTTCCTGAAATACTTAATTAGCTTTAAGAAAAACAATTAAATATAAACATCCAAATCATTATAACTTATTTATTGCTAGCTAGTAAGTCTGTTGTGAAAGGTGATATTAACATACAAATATCACTTTTCACATCAGACTTACTCAGTGCTGCCAAGCCTGGGGACAAATTAAGCCCTGGATAAGGGTTAGGGAAGGCGGGGGTGGGGAGTGGGGCTAGAGCCTGAATCCTTGCTGCTGGAACCTAGGGCCTGCCACTGTGCAGCCGGAGCCTGGGATTGGAGCCCAAAGCCCCACTGCCAGAGCCTGCCAGCCCACCACCCCAGAACTGATGCTCAAAGCCTGAGCCCCACCACCCTTGGGAAGGTGAGAAACTCACTGGCTGCTTGCTCCTCCAGCATTGTGCCCCAGGTGTCTCCAGAAGAGGGCAGGGCCCAACCCCTGTTGGCAGCCCCAGCAACCAACACCAAGGTGGTGCATCCAGGAGCAACAGGGAGAGGGAGAGGCTGTTATTCCCCCCCACACACACATCCCACGGGGCTGTGGCCAAAAGAAAATTCCCTAGTGGCCACGTTTGAGAAACACTGGCACACTATGGTACTTCTGAGTGGATCAGAAGATAATGTAAATTACACAAAGTTGGACTTCCTTAAATGCATTTCTGCGTTTGGCCTTTTGTCTTTGTATAAATTTAATAGGACACAATGGACTAAGTTTTTTTTTTCTTTTTTTATCTATTTGACCCCCATTGAATTTCCTGTATATGAGAACAAAGTTTGCCCCACTGTCTAAATAGCTGAATCTGGTTTAGCGCAATTTTAAATATAACGTGGAGCAAATTAAATTTAAAAAGAACCCTTTGTTGATTTACCGTAACTTATAGCTATCTGTGGAAGAAAAGAGTTATGTTTTATTTATATTTTAACGTTAGTTTTATTAAGATGAATCTTTGTCTTGGGTGCAGTTTTAATAAAGGAAATATGACTTTACTGTAGACTTCTAAATTAGAACAAGGACAACAAATGACATTTGGTCTCATAAATTGATCTCTTGCTCTAGAGCAGGGGTTCTCACAGTGGGGGTCAGGACCCCTCAGGCGATCACAAGGTTATTACATGGGGGGTCATGAGCTGTCAGCCTCTACCCCAAGCCTCACTTTGCCTCCTACATTTATAATGGTGTTGAATATATTTTAAAGTGTTTTTAATTTACAAGGGGAGGTTGCACTCAGAGGCTTGCTATGTGAAAGGGGTCACCAGTACAAAAGTTTGAGAACTATTGCTCTAGAGTACATGATCAGTTTGATAATGTTTTAACATTATCTGGCCAGTCTAAATAGTGTTGAATAAGTTAACCACATCAATTGCAAAGCTTGTAGGAAGTATTTGTTCTTTCTATAAATTATGAGAAATCCAGTGCTTTTGAGTAATATGTAAAGCTCTGCATTACTTGCTCTTTTTTTAATCTGTGAAATAGTGCAGTTACAACATGAATTAGTTTGGAAATTGGTTTTTAATCTTTTACCATCTTCTCTGAGGGAAGAAAGTTGTTGCAGTTTTGAATCTCAGAATAAAATCTTAAATTTACCCCTCCCCCCAAAAAAACCCCAACTTTTTTGGTTATTCTAATATTAGTTACTAAATTATATTAAAGAACACATAGGTGATTAACTGCTATTTAATTGAAAGTTTTATACACTTTTTCTGTTCTTTATATTCATTTTGAAACTGCTCAATTTCAGTAACTTTTAAGTTAGTCACTAGTCTTTGTCCTTGCCACTTTTTTTTAACAATAATGTGAGATATGGAGTTGCTTAATTTTTTTTTTTAACTTTTTTAGAGTTGATGTGGAAGCTTTGAAGATTAGGTGTAGTTTAATTTTGATTCCAAATACCTCCTCTCATTATCTGAGAACCATATACTGCATTTACAGGAACGGTTGGACTATGATCTAACAGGTCTTTACAAGCTCAAACTTCTGTGATCTTCAGATGTACATGTTTGGGGCGGGGGGAGATGGATAGTGGCTCCTTTAAGGGTCCCCATCTCCAAAAGTTAGGAAGGATTGTCTCACTGGGGATGGGGTGGGAAGGTATCACCTGAGAGGGTGCTTTGGCTGGTTTGCTCAGATATGTCATTGGCCCTTATACAACTGAGAAAGTAGTATATATAGACCCTGTGCCTCCAGCCTGAGCGCCCTCTCATTGATTAGCATAGTACCAGGATTGTAGGTCTGCTGTGGACATTTTGTTAGTAGCCTTTTTTGGGACAGGGAAGGAATTTTCACCTTATGGTGAGATTGGCCAGAATGGGGTGACTGTTCAGGTCTTCCCCACAGCTGTTCGGAGATAAAGGTCAAGTTGTGACACTTTAGCAGGTGTCTGATGCAGGTGTTCATTTCTTAAGGAGTCCTGTTCCCTGATTAAACTAGAATTTTAAATAGACTTAAGGGAAGAAGCTGGGAAATGGGGCTGGGATTCCTAAGGTCTGGGGCAGTGAGGAAACAACCCAGTTCTTTAACCTTCATATGAGGGGAGGACATTGGGATCCTAACAGTGTTTTTGGGGACCAGCTGTGGAGAAGTAGGGGTTGAGGGGCATCTCTCCACCAGGTTGAAATTATTCATAATGTTGAGTGTCTGGTAATTCCCAGATGAATTAAGGTGATAAGGTTGTCATCTAATTAAACTATGGGCCTTGCATCTTGTGTTTATTTTTCCATATGTCTGGGACAATGCGCGTCTGTCACATGCTCGCTCTCCCTCTCTCCAAACTAGTAACACTGCAATATCTTCTGTATGAGGGTGCGCCTATTACTGTCAGCCCTTCTTTGCATTCCCCTGAATTATTTGATGCATTGTTGTTATGTATTTGTTAGAAGTGCTTTGCCTTACCAGTCAATTTCAACAGTTCTGAAGAAGCTATCTTTGGGGGTGTGGAGGGTTGTTTATTCTTCATGTCCAGTCATTATTTGGTCCCTCCATTGAGGTTACCAATACAAGTTAGTAATATAGTTGGCAGTTCCTGTAACATAGATGTTTGTTTACTAAGAATTGGACAGGCCATCAGTTCATTTCATACAGCCATTGGACAGCCATTCGCTGATACACGGCTATGTCATTACTCACCAGTGGTATAGAGGTGAACAGTTCTATACTCCATTTCTAATTTCCTGAGTCACTCAGTCCCCTGTAACGATTGTCTTTTGGACATTGGGATGTGATATTTAGGGTTTGACTGTAGTTTTGTTCAATGGTAATAATCCTTTTGTACAGTGAGTTTATGCTCTTTGACTTTGAAATTGCAAATTGACAACTTCTGAAGTCTTGTTTACACATTTAAATACAATAGATATAGGGAGTATATCCTGAAGGGTACATAAAAGGAAAATCTTTACTCCAGTGATGTTTCTTGTACATCTACCATCCACAAATAATAGATTTAAAATTGTTGTCCTATATTTTGTGCTCAAACTGTCTGATATTTATTAAGTGGGCTTTCAGCATTACTATTTCACCTTCTCAAAATCAATATTGGTTCCAGTTACTTGCTGAACTAACATTTGAAAATATCTTTAGTGGAATTATCCTAGTTAGTGTTTTGGGGATGGTCACATGTGAGAATCTCCTTTCAAAAGAGACTCAAGATTAGAGGAGCAGAGGTCTTACAGGTTAGCATTGAGCTAGATTTGCTGAAATGTGTGGGAAATCTTGTGCAATGCCAATTCATAGTTTGCCTGTCCATAAACTACAATTTATTTTGTTTTGGTGTAATTAAAAAAAACAAACCCAAAACTTTTCACAGCTCAAAATTCCCTAATAGCAATTTAAAATAATACATAGAAAAGATAGTCATACAGCAGCATAACAAATTTATGTTAATATTTTGGAGTTGTTCCGTCCTTTTGAACATTTAGCTACTGTCCCTTGTTCCCGTTTGTGGGCTCAGATTGTTTTCCACTTTAAAATATCTTAAGTCATTTGATGCATTGTTATGTATTTGTTAGTAGTGCCCATTCATTTACCCACCCATCCACTCTCAGAAGCATGTCAGTATCAAAAGTCATGAACATGTTTTGAAGAATCATTGAATACTTGGCTTTTGGCATTTTTAACGTAACTAAGGCTTTAGGCTTGTCTACACTTACATTTTATAGCGCTCCAACTTTCTGGCTCCGGGGTGTGAAAAATCACCCTCTTGAGCACAGTCAAGTCTGGGTGCTTTCAAGTGGTAGTGTAGAAAGGCTCTGAGCGCTGGGAACCGCGCTTAGAGCTAATCGCCTTGGGGAGATGGGTTACCAGGAGCATGATCATACTGCATTTCAAAGAGCTGTTGCAGGAGCATTCCTGCGACAGCGCTTTGAAGTTTCCAGTGTAGCCATGCCCTTTGTCTACCCTGCACAGTTATTGCAGTAATTGGTACCAACCACTGGGTGATTGAGCAACCAATCTGAACATCTAGATTAGCCTAGCCCAGGTGTTAGTATTCCTACAGCAAATCCCTACCTGCTTTCCTGTGTCCTGACTATTTGTACACTCACTGTCATGTACCTGTGGGCATATTCCATGGTTCTTTGTGCTAAAACACTTCAGTATTCTTACCCAGTAAAATGTGTCAGTTGCAGGTCTTGCTGTAGGGATTGACAGCACAGTAGATGTAATCATGCCTTCACGAGTTAGGTTATCACAAGTTGATTAGCCCCATGATTGCTTACGCCATGGTGTATCTTGCAGTGAAGATGCAGACTAAAGGTTTGTCTTTACTGCTGTAAAAAGATGATGTTTTGCAGTGGGGTGACATTCATGAATTATCCTAAGGTAAAAATACAGTGAAGATAAGGTATTTTAGTTTTACTGCAAGATAAACTTGCTGAGGCCAAGTTCACCTCCATGAGTTTACATAGCAGTAAAACTAGAATGCCTTGTCTTCACAAATTTTTTTTTTTAGGATAGCTAGTGCATGCTAATTACCCCAACATAAAAATTCAGCTTTTTTAGCAGTGAAGACGGGCCCAAAGAGAATCTCAAGTACTGCAAATCAGTAATGAGTATTCTACAAGAAGACAATTGTCACGTCATAACACAGAGAAACATAAAATATGTCTCCTGTGACATTTGCAGTGTTGCTGTAGCCATGTAGGTGCCAGGATATTAGAGGGACAAGGTGGGTGCGGATCCAATAAAAGGTATTTCAACTTCTGTTGGGCAAAGAGACAAGTGTAGCTCAAAAATGTCTCTCTTTCACCAATGGAAGTTGGTTCAATAAAAGAGATTTTCTCACCCACCTTGTCTTTCTTCCATGACATGGTTGTTCTTTACCAGAGTAAATGTGACATCCTGATGATTATCCTGAACCAAGTTTTCTCCATAAGAACGATAGAGGAACTGTTGTTGTGCTTTGTAGTGGCTGGTTTTTTTGGTAGGCGTTGTATCTGCTTTATAGAATAAGGTAGGCTAAAATAATTAACTATCTTATCTAAGTTGTTGAAACAGTCAAGAAAGCTAGAAAATCCTTTTTCAACTTGAAGCATCATTCCAGATATACTTGCGTGTTCAGTCTATTTGTTTGTAGGGGTACATTTTTGGTTTGTTATCACACTGCAGCTGATAAATTTTTATCTTACTGTTAAAAATTTAGGAATGTTTAACCACAGGGCGCCAGGAGTTCTGATTTCTTACTGCCAATAGCAAGTACATACTTGGTAAACTATTGCACTTGGGGTAAGCCTATGCTACAGCAGCCGCACTACAGCTGTGTTGCTGTGGCACAGTAGTTTTGACATTTCCTACATAGATAGAAGGGGTTTGTCCATCAATGTACATCTCTACCTTGATATAACGCGGTCCTCGGGAGCCAAAAAATCTCACCGCCTTATAGGTGAAATCACGTTATATCGAGTTCAGGCCAGTACAGGGTGCTGGACTGGACCGGCTTCCCCACGGTGATTTAAAGGGCCTGGTGCTCCAGCCGCTGCGGGGAGCCCTGGGCCCTTTAAATCACCACCGGAGCTCTGACAGCAGGACTCTGGCGGGGATTTAAAGGTCCCGGGGCTCCTTTCAGCGGCTGAAGCCTCTGGCCCTTTAAATCATCGCCTGAGCCTGGCTGCCAGAGCCCTGACGGGGATTTAAAGAGCCTGGTGCTCCAGCTGCTGTGGGGAGCCCTGGTCCCTTTAAATCATCGCTAGAGCTCTGGCAGCGAGGTCGGGCGGTGATTTAAAGGGCCTGGGGCTCCACACAAATTCAGATATAATGCGTTAAAGCAGTGGGGCTCAGGTGGCGCTTTAAAAGGCCTGGGGCTCCCCGCTGCTTTACCGCGTTGTGTCTGAATTTGTGTTATATTGGGTCGCATTCTGTCGGGGTAGAGGTTTAGTTAATCCACCTCTCTGAGATGTGGTAGGTTGGTCAACAGAATAATTATTTCCTTGATTTAGTTGCGTCTACACCAGAGGGTTAGGTCGACCTAACTACAGAAATCAGGATGTGAAATTTTTCACGTCTGTGAGTGACGTAGTTTCTAGGTTGATTTAATTTTTAAGTGTAGCTCACGCCTTGCTGTTAGCACTGAAAAACAAACACACTAATTGTGGTTTTAAAGAAGGATGAAAGAAAAACCTGGCAGCCTGAGTAGGTATTGTATCAAAGCAGCAAACCTGAGATTTAAACATGAAAAATACTGTTACTTTCTCTGCACCTAGAATCTGTTTTTTGTTCTTGTCCCTGAGAAGTGAATTGGAGATGACATAATTAATGGTACATATGCATAGATGAATAGACAGATAAACTCCAGTAGTATTTATGGTGACTTTTGATTAATGTGATATTAAGCAGTTTGAATTTTTTTGTCTATGTTACAATGGGTAGTGGAACAGTAGGTGATACGTTTAATTTAGGGCTGTCAAGCGATTGAAAAAAATTAATCTCGATTAATCGTGCTGTTAATAATAGAATGCCATTTATTTAAATATTTTTGGATGTTTTCTACATTTTCAAATATATTGATTTCAATTACAGCACAGAACACAACATGTACAGTGCTCACTTTATATTTATTTTTATTACAAATATTTGCATTGTAAAAAACAAAAGAAATAGTAGTTTTCAGTTCACCTAATACGAAAACTGAAGTGCAGTCTCTTTATCATGAAAATTGAACTTACAAATGTAAAATTATGCATTAAAAAATAAAACAGTTTTTTTGTGCAATGTAAAAGTTTAGAGCCTGCAAGTCCACTCAGTCCTACTTCAGCCAATCGCTCAGACATACAAGTTTGGTTGCAATTTGTAGGAGATAATGTTGCCTGCTTCCTGTTTACATTGTCACCTGAAAGTGAGAACAGGCATTCACATGGCACTGTTGTAGCCAGTATCACAAGATATTTACGTGCCAGAAGTGCTAAAGATTCCTAAGTCCCTTCATGCTTCAACCACCATTCCAGAGGATATGCGTCCTTGCTGATGATGGGTTCTGCTCAATAACAATCCAAAGCAAAGCGGACCGACGTACGTTCATTTTAATCATCTGAGTCAGATGCCACTGACAGAAGGTTGACTTTCTTTTTTGGTCGTTTGGGTTCTGTAGTTTCTGCATCAGAGTGTTGCTCTTTTAAGACTTCCGAAAGCATGTTCCACACCTCATCCCTCTCAGCTTTTGGAGACACTTCAGATTCTTAAACTTTGGGTGGAGTGCTGTAGCTATTTTTAGAAATCTCACATTGATACCGTCTTTTCATTTTGTCAGATCTGCTGTTAAAGTGTTCTTAAAACGAACATGTGCTGGGTTATCATCCGAGACTACTTTAACATGAAATATATGGCAGAATGAGGGTAAAACAGAACAGGAGACGTACAGTTCTTCTCCAAGGAGTTCAGTCACAAATTTAGTTAATGCATTAATTAATGGAAGCATGTCCGCTGGAGTTGTGGCCAAAGCATGAAGAAGCATACTAATGTTTAGCATAACTGGCATGTAAATAATTGTAACGCCAGCTACAAAAGTGCCATGCAAATGCCTGTTCTCACTTTCAGATGACATTGTAAATAAGAAGCAGGCAGCAGTATTTCCCGTAAATGTAAACACACTTGTTTGTCTTAGCGATTGGCTGAACAAGAAGTAATACTGAGTGGACTTGTAGGCACTAAAATTTTACATTTTGTTTTTAAGTGCAGTTATGTAACAAAAAAAATCTAGATTTGTAAGTTACACTTTCACGATAAAGAGATTGCACTACAGTACTTGTATGAGGTGAATTGAAAAATAGCATTGCTTTTGTTTATCATTTTTACAGTGCAAATATTTGTAATAAAAATAATATAAAGTGAGCACTGTACATTTTGTATTCTGTGTTGTAATAGAAATCAATATGTTTGAAAATGTAGAAAAATGTCCACAAATATTTAATAAATTTCAATTGGTATTCTATTGTTTAACAGTGTAATTAATCGCAATTAATTTTTTTAATCGCAATTAATTTTTTTGAGTTAACTATGATTAATCGACAGCCCTAGTTTAATTATTATAGTTTAAGCTTGCAATAAGTTTAATGTATTCATCTTCTAAATGGTTTTTATAGATGAGTGTAAAGTATAACTTAATCACAGATAAAACACTTCTGTCTATAATAAGACAACAGTTTTATTCAAATTAGCAAGGTTCAGGCATTTCTGTGTTAACTGACACTTGGGTCAGTCTGGTACACAGAGGTTCTAGTCATATAATTCCAGTTGACAAAAATAGGGCAGGAGTGGGAAGGGAGAAGGTGTTGCAGGGCTAGAATCAGTGTGGGAGGTGGTACCCTTGTGAAGGTTTGAGACTCTTTTAACATGCACCAGTATGGCAAAGGCAAATGGTACGCATTGAATTAATACAATTGACAAGTCTATATCTTTAAAATGTCTGATTACTTCTGCTACAGCTTTGATATTTATTTTTTTTAAATGAATATAATTTTAATGGCTAATTTATGTTTAAGTAATACATGCATTGATGGGAAATACACAAAGCTATAGTAGATTTATTGGACAAATAAACATTTAGCTGTACCAAAATAGCTTAGTGTATGTATGGTAAGGGTACAAGCTTGTGAATGCAGGTTATTTACCTGATTAAAATAATTGTTTTGAGCTTTGGAAGTCCTTTGAGCCTGATTGTCCCTCGCTTTCACTGGTGTGAAGAGAGAGTCAGGCCCATTTTGAATACATCTATATCGTTGTACTTTTCTACAGTGTTCTCTGCAAATCGGAAAAATAGTATTGTTCTTAGGGCTGCTGTTTTTAAAATTCTAGGCCTCAGTGATACAGTTGGATTAGTGTTGGAGCCCCATTGAAATCTGGCACAAGGGTCCATCCAAGCAAGGTGGTTTCTGAGACTGGAGCTCCAGTTTGTAAAGTTATTGGGAGAATAGACTATCAATAGTGCATTCCAACATTATAGCCTATCATCAAACTGGCTACTATGCATGTTTACTAAGTCTGTGCTCCAAAAACTTAGGTAAGTTATGTTTTTAAAAGTACTCATTTTCTGTAAACTGTATTTCAGAGTGAAATAATTTAAGACACCATTTCATATTACAGATTAATGTCCTGCATAAATATCAAATTGCAAAACAAAGCAGTTTTAGTTCCAGGAGTCTTCAATAGCTTCATATACAACTAGGTGTCCTGGAAGGTTCATTGTGGATAGTGCTTCTGTAGAGTTGAATAATTATTTTTATATTCATTAGAGTTATGTTCTCCTTGGTGAATTTTTTGTATGCCAAGTTAATGATAAAACTTCAGAAACTAAAATGAAAATTGAATTTATCTTAGGTTTCTGTACTGAATGCTCTTAATTATGGTGAAGAATGGTGTAATATTAGGTACGATAAGTTATGGCATATGGTACTTTATTTAAGGTAAATGTATCTCTCTGCCAAGTGATGGCCCCCACCCCTAATTGTCTACACTACTTTAAAGGATATAAGTGGGTATTCAGTACACAAAAATGGCCTTAACTCAATATTCATTTCAAGTTGATGGCTTACTTTTAAGGTGGAACACTATTACAGTTTTAATCAAGAAACAATGTTAATGGGGAATGTTCAGACTCACAGTTTATGCCATCAGCTTTCTGAAAGTTTTCCCAGCTATCTGTACACCCCTTAACGGAACGTAATGCTTTGCGTCGTTACTCTAATTAGCTGCTATAGCATGGTTTTTTATTTGAGGTAGCAAATAATAGAAAATAAACTTGTAATCCAACAACATATTGTAGAAATGTTTTAACAAGTGAACTTCATATTGTTTTTTAATTACATTTATAAAACAAGAAAACTGAGGATTCCTCAAAAACCTGAGAGATGGAAATCCTACCAAGTGTTGTTATAGTACAACAATAATACTGCATTCTGACCTATTTTCCCCTCTAATTTAATATATGTCTATGCTGCAAATAAACACAAAACAAAACCCACCCCATGGCAGCGAATCTCAGAGCCTGTGTCAACAGACTCAGGCTTGCAGGACTCGCTATTGGGCTGAAAAGAGCAGTTTAGATGTTCCCACTCGGGTTGGAACCCGGTCTCTGAAATCCACCCCGCTTGCCTGGTTTCAGAGTGTAGGCTCCAGCCTGACAGGCTACTCTGCTATTTTTACTCCTGTAGTGTGAGCCCCGCAAACCTTAGTCAGTTGAGCCTGGCTCTGAGACTTGCTGCTGCAGTGGGGGGTGGGTGCGTATGTATTTTTGCAGCGTAGACATACCCATAGCGCTGATCTACACTACTGCAGCAAGTTGACCCAAGTTACGCTACTTCAGTTACGTCAATAACGTAACTGAAGTCAACGTAGCTTAGGTTGACTTACCGTGGTGTCTACACTACGCTGGGTTGATGGGAGATGCTCTCCCGCCAAATTCCCTTACTCTTCTTGGGGAGATGGAGTACCAGAGTCCACTTGCTAAATCGACACCACTGCATCGATCTACCAGTAAGTGTAGACATGGCCTTAGAAACATCTCCCTCTTTGTTCAGAACTGATCGTTTGCCCTCACTCTAAAATTAAATGTGCAACACTGAGGGGCAATTAAATGGCTTAAGCAAGGCCAGTAGTCGTCATCGTCTTCTTAGTGTACGCGCAATGTGCCTCAGGAGGCATATGACCAGAATTCATCACTGAATTTGGTCCCACTGGTTGAATCATTAGCTTCCCTGGCTTGAACTGGGTAGTGACGGGGAGTGCGACGTGTATGTTGATCTATGCCAGTAGTAATTGAGTGTCTGGTAAGATATGAAATACATTGAAAATTTTGGTCTAGATCACATTACAAAGCCATCCGTGCATTTAATCTAAATTTGTTAAAAATACATTATTTTCACCCAGGCAATTCATGCAGAGTAGCAAAAAGTCTTCTATTAGCAGATTGTCTCCAGATATTTAAGTAATACAGTATGGTTCCTTGTTAACTTGGCAAGCAAGCAAACAAACTGGAAGAATAGAGAAAATACCTTCCCCCTCCCCATCTCTTTAGTTATGGTAATTGTAGGTGTTTATAACAAACATAGATCAAATAGTTTCAGACAGAAGTAATTTTTTTTAATTGACAGTCCCTTTAAAATCATGTTGTTTTCAGAAGCTGATAAGTGCATAAAAGTTTGTTTCATCTTCCAAGTGTAACCCCCAAAGAGATTACCTATATTCCTGGGGCTCTGTCTGCTGGCAGGTCAGGGAGAGGCACACTGTCCCTTGTAGGGAGGGGGAGCCAAGGCAGACTCAGAGTCGGCCCGGCAACCAATAGGGAGTGAGATGCCCTTCCCAGGGAACTCAGGAAGAGGGAGAAACCATTTTTTGAGACAGTCTGGAGCCAGCCAGGGCAAGGGCAGGACTGGCTGTGTGGGGAGCTGGTGAGTCCCAGGTCTGCAGGCAGCGTTCCTCCTGAGAACTGGCCTCTAGGGACCTGAAAGCAAGTTCTCTCAGTTGGGTTTTTCCCTCTCCACTGATGACTCCCAGTTTGTAGAATTTTGCTGGGAAGCTTCCCCAGCCAGGCTGAGTTAGCTGTCCTGCTCCCTAGGTGAGACCAGTCACCACATGGTCAACTCTGCTCTCTCTGCTAGTCCAGTGCTGCTGCCTGCTGTGAGTGTGTCCGGACACTGGGGTAGAAAACTAGAGTTTAAATTTTAGTATAGTTGTGTAATCTACACCTTGAGCCCTGCATCCGTTTGTGGTGAAGGGAAATCCTGGGACGAGAAGCAGTCTGACTCCTTCCTGAAGAGGATCCCTGCCAGCAGAGATCAGCCCCTCTGCAGTGACCGAGGAGTTCAGAGTCATCTCTGAACCTGAGGGTCACTCATGAAGTTTGTGAGTGCATCATCTTTTAGTTAGTCAGGGAAATTGTTTTGGGGACCCCCTGTTCCCTGAACTGTATCCTCAAGCCAGGAAGTAAGGGTTTGGGGATTTTATAACCTGCTGCATATTAAACCTGTGGAGGGACTTAAACCTCCTCCCACTTGTGAGTCCTTTGAGCTGTACTGAAAACTGTCAGCCACACTGCTAAACCACTGCAAAAAAGATATGGTCATAGGTCATTAGGGCCTCAACAAAGTACATGTACCAACAGGACACTAATCTTACATTTTTCTACCTCAGATCACATGTTTGGGAAAAGTCACGGGTATTGTCAGCATGGGCACTAGTGACCCTAAGAATAGTGTTTTTACCCTGTTATGTTATGTTTGTCTCCTGTTTAATATAATTACTGTGTCGAATATATTCTATGTATTTGTTATTTCTTGGGAGTCTTCAACTATCTGTCAAGTAAGTGGGGGTTACCCTTTGGTTAGAATTTTCCGCCCAAGCTACCCTAGTAACCCTTCCAAGAATGAGCAAGAGGGGTGGAGGCACCACCAAATAAATTCATAGGGGAAAAATAGAGAAGATACACCCTGCTGAGTGGGTTGCGGGATCCAAAAAACCCCAGACGTGTCCACCAAAACCTGTAAGCAGATTGGCATTAAAAAAGGTAACTGGGTGGAGAGGGGGCATTACATAAATTTGTCATATCTTTTTTCCTTTTAAAGCAGTTTTTTTCTAGCAGATGCTTAAGACAATAAATTTTTTGATGAAAAGCATCTACGTAATTTACAGCAGTATTCTAGGACCTGTTTGTTTGTCTGCATCAGAATAATAATAATAAAAACTGTGGCTATAACTTACACTTTTTGAAAAAATTGCTGTACCATTGCACTATTATCGTTTTTTAGCATGCAAGACTTGTGCTGTAAGAGCAGCTCCTGATTTTGCTGACAGTAGAATAGTCCCAGATTGTTAATGTCTCAAAAATAAGGTTTTAGCATATAGGGGGCTGCTAACTGAGATTCCTTTCAAGGTATTTCTCATTTAGTTTTGCATTGCAGAGAGGGAGAGATATTTAACACTCTCTCATGTTCCTCTGGCATATTCACTGCCTTGATCCATGAAGCAGGGAAGGTATTGATAACGTGAGGCCTTTGGGGATTTTGGGAGCTCTCCTAGACACTAGTATGCCTATGCCTGCTCAGGGGAGTGGGATGAGGATGGTAGGAAGCCTGCTTCCCTTTCCAGCTGGGACCAAAATATCTCTAACTTTTTGTTCCTGCAAGCCTTACCCTTCCCTATAGTCAGAGTGTTGGGAGGGGATATTGTCTTCCAGTGTTTTTACAGAATTTCTCCAAAGTTGATACAGGAACTGTGCACTTCTTTTTCTTTCCCGTGTGCATGGATCCTCCAGTCTTGTGTCTTGTCCTTGGGCTTAGGACAGTGGAAATCTGTGCAACAAAAAGAGCACTTTACAGTTTCTGCACCATCTGGGAATACGTGTTTGTTTATTTGTTTTCTCAGTCTATGAAAGTGAAGGGGATAACTTGGGCAAGGTCTTACTAGTTTTATTCTACAGTTAAATTAACTATAACCGTTCTTTTAAAATATGGATGAAACTGATTGTTTTCTGCAGCCAGTGGGAGCTGCGGGGGTGGCAGAGTGCAGAGCCGCCTGCCACACCTCTGCCTAGGAGCAGCAGGGACAGGTCAACATTTGCATGGAGTCACCTGAGGTGAGCGCTGCCCAGATCCGACACCCCCTCCTGTGCCCTAACCCCGCACCTCTTCCCTCACTCTGAACCCCTCATGGTTGTTCCTCCACCTAGGAGCAGCAGGGACATGTTGCTGCTTCCAGGGAGCCACATGGAGCCAGATAGGGAGCCTGCTGGCCCCGCGCCAACCGGACTATAAACTAGACTTTCTAGGAAGATTAGAAAGGTCAGTTGTTAGAGCTTTCTGGTTGGTACAGGGCTGGATAACACAGCTTTTACTGTACAAGCTTTCCACATACTTTCAGTGTGCTTCAGTCATGCTGTGAAGAAAATGTAGTTCATTCTCCATACATGGCATTGATAATAGCAATGTATTTGTGTCTCTCCTTTAATTTTCTTCCTTAAAATTGAGCTATCTTAATCTTGCAAAGGATTAGCACAATACTTCTGAATAGAAATACTTCACTTACGTTGCCTGGTGGTAGACAAAGTTCATTAAGATCTCATTATCTTAATCCAGTTATATCTCTCAGGTATGGAGATTATCATTAATTTAATTGGGCTATTGCTGATCCTGTTTTGAGGGGGAAGGAGTTTGTTTTTTATACTTCCTTTTACATTCTTTTCGGGTTCTGTGGGTAATAAGAGACTGTATGCATCTGTGATATTAAGGATCTAATGTGGTGGGGAATCCTATGAATTGTGAGCAATGTCTAATAAGATGTTTTCTTTAACAAGACGCATGCATCTGGTGCCAGCTTCTTGAGCACGACAATAGCAAATCTGTTGATCTTCAGAGTCAACTTGTTATTTGTGGAACACTTGAGACACGTTTATAGAAGTTGACTGTAATTCACAGTCAGGGGTCTGGTTCATTTATAGGAAATAAAGCAGCAGATGGAGTTTAGATTTCTGTGGGCAGAAGACAGAGTAGTATTTTCACTGAGGCAAGGTGTTAAATAGTATAGCGATGAAACCAATCTGTTCTTTGGGTAACCTGACGATGGAAAAAGCTTATATTTAATGAATTGCGGTTTAGGTAGAGTCTGTGCTTAATCATGCAGAAACTGGGTGTAGTAGAATACATGTTGTCATTATGGGAGTTGGAGTACTTTAAGTGCATTCTTAACCCCAAGTCATATACTGTAGGTTTTCTGGGAAAGCAAGGTAGTAAAATATTCCAGAAGGAAAAACTCCTTTTAGAAGATGGAGATATGCCAGCATTGGGCCCTATTTAGCATATTATTAGTGGACTAGGTAGTAAGCAGTAATGTTACATCATTAAGAATTATGGCTGTTGATTAGTTGCAGTTAACTCACATGATTAACTCAAATTAATCGCGATTTAAAAAAATTAATTGTGATTAATCGCAGTTTTAATTGCACTGTAAAACAATATGTCCGTCCCTAATGCGGGTTCGGTGAATTTTTTAATTGAGAGAGGAAAATTAAAACCAGACAGACTGAAAATTTAAAATACCACGTGGCCGTTTATTAACAGGGAGAAAATCACAACTTGGGCTGGGGAGGAGCACTTCTACCAACTAACAGTACTATTAGAACAAAACATTCACACAACTTGAAGCAATCTATTTACATTCATTAACAAGGAACCAGATAATTCAAAATGAACTGCTCTTTAAAAATTAAGATAAATACACCAAATTAAATGAACTGTGTGCACATTAACCAAATACTACTATCAAATACACCAATTAACTTCAATAGCAGTTATTACAACGACTCAATTCTTATATACAGTATATACACAACTTTACATCAGATAACAATATATGCAATTCTGTACCAAATAAGAGAGGGGAAAAGAGAAGAGGCTAAGCAAAGCACAGAAAGAAAAATTAGAAAGCATGTACTGTATTCCAGGCACAGCTGACCAGCAGTGTAGACACCAGAAGCATACCGAATCCGTAGAAGATAACGTTGAAAAAGCAATAAATGACACGTCCCGAGGAGACCCCTGGCTGAAGGGTTGATCTGGTCCTTCAGTCAGTACATGGATACTCCCGCAGATCCTGGCACGAGGCATGGTTTTATTCAAAAGCCCTTTTACACTTGTTGAAATCTGATCGGTCCCTAGCTCCTTCACCTTCCAGGCTCCGAGCTGGCGTCCTCTACGTAGATAGAATTTGCACACGGCACACTAGAAGCTGCTAGAAGCTGCACTCAGCACACTAGCATGGTTTTGCATACAATCCTAATCTGACCGTTTGAACTGAACTACGATTGGTCAGATTGAGCCCCTTTGCTCACGGCACGCTGGTGTTATGCACACAGCACTAACCTGACCCCTGGGTGGCCAGGCAAAAAGAACGGGAAACTGTATAGGGCACTATAATGTTGCACACCGCACCTTAAGATTGCACACAGCACCACGGTGTTGCACACGGTACCAGTGTGACCTTTAGATGACCGAAAATTGGCCATACAGACACCATGTTAGCTTTTGGGCTGCGACACAATAGAATACCAATTGAAAACTATTAAATATTTTTGACATTTTTCTATGTATATATTGTATTCTGTGTTTTGTAATTGAAATCAAAGTTTATATTTATTACAAATATTTGCACTGTAAAATGATAAACAAAAGAAATAATATTTTTCAGTTCACCTAATACAAGTACTGTAGTGCAATCTCCTTATCATAAAAGGTGAACTTACAAATGTAGAATTATGTACAAAAGAAATCTGCATTAAAAAATAAAACAATGTAAAATTTTAGCATCTGCAAGTCCACTCGGTCCTACTTCTTGTTCAGCCCATCACTCAGACAAACAAGTTTGTTTACATTTGCAGGAGATGATGCTGCCCGCTTTTTGTTTACCATGTCACCTGAAAGCAAGAACAGGAGTTCTCATGGCACTGTTGCAGCCGGCGTCACAAGATATTGATGTGCCAGATGTGTTAAAGATTCATGCTTCAGCCACCTTCAGGGGACATGCATCCATGCTGATGATGGGTTCTGCTCGATAAGAATCCAAAGCAGTGCAGACCGATGCATTTTCATTTTCATTATCTGAGTCAGACGCCACCAGCAGAAGGTTGATTTTCTTTTTTGGTGGTTTGGGTTCCGTAGTTTCCTCATTGGAGTGTTACTTTTTAAAGACTTTTGAAAGCATACTCCACACCTTGTCCCTCTCAGATTTTAGAAGGCGCTTCAGATTCTTAAACTTTTGGGTCAAGTGCTGTAGCTTTCTTTAGAAATCTCACGTTGGAACCTTCTTTTTGTTTTGTAATTGAAACAACATGAACAACGTGTGCTGGGTCATCTGAGACTGCTATAACATGAAACATATGGCAGAATGCGTGTAAAACAGAGCAGGGGACATGCAATTCTCCCCCAAGGAGTTCAGTCACAAATTTAATTAACACAGTATTTTTTTTAATGAGCATCATCAGCATGGAAGCATGTCTTCTGGAACAGTGGCCGAAGCATGAAGGAGCATATGGATGTTTAGCATATCTGGCACATAAATACCTTGCAGTGCTGTCTACAAAAGTGCCATACAAATGCCTGTTTTCACTTTTTGGTGGCGTTGTAAATAAGAAGAGGGCAGCATTATCTCCTATAAATGTAAATAGACTTGTTTGTCTTAGCGACTGGTTGAACAAGAAGTAGGACAGAATGGTCTTGTAGGCTCTGAAGTTTTATCTGGATTTGTTTTTAAGTGCAGTTATGTAACAAAAAAAAATTTTCCGTTTGTATGTTGCACTTTCACAACAAACTGCACTACAGTACTTGTATTAGGTGAATTGAAAAATACTATTTCTGTTTTTTTACAGTGCAAATACTTGTAATCAAAAACACAAATAAAGTAAGCACTGTACACTGTGTTCTGTGTTGTAATTAAAATCAATATATTTGAAAATGTAGAAAACATCCAAAATAGTTAAATAAATGGTATTCTATTATTGTTTAATAGTCTGATTAATTGTGATTAATTTTTTAATTGTGTGGTTAATTGCAATTACTTTTTTTTAATCGTTTGACAACCCTGTTAAGAATATTTTTCTCTCTCTCCCAAAATATTAACACTAAACACACAAGATTAATAACATGGAAGATAAAATTTTGTAATTTATTTCCACTCAATTTTTTTTTTAGATATTGTTACCAAGGGGAATTTCTTTTTGCCTTGGGTGAAAAAGATGTGGTTGATCATTTATTATACAAGTACCATAATGTCCCTCAACTTAAATCAGTTTGTATCCTGTAGTGGAGCCAAATCATTCCCTCTTGTGTAAGAACAACTACTCCCATTGTGGAATTTCTACTGTATTATCCCATTGTAGGGTACAATTTGTCTCTGTACTTGCTGTGACCCACAGCAGTGCCTTTGTAGCATGGTTATGTTGGTATTGCCCTTGCAGAGACTCCTTTTGGTTCTGGTTGCCTCTGAAACTGCCCAGGGGGAAACAGAGTAGGGTATATTATCTTTTCTGGTGATTTGTCACATGGTGGTAATATTGATGCTATTCATGTCTGCTTCTTTTGGGAGAGTCCTTCTGTGTGTGAAGCTTTGGGATATGTTCTGAGATTTTTGTTGCAGTAGAATACAGCTTCTTTACACTATTCTTTGGCAGCAGACAATCTTAAATCTCGGAGCACAAAAATAAAATATTTATTTCTTATGTGATTCTCTCTTCTAATCGGTATGGTTCTGCAAGTATATACTCAGTTTAATTACCACAGCATTGGAAAAAACCAAACATCCAGAATTGCTGTTTGAAGTACTAAAACACTGTATTTAAAGTCCTATTTAAAGTTCTATATTAAATTTCTGTTAAAGTATTTTTAGAAATTAGTACTGTACAAGTAAGAGAGGCTAACTATTGGTTAGTGATGGTAATTTTTAAAATAAGAGAATGATATTCATCTTTTGAATGTTGAATTGTAACAAAACAATTTGGTCATAAAAGATATTTTATTGTAGTTTAAAAGTAACCGATTAATAATAATAATTAATAAACAATATCTTAAATTTTTATAGCTTCTTTATCCAGAAGGATACTAAAGCACTTTACATACTGTATAGACAGGAATCAGTTCATCAGCAACTGAAGGGCAGTCTCCATTTGAACAGTTAAAGAGGTAACCATGTTTATAGTTTCTATTCCTATAATATGGCTTTTAAAGTTGGAGAAAGAGAGGTGAAGGAGAAAGACAAGTTTTAATTCTTCATAAACAAGTAAAATATTATTTTAATTATCTCTTCATAAGAAATCTGGTTATTAGCATTCTCTTGTACTGGTTTGTGTGAATGACAAATATGTTGCTGCTGTTCATTAAATGATCCATTAGAAGTTGGGAATAAAATAATGAAAGAAATTTTCAGTGAAGGTACTGAATATCATAGATAGCGCATATTCAGTTTTTCTGGTTAAAATGTCTAGTTCAAATATTGGTATCTTAGAAAACATGTAATATACAAAGTCCAAAATGAGGAAACTGCAAACCATGTTTTTTGGAAGTTTATACTTTGGTAGGTATGTGTATGGGACTGGAAATAGTGGTCAATTGCTTTCCTGTTTAAATTTTGGAAGTATTGTTGTGTTTTAGTTTAGTATGGTTTTCAGATAGAGGTTAGACATTGTCAGTGAACAGACTTTTAACTCTATAGTGTATCAGATATGTAGGTTTATATATAAATGGAAAGAAAAAAATAAATTTGAAATAATTATATTCTTGTTTAGAACAACTTTATTTATCTGTTCATTGGCTTCAAATGGATGCAGAGCTTGTAGAATACAACAGTCAAATTCATTTTGCAATGCATGATACCAGTAATATTTTCTTCTACTTCATATAAATATATTACTAAGACTTAGATATAAATGGATTGGCTTTGGAAAAGCAACCATAAACCTACCCGTATGCATGTGATGAATTTAAAGGCAAAATTAATCACGGGCAAAAAATTACATTTACTATATTGGCGGTTATACATTCTTGGTTTTCTGTTGAGCCATGTAAATAGAAAATTTCTATTACGTAGGTAATAGGATGCAGCACTATTTGGTTAAGTGTGTATGAATGACCACCTATTTTAGAGAGAAATTATTTTACAAATTTACAAGGCACTGCACTCCTAATATTTGTTTATATTTTGGCAAGATGACAAAAGATTAACAATTATGACTTCATACTTATTTTATGAATGTACACTATTAAATTCTCAGATAATTTTTAATTATCTACAAGACTTCAGCAATAAGTCATTATTGTCAGTATAATAAAATTTACCAAGTTTAAGATTCATGTCTGCATTCTCTCTCTGTATTTTAATTAATAATGTTTTATTCTTTTTTGTGTATGGTGTTTTTCACCTGCTAAATTGTAGTACGGTACTACTCAGAATGTTGCTTCTTCTGAACCTGGACTCTTATACTTTACAAAAATAGCTGGAGGAGATTCCCAGTTGCACGGGGGAAAAATATTTTTTTTTGAGTAGAACACCCCTCTAAATTGCCTTGTATTTCTAGTCTTTCTCAAGATGCAGAAAAAGTACGTTATGTTGTGTGTGTGTGTGTGTATTTTTACTGCATGGACTATAGATTACATTAAAAAAAATCTGATTTATTTAGTGTTGAAGTAGGCATTAAAAACTGCACTATCTGATTTAAGAATAACCTGGATTATAACTTTATTCAGATCTGTGGAAGATCTTCTGTTGCTGCTTCTTCCTGATGCTGTATTTATTTAGTATGAAATAACAGCATCACAGTCCCCTTCTTACCAGCTGACCTGAAGCTCCACTGGCATGTGATGCCTCAGGACAGCATTACTGCTCTATTTTAGTTGTCTTTCTCAGGCTGTGACTGAATGGTTTACTACTCACAAAGCAGGTTAAAAACTTTTCAGATGATGTATCAGGTTACTTTGCATGAGCAATTAACATCTATATAAATTTTCTCTGGGGGGGAATTAGCTTCTGAGAGCTCAGGCATGTCATCAGATAAACTGAGGCACAACATATATCATTGCAAAATCAGGCATTCTGCTACAGCTAGTATAGTTGGCAGTTATGTGATTTGTTCAGGTTCACTTTTTAAGAATCGTGACAATATTTTTGTCAACCAGGACCAAAAAGAGAGAGATTTAATTTTTATGGTCTTGAGGTCTTTTGAACTACCAGAGGATTCTTCAGAGTAGTTTGGATCAAGCAGTAGCTTATTAAATAACCCTTTTTATTTTAACAGATTGAACTCACTTCTCCTATTCCTAAATCTCATGAGATAAATATTTTTAGTGGTACTGTTCTTCTAGGTCTGCCTTCAGATCTAGTTGTCTATTGTACTTTTATACATCTTACTTCAAGGTTCTTCCTGTCATTCTTCCTGATTTCTGGTTCTCATCAGATAATAGGAAACAGTTTTGGGGATTTGAAATGTGTTAAATAGTAACAAATTATAAGTAAGATATTCCCTTGCAGACACTATTGGCTTTTAAAATTGCAAGCAAGTTTCCTTGGTTTGGTATTTTTACAAAAAGGGTAGTAATATTGTGTATAGCATATAAACCAAGATCACTGGTTTCCCCTTTTTTACTGTCTTGGTAAGCTGTGTAAGCTTTATGTGGAGCAACAGACAATTTGATTGATGGTTCTGCACAGATATAATTGTAGGTTTCAGCACACCTACAGTTGTGACAGTGAATGTTCTTATGGTCTCATAATCTACTCAATCAGAAGATGAATGAATTCCTTGAATTAGTGTTTGTTTGCAGTTACTTTTTCTTATTGTCAAGTATCAGAGGGGTAGCCGTCTTAGTCTGTATTGACAAAAACAACGAGGAGTCCGGTGGCACCTGAAAGACTAACAGATTTATTTGGGCATAAGCTTTTGTGGGTAAAAAAGCCCACTTCTTCAGATGTATGGAGTGAAAACTACAGATGCAGGCATAAATATACTGACACATGAAAAGAAGGGAGTTACCTTTCTCCATTTGTATTTATGCCTGCATCTGTAGTTTTCACTCCATGCATCTGAAGAAGTGGGCTTTTTTGCCCATGAAAGCTTATACCCAAATAAATCTGTTAGTCTTTAAGGTGCCACTGGACTCCTTTGTAGTATCCAGTGGAGGGATCAGGCATCTTTGAGGCCTTGTTTATTTCAGAAAACATTAAAGAATTCTTAAACTGGAATTTGTTTGGATTTTTGTACTATACTTCTTTTTTATATTTTGGGAATATCTGATCACAGTATGCCATTTAAATCATTACCCACACTCCAAAAATAATTGTCCTCCCCTGTGGAGGGAAGCCAAGCAGTAGTAAGACATATACACTGAAACTATTGGTACCATCTAGCTTCTATAGATAGTCCTTTCTGGTCAAGGTTGAGACATGTTAGTAAGGCCATGTGGGAAAACTTGCAGAGTCACAGTGAGTTTAGTCTCCAGTGCCTTCAGTAGGAAAAAATGGTATTGTGATTTAAAGTACTGGACTGGGACTCGGAACATCTAGGTTCAATTCCCAGCTCTACCCCAGACTTCTTGTGTGACTTGGGACAAATCATCATCTTAATGAATCTTAGTCTCTGAATATTTGTACAGTGTCTACTTCAATGGAGCCTTGATTGCTCTTTAGACCTCTAGGTGCTGCTGTAATCCAAATAATACTAGTTTATTGAGAACTAATTTCATTTTGAAAAATAATTTAAATAGTTTTAAATGGTGTGTTCACTTTATTTATGAGAATTGACTGTGTATCAGACTGTAATGAGCAAAAAAATCAACAGATGCAAAGAAAATAACCAGAACTACAAATCTAACATTAAAAACATTAGAACAGTGACAATATGCGCTTGGATGTCTTGCATTTGGTTGTTAAATTCTGTCCATATCTATCTGCAACAAACCTTGCTTTTAAACATGAATTTTAAAACAAATGATAAATAAGGCCTGGTCTACACTTAAAAGTTCGGTTGACGTAGCTATAGTGGACAGGAGTGTGGGGAAGAAAATTCAGACTGTGTGAGCACCACAGATGTGTTGACCTAACCTAGTGTGGAAGCAGCTATGTTGATAGAAGAATACTTCTGTCTGTGTAGCTACTGTTGCTTGGGGAAGTGGGTTACTACAGTGGTGGAACAACCCCTTCTATTACTGTAGGAAACATCTACTTTATGGAGCTATGACACCATAGATGTGCAACTGTAGCTCCAGTAACAGCATACTTTGATATTTAGATCATCTAAATTCTATTTTACTTTATTCATATATTTATTTTTAGAAACATAAGAATACCAATCTATAATTCTCATTGTCTTTGACAACATATGAAAACATAAATGCAATTACTGCATCAAATCTATGATTGTTATAATAGTTGTGCTTAAGTAGTGGGAGTTGCACCCTGGTTTGTCACTCGCTAACTTGCTGTGTAGCCAAGTCTTTAGTCAAAAGGAACTCCTTAAATTCTACCTAGAACACAGTCTGTAAGCAATGCAGTTCATACAGCCACCACCAGTATAACATGTTCACAGTAAAATATACCACTTGACAAACAGGCAGCTGAATTCTGCACTAACATCAGTTTCTAGGGGGATTTAAAATGAATCCCTAAGGGAAGTAATCTTGTCTTGAGAAACAGAGACATAGATGACTATAGTGGTATCTGTATTTTAAAGTAGTAGTCCCAACTTCCATGTTTATATATAAAGGATTAAATACTGACCTTGCAGCTGCTGCAACAAAAAAACAGCGACAGCAGTGGAAGAAAATGTTAAGAAAAAAAATCCTAGTGTAGACAAGGTCCAGGAAGAAGTATATCAATGTGCTTGCCACAAATTTTCAGCATATGATCTCTTAAATAAAGTTGAATTTCCTCAAGATTTTTAAGTAAATTTGTTAGCTTTCTAGTCCTAATCAATTAATTAAAAATTGGCGTATAAAAAGTTAGAACCCACAAAATTATATTTTTGGGCCACTTTAAAAAAATTCAAATTATAGAAAGTAATAAAAATTGGTACACCAGGGCAGGGTATCTATATGTCTAAACAGAGTTATGTGATTTCATTTTAACAGAAAGAAACAGTTATTAGTGTTCATTGTAACTGAATCCTTTTTATATTTCTGTTAACTGACAGATTGTGATTAACGTTGGCTGCTGCTTTCTCTGACTCAGTGTGTGGAAGCCTATATGAATAATGTAGGAGAGGAGAACCACTCTAGCTTTTAGCACTTGCCCCCGATAATTTTCTCTGCATCTGAAACTGGGGACTAATTTGCTAAGCCAGAGGCTTTCGTGTTTTGTTGGACAAGATCTTCGACAAAGGAATGGCTACTCTGTCTGAAACTAGGATCTTTGAGGAAGAAACATTGGTTTAATGAAGACCAGGGCCTCAGTGAAAGTGTGCAGTCATAAGACTCCAACTGCCATAATAATTACATGAAGACCAAAGTCGTCAACAAAGTGCCCTATTTTTTTGAAAATGTTATTTGTGAAAGCTTTCAGTGGCACTGTTAAAGAAAATGAACAAATGAAAAACAGGTAAGTAGGTCCCCTTGTCAACCCAGGATACACATGACAATTGGTTCCCAAGATCCTCCTGGACTACATAGGCCACATAAGAAATGACAACCAAACATGAAGACCAAAAATGGAAAGCACAAAATTAAAACAATCTCACCAGACTTAAATTTTCATTTAATAGTTTTTTTAAAAAGTTTGAGGCCATAATGGGTTTCATGGAACATACTTATTTTGGAGTGAAAAACTCCATTGCTTGATAAGTGTTTTGTTTTTAAATGATTGAGATGAGCTCTGTTGTTCAGGATTGGATCTCTTGAGCCAACTGAACAGGTTCATAAAGGGCTACATCTTCAGTATAGCAGTGATTCCTTTCAAGAATGGGATCTTCATCAAAGAGTCTTGCTGGCTTAGGAGCAGATCCAGTGGGGATTCTAGTATATCCACCCACCTTCTTTCCCAAAACCTAAATGTGTATGTACTGTCACTGAATTGAACAAAAGAAAATATAGTGGGTGATGGGGGGAGTCTTTTCTGTTTGTGATGGTGTTGTTTAGGGAAGGAAGTGGTGGGAGGCTAGCATCTGTATTTGGAGCAGAGTTAAGGTTGTGTTCTTCGAGTGCTTGCTCATATCGATTCCAGTTAGGTGTGCACGTGCTGCGTGTATGATTGTCGGGAGATTTTTACCCTAGCAACGTTCGGTGGGTCGGCTGAGGCACCTCATGGAGTGGCACCTTTATGGCGCCGGATATATGCCCTGGCCGACCCAATGCCCCCTCAGTTCCTTCTTGCTGGCTACTCTGACAGAGGGGAAGGAAGGCGGGTTTGGAATGGATATGAGCAACACATCTCGAAGAACAACAGTTACAAAGGTGAGTAACCGCCTTTTCTTCTTCGAGTGCTTGCTCATATCGATCCCAGTTAGGTGACTCCCAAGCCTTACGTAGGCGGTGGGGTCAGAGTGAGATGTCGCAGAATGAAGGACTGCTGAACCAAATGCAATGTCACTCATGAAGGTCATTGGAACTGTGGAGCGCAGCTTAGCTGACCTCCACTCTCCTTAGCATTCGCTTTAGTACCTGTTAATAGTTTCTAATTAGTTGTTAATAGTTGGTTATAGTTGTTGTGAACTATTTAGTATTGGTATAGTTAGTTTAATTAGTGGGGGGGAACAGGGTCTTCTCCCCTTCTCCCCTATACCAGGCCCATGCCTGGGTCTCAGGGCTTCAAACCCTGCTCAGCTTGCCAGAGGCCGATGCCAACAGGAGACCCCCATGACTCTTGCCTAAGATGTCTGGGGGAATCCCACCAAGCGGACAAGTGCCGCATTTGCAAAGCCTTCAAGCTGAGGACTAGGAAGGAGCAGGACTTTAGACTGAAGCAGCTCCTTATGGAAGAGGCACTTAGCCAGGTCCCTTCCTCCGCGCGCTGAGACTCGGCACCATTGTCCTCGTGCAGTGCTGGACCAGTGTCCCTGTGGCACCAACTGGTCCAGCACTGCGTTCGGACTCTACCAAAGACTCGTGGCACCAGATCTCCCCGGCACCTCCACCACCCTGGTGCAAGTCTCTATCTCTGAGCCAGAAGAATAAGCATCCGAAGCAAGTGCCTGCCACTTCTTGTTTGTCGGTGCGACAGCTGCCGACGCTTCCCACACCACAGTTGGAGCCACGTCCATTGCCGGAGCGGATAGGACAAATATCGGCTCCTGCTCCATCGAGCAAACGAAACCCTTCGGGAAAACGTCACAGCTGTTTGTTGCTGTAGGAAACCGGATGAAAGGTCTTCTGGTCTCCTCCCAGTGCATTTCGTCCCGGATCACATCATGCATCCATGCGTGCTATGACTTGGCTGGTGTCCTATCTCCGCACCTTACCGCCCACTCCACGCGGGCTCAGGCTTTATCCTCTGCTTTCCTGGTGCACCTGCCCATTCAGGAGATATATGTAGGGCAGCGAATTGGTCATCAGTGAATACCTTTGCCGCCCACTATGTGATAGTGCTGCAGTCCAGGGGTGATACTGCATTTGGTTCAGCGGTCCTTCACTCCATGACATCTCACTCCGACCCCACCACCTAGGTAAGGTTTGGGAGTCACCTGATTGGAATCGTTATGAGCAAGCGCTCGAAGAAGAGAAGATGGTTACTCACCTTTGTAACTGTTGTTCTTCAAGATGTGTTGCTCATATCCATTCCAAACCCGCCCTCCTTCCCCTCTGTTGGAGTAGCCAGCAAGAAGGAACTGAAGGGGCGCTGGGTTGACCGATGCCATAAAGGCGCCATTCCAGAGGGCACCTCAGCTGACCCACCGAGCGCTGCTAGGGTAAAAATCTCCTGACGATCATGCACGTGGCGCACCCATACCTAATTGGAATCGATATGAGCAACAGATCTCAAAGCACAACAGTTACAAAGGTGAGTAACTGTCTTTTCTGTCATGTATGATGGTTGTGCCAGTGCTCAGGTCCATCTCTCTGGATGGAAGAATAGAAAGTATGGGCTGTAGCCATCCTTAACTTTTCATTTTCTTGCTTTTTAGGCTTTCTGTCAGATTATAGGTGGGGGGATTGTGCTGGGTGTGTGTGTGGTTGGGGAGGGGGAGAGAAGGGAACTGGGTTTGGGAGCCAGAGTGGGGGAGGAGAGGTTGGAACTGGTTGGGCCAGAAGATTGGAGCTGAGAGCACCTGAGGGAAATGATGGGGAAGGCAACTGGGAGCCAATTGGCTGGCAGGAGAACACTAAGATTGGGCAAGGAGCTAAGGTAGAGGGAGACACTGGGACTAGATGAGGAACTTGAGGAGGGAGACTAGGACTTGGAGACACTGCAGGGGTGGGTAAAGAAACAGACAAGATTAGGAGCTGGCAGGGAGAACTGGGACTAGTCAAGCGAAGAGGGAGAGATTGGGGAAGGAAGAGGAAGTTGGGACAGCAAGGCCAGAGAAGGAGATGGAGGCTGGGATGAGAAGCCTGCAGAGTGGATACTGGATCTGGATAGGCAAAAAGAATGACACTGGAACCAGGAGCCAGGTGTGGAGATGAGACAGGACTGGCAGAGGGACAGGTTGGAGGTTAAGTGTTCAGGCTTTAGGGTAGTGCACAAATGTATCTGTGCCCACACACTCCCCTCCATTGGCTAGAAGTCTAAACTAAGAAGGGTGAATTGGAGTGCCTGTTGTTAAATGAGGATATTGCTATAATAGGCATTGGGAGAAAGTTGGTGGAATGAGGATAATCAATGGGATATGGTAATACCAAGGTGCAAAATATATAGGAGCGACAGAGTATGTCGTGCTGGTGGAGGAGTGGCACTATATGTGAAAGAAAGTATAGAGTCAAATATAGTAAAAATCTTAAACGAATCAGATCTCTATGAATAGAAATGCCATGCTTGGAAAGTAAGAGTTTAGCAGTAAGAATATACTTCTGACGAGGAGGAGGATGGTGACTGTGAAATGCTTATGGAGATTAGAGAGGCTACAAAGACAGAAAACACAATAATGGGGGATTTCAGCTGTCCTCATGTTGACTGGGTATGTGTCACCTCAACAAGGGTTGCAGAGATAAAAGTTCAGGATACCATAAATGACTGCTTCGTGGAGCAGTTCATCCTGGAAACCACAAGATGAGAGGCAATTCCGGATTTAGTCCTAAATGGAGCACAGGATCTGCACCTGTTGGGGGCTTGCAGTGGGGATCTCAGGAGGGGCTCAGGGCTGGGATCCCAGGGCTGGCAGCCAGGATCTCGAGGGAGTTTAATCGTTAATAGAAACCAATAAGCGTCAAGTTTTTCTGTTAAGTGGTTAAACTTTTACATACCTAATGGAAACTTTTAAAAAGCACCATAATAGGGCTCAAACTAAATGTATATCCCTAATAATAATAATAATAATAATAATAATAATTAATAAATAAAAATAACAGAAAAGCCACCCTGACTAAACAGCAGAGTGAAAGAGGTGACTATTTTTGAAGGATGAGTTTTTTGTCTCTAATGTCAAATCCTAGTGAGGAAAACAGAAAGGAACATAAACTCTGGCTAATCAAATGTAAAATATCATAAGGCAGGCCAAGAAAAAATTTGAAGAACAGCTAGCTAAGTACACAAACTAATAGCAACATTAAAAATAAATGGAAGCAGGAAGCCTACGAAACAGTCAGTGGGGCCATTGGATAATCAAGGCGCTAAAGGAGCACGCAAGAAAGACAAGGCACTGCACAGAAACTAAATCAATTCTTGGTCTTCACTGTAGAGACCATGGGGAAGATTCCCACATCTGAGACATTCTTTTTAAGTGACAAATCTGAGAAACTGTTCTAGATTAAGGTATCAGTAGAGGATGTTTGGGAACAAATTGATAAACTAAACAGTAATAAGTCAAATGGATAAGAAGGTATTCACCCAAGAGTTCTGAAGGAACTCAAATATGAAATTAGAGAACTACTATCTGTGCTATACAAGGTATCACTTACTCTCAATTCATCTGGTGCAGAGGTTGATCTATCTAATGTAATGATGATTTTATTTTTTAAGAGAGGCCTAAACATTATTCTGACAATTACAGGCCAGTAAGCCTACCTTCAGTACCCGTCAAACTGTTTGAAGCTATTAGTAAAGAACAGAATTATCAGACACGTAGGTAAACATGATATGTTGGGAAGAGTCAACATGGCTTTTGTAAAGGGAAATCATACCTCACCAATCTATTAAAGGATGGCAACAAGCATGTAGACAAGGGTGATCTAATTGCTATAGTGTTCTTGGAGTTTCAGAAAGCCTTCGACAAGGTCTCTCACCAAAGGCTCTCAAGTATACTAAACAATCATGGGATCAGAGGTAGGGTCCTCTCATGGATCAGTAACTGGTTACAAGAGCGGAAATAAATGATGGAGGAATAAATCATTAGTTTTCACAACGCAGAAAGGTGAATAGCAGGTTTCCCCAAGGATCTCTATGGGGACCTGTGCTATTCAACTTTTTCATAAATGATCTGGACAAAGGGGTTGAACAGTGAGTTAGCAGAATTTTCAGATGATGCAAAATTACTCCAGATTTGTTAAGTCCAAAGCAGACTACGAAGAGTTACACGTGGATCCCAATAAACTGGGTGACAAAAATGGCAGATGAAATTTGTTAAGTACAAAGCAATGCACATTGGAAAATGTAGTCCCACTACTCACACTATATACATACAAATGATTGGGTCTAAACTGGCTGTTACCACTGCAGAAAGAGAGATTCTTAAATTCTCTGAAAACTGCTCAATGTGTGGCAGCAGTCAAAATATTGAACAATGTTAGGAACCATTGGGAAAGGATAGATAATAAGACAGAAAATATCACAATGCCACTATATGAATCCATGATACGCCCACACTTTGGTTATTGTGTTCAATTCTTGTTGACCCATCTCAAAAAAGACATTAGGGAACAAAAATGATTAAGGGTATGGAACAGCTTCTGTATGAGGAGAGATTAAAAAAAAGACTAGAACTGCATCTAAGAGATGATTTTAAGGGGGAATATGATGAAGGTCTGTACAATCATGAATGGTATGGAAGAAATGAATAGGGAATTGTTATTTACCCTTTCACATAACACACAAATTAAGAGTTTTAGGGTGAATTTAACAGTCAGCAGGTTTAAAACAAGCATAAGGAAGTACTTAACACAACACATGATTAACCTGTGAAACTTGTTGCTAGAGGATGTTGTGAAGGCCAAAAGTGAGAGTTAAAAAAAGAATTTAGATAAGTTCATGGAGGAAAGGTCCATCAGTGTCTGTTAGCCAACATCGTCAAGGATGGTAAACCCATGCTCTGAGTGTTCCTAGCCTCTGATTGCCAGATGCTGGGACTGGATGACAGAGGATGGATCACTTGATAATTGCCCTGTTCGGTTCATCCCCTGTGAAGTATCAGGCATTAGTCACTGTTGGAAGGCAAGCCACTGGGGCAGATGAACCATTAGTCTGACCCAGTGGGGCCATTCTTAGTTTCTTAACCTTCATTTTTGTCACTTCCTAACTTCAGAGTACTTGACTTTCCAAACTGAATGATGATGATTTAATGAAGATGGTTTTTGTTTTTGTTTTTGTTTTTTTGTAGGTAGCATGTCAGAGTCTTGTGACTTATCTAAATCCGTACTTCTCAGTCACTTCAGTGATCTATTTGTGTATTCAGAGCAGGCAGCTCAGTCAATCTCTTCAAAGATGACATAGTTTTGAGACAATCATCCTTCTGCTATTAACTATTTCTGAATCTCCTACCAGAGAGAGCATATCTTGTGGAGAGTTTAATAGTAGCTTTTTTTAAATAATGAAGATGATGGCTGGCACTTTTTAATAGCACTTTCCATGTGAGGATCTTGAAACTCATTGCAAATATTTATTAAACCTGTTAAGTAACTATTATGAAGTTGAATATGCAGAGACATACTGAGGAGACTTCTTGAGAATTGTATAGCTGTGTAGTACAGTTGCCAAATGATAGTGTGTATTTTGATTTTTGGCTCATCATATATTTAAAGTGGCAAGCCTCTTACAACATAACTTCTTGTACCTCAATTAGGATATAAATTCACTTGACGTTTTTCTAAGTGCTTATTAAGTTAGTGCAAAAAGAGAAATTGCCCTACATGTGCCACATGCTAATAATAGTGATTTTAAAAAAATTTAAATAGACTCTTAAATTGCATTGCAAACTATTGCCTTTTTGTCACTATGTATTTCCAGGTAAATTGCCTCCAAAAGGGATCATAAATTATCCATTGGTCTCCTTGGCCCAGTTTCAAACAGTTGAAGTTGAACTGAAGTGACTTGTATAAATCCTTACTTCTCAATTACTGCTTCTGCAAAGTAAGCAAATTAAAGAGAATTCCTCTCATTTGTCATATATGCTTTTGGAAGTATTTTGATATCTAAATGGAAATGGAATATACACTACTTTATAGTGAGCTCAGAATTACTTTGTGATATTTCATTTTATGTAAACATTTGATGAGTTTTTCATTTATAATCTGTAATGAAGGGATCACTATCACAATTTTGATTTTTATTTTTTTATCTGTAGATATATAAAGTGTACCTGTTGTAAGCACATACAAAATTTGTATAATGTATCTGTTAGTAAAAAATAAAAAAACCTTAGCCAATAATAAAAAAACAAAACAAAACCAATTTATCTTACCAGCCATTCCAGCATAGTAAAACAGTGGGCCTTACAGCATTCCCCTGATGGTCAACAAACTGCTGCGCTTTTGAATCTGAAAGGGAAACAGATTCCATAACTGACACTCTTCCATTGAGCTCCTCCTATCCCCAGGAATCCAAGTTCAAATTTTGCAACTTGTAGCAGAAGCTCAACCCATTTGATCTCAGTGATTGTGAATGTATATAAGGAAAGGCAATCTCTAAGGTAGCCAGGACCTAAATTATATAGGGCTTCCCAGATTAAAGTCCGCTCTGCACTTAGAAGTCAGTGCAGTCTAAGGAGAACAGATGAAATGTCTGCATGGCTGGCACCATGTTAGCATTTGAGTGAGCAGATATGTTCTACACTAATTTAAATAGGTTTATTCTGGAAGGATAGTCAAATGTAAATAATATTGTAGCAGTTTAATATGGGAGTCAGAAAAACAGGTATACTTGAGCTGAGTACTGCGTCAGAGAGACTTGTTAACCACCTAACCCAAGCACATGATAAAAGGAATATTATTCACCCCAGGAGTACCTCTAGATTGCAAATATTTAGGTGAGTGTGATCACAGATCCCTTAATACAGAGTGCTGCCAACTGGTGTAGTTTCTCTTGCCAAACAGCATTAACATCCAAGTCTATTTTTTTACATATTTTTTTTACCTCCTTTGTGCTTCGGCCCTATGGCAAGAAGTTTCACAATTTAATTACACGTTGTGTGAAAAAGTATTTCCTTTTAGTGGCTTTGAATTTCCCAACTTTAATTTCATAGACTGTCACCTTGTATTTGTGCTATGAGAATGGACAGTTCTGTTCTCCCAATTTACTTTCTCTATACCATTTAGTGTGTGTGTGTGTGTGTGTTTATATATCTATAAAAACAGATATAAATTTTCACATCTCTTGTCTAAGGTAAACCATCCCAAGCTTTTCAGTCTCTCTTCATATGAGAGTTTTTCCATGCTCATAATCCTCAGCAAAGGGGACTGGACTTGATGATTTCAAGGTCCCAGTAGCGCAACATTTCTATGATTCTGTGATTTTTTTTTCAATTCCTTTCTGTGAATTCCCTCTAATTCTGTAATATTTCTTTTGAGATGGTGTGACTAGTAGTGGATACAGTGTTCAGATGAGGCTGCACCATTGATATATATGATATTAAAATATTGTCCATTCTGTTCCTTATGTATTCTAACACCTTGTTTGAGTAGTCTGATTGATGTACTCATTTTGCATGCCATTGCACAGAATGCTTTTTCAGCTTGTAGCTATTTCATAATGCAGCTGTTTTTTAAAGCTCTGGGAACAAACTAAAAAATATGTTCCATACCATGTGTGCATGCAGTTCAGTGATATTCTTTCGAAAGGAATGAATACAATCTATCTTGTGCACAGAGGTCAGTTTGGGGGGAAGTTACACCACACACAAAATAAACGTTTCCCCCATGAGGAGTCACTCACAATAGATTGTGCAGATGTTGAAAAGATACTCTGGCATCCTTGGGCTCAGGTCCAGCTCACTGGAGCAGAAAACATCCATGCAGTCTGGTGATCTCCTTGTGCTTGGCTTCCCTTTGGAGAAGCATGTATGCCCTTAGGAGCTGCAGGGATATATCGGTCGGAGCTAGGTAGGAAGTCCGCGAGCCCCACCAATCCTCCTCCCCCCCCATCACCAGCAGGGGTCCCGGGCTGTGCGCTGCTGCCTGGCCCCCAGCCAGCATGGGTCCCAGGCCATGTGCCACTGCCTGCACCCCAGCCCAGTGTCAGTGGAGGTCCCTGACCACACGCTGCCTCCTCCCCAGCACCAGCAGGGACCCAGGCCATGCGCCACCACACATCTCCCCTCAGCACCAGCAGGGGTCCAGGGCCACCCCCCAGCACTTACTGTGCCCACAGATTGCTCCCGCACCGAGCACCCTCAGCCCAAGTTTTTGTTAGGGATATATAGTAAAATCATAGACAGGTCACAGGCCATGAAGTTTTGTTTAGTGCCAGTGACCTGTCCATGACCTTTACTAAAAATAACTGTGACTAAAATATAGCCTTACTGATGATTTACAAGCTTTCAGTACAGACTTTACATGCTATCCTTCATGGATAAATAACATGAAAATGGTGTATAGTGAGTCTGTCAGGTTTGTGACAGGAGTTGCTTGTAAAGACCTTTTGCCAACCACCTTCTCTCCCCCTCTCTCTGCTCCTTTACCTGGTATTGCAAAATGTTTTCTTTATTCCAGTGCAAAGTCTTAAGGAACATTTAAAATTGAAATACCAACTCTGTAAGGGGCTTGTTAACAGCAGTATCTGATGAAGACCTGAACACCCATTTGTTCTCCAGAAAGAATGCACTCTTTGGCTTATTACAGAATTTTACATTTTCTTTCCCTCTGAGAATGGTGCTCAGTAAAATTATGATAATATCTTCCTTAACTTTTGTCCCCCAACCCTCTGCCAAACAGGAAAGAGTTTTTGCTTCCTAAGAACTCGAAGAACCCACAATGTGATGTAGTAAGATATAATTTAACTTTCCAGTCAAAGAAAGAAAATTCAGGGACACATTTGGTCTATCAAACCCAGGATGGCCAAGGTCCTAGATTCACTTTAGCTCCTGTAAAGAGATTAAGGTTTACATTGCCCAGTTGTACAAATTAACCGGCAAGTACCCTATTTTGTTTCACTCTCCAAAACAATCAGGGCTTTTTTTAGCTCGTTTCTATGTCCACCTCCTGGTGGAGTGTGGAAAAGCATTTATTAAAAGACAATCCACATGGCAGTTGCTTCACACCTTCACAAAACATTAGAGAACTAACATATTGGTAGACATCTCTGTTTGCATGCAGAGTCTTTGGGCGGTTGGTTCTGCTTTGATTTGGTAGGGTCGCACTCTTACCAGTCCATGCCTGATCTGCAGGGTTCATGATTCCTCCCCCCACCCGTCGGAGTACTGGTAATAAGAACCTTTCTGCACGGACAGCAGCTGCACCACAGAAAAAAAAAAAAAACAGTTTCTTAACAGGTACTTATTTTCTGTAGTCTGCCTATATCAGTGTAGACATCCACCAGATCATACAAGTTAGGATCAGAGATTTAATCTCCTTTTCACACATCTCTTATGTGCAGAGAGGCTGCTTGGGGAGGTAGGTAGCCTTTTGTTCAAATTCTGAAGGAGATCTCCATTTTTTTTCTCACTCTCGCTCTTTAATCTCTAAGGGCGATAACATTAGTAAGAATGAGTTGTTACGCAGTTTTTCCAGCTATAAAATCTGTGGGCTAAGGTGAGAGCTGTTAGGAGGAGCTGAGTCAAAGGCATAGAAAGTATTCTGGTAGGTAACTGGTTGCCATTTTTCTAAATGTTACTCCTGGGGGAATTTTGCATCACTGTGCGTGCACAGAATTCATGTCCCTCCACAGATTTCTTTGCGTCCCTGCAAAAAAATGACTTCTGGCGGGAAGGCAAAGGGAAGCCGCAAGAGCAGTCCCATTCCCCTCCCTGGCAGTGCAGATAGGTTGATTTGGGTGCCCAGAGCAGCTGGTAGAAATGTAAATTACCACTGGTGGGGATGGACAGTCATGTGTTTGAGAGAGTGACACTCTGTCCCTCTCACTCACTATTGCGGCACGCTCGGCGTGGAGGGGCAGGGGTTCGGAGTGTTTCTGAAGAAGTAGGAGTGAGGCAGGCTATGTTCCCCTCAGGAAGAGCAGAGTGTATACTCCAGAGGGAATTCTGCACAATGCAGAATTTTGCAGAAATTAACGTGCACACAGAATTTCCTTTCCCACACAGAAATGGACTGCAGTGCTGCTAGCTGCCACTAGGGGACACTAGACCTAGCAGAGCCCTGCTCACACATAGAAACCACTACTGGGGGGAGGAGGGAGAGGAACCTAGAGGGTTCCTGTGAGCTGCAGTTCCCAGCATGCCCTGATGAAGGGCGAGGGTGGCGCGCAGGAAACTCCAGGCAAGCCTGGTACCGCATCAGGCTGTTTCTCCCTCTGGATCCCTGGGCTCTAGGAGGGGAGGGGGTAGGTATCTGGGCAGGAGTGTCTGCAGATGGGCTCTGGGGGGGACAGGGTTCAGCTGTATTGGCTGGGGGGGCGTAACTGGGCTTTGGGGCAAAGGGGTTGTGGGTGTCTAGCCCCCCTGGCTGGACTTTGGGGGCTGGGGGAGGACAGAGAAACAGGAACTGGGTTGTCATAGGGGTTTGTCTAACTCTCTACTCCTGAGGGAATTTTTGTGTGTCTATATTGTTACAGACATACTTGCTCAGAGGTATTTTGAATTAAATTACCAAAATAATTGAAACTGGCTTGATTATGTAGTGTTATCTTGACAAATAAAATATGCAGAGTTTTAAAATATTGTGTGCTGAATTTTGAATTTTTGATGCAGAATGCCCCCAGAAGTAAAATGTCAAAGGAATGCACTGCTCACTTTGGGCTCAGTTCTGCAAATCTTTGGTACTTGTATGAGTGGTAGAAGTCCCATTGAAGTAACTTCTCCACATGACACTAAAAGGGGGAATTATGCTTGCATGAGCAGTGACTAAGGTTGCCAACTTTCTAATCACACAAAACCAAATATCGCTGCCCTGCCCCTTCCCTGACACTCCGCCCCCACACGCTCCATCCCCCCTTCCTCTGTCACTCACTCTCCCCCACCCTCACTTTCACTGGGCTGGGGCAGGGGGTTGGGTGCAGGAGGCGGGCTGAGGGCTCCAGATGCGGTCTGCGGGAGAGGGCTCCGGGCTGAGGCAGGGGGTTGGGGTGGTGGGGTATGGGCTGGGGGTGCGGGCTCCGGGTGGGACCAGAGATGAGGGGTTCAAGGTGTGGGAGAGAGCTCTGGGCTGGGGGGTGCAGACTCTGGAGTGGGACTGGGGATGAGGTGTTTGGGGTGCAGAAGGGGGCTCCCGCTGGCGCAGGTGGTTGGGGTGGCAGGGGGTAGGAGGGTTATGGCTTGAGGTGCAGGCTCTAGAGTGAGGCTGGGGATAAGAGGTTTGGGATGGAGCAGGAACTGAGGCAGGGGGTTGGGGTCCTGAAGAGGGTTTAGAGTGCAGGGTCCTGGCAGCGCTTCCACAAAGCAGCTGCCAAGTCTCTGCAGCCCCTACACATATGGGGGGCTCGGGAGGCTCTGTGTGCTGCCCTCGCACGCACAGCTGCTACCCCCGCAGTTCCATTGGTTGTGGTTCCCAGCCAATGGGAGCTGCGGAGCTGGCCCTCAGGGCAGCGGCAGCGTGCAGAGCATCCCTGGCCACACATGAATGTAGGGGCTGCAGGGACCTGGTGGCTGCTTCCAGGAACCGCTTGGAGCTAGGGCAGGCAGGGAGCCTGCCTTAGCTCCTGGCCTCCACTGTGCTGCCGAGTGGACTTTAGCAGTGCAGTCTGTGGTGCCGACCAGAGCTGCCAGGGTCCCTTTTCGACCGGGCTTTCCAGTCTAAAACTAGACGCCTGACAACCCTAGCAATGACTATTTGAGTAAGAGTTTGCAGAATCATGCTCTATATAACTAGTATACAATGCGACAACAGGCTGTATTTTCATTAAATGGGAAATGGGGTTAGTGTTGACAATGCTGTGAGATAACCTGTACTGAAAAGTTGTACACAGCGTGATGTAGGATGATTAGCTTTACAACATGAATTTTTAATTATTTTAGACATGATATGCTATTGTGTTTTAAAAAGTGAAACTAATTATAAATATAATTTCAGTTACTATGTGTTCTTGCAATTTAAAGAAGTGGGTGAATAGTTTCAAGGTTATTTGATGAGACCTCTCTTTCAGCTGAAAATTTAAGTTTCGTCAATTAATAACTGAATTACTTTTTGAACCAGATCAAATGCTATTTAAATAATTATGGAAAAATCAGTTTGTACAGTGTAACTGAAATAGTATAAATAAAAAGCTGTTCATTACAAAGTAAAGCAATGTTTTTATTTAAAAAACATAGATATTGTTCAGATTCCTTACTTTCCAAACTCTAGTAAGACTTGTAAAGTTCAAATACATGACCTTGTCATGAAACACTGATCATCATAATAGGTTCTTTAGAATAAAACAAAATATTTATATTAATTATATAAAAACCAAACTTAATTTATTTTTCTCTAAACTCTGATGGAAAACATCAATAATACCCTTTCATTGTTGCTAAAAAACCTTTCATTGGCATTCTACAGGTTTTAAAAGAGTAAAAGTAGAAATAACAGTTGATAGCTGTGGAGTGGGTAGATGCTGGCAAATTGTCTCTTTGCTAGGCTGTCGTTCATGTTACAGGATAAACTGACTAAGGACTGTTGTCTGCTCTCATGGTGAAGATATCAGCAGGGCTTCTTGAGTGAACTGCCTTAGTTTTGTAAGTTATTTAATACTGCTTGATATAAAGATTTTTACTTCAGTATGGCTTATTTTATGTGCAGAATATGAAGATTTTTACAGAATCTTTTAGAACTATATTTTTATAATTTGTATTTATTTTCTTAATGTAAGCGCTGAAGCAATAGATGCTCTTTATAAATTAAATTACAAATGAAATATATAGTACCACAGCACCTTGGGCAGTTTACATTAAAGAAAAGAGATTAAAAATTTACAAAATATAAGTCTAAATGATTCTCTCTATATTTGTATCCCTCTCCTGTACTAAGAATAAGTGACAGAATAAATTAATTACCCATTTTGGAATTGATTTTTTTTTTTTTTTTGAATGAGTTCAAGAAAGAAAGATGACATGTCTTTTAAACGTTTTGACTCTTGTAGCTCCTCCTAGTGGCAATTGAAACTTCCACTCAGAACAGTCTGACTTTCAATCTATATATGGCTTTACTTGACTCCTTTTCAGATTTTACATAGCACTTTCTAAAAGCAGCTCTGACAGCCGCTAGTAGGAGCAAAAAAGCTGAAAACTTTAAATGCCTATCTTTCCAGTGAAGTCAGTAACAGATAGAAAATAACATTCATAAACAGGAAAAATAGGATGTAAACATTTTTATGCTTTGTTTTTGTTATCTTAAGCTATTTCTTTAGAATAAATAATATACCTGCAAATACTAAGTTTAAATGATGAAAAGCCCTTTTTTGATTCTCCTTTATGTAATAAGCCCATGTAAACGTCACACTGAAAAATCCCCCATTTTTAAAAATTGTAAGATTGATTACTTCATTTATTTTCGTTTCCTCCCCGTTTAGAAATTATTGAAGAATGTACTTAAAACATTTTACAAATGCGAAGATGGGTAAGGGAAAATGATGGTAGTGGGTGGGCGGGAAGGTTAGACCAAAGGCCCATCCACCTTTCTAGTTAGTATCTTATTAAGGAAAATTGCACCCAAGTTGCTCATTGAGCAATTAGAAATTTCATAAGTGTTTCTCCCCTGTGAGTAAGCTGTTTAAATGATTGCCTAGCTGGTGTTTGTATAGGACTTTGAAGACGTAGAATAGCAAATCAAAAATACATAAAGATTTTATAATAGAATATTGTTGACTCACACTTCATTAAATCATAAACCAAAAGTTAGTAGTAATAACTGTATTTTTTAAATTTTTATCTAAGTGCAGACTTGTAGTTGATTTATACACCCTAGAGTTGGGGACAGCAGCAACACAAGTCAGTTAGCCCTGCCTTTTAATTGATCGATGTTGTATTGGGATGGTGTTTGTGCGTGTTAAGTGGCACTACCCAATTAGCAAGCGTAGTGGTTGTTTTTTTCGGGCATGTAGAACCTAGAGGTGGCCTCGTTCATACCTATTATGTGTCAGGTATAGGTCCATAAAGCCACACCGTATTACAAGGAACACTGTCCAAGTTTTCTCTTCCACATCTCAGGTGTTGGACAAGGTCGGATTGTAACAGCTTTACCTTTACTTGGAGAGAGCTCTGTTATTGTCACACACAATACCTAGAAAACACCAGTGGTGGTCAAAAGGGAGAGATGACAGTCCTTTCTAGAGGAGCCTGTTATATAGGGGTTAGGGTGGTGGGATAACAGGTTCTCTTTCCAATAACAGCAGGGAGGCCCAGATCTCCAGATCACAGAAGTAAATGTCCCGGGCTTCAGAGCAGTGAGAGACATGAGTGTACTTTCTAATGGGTGAAAAAGCACGTTTCCTTCCTTTAATTTATGTACAAAACCCTTATGAGCACCGACTTTTTCGTTTGGGTAACTTCACATTTTAACAGTTACGTTTTTAAAAATCCCATATACGTTATGGATTTCATATACATCATTCTATCATGGCATGCAGATATGTTCAAATGTATGAAGGAAGTACTCAAGTTTGAAAGAAAAACAAATTGTTTTTTTTTTAATTATTTGGTCATAAACAGCTACCCTCTTTTCCTAGAGAATATGCCAGGGATTTAGGGTAATTCACAAACTAATATACAAAAACAACATTAAGGATCCTGTAGGACACTTTTCAATAGTATTTTGTTTCTTGTTTCTGGAGACAATGAAATGTTTACTCTGGCTGATGACACGATAGTTCTAGTTTATCTGGAATTTATCATGACACTTACGCACAAGGTTTAAGACTACAATTATAATTTAGTAGAATGTAGGTAGTGACTACTTCTAAACCTGGGAATTGTAGAACATTAAAAAACTGTTAAGACAGTTTCTTAATATCTTTTCCATTTAGCAGCTATTCAGACATTTGAAGTGGTTTACTGGATTTTGCTTCCCTCTAGTCCTGTCTTACGTACGCACTAAAAGTGACTGTTTCAAAGAGCAGATTATCTCCATACAGCAGGTGAATTTCATGTCCTATTTCAAATTCTTATATTTAGCTGATTATGTTGGATAAGTGTGATTGCTTGAGTAAGATTTATTGACTGCTTTATCAGGAAGGTCTGATTATGACCTGAATTTATGACCCGAATTTGTGACCCAGTATTATTTCTAACTCCCGCTTTCACACACGTGGTTATGGAAACAAAACAATCTTTTGGAGCTTAACAGAAAAAAATACTGAAGATGATATGACAAGTGTTGCTTCACATCAGAGGTGGAGTACTCTACTTATTTGGATTTTTAGGAGACTTCAAATCAAGATTAAATGCTATTTCAGAATATGTGTGCAACGTGTTTTATGACAGAAGTCTGCATTACACCAGTTTCATTTTCAGTGCTTGTTAGAGGAGCGGACTTAATACAATGGACACAAAATAGTACGACAAGTCAGAATGGATCAAAGCAAGCCACTTTTCACAGTTTGTTGCAGCTTCATCCAAGTTCTGCTATGCATTGAGAAAGTTCCTCCTTTTTATTATTGTACTTGCATTTCTTATCTACTTTGACTTGGTTCCACTCCACAGACTAATCATTCATCCAGTTTCAGTGACTTTTGCCAACTCAGAAAAGTCTGATTACCCACATGGCTTCATGGCTAAGCCTAATAATTAGAGCACTACCAAATTCATAGTCCATTTTGGTCAATTTCATGGTCATAAGTTTTTAAAAACGGTAAATTTCATGAGTTCATCTATTTAACATTGAAGTTTCACAGTGTTGTAATCGTAGCAGTAGCGTAGCTGAGGGGGAGCAGGGCAGCGGCCTCTCTCCCACTGAGCCCAAGTGGTGCCTTTTCAATTTCTTGATGCTTTTAATTTCTTAATTTTTACTCACTCGGCGGCACTCTGGGTCTTCGGTGGTGGACCCCTTCACTCTCTCCGGATGTCTTCGGCGGCACTGAAGGACCCACTGCTGAAATGCCGCTGAAGACCCACGAAGTGAGTGAAGGTCCCATTGCTGAGGTGCCACTGAAGACCCGGAGTGCCGCCCCATCAGTAAAAGCGCCACTGGATGAGTAAAAGCGCTGCAGTGGGTGGTGTGTCTTTTTTTTTTTTTTTTTTTAATCGCTCCTCCTGTTCCCTCCACCTGGCAACTCCACTCCAAGGGTCCTGGCCCAAAAAGGAGTTGGGAGGGGGGTTACAAGGGTTTTTGTAGCTAGGGGGTTGTGATACTGCTACCCTTTCTTCTGTGCTGCTGCTGTCAGAGCTGGGCAGCTGGAGAGCAGCAGCTGCTGACTGAGAGTCCAGCTCTGAAGGCAGTGTCGCCACCAGCAGCAGCGCAGAAGCAAGGATGACATGGTATGATATTGCCACTCTTACTTTTGCACTGCACCCTGCAGAGCTGGGCCCTCAGTCATCAGCCGCCACTCTCAAGCCGCCCAGCTCTGAAGGTAGTAGTGCAGAAGCAAGGATGGCATGGTATGGTATTGTCACCCTTACTTCTGCACTGCTGCTGACAGGGTGCAGCTTTCAGAGCTGGTCATCTGGCCAACAGCCATTGCTCCTCTCTGGCTGCCCAGCTCTGAAGTCAGCACAGAAGTAAGGGTGGCAATACCGCGATGTCTCTACAATAACCCTGTGACACCCCCTCCCCACAGCTCTCTTTTTGGTCAGGACCCCCAATTTGAGAAACACTGGTGTCCCGCTGAAATCTGTATAGTATAGGGTAAAAGCACACACAAGACCAGATTTAACAGTCCATGATGCATTTTCATGGCCATGAGTTTGGTAGGGCTCTACTAGTAATATCTGGGTTCACAGGTCACCTGACAGGACCCATAGTAGTTTCATTAAATGTACACAGTACTGTTCACCCACTTGTAAATGTTACACATTTTGTTTAAATATCAAAAACATGTAAATCTCTTTTGATAAGAAACAGCGCAAAGCAGAAGGAAAAATAGATTTAACTTTTTATATCAGACTCCCATGTTGCTGAGTCACAAGCGTCTTTTCAGATATAGGCTCGGAAATGCAAATTTTAATTAAAACAATCCTTTATTTTAAAATTTCAGTTTGCAGATAAAAGGGAAGGCTTTGTATATTAATTTTGTTTACCTTGTTGAGCAAAATGGGTACAGTTTTCTGTAGAAATTGAACCATTGCCAAGAAAGGTCAATAGTTAAGCCTATGATGCTGCACCACATTCCCTGTAAAACCGTATCTAGTTTATATTATTAACTGATTTTAAGATCAGTTTTAAAGTTTTGTATTAATTTTATTGACTCTTATTTGAATGTTTGTGCCACTTGTAATGCTTTGCATGCCATGGAATGTGGCACTTGTATTCTTAAATTGTCAGTGATAATCTAAGAAACAGAAATGTTGACTGAATATTGGAAATCCCAAGTATTTAAACAATTATTGTGGAGGTATTCTGCTACCTCTTTGATGGCTCTGAGAATTTTTCTTTTACAGTGTGGATATACAAGTTTAAGTAGTTAAATTTAAGATATCTTCCTATGATAAAATTTATTTTAATCCTCCTAACTTCATCCAAACTGAAGTGATCCATCTGAAGTTTCATAGGCATGGTCGTCTTATGGGGTAGAACTTCTCTGGAAAGTTGTGGGGCATTGTACAACGCATTGGTAAGACCTCATTTGGAATACTTTGTACATTTCTGGTCATCCATGTTCAAGAAAAATGAATTTAAACTGGAACAGGGCAGAGAAGAGCTACTGAGATGATTGGGGAATGAAGGGCCTATCTTATGAGAGGCGCCTGGAAAAGCTTGGCTTTCACAAAAAGAAGGCTGATAGGGCTTATGATTGCTCACTGTAAATACACTTGGGGGTGGGAGGAAGGGGTAAATGCCAGCGAGGGAGAAGAGCTATTTAAGCTAAAGGACAGTGTTGGCACAAGAACAAATGGGTGTTAGCTGATCATGAACAAATTCAGGCTGGAAATTAGAAGAATGTCTCTAACTGTTAGAGGGTAACATTCAGAAATAGATACCTGATAGGAGTTGTGGGGGTAAATAGCTTAATTATTTTTGAGAAAAAGCTGGAAAAATTTGAGTGCAGTTGTACAACGGCATTGGTCAACAGCACTGCGGCTCACTTCCGGTTTATATCTTATGTCCCTAAAGCTCGTGTTATAGGGTACGTCTACACTACAGGGTAATTTCGAATTAACTTAAACCGATTTTATAAAACAGATATTATAAAGTTGATTTTGCACGCATACACACTAGGCACATTAATTTGGCGGTGTGCATCCATGGTCCGAGGCTAGCGTTGATTTCCGGAGCGTTGCACTGTGGGTAGCTATTCCATAGCTATCACACAGTTCCCGCAGTCTCCCCTGCCCCTTGGAATTCTGGGTTGAGATCCCAGTGCCTGATGGGGCAAAAATCATTGTCGTGGGTGGTTCTGGGTACAGCCTCACCCCTCCCTTCCTGAAAGCAGCAGATAACCATTTTGCGCCTTTTTTCCTGGGTGAACTGAAAGCAGACGCCATAGCACAGGAAGCATGGACCCTGCTCAGATCAAAAGCACAATCGTGGACGTTGTAAACACCTCGCGCATTCTCGTGCAGTCTATGGTGAACCATGAACTGCAAAGGCAGGCAAGGAGGAGGCAGCTACGGCAGCGCGGCGACAAGAGTGATGAGGACATGGACACTGATTTCTCCCTAACCGCGGACCCCCGCGCTTTGGAGCTCCTGCAGGTAATGGGGGAGGTTCTACCCATTGAACGCCAATTTTGGTCCCGGGAAACAAGCACAGACTGGTGGGACTGCATGCGTAAGAGCACTTTCTTTGAACTTTGTGACTTGCTTTCCCCTGCCCTGAAACGCCATAATACCAAGATGAGAGCAGCCCTCACAGTGAAGAAGCGAGTGGCAATAGCCCTCTGGAAGCTTGCAACGCCAGACAGCTACTGGTCAGTCGGGAATCAATTTGGAGTGGGAAAATCTACTGTAGGGGCTGCTGTGTTACAAGTAACCAAAGCAATCATTAAGCTGCTGCTACAAAAGGTTGTGACTCTGGGAAACGTGCAGGTCATAGTGGATGGCTTTGCTGCAATGGGATTCCCTAACTGGGGGGTGGGGGGCGCGATAGATGGAACCCATATCCCTATCTTGGCACCGGAGCACCACGGCACCCAGTTCATAAACCGCAAGGGGTACTTTTTCAATGGTGCTGCAAGCGCTGGTGGATCACAAGGGACGTTTCACCAACATCCACATGAGATGGCCAGGAAGGGTTCATGACGCTCGCGTCTTCAGAAGCACTGTTCTGTTTAAACGGCTGCAGCAAGGGACTTACTTCCCGGACCAGAAAATAACAGTTGGGGATGTTGAAATGCCTGTCGTTATCCTGGGTGACCCAGCCTACCCCTTGATGCCATGGCTCATGAAGCCTTACACAGGTAGCCTGGACAGTGGTCAGGAGCTGTTCAACTACAGGCTGACCAAGTGCAGGATGGTGGTAGAATGTGCATTTGGCCGTTTAAAGGCTTGCTGGCGAATGTTACTCACTCGCTCAGACCTCAGCCAAACCAATGTCCCCTTTGTTATTGCTGCTTGCTGTGTGCTCCACAATCTCTGTGAGAGTAAGGGGGAGACCTTTATGGGGGGGTGGGAGGCTGAGGCAAATCACCTGGCCGCTGATTACGCACAGCCAGACACCACGGCGATTAGAGGAGCTCACCAAGAAGCGGCGCGCATCAGAGAAGCCTTGAAAACGAGTTTCATCACGGGCCAGGGTACGGTGTGACTGCTGTGTTTGTTTCCCCTTCATGAACCTCCCCCCCTTTATTGACTCCTCCTGTAAGCAACCCACCCTCCCCCTTCGATTACAGCTTGCTTATGGAAATAAAATCACTATCGTTTAAAAAGCATGTATTCTTTCTTAAGTCATTCCTTGTAAGCAACTCACCCTCCCCCTTCGTTTAAAAAGCCTGTAATTATAAAAAGAGGAAGAGAAATAACAAGGTATCCCAGGAGTGGTTTGGGAGGAGGATAGGAGGGAAGGAAAAGACCATTAAACACATTTCAGTGTAATGACAGCCTTTTGGTTGGACTGTCCAGGGAGGTGGAGTGGGCGGGTGCACAAAGCCTTCCCCCACGCATTCTTACACGTCTGGGTGAGGAAGACATGGAACACGGTGAGTACTGAGGGTGGTTAAACATGGGCTGCAGCGGCACTCTGTGACTCCACTGCTCCTCCTGAAGATCCACCAGACGTCGGAGGATGTCAGTTTGATCACGCAGCAGCTCCAGCGTTGCATCCCACCACCGCTGATCTTCCTGCCTACACCTCTCGAGTGTCCCTCCTATCCTCACGTTTGTCCCTCCTGTCCTCACGTTCACTGGCATCTTTCCTGTACTTTGCTACTACGTCCTTCCACTCCCTCAGATGAGCTCTTTCATTGCAGGTTACTTCTGTGATTTCTGAGAACATTTCATCTCATGTCCTCTTCTTCCTCCGCCTTATCTGAGCTAGCCTTCAGGATGGAGTAGGGAGGCTTGAAAAATGTGCAGCTGCATGAGTGGGGGAAAATAGTGAGAGAAGGATTATAAAAGATACATTTTACAGAACAATGGTTATATTCTTTCACAGTGAACAACACTATTCACCTTACATAGCACATGTGATTTCACTACAAGGTCGCATTTGGATTCTTTTAGTATTGAGTGCCTGCGGCTCTGGTGTAACAGATCAACACAGACGCAGGTCCAGGCATCACAGTTCAGCTTGCATGCTGTCATGGTAAGGCATATAGCTTCTCCCTGTGCTGCTTGTTTCCTGTTAACAAGGAGCAGCAGACACCAGCCCCTCCCATCCACAATCCAATTCTCTAGAATTGCTTTACCCCTCCCCCCACCACATGGCTGGTATCATGGAAGATCACTGCTAATCACACCCCTTCCCCCCCCCCCACCGCGTGGCTGGTAGCTGGGAAGATCACTGCTAATCACCCCCCTTTCTCCTCCCCCCCCAACCACGTGGCTGGTAGCTGGGAAGATTCCTGCTGGCCAAACGCTAAAAAGCTCAGCGCTATCCTTTCTCCCCTCCCCCATCTCTCTGTCCCCTTACTTAAATTCCTTAATTTCAACCAGGTTACCATGAACAATATCACTCTGCTGAGGATAACGAAGCGAGATAAAGAACGGATGTTTCTTGAATGCCTGCAATCACCGGGACCATACGCAGCTAGGCTTTGTCATGCAATGATACCCGATTACTTGCTACATGCATGGCGTGGTAAAGTGTCCTACCATGGTGGACGGAACAAGGCTGCCTTGCCCAGAAACCTTCTGCAAAGGCTTTTGGAGTATCTCCAGGAGCGCTTCATGGAGATGTCCCTGGAGGATTTCCGCTCCATCCCCAGACATGTTAACAAACTTTTCCAGTGACTTTACTACCTGGTAATGCATCACAAGCCCTCATGGCAAATCAATCATTCAAAAACTCTTGCTTTTAAACCATATTTTATATTTACAAAGGTACACTCACCAGAGGTCGCTTCCATGGCTTCACTGTCCGGGCTAGTGGCTTGGGAAGGCTGGGAGGATAATTCCGTCTGGGTCACAATAAGCTCTTGGCTGCTGGGGAGAATGGAGTGCTGTGTGCTCTCTGCAAGCTCTTCCTCCTCGTCATCTTCCCCCTCCGCTGAATCCTCATCCATGGTTGAGATTATAACCCCCACCTCGGAATCCACGGACAAGGGGGGGGTAGTGGTGGCGCAGCCCCCTAAAATTGCATGCAGCTCAGCGTAGAAGCGGCATGTTTTGGCCCTGACCCGGATCTTCTGTTTTGCTGCTTTGGTTTTCTGGTAGGCTTGTCTGAGCTCCTTCACTTTCACTCTGCCCTGCACTGAGTCCCTGGTCTGGCCTTTTCCCATCATAGCCTTGGAAATTTTTTCAAATATTTTTTCATTTCGTCCTTTGGAACGGAGTTCTGTTAGCACTGAATCTCTCCCCATACAGCAATCAGATCCAATACCTACCATGAGGTCCATGCTGGAGCTCTTTTTCTGTTCTCAGGAGACTGCATTGTTACCTGTGCTGATGAGCTTTATGTGGTCACCTGTGCTGATGAGAGCTCCACGCTGGCCAAACAGGAAATGCAATTCAAAAGTTCGCTGGGCTTTTCCTGTATACCTGGCCAGTGCATTAGAGTTCAGATTCCTGTCCAGAACGGCCAGTGCTGCACTGTGGGATACCACCCGGAGGCCAATAACTTCGATTTGCGGCCACGCTAACCCTAAATCGATATGTTAATATCGATTTTAGCGTTACTCATCCCGCCGGGTAGGAGTACAGAAATCGATTTAAAGAGCCCTTTAATTCGATATAAAGTGCATTGTAGTGTGGACGGGTACAGCGTTAAATCGATTTAACACTGTTAAAATCGATTTAACTGCGTAGTGTGGACCAGGCCATAGTGTCAGCTGGCCACCAGCAGGGGTCAGGAAGAGACTCCCCTTCCCCAATATACTTTGGGAGGCTGCAACAGACTGTACCCCTGTATTCATGCCTTGCACACTATTGTAATAATTTTTGTACAAAGTATGCCTGTGAGGTATCATTTGAAAACTCATTATTTGCTGGTCACTATTGTCCTGGTAAAACGTGTAGCAACACTGTATGTAATGTTATAATATTTTATTGTACATGTATTACTAAAACATGTTCCAAGTCTGGAGAGTGGCCTCACCAGTTCCTCAGGGTATGGCTACACTTGAAATTTGGCAGCGCTTTGAAGTGTGAGTGTGGTTGGAGCGCCAGCGCTGGGAGAGAGCTCTCCCAGCGCTGCACGTAAACCACATCCTCTACGGGTGTAGCTTGCAGCGCTGGGAGCCAGGCTCCCAGCGCTGCGGCACTGATTACACTGAGGCGTTACAGCACTGTATCTTGCAGCGCTCAGGGGGATGTTTTTTCACACCCCTGAGTGCGAAAGTTGCAGTGCTGTAAAGTGCCAATGTAGCCAACGCCTCCCCAAGGTGTAAACAAGGTCAATGGGCCATTACCTGCAAAATGGCCATTCTTTGGCAGGAAATGGGGAAGGGGGCCTGGGAGGAAAATCTACATTTTAGAAAGAAACAGCATGGTGTTCCTATCCAAATGGACTTTTGTCTCCCGAATCTCAGTTGGAGATGCTTCTCAAAGGACATGGAGGACTATAAACATGAGGTGACTAGACATCCCATTTTTAAAGGGACAGTCCTGCATTTAAGCCCTCCTCCAAATGTCGTGACTTTTTCTTAAAAATGGGCAAATTGTCCCATATTTTCTGTCTCTCTACCCTATCAGTGCTGGCACTTCCTGCTGCTGGCTGGATCCTTGTTTGCCAGACGCCCACCCACCAGCAGTAAGCAGGGAGGGTCCAGTGGCCGATGATGGGGGTGTGTGTGCAAGGTTGGTGACAAAGCAAAGCTGCAGCATGCGGGGCCTGGCCTCTTCCCCTGCTGGTCCATCAGCGCAGCTCCTGCTGCATGCTGGCTCTTGGCCAGCAGTGCCCCACTCCCCCCACTGGCTGTGCACTGTGAGCTGCAGTGGCTGGTGAGTGCTGGCAGTCGGCATCCAGTTAAGTGTTGCCTCTGCCTCTGCTGCCCACTCATCAGCCCTTTACGTGCTTCCTCTCTCGTTGTCGTCTCCCTGTGAGCTCCTTCACCTCCCCAGCTCTGCTGCTCTTCCATATCCCCCCAGCAGGGCGCATCCCGCTCCCAGTGCTGTGTGGAGAACCAGCCACTGGTCAGAGCACTCAGCTCACCAGCAGCCTGGCTGATAGGCTCTTTCCTTCCCCCACTGTCTCTGGCTGGGCCAGTGCCCTGGGAAAACCCAGGACCCTCTGGCCTGGGGCACTGGCCAGGAGAAGCCGAATCCTGCGTGTGCCAAAGTAGGTGGTACTGGGCATTATCTCTTTCAGGAACTTGGCTGGCTGCTTCTTGCTCACATTCTCAGGGTCTAATTGGTTTGCCATATTTGTAGTAAGGAAGGAATTTTCTCCTAGGTCAGACTGGCAGAGTGCTTGGGGTTTTATCACCTTCCTCTTTAGCATGTGGGTGCTGGTCACTTGCCAGGATTATCTGGATATATCTTATTTAATAATTTCCCTGCCATTGCAGGTACCTCAAGAAGTGGTGCACCTCAGTTCCTCTTATTTTCTGCTTGTGGCACATAATAATCTAGCCTCCTGTGCGTGTCTCTTACTTTGGTATTATTTCCATTGTTGGGTTTAGTGTGCGGGTGCTAAGTGATGCTGGTGACCTATGATATACAGGACAAGATGATTCTGGTGGTCACTTCTGGCCTTAAACTGATTCTGACTACAAAGAAGAGAGAAATTCCCAAGCAAAAAACAATTTTTAAGCTTAAGTTAAGGTCTTAGATGTCTGAGTTTCTTTTGGGGGTGAAAAAAACCTTGATCATGGAAACTTTCTTAAAATAAGTTATCCTGGAAACAGGCAATTGAAGGATGCTGAATAGCCTTAACTTCCCCCTACATCACTGCTTACAGGTCAGTCAGTTACAAGGAAGAGAATCCTGTCCTCAGAGATCACATACTGTCTTCACAGCACTGACTGCAAACTAAGAAATGCTCTAATGGTAGTACTTTTAGTCATTATTAGGTTGACTGTACACTACTATAACAGTTTAAAATTAATATTCAAAAATAATAAATTTGAAGTACTTATTTGCTTTCTGGGTCTTGAGTCTAGGGTTCATGTTTTCAAGGTTTCACCACTTGAAGGCTATAAATTTAAATGTATCTTAAAATGAATGGTTGGATTCTCATTTAATTACTTGACTCCAGTAGCAGGGCCTTTAAGAACACCAATATCAGACAAAAAAGTTGCAGAAGTTCGCAGCACTGTTAGGGACTAAAAATTAAATGAGTTGATGGTATTAGTTCATTTTCCAATAGGTATGTGTCCATACCTCATTTCATACAAACTAGAATTTTGGACAATCTCAGTAGAGTGTCGGATGATTGAATTGTCCTGGAGATGGAACTGATGCCTAGAGCAGATTTCTCAACTTTTCTCTACCTGTCCACCCAACTCTTGTTTTTTCCTAAAACCCAATTCCACAATACTTTGTGATTGCATCCCACAGTCATTTGGAGTTGCTGCAGGAGACAGTGCTGTAGGTGAGATATTGGATGGTGCTGGAAAACGAATGCTGGGTTTGTGCTACTAAGTGGGTACTGGGTTGTGGTATGCTGCATGCAATAGGTGCTGGGTTAGGGTTTGAGGAAATACTTGATGTGGAGGTTACTAAGTCAGAGTTGGTAGGTGCTACAGGTGGGGTCAGAGTTCATGGGTGCTGGGCGTTTTGGAGAGGAGGAAATAGGAAGGACATCCTAGCTTCCGTCTCTTGCCAGAGTTGACTCTTTCAATTGTAGATTTCTTTTTCTTCTCCATCCTACTGAAGTGTGAGGAATGTATCGCTTAAGTAAGGTGTAGAGCAGTCTTCCGTGATACTGCCATAGGAGCCAGGCACGGTTGGGGGAATCATGTTAAAGCTGAGGTGGCAGTTTTAAGAGGCAGTGACATTCTCGTTGGGTGCTAGTGGCCATCTTCTAACAAACAGGTCAGTTTTTTTTCTTTTTAATGGGGGGTTTTGCCTACAACCCAGCTACCCACATGTCACTAAACTTGGGATCGTGATTCCTAGGTAGACAATCTCCGTCTTAAAGGCTATTTCCTTCAAGACAGAAGTGAAGCCCATTAGTAGAGCTGTGGATGAGGAAACTTATACTCCTGCTGTTCGGGTTGTAATGTTCTGTGGGCAAATGAAGAGCCTAATTGTCTTGGATTGTAAATTTAGCAAATTCTTAAGAGCTAAACTGAAAGGGAAAATAATACAAATAACTATTAGCTTGCTGTTTATTATCACATGCTGAACACTATACAGTTCAGTTTTTTTAGCTTCTGTATGTTCTTAGCTATTCAAAATTATCTTACTCATTCCTTCTGTAGTCACATGTAAAACTGAAATGTTTAATGCTACTGGAACATGGCAGCCTGTATGCTCCCCTAGCATAGGTGGATTTACCAAATAAGCATTTTTTGTCACTGACTGCTGTAGTTAAGCTTCCTTGCAGTAGATGCCAGTAGAGCTCTTCCAAATTAAAATAGAAATATGATCACCATTTCCATAGCAACAGTTTCCTCTGAGCATTACTATTTATAGAAGTACTGCTTTACATTACTCATCACAGTGAAACTTTCTAACAAGGGTTAAAATCTTTGTGGAAAAGATACTTTTTGATCTAAAACTGCATGGATTTAATCTCAGGCATTATTAAATAGTGGGATTATTTATTTTGCTGTATGTATTTTACTTTATAGGTATTTCACTTTATAGGTATTTCTGTACCACTCATTACTGTAGTATTTTTATTTTTATATTAAACAGTCTTTTAAAAACCTACTTGAACAGATTAATAGGTTGATTATAAATCTTGATTGGAGCTGAAATTTGGCATGTTGTGTCTAAAAAGGGGGAAATATTATGTACAGATAATCTTTGCTAGGATTTGGTTTTTATTACCATGTTTAATTACTAATACTTTTATAGTATGCCAAAACCAGCATGCCAACTTTGGGCATTATTTTCATGCATTTAAAATGGAAAACAATTAAAATGTAGAGTGTTAGCAAATACTGTCCATTTTGCATACAAAAAAGCAAACTCCACTCTCTCAAAAATGAAGCACTCTTTGTAGATAAGCAGTATCTGCCTCTCCAAAGAGTAGCCTACCTATCCCCCCTACTCTCTCTAGTCTCTTTTGTAAATTGACAGCTTTGTAAAGCATAAGGAAGGTTGCACTTGTTCAGATACTTGCTACTAACACTCACTCAAATTTTCTAAGAAGAATTGTTATTCTCAGTTATAAAACAGTAATGTAACTATTTTGGCTTTATATGACTTCCTCAGGGCTTTCAAACACAACTGGGAAGAGATTATTACATAAAGACATGAGTAAACATATATTATCACACACACACTTTATTATTATTATTATTATTAATATTATTATACAGTATACAAAATGTTATGAAATTAGGGCATATAATATTGCCTATGCTTTAACAAGTTGTGATTGTGTTAATGCTGCTTGTAAAGGGACCCCACAGCATTTCATAATTCAGGGATGTTAAACAATTTCCCCCTTTTTATAATTTCCCATTATTATATAATTCAGTGGTAATAAGTGTTGATGACATCTTTTAAGCAATAAAATGTTTTATCAGTCAATGGGAGATTTGCTAAATTGGCAAGATTCATGGGTTTTCAAAAATTCATGAGCCTTAACCAACATAAATTTGATTGTGTACATGAACTAATATATTTGAATCGTTGTTCTACCCACATGGCTTTTTTGTTTTGTTTAATGGAAAGCCTTTGCCCTGTCCTGTAAGGCCTAGGAACAATTGTACCTTAAAGTGAAGAGAGAGATGCTTAATCAAGGAATAAAACTATTTATCTTCAACAAACAAACAAAAATACAACCTCAAAACCGTCCCCTTTGCAGGAACCCTTCAGTATGAACAACTGGACGATTCACCTTCCTCAAATTCCGGGTATAGGATAGGTCCACTTGAGAAAAATGCAGATATCCAAGAAGTGCCACAGTATCTCTTTCTTTACTTGTGGATGAGGGCAGAAGTTGACAAAAGAAACCTAATGATTTTAACTGGAAGGGAAAGAAACTGAAATGGGTATACAGTTTCAGTTTGAGGGGAAGGGATAGCTCAGTGGTTTGAGCATTGGCTTTCTAAACCCAGGGTTGTGAGTTCAGTCCTTGAGGGGATCACTTAGGGATCTGGGGCAAAAATCAGTACTTGGTCCTGCTAGTGAAGGCAAGGGGCTGGACTCAATGACCTTTGGTCCTTTCCAGTTATGGGAGATAGGTATATCTCCAATTATTAGTAGTAGTAGTAGTACTTCTCCCTTATAATAAAACTAAAATATACACAAATAACATAGGCAGTCATGTGGTGATTCAAAATGTTGTATGCATCCACCAAAATATTAAGATTCAGGAGCAGACTAAAGATCTACAGATCAGTTAATTAAAGCTGAACAGAAATTATTTTACAGCCCTCACTGTTTAAGAACCTGACAATTAACATATACCATTTTTCAAAGTAAACTGGAGGATATTTCTTATTGGAGGATACCACAAACACCTACTGGAGCAAAGAGCTGCATTTATCACATAACTTAGGTGTTTGCTATGTCAGCTGTTCTTGTAGATGAAACAGTGAACTTTGAAATTAACTCCTGGCCAGTAAAATACCTTTGGTGGTTTTGATTTATGGATGTATTTGTAACTGTTAAGTCTACTTGTGTGTTCTGTTTACAATTTAGGGCTTTCTTTTTTGACAGTGCTGTATTTATTGAAAAAACATTTTGTATCGTTTAAGATATGAGTACATAACAATGAATCTTAATGTTTATATATACTTTTATGGTGAGAGTCTGCAGATGGTGCTGTTTACACATAGCTGTACAAGTTGCTGCAACTATTGTATTGTAATTAAGATTCGTTTTGGGGAGCTGTTGCAAGCATTAGGAGAGTTTGCTGTCTGCCTTTGTCTTTAATTGGATTCAGTTCTTGGGGGAGATCTGCTCCCTAGAATTGGGCATTGTATTTTTCGGTTGAGTTACCTGAAAGAAAATTGCCTGTGTGTGTGTCTGTTCAAAGGCTGGGTATTTATAGTGGGAGTAAAATAAACTAAGGAAATACGTGGACTCCTTGTCACTGATTTCTCCTTCAACAGGAGACTGACCCTGCAAAGACACAAAACCCTTTACCATTCAGAAGATGGGGCAACAATATATTTGTGAGTTGCTTGGGGGTGTGTGTGTGTGTGTGTGTGTGTGTGTGTATAGGCTTTGCAGAATTCAATTCATATTTTTTATAATTGTGATAGTTAATATCAATGTTTATTTTTAAGCATGTTTTTTAATTTTTATCAATTTAAATTTTCACAGTTGCAGGAAATTATGAGGAGGGTTAGACAATAATTAATTATTTAATGACAGGCATTGAGATACAATAAATTTAAAGCTTTATAACTATTAAAACACACATTGTCAAATATACAAAGTAAATATCGTTAAATTAAACTCTTAGGTTAGCAGTTTCCTTACTTCGCCTGTCTGTACATTTCAGTTATCATCAATAAAAATTTTGTTTTGTTGGTTTGTGAGTGCACAGCAAAATCAAGGTATAGTAACAAAAATCTAATCCTTCCAAACGCGCACATATGCAAGGAGGTCTCTTTAGTCATCTACTGGACGATGTTTGGAGGGAGTTGGGTATAGGATCAAGAAAGGTGCAAATAGTTCCTGACTTCCTTCAGTCTAAATGAGCCATTGATAACATCCTCCTACAGCTGTTAGCATTGTGAAAGTTTTGTAAAGACCTAAAGAACTTTTGCCCTAGATCGAGCAGAAATTTCTATTTAAAATGTCATTAATGCCAACAGCTTTCATTTTCAGTATTGATAAACCTTTTTCCCATCAATTTTGGAATATGTTTAAAATATTCTTAAATGCTCATAAATAGAGCTGATTGAAATTCACAATTTCTGTCTCATGGGAAATTTTGACATTTCAATATTTGTTTTCCCACAACACAAAATGTTGGAATTGAGATTTTATTTTTTTTAAAATGCAGATTCTCAAGAATTTTTATTTGGAAATGTTGAAACATTATTTTTGACATATTCAATTGCAACAAAATATTTTGACATTCCTGAAATTGAAGTACTTTGTTTTATTGACCCAAATACTTCATTTTGAGTCAGGTCAACATTCAGTTGCATTTCTCTTGCTTTACTGGAGTTATAATTCAGGCCCTTGTTGCTTCCTGTGGGCTGGACTCCTTGGAGGACTATATCTCCCACAATGCAGTATGGCTCCAGGTGACCAAATCAGGGGAGTTATGTGTCCTTCTAGGTGCATCGTGGGAGATGTAGTCCAGCCAAGTAGCCTGTCCCCATTCTCCCCTGTACACCAGCCTCTCTGTTAAATTTCAATTATTTGTAAGGAAAAAGTGTTGATTGACAAACTGAAGTCCTGGTACAAGCAAAGCCAAATATGTTGCACGTTCAGGAGAGCACCACCTCTTAAGTAACCTATTGAAACCCAGTGCCTGCTAGCCAGAATCGAAACTATCTGTGCTACCAAGTTCCCCCAAACCTTGTCCCTTCTTCATTCTCCATCAAATAATTTAAAGGATTTAGTTGTGTGCCACTTATTAATGTAACACACTGGTGTTGAACTTTCTCTGTAACTTATAAAAAACGTAACATTCTACATAATTCTTGGGTTTATTACGCCTTCATACCATTCATGACTTCACAATCTTTCTTTTAAAATACATTAATCTCATTTTTAACTTGTGCTACACAATCTCTTTCTCCTAAATAAATCCATCCATCTCCACATTCCATCAATCCTGTCCACTGACAAATAGTTTGGAAACTTGAGCAGAGGACTAAAATAATTAGCTCAAGATTGTATGAAAGATGGGCTTGTAAGGTGGAGGGGGTGTCCAGAAAGGAGACCTGGGAAAAAACCACTCTCCCCTAGTTACTAGGAAAGAGAAGGATGCTGGGATTTCTGCTAGCTTGCTGATCTAGATTCTTTCTGGGAGCACAATAGGTTCCTGGAATATTTTAAACCAACCTGTTGTATTTAGGTATGTGCAGATAGCTACCCCAGTTTTGTGTTTGTAAGTTTGTTCCTAGGTGGTTCCTTTAGCTTTGAGTCCAGGAATTACAGTTCTCAGGATGCACCAGGAGAGTGGGAGGAGAGAGAAGAGGAGGAGAAAAGGAAGAATGTGAGTCTGTGGAAAAAGTGCAGGGAATAAACCTTACCTTTGCTGTTAATCAAGCTTTCTGAGAAGGACTTCCCCCATCAACCCTCAAATGCCACCTGTTTCTGTTCTTCTCCTCAATTCTAGAGTCACTTGGTTACTACAGTAGCAGATAGGATGTCTTTACTGTTTTACCTTTCCTTGACTGCTGGCTGCTTTGAAGAATGTATAAGTTTATGTTCTTGAAGTTGATGATAGTCACTCAAAAACTCATCTTACTTACCAGGGGCCAATGGAATTTTCAAGCTCTATGCAAACAGCCTTCCAAATATCAAACCAAAACCCTTCTCCTCCAAATGTTTGGCTACATTGTCTTGATCTTGTTTTGTTAAAAATATATCCATTCTGTCATAGATTGTGTTGTTCAAAAGTTGTCTGACATTATAAAGTGGATTTAAAGCAGGGGTGGGCAAACTTTTTTTTCAACGGAGGGCCACATCGGGTTTCTGAAACTGTATGGAGGGCTGGGTAGGGAAGGCTGTGCCTCCCTAAACAGCGTGGCCCCCATCCCCTGACTGACCCCCTCAGAACTCCCGACCCATCCAACCCGCCCTGCTCTTTGTCCCCTGACTTCCCCAACCCCTATCCACACCCTGCCCCCCTGGGACACTCATGCCTATCCAAGCGCCCCCTGTCCCCTGACTGCCCCTCTCCAGGACCTCCTGCCCCTTATCCAAGCCCCCCCACTCCCCACCCCCTTACCGTGCCACTCAGAGCAGCAGGACTGGAGCTGCACCAGCATGGCCAGAGCCAGCCATGCCGCCGTGCTGCCCGGCAGGATCCCGCAGTCCTGCCACCCAGAGTGCTAGCGGCATGGTGAGCTGAGGCTGCAGGGAAGAGGGGACAGCAGGGGAGGAGCCGGGGGCTAGCCTCTCCGGCCGAGAGCTCAAAGGCTAGGCAGGACAGTCCTACGGGCCGGAGATGCCCTGCGGGCCTTAGTTTGCCCACCTCTGATTTAAAGTAAGGTCCCAGAATGTGTCATAGAATCATAGGACTGGAAGGGATTTGTATATCTGAAAACATCTGAAAGCTATAGATAGGGCTTTATGGGGAGAAAAATAGGGGCAGATCTTTTAACAGAGTTGAACTAGAAGTATGCAGTGCAGTTGTATTTTTGTCATTCCCAGGATAGTAGACGGACAAGATGGGTGAGGTAATATCTTTTATTGGATCAACTTCTGTTGGTGAGAGAGACCAGTTTTCAAGTTGCACAGAGCTCTTCAGGCCTGGGAAAGGTATTCTGAGCGGGACAGCTAAATGCAAGGTGGAACTGATTGTTTAGCAGAAGTAGTTAGAGTGGCCCAGAATATGTGCTATCTTGAATGGTCCCTTAAAACAGTGGTTCTGGGTACGCAGAGGTCTTCCAGGAGGTATGTCAAATCACTTAGATTGTTGCCTAGTTTTACAACATAGTACATGAAAAGCACTAGTGAAGTCAGTATAAACTAAAATTTCATACAGACAATGACTTGTTTATACTGCTCTATATATTATATCAGTGTTCCTCAACCTGGGGGTTGTGATGTATTTTATAATTATATGGTTAAAATGAGAACGTGAGCAATTTTTTAGTAATAGCATCCTGTGACACTTGTGACTTTGTGTCTAATTTTGTAAGCAAGTAGTTTTTAAGTGAGGTGAAACTTGGGGTACACAAGACAAATTAGCTTCCTGAAAGAGATACAGTAGTCTGAGAAGGTTGAGAAACCACTGCCTTAGAATATGTGCTAGCTACTTATGCTAAACAGTTTGTTTCATCTTGCATTTAGCTGTGACGCTCAAGGTACCTTTCACAGACCCGTAGAAGAACTCTATGTAAGCATGAAAGTTTGTCTGTTTCACCAACAGCAGTTGGTCCAATAGAAGGTGTGACCTCACCCACTTTGTGTCTCTGAACTAGAAGAGCATTTTGAGGGAAAAGTGGAAAAATTTATTTATTTATATCTTGAGCAGTCTACATCATCTTTCCTAAATAGGGACATTTGATGTCTGAATTAGACATTGAAAATACATTCTATTCTGAGACTTGCCTGATGAGTATCTCTTATTTCTCTCAAAAATGAATTTCCAATATTGCCTACCTCAAGTGTTCAAAAATTGTATGTCAGGACACAAAAATGTGAGATTAACTGAATAAATAATTATTTGGTTTTAAAAGTAATAAATTTTGGTTGCCTTGGTTTTGAGTCTCTAGGGATCAGATTTTTCAAACTTTATACACAACCAGGAATACTAAAAACTCCTTTAAAATGAAAACTGAGATTCCCATGTAGTTCTGGGAGCTGGGGCTTTAAAATAAACAATGTTGTGAGAGTTGGTAACATTACATTTCTGATTGTCCTTTCACCTATCTTGTGAGCAAATGGAGAGGATAGGGAAAGTTGACCTGGACAGCACAGAGAGGAACAGAAAGTGGCTGGACCAAGAGTGGGAAGGTGTGACCACTGCCCTTCTAGGGGAGGTGGAAATATTTTATACCAGGGGCAGTTCTGGGGAAGCCTTCTCTCACTGAAGTTGAGCTGGTTAGCACCTGCCTTCCCACCAATGGAATTAGAGTGGGAGTGGATTTCTTCTTCATGATCTACTGTGGGTTTTATACTAATAACCTTTTTCTTAGGGCCTAGAAAGGAATTTTCCCCTCAAAGCCCGATTTGTCTAAGGTGAGGTGGAGAGTGTGTTTGTTTGCTTTCCCCACAGCAGGTCAAGATTCTGGTAGGGTAGGCAGGGAGTTTTGGTTAAAATATTGCAGCTTAGTAATTTAAAAAATGTGGCAGATGTCCAGTGCAGGTATGGGTTATGGAAGGGTACAGCAGGGAACCAATCCCATCCACCCTCCTTTTACAGTCCTCCGAACTCTAATAGAGGGGAGAGCGATGGGGTCTGGTAGGACCAGGTGTGTTTCAGGTTGGGGTGAAGACTGATAGCAGCCCTCCCAAATAAGTGGAAATCACTAAGAAAAGAACTATGACCAGCACTGTACAACTTATTGCCTGGTATTCCCAGATATGTTAAGTGTATAAAGTTTCAGGCTAACTGAGTCTTTCTATTGCCTTCTGTTTTTCTTCTGGGATGGCTGAAAAATGGATTTATTTCTTTACTAAGGGCTGGGATCTGCCAGCACTACTCTGACTGGGTAATACCTTACTCAGCAAGTGGCCCCACTGACTTGTTGATAGACACTTGGGATAAGGTAAAACTCAGCATGAGTAAGATTGGAAGAATCTGGCTTCTTGTTCTTATATACACAAGAACTATTCTGTATCATACTCCATTCTGGCTTTCTAAACGTAAAAGGAAAAAAGTGGTGACTTTGTTCAGTTTTGTTTAGTACAAACCATCGTTTGTTTTAACAAGTAACCTCCTTGCTTAGAAAATTATACTCTTGTAGAAAATATAGGGACACCATAATTTAATTAACTACCTATAATGTAATTACAGTAGTACTAAAACTATCTTAAGAGAAGGATGTATAGAACGAGTCATTTGCCTTTTTCCAGCAACTCACTTAGTTTGTATGTTTATGATAACTATTTTTTAATTTTATCTGGCTTCTGATTCTTTCCTCCACTTTATATACCATGCTGTTGTGTATTTTCATTATCTCATCATGTGTTTTTATATGAAAAAAGCTGTTAAACTGAGAGTTTAAGGCAAATATTGCAGCTCTCCTAGTTGCCACCTTTAGCTGATACAAAATAGTTTTGCAAAGAAAAACACTATAATATGCTATTTTATATTAACAGGAAGTAGAACAGCAGTAGTGGTTAGAAAACATTGCATTCAGGAAGTTTGACACATGCATAGCTCTTAGCTTCTGTGTAAGTTGTTTCAGCTCCTTTTTAGATTTTCTTTTGGTTGGTTGGTTGGGTTTGTTTGTTTTTTTTAAAGTAAATTATCAATGTATATAGATGGCAGCGCAGCGGGAGTTACCTTGTAACCAGTGCACAGGAACATCCACAGCTTTGCAGAAACTTGAAGGATTTGCTAACCGACTTTTTCATAGGCACTCTAAGGGTGCTTTACAAGAACAGAAAGTGGCTCTGGAAAATGAGAGCCATCATTTCTCCGAACTAGCTGCCCTGTGGGACAGATCAAGTAAGTGTTCTGTAGATACTCAAAATTCAGTTCATATTTCTAATTAAAAGATTTTATGTAGTAAATAAACAAACTAGAGTATATTCTGTCAGACTTTTTGTAGTATAACACAAAGTATTGGTTTAAAGAAAGAGCTATTGCAACATGGAGGTGGAAATCTGATTCTCTTTGGCAAGGACCTGGTATCTGGTAACAGAGTTTCACTTGTGAGTTTGCTTTCCTATTTGTTAGGCAAATGTTAACTTAAGTTAATTTATGTATTTTTTGTGAACTTCTCTTCCCAGTATTTCAGATCTAAATTTGCTAGTTTTAGCAGTAATAGTTTGTTTTAAATTGTTGGTTTTCTTTGCCGTAAACTTTGGAAGCATGGCTATTATGTTTTGCTGATTAGGTCCTTAATTACATGGCTTTTATTTAATATTTATAGTGTCCTTTTATTTTTAATGGATATTTCAAAATCCATTTTATGATGAGAGTTTGAACACTAAAACTGGCGCAGACATTTACAGTTTACTGTTTCAAATTAATTCAGCGTAGTAACTTTGATTTATAACACTAGTTATCAATAATTTTGATTTTATAATATTCCTAATTTGTGGGAGAGAAAGGGGCAAACTTATTTGTATTGCATAAAACACGCTTGATCAGAAATATGGCTCAGGCGGTGCATCCTCTCTCCCCATTACTTTCTAAATTACACAAAATATGCAAAGTTCATAATTTTAGGAAAAAAATAATAAAGTTAATGAGATCAAAATCATCATCACTACTCTGTACATATTCCGCTTCAAAACAAACAGTTAATTTAGTAATTTGTATCCATACTTTTTGCAATCATATTTTTGAGTGAGTGGAGTTGAGAGGTACCAGGTATTTTGCAATCTAAGTAAATTATCCCTATTTCCTATTTTTAGAGCAACTTTTTATAAATAATGTAAGTAAATAATGTATCTTATTATTATATACCTTAAAATTGTTTTTTAAATATAACTTGTATTAATTTCATAAATGAATTTGGATACAGCAATAGGTTGGAATACCACAAGCAATTTTGACTATTGAAAGTAATAGGCCTTAACAAAATATGCTTGTCATAATATTGTATCATCATGTGAAAAAGACCAAGTTAACACATGTGCCTACTGTGAATTTGAATTTATGAATGTGTCTGATTAGGAATGTCCCTAACCTCAAAAGATGGAAAATGGAAGATAAATATGGAAACCAGAAAGTTGTTTATGCTTGTATTGAAGATAAATTAAATCAAAATCTCCCAACTCAGGTGGAGATGCACAGACTAGTTTTGTGGGGTGGCAAGCAAGAGGATTGGTGTTTTGGGGAGAAATGGCATGACCTCAGATGCCTAAAACTTTTCAGCTCACCTTTATACATAAAAAGTAAAAACGGGGCATAAACTAATTTATTTTCTTTACAGGTAACTTCACAGGTTCTTCTCTGTGATATGAAATTCACTGTGGTTCCACAGGCATTGGGGTAGGCCTTCTCAGTATTGCTCTGTCAGAATCATGCTGCTGTTTATCAAGAGAGGCAGAATGGAAGCGTAGGACCTTGATATTAATGGTCCTAGATTCTGTTCTCTCCCTGAGATCTGCGTGATTTGGATGGGCCAAATGTCTGACACTTTGAGATGGAAGGATAGCTTTGTCATTAAGGCACAAGAATGGGAATTGGGAGGTAGGGGTCCCATTCTTGGCTGTGCCAAAAGGTCTCTATGGGAACCTTAGCAAGTCACTTAACTACTCTGTGCCTCAGAGTTGCCCTTTGTAAAATGAGGCTACTTCTTCTCTACGTCCTTACACTTCCCTTGCTTGTGTTGTGAGGCTTAATTTATTAATGTATATGGCACAGTCAGATACTCGAAAAACAACTTAATATGAAACCCCATCTATTGATAGAAGAATGAGTTTTGAGGGAAACTGAGTAGAAACTACCAAACATAATGAACCACTGAGCCCTAGGATCCCTAAATGTGTCTGTACCAGTCCAAACAAGTGTGTATTCACAAGAGGGAGAGAATACATTTCATCAGACACTATTTCAAGCTTCCAATAAATTATTATAATGTTGAGAACACTGCTTGAAAAATACTGCAGCACTGTCATTTAATAAAATGAAAAAACGGTATTGACCTACTATCTTCACAAACTGGGTCCTGTTTGCGTACCAGCCTGTATTTTAGGGCAAGCTTGATTGCATGACTTGTTTGAAGAGGAAATGGAATGTCATGTCTGATGATAAACGTAGTGAATGAGTGCTTGTTCTTAAAGTAATATTTTAAGCAATAATTATGCATGTTGGTTGTAGCATTTTTGTATCAGCAAAGTTTGTGAACTAGTAGCCGAGCGGTCATGGATATATGTGTGTCATTTTAAGTTGAAATTTGCAGATATTAATTCTAAATCTTTGCTCTCAGTTTAGATCATCTATAGACAAAGAATAATGCCAAGCCACGTATGGGTTTGTGTCTATATGGTAAATGTAGGACTCTTAATTCACTACTATCACTACTAACAGTGAATGCAGTGGTGTAGTCAGAATGCCTGTCTACACCTGAGTAGAAAATTGTCTTGCTTTTCCTCTTGAGAAGAAAATACTAAAAATATTTGACTCTTTCGTTGTGCTTTCACAGAGTACAGCAGAAAGTAGAAGAGGAGTAGTCTTGATCATATCTGGCTGCATAATCGCTTTCCTTCATGTTCTAGAATAATGTAGCATAAAATTTAAGTTTATTGATAAGCACTTATCTAAATAAGCAGCATAATGTAATTTTTTATAAGTGATTTTTAAATGTTCGTAAATGTCCTCCTACCTGTGTCTCTGCAGTTGTAGTGTTCTTATTAACTGCTTAGGTGACACCAAATTCTGCAGACCTGGTAATTTGTTCCTGAACTCTCCCAAGCAAATATACTCTATAATTCTAGAAGGAAACATGAACAAGAGAACCCTTATAAATATATTAAGTACTGAAGTGGCATCAATTTTAAAGTACATTTAGTTAATATAATACCCTCTACTATAATGGAATGTCCTGAATGCTCTGTTTCTCTTGTACCTCTTTTGTAAAGCAATTTCTGATGCAACTACTGCACTTAAAGAGGAAGTTGCTTCTTTATGGTTTTTTAGTGCCTTTAGTTATCTAGGCTTGTGGTTTAGTGCTATGAGTAAGGTAATGGGGTATGTATTCTGAACCCGGGTTTTCTTCCTGGCTCTGCCATTAACTCAGTGTTTGGCCTTGAACAAATCATTTGTCCTCTCTGTGTTTCAGTTTCTCAATCTGTAAAATAGATAAAATGTTTCTAAAAGCGTATTTAGATCCTCAGATGGTGTATGAGATTATTTTATGTCATTTTTAGATTCCTATGAGAGGAAATTTTGATTCTTCATACTGCACAGCTTTAATTTTATAGGGGAAAATTGACAGAGTGTATATGTGTTTGAATAATTTAAACTGGCCATTAGCCAACATTTATAATGATGTAAAACCTTCAGTACCAAATTAATATTATTTTAGTATTCAGAATTGTATATTTCATTTTCAGTTCCAGATATATTTAACATGATCAGTTGAGCATCTACTCTATATTTTTAATACGAAGATAGGAGTGGTTAAGATATGTCTTACTGCTGCAAATCCCAGTCTCCAAATCACCTACCTCCATTACTCACACTAACCTTCCATTTTCCAAAAATTATGAAAAATTAGATGACATTAGCAATCTTAGTAACACAACTCATTAGAAGAATCACTAACATTACATTGTTTTAATAGATGTGAATACTGGGATTCTCACTAAAATGTGAGTGTATGGGTGATTAATAGTGGAGAGAATTTAATTTAGGTTGCTGATTCAGCATGACACTAAATATGTTTAAAAGACGTTATATGCATTAACGTAGAACGTCTTGTAAGCCTTTGAAAAAACACAATAGAGCTTCAGCAGGATAAATGCTAACTGTGTGGGGAGAAATGTTAAATCTTAAATATAGAGGTGTACGTTGTGTGGATTGATTAAAGCTTTAGAGTAACTACTGGTTGAGTAGAACTCAACAGATAATTCTGGTCTAAGGTTGCCATGGAAACAACCAGTGCTTGATAGAATTGAGAACATCTTAAAACATCCTGGCTTTTTAATGCTTTTTCCCCCCTGCCATTTTCAGTTGCTTTAGACATGTAGAGGTAATGCTAGGTAGAAAACAAGTAGTTTAATGAGCAAACTTGAGCATCCACATCCTGAATATTGATCTGGTGTTCATTACTGGTATTTTGTATATGATAGTTGTTTCACATCTCAAGGAGTTCTTAATGAAGACAAGATTTCTGGATTTCTGTGTGCTATCTATTACAGTTCGTGTGTGTGTGTGTTTACTGGATCAGTTCTTGTATTTCTAGAGATGAACATAACTTCCTCAAATGTTGGATTAATATTATGAGCAATATGTTTCTGAAAGCTAGCTTTTCACTATGAATGGTAAGTCATTTTATTACCTGTGACACTACAGTCTGTTTTTATTTAATAATACTGTCTTCACAATATGGAAAAAATCTACCCTGTTCCTCAATCTTTTCCACATATTCAACAGTAAATAAATTAATATATTAAGCTTTTTTTCATAATTGAGTCAGTATGAGTAATACAAAATGACAAATCATAAAGGTTTGTTTTGTATCAAACATGAGGATGCATCTTCTTTGCTTTGCATAATAGAGATTTAATTAATATTTTAAATTTTAATATTGCTAAAGCTTTCTTATTAGAAATAATCTGATTCCAAATCAGTAAATAGAAGGCATCAAATTTCAGATGAGGAGTTTGTAATGTGATCCTGAATTAAATCACTTTATTTAAATCTTATCCTTTCCTTTGGTATAGTTCATTAAGTTGTTCTATTACAATTTTATGTGAATGTATGCAAAGCAGTACTTCAAACTGGAGAGCCTTCTGAAATTTTTGTAATTATAATTTTCAAATTCTGGACATTTTTAGTCTTTTACTACTGAATTCCATGAACAAACTTGTTCTGCGATAGCTTTTATTCTGTCTAAATGGGACAGCAGAATTGTTGCGGTCATTCATGGAGGGAATGAGAGTCTGTCTTAAATCAAGGTATTTGGCACTTAGAATTACAACATATTTAGTAAATTAGTCAGGCAATATTTGTTTACCAAAAACTTGATGATTGTTAATATTGTTAATTATCTTTTATATAAATGTAAATTGAGATAAAGATTTGTGAAGCAGTCTATTTCATTTTGGCATACCAGTCAAAGTTGAATCAAAATATATAAACCCAAAATACACACCATTTTATTTCTCAGAAATAATTTGTTTTGAAAGTTGGAGAAATGGAGGAATTTTTAAATAATCTATATCTTTCTTGAGCTTTTTCTTTAAATTTACCTTTTTTTTAAAAAAAAAAAAGGGGATTTTATTTACTCCACAAATTGAGATTACAGTAGAACTTCAGAGTTACGAACACCTGGGGAATGGAGGTTATTCGTATCTCTGAACTGTTTGTAACTCTGAACAAAACATTATGCTTATTCTTTCAAAAGTTTACAACTGAACAATGACTTAATACAGCTTTGAAGCTACTATGCAGAAAAAAATGCTGTTTTCACTTTAATTCTTTTTTTTGGTAGTTTACATTTAACACAGTACTATACTGTATTCCCCTCCCCCTCCCTTTTTTTTGTTTTTTTGGTCTCTGCTGCTGCCTGATTGCGTATTTCTGGTTCCAAATGAGGTGTGTGGTTCATAACTCTGGCATTCATAACTCTGAGGTTCTACTGTATTCAGAGTACTAGTACTGCTGAGATTTATCCCACATAGATGACATAGGATATGGGAAAGATAGGTGAAGTTACAGTATGCCTGCCAGATATAACTTCAGTTTAGATACGCTGTGTAACATTATTTGTTTTGTGGGCATCTTCCCCGAAATGAAATGTTTTGTTGCCAGCTCCCCATTGGCATAAAGTTTTTTACAACATAAGGCCAGATTTCAGAACGCTGCATGTGCAGATGTGAGACATATATTTACTGAGTTTGATCAGTATCATGTGGTCATGGTAATAATTATATGTGAAATTGCCTGTGCTGATTTAACATACAAATGGCCAAACTGGGTCAGACCAATTACCATCTAGCCCAGTATCCTATCTTCCAACAGTGGCCAATGCCTGATGCTTCAGAGGGAATAAATAGAAAAGGTAGATTGTGGAGTGATCCATACCCTGCTGTCCACTACAAGCTTCTGGCACTCAGAGGCTTAAAACACCCAGAGCATGGGGTTGCATCCATGACCATCTTGGTTAATAGCCCTTGATGGACTTATCCTCCATGAAATGATCAAGTTCTTTTTTGAACCCACTTATAGTTTGGCCTTCACAACATCCCCTGGCAATGAGTTCCCCAGGTTGACTATGCATTGTGTGAAGAAGTACTTCCTTTTATCTGTTTTAAACTTGCTGATTATTAATTTGAGTGAGTGACCCCTGGTTCTTGTGTTATGTGAAGGGGTAGATGACACTTAGTTACTCCACAACATTTATGATTTTATAGATCTCTATCATATCCCTCCTTAGTCATCTCTTCACCAAGCTGAACGGTCCCAGTCTCAATTTTTCATCATGCAGAAGTTGTTCTGTACCCCTAATAATTTTTCTCTGTACCTTTTCCAATTCTCACATATCTTTTTTGAGATGGGGCATCCAGGATGGCACGCAGTCTTCAAGGTGTGTGTGTACCATCAATTTATGTAGTAGTGTGATATTTTCTGTCTTATCTGACTCTTTCCTTATGGTTCTTAGTTTTTTTTTGACTGCCACCATACGTGGAGCGAATGTTTTCAGAAAACTATCTGCAGTGACACAAGAAAGAGATCTTGGAAAAAGCTAATGTAGACCCCACGATTTTGTGTGTATAGTTGGATTGTTTTCCAATATGCATTACTTTGCATTTATTAACATTGAATTTCATCTCCCATTTTGTTGCCCAGGCACCCAGTATCATGAGATACGTTTGTAACTTTTCTCAGTCTGCTTTGGACTTAACCATCTTGAAAAACTTTGTATCTGCAGATCATTTATGAATACGTTGAACAGCGCAGGTCCCAGAACAGATTATTGGAAGCCCAGGAAAATTACCTCTCTTCATTCCTGTCTTTTAACCAGTTACTGATCTGTGAGAAGACCTTCCTTCCTTATCCATTACTGCTTACTTTGCTTAAGAGCCTTAGGGACCTTGTCAAGGGCTTTCTGAAAGTGCAGGTACAGGAACTCCTCAGTTAAAGTCATCCTGGTTAATGTTGTTTCGATGTTAAGTTGCTGATCAATTAGGGAACATGCTTGTTTAAAGTTGTGAAATGCTCCCTTCTAATGTCGTTTGGCAGCTGCCTGTTTTGTCCACTGCTTGCAGGAAGAGCAGCCCCTTGCAGCTAGCTGGTGGGCGGTTGGAACTAGGGTGGACCAGCAGCCCCCCTACCAGCTCCCCTCTCCCCTAAGTTCCCTGTGCAGGAGCTGTCCCTCCCCCCACTGCCATGTGCCGCTCCTGCCCTTTGCCTTAGAGCTGCTCCTGCTTGCTGTAGGGGTGGAAGAGGGGAACTACTGTCAAGATGTATCCCCCTCCCCCCTGCTCCTGCACCCCACTTACCTCATTTTCCATAAAGAAGGGGGGACACACGACAGAGGGAGGGAGCTGCTAGGCAGTAGCTGCTGTCTCAGGTCTCAACAAGCTGATTTAATTAGCAAGGCAGTGTACTGAAGCCTGGGGTCAGCTACTTAAAGGGAAAATGCACATTTTCTCTCTCCCAAACAGGCTGTGTGTCTGTCTTCCCTCCCTCCTTTCCTGCTGCCTTGTAGAGTGTTGAGAGTTAACCCTTGAGGGCTCTGTCAATTGCTAGTTCATTTAGCAGTAAGGCATTCCCTGGGAAATATCTCACCCTCAGACTCCTCCACCTCAACCAAACTTCACAATCATCATCACTGTGTACCAGTATTAAATTGTTTGTTTAAAACTTATACTGTGTGTGTATAAGTGTGTGTATGAGTCTTTTGTCTGGTGAAAAAAATTTCCCTGGAACCTAACCCCCTCATTTACATTAATTCTTATGGGGGAAATTGGGTTTGCTTGACATCATTTCGCTTAAAGTCGCATTTTTCAGGAACATAACTACAACTTTAAGTGAGGAGTTCCTGTATGCTGTGTCCACTGGATCACCCTTGTCCACATGTTTCTTGACACTCTCAAAGAATTCTAATAGATTGGGGAGGCATGATTTCCCTTTACAAAAGCCATGTTGACTCTTCCCCAACATATCGTGTTAATTTATGTGTCTGATAATTCTTTTCTTTACTGTGGTGTCAAGCAATTTGCCTGGTACTGAAATTTGGCTTACTGACCTGTAATTGTCAGGATTGCCTATGGAGCATTTAAAAAAAAAATGTTACATTAGCATACCACAGTTAACCTTTGCAATTTCACATTTGAGTTCCTTCAGAACTCTTGGATGAATACCATCTTGTCCTGATGACTACTTATTGTTTAGTTTATCAATTTGTTCCAAAACCATCTCTATTGACACCTTAATCTAGGCTAGTCCTTCAGATTTGTCACCTAAAACAAATGGCTCAGGTGTGGGAATCTCCCTCACATCCTCTGCAATGAAGACCAACTCAAATAATTCATTTAGCTTCTCTGCAACAGCCTTGTCTGCCTTGAATGCTGCTGTTAGTTCTAAAAATCTTGCCCAGAATGTCCCTTCTATGTCTTTTAATACCCCGCCTCCCCCAGACACACACACACACCCCTTGTAGGCTGATGGGTAGCTCCTCCTCCTGTCTCCCAGTTTGATTTGTGATTTCACAAAGATTAGATTGATGGAATCAGTTATATCAGCTTTGAATTTTGTGACTCAAGGACCTTATTTTATTGCATTTTATCATACATAGATTTTGTTGGGTTTTTTGAAAAGTTTTGTTCATAGATTAGAATAAAAAAATCTGCATATTCTGTTTGTGGATGGATTCCACAAACCTACATTTCCAGATTCTTTTGCATCGGGCATAGAGAGAGTCCCAAACCCATCAAAAGAATGGCCCACAGCCTCCACTAAGGCCATTTCCCCATCACAGCACTACACAAGCTGGAAAAACAATTTGGGGCAGCTAATTTCTCAAGCTCAAGCATACAAGTGCTACCGCAACTGTCTGGATGGTGCAGATACTTCCTGTATTTGCATCACCTTTTCTTTTCCATGGCTCTTTCCTTCTGAAGGACTTGTCTTGCCTACAACATTTAGCTTGAGTTAGTATGTTTTAGTTGCTCCACTGCAGGTAACCTAGCTTCAGTGTGTGGCGTTAAAATTGACCATACTCCGAAACAGCACTCAAACTACACAAAGTAATTGGACTAGCAGAACAAGGTGATTGGATTAGCATATTATGAGGTAATGTAACTGAAACTGCTGCATCACCATTGCATTACTAGTTCCAGCACTGACAGCACTCATGCTTCAATCCCATATTCTCACAAGACAGTTAGCTTGAGTTTAAGGTAGGGCTGTCAAACTATTTTAAAAAATAATAGTTATTAATCGTAAGATTACAAAATTGTGATTAATAGCAGTTATATCGCACTGTTAAACAATGAGAATACCAATTTAAATATTTGTGGATGTTTTTCCACGTTTTCAAATATGATTTCAGTTACAACCCAGAATACAAGGTGTACAGTGCTCACTTTAGATTATTTTTATTACAAATATTTGCACTGTAAAAAGATAACTTCTGTAAGTCATAGCATGAAGGAGCAAACAAATGTTTAGCATTTCTGGCATGTAAATAGCTTGCAACACTGACTACAACAGTGCCATGCAAATGCCTGTTCTCACTTTCAGGTGACATTGTAAATAAGCAGGCAGCATTATCTCCCGTAAATGTAAACATACTTGTTTGTCTTAGTGATTGGCTGAAGAAGTGGGACTGAGTGGACTTGTAGGCACTAAAGTTTTACATTGTTACATTCTGAGTGCAGTTATATAAAAAAAATTCTACATTTGTAAGTTGCACTGTCACAATAAGGAGATTGCACTACAGTACTTGTATGAGATGAATTGAAAAATACTATTTTTTTTTGTTTGTTTTTTAATCAAACAGAAGGTGAGCCAAGGTGAGGGGCAAGGTCACAATGTATTTTGTCAGTTTTCTTTTGGTGAGGTCCTGTGTGGAGAGAAGCAGAGGCCGGAAGAGCAGTGGGGAGGGTTTGAGGAGTGAGTTAAAGGTGGTGTAGTAAAAACAGCTGAGATGGAGGACATGGGATTCAGTTAAGTTGAAGAAAGTTGTTTAGCTAAGAAGATAGAAGAAGAGAAGGAGGAGAGAACGAATTCGTAGTATAAGGAATCAGTCTGGTCATGGATTTTCACCAAAGACACTTTGCAACATAAGAGGAGGAGCAAAAGACATGGGTTTTGGGGGTGAACCTGGGCTGTGGGGTGGCAGGATGGACCTTGCTATGGGAGAGGGGACAAAGAGTCAAGGGTGGAGAACAAGGAGGTGTGAAGAGAGCCAACAGCCAAATCAGTGGAAGAGAAGGCAGAGAAGAAAGGGCTGTGAGCAGATGCGAAATCACAAGAAGGCTGATGACAGCGTGATGGACAGGGTGAATGCAGTAACAGAGAGATTGAAGGAGAGAGAGCAGAGCTTGGTGAAGACCAAATCAAGTGAATGTCACTTTCGGTGAGTAGGATAGTTGAAACAGCATAACTTAGGCCCCTTCCAAATTCACAGTCCATTTTGGTCAATTTCATGGTCATAGCATTTTAAAAATCTTAAATTTCATGATTGTGGTTATTTAAATCTGAAATTTCAAGGTCTTATAATTGTAAGGATCCTGATCCGAAAAAAAGGACTTGTGGGAGGAGTCACAAGGTTATTGTAGGGAGTGTTGCAGTACTGTTCCCCTTACTTCTGCACTGCTGCTGGTGGCAATAATGCCTTCAGAGCTGGGCAGCTGGAGAGTGGCGGCTGCTGGGCGGGTGCCCAGTTCTGAAGGCAGAGCCGCTGCCAGCAGCAGCGTGGAAGTAAGGATGGCATGGTATGGTATTACCAGCCTTACTTCTGCGCTGCTGCCTGCAGAGCTGGGCCCTCAGTCAGCAACCTCCGTTCTCTGGGCAACCAGCTCTGAAGGCAGCAGTGCAGAAGTAAGGGTGGCATAATATGGTATCACTACCCTTATTATGCATTGCTGCTGGCGGGGCACTGCCTTCAAAGCTGAGCACCCAGTCAGCCACTGTTGCTCTCCAGCTGCCCAGCTATGAAGACTGCGCAGAAGTAAGGGTAGCAATACTGCAACCCTACCCCCCAAAATAACCTTGCAAACCCCACCTGCAACTCCCTTTTGGGTCAGTTTGAGAAATGCTGGTCTCCTCTGTGAAATCTGTATAGTACGTGGTAAAAGCACACACAAGACTAGATTTCACGGGAGGAGACCAGATTTCATGGGTTTGTGACGTATTTTTCATGGGCATGAATTCTGTAGGGCCCTCAGCATAACTTTTCTATTTCAAAACTTGTAAAACATTTTAAATTCAAGTTCCTATCTATTCTTTTTGGAAGATTAGACAGTCATTTGGCACCTTTACTGAGACTAAAAAAAAGTCCAAAACTAGGCAAACGCTTATTCTGACAATTTCTCCTTCTCTGAGATGCACCCCTATGGGGAAGGAACATACCAGATTTAACAGCCAGTTTGGGCTTTGATCAGGTTAGATAAATGGTTATTTCAATACTAAAAAAGAGATATTTAATAGAATTCCTGATTGTCCTTCATGCATCCAGGATAGTTGTTTGTTTTGTGTCCCTTTTCAGATAGAGAGCTCTGTTTCTGGAGGTCGCTAAGTACTTCATTGCCGTGAAGGGGTCAGTTCCAGAGAAGCCAGGTTTGAGGAACTTGGTGCACGTACCTGCTATTGGACCTAAAATAGCTGAATCAAAACATATTCTGTAGGATTCAAGATGAACTCTCAAGTGGTTGCTAGGAGCAGTCAGCTAAGGAGACTACACAGGTGTCAGAGTTCCCAGTCATCAGATACTGAGATTCACTGCACTTAATCTGGAGTATGAGAGAGAAAATGGTTACATTAAATAAAGTTATTCTTGTTTTCTAGAAAGAAGGGTACTTCTGTGGCATGCTTGTAAAGTCTAGGGCTTAATCAATCACTCATGCATCTCTTAAATATTCTCCATCAAAAGAGTTGTTTCCTCCAGCTTACAGTTTTTACATGGGCCCGTTTGTTTTTATGAATGCTTTGCCTTCACTTCCTTAAGAGTATGTCTATATGGATATAAAAGCGCCACATCACGGCCACTGCTGGCCTGGGTTAGCTACCATAATTTGATCTTGCGGGACTCAGGCTGCTAGGCTAAACACTGCTGTATAGACATTTGGGCTTGAGCTCCAGTCCAAACTCTGGGACCCTCTGCCCTCACAGGGTCCCAGGGCTCTGGCTCCTGCCCAAGCCTGACTGTCTAGACAGCAGTTTTTCAGTCCAGAGCCCAAACTTCACAGGCCTGACTCAGGCTAGCCATGGGCTTTTTATCCCCAGGTAGACATACCCTAAGAGTGCAGGTAATTACTTATTATGCTATTTAAAGGCACAATACATAACTGAAGTTTCCTGTTCCCTATTATTCAGATTCTTTAGAGCAGTCTTCTACATTAGACACCATCTTATATCCCCTTGAGTCTCTTGTAGATAATTTGGTTCTTTCCTTATTTATATTTCACTTGCAAGATAATTTTTCTAACAGCAGTCATTTCTAGCAGGATAGCATGTGAGCTTGCAGTTCTTTTCTGTTCTACTCATGCCTTTCCTCTTATCAGGACAGTCTCATACTATGGCTTTATCCTATTTCTCTCTCTCAAGTAGTTGCTCTATTATCAATACAGTATAATAAGTAGCCTTGTCTAGTTTCTGCCTACCCCTTTCAAACGTAGATGAAGACAAATTGTGATGTGTACTTGATGTGCATAGAAATGTGAAAATTTGTTTATTTACACATGACTTCCTTCTTCAGGAAGTCAGAGTCCCTGTGCTATTTAAGGGCTGTAAACGGACCGCTAATACTTCTCAGTTTGTCACTGTAGGGCAACCATTTCCTTTAAAGATTAAAAGTACACTCCACAAGGGATATTTCAGCATTTGGGCATGATGTGAATTGCTGAAACCCTACGTAGAGGTGCAGAGCTTTTATACTGATTTACCCTGGTAGCCTGACCAGACTTGTCCTCTTAGCTTGAAGTGACATATGAGAGTTTGTGTTTATCTGAGGCAGAGGTATCTATGGATTAGGGGAGAGGAGTTTTCCAAGGAGCAACCTGAGAAACAAGCAAGTTCTAAAGCAAGTTCTGGCTGAATTTTTTTCTCTCTGTTTAAGTTAACAGTCAAATAAATCCCAAGAAAGGTGTAAATTTGGACTGTATGTAATGTACTGTGTTAGAAGTGGGATACAAATGTCACCTGCTTTCAGGAAGTTAATCAGTGAGTGACATACACAGATCAGCTACCTGTAGGTCTTTACACATGTTCTCTAATACACTAACCTTAAATAATGGTCTCTGTGACAGCAGACCAACAAGTCCTCCAAGCTATAATTCTTTAATTTCTGTATTTTCAAGAGACAGTCTAGCCCTTAGTACAGAGATGGTATAGTACTCTAGAAAAGAAAAAGATTGCATTGGCCCACATCTTTTGGTGTGGGAAATTTTGGGGGATGGATGGCTCAAATAAATAGAAATTTAATCTAATTTGTGTATACATTTTATCTGCTAAATGCTTCTGTCTGTACTAGAAAACCTGATTGGCTTGTTTTGTATTCATATATATCTGGGATAGGCAAGGAGTTTAAACAACCTCCACTCAAGAGAGATCACCTAGCCAAAAAAATATAGCCAGTGTTTCCAGGGCACCACTACAATATGTACCTGTATTGTAGAAAAAAGTGCTTGAGATGTCAAGAGAATTGATATAAAGCTAGGTGGGAGGGTTGTGAAAACTGATGACAGTCATATTTCCCACAGGAAATCTTCAACTCTCAATATTCTGGGCTAGTTGCAACATTTAGATTATGAATGCCTTCCTTTTTTTAAAGCTAGGATTAAGTGACCAATATGATTTCTTTTAGATTAGACTTTTTAATATTTGATAAAGTATATTCATCCTGTTTGAAGTATTAATGTTTTTAGTTTTAGATCCTTTGTAATCTTAGAACTGAAGAAAATAATCACTTTTTCATCTTTACTATTCATTTGTAATATATTTAAATTTAATTTTTTTATTAAGGGTAGTGGTTGAAACATACTGAAGTGTACAACAAATGTCTCTTAAAGCAAAGCTGCCATTTTATTCTCCTTTCCCCCTTACTTCATCACTGTATCTTGCCTCCCTCTCCTTCTCTGTTCCTCATATTTTTCCGTTACATTTTCTCTCTCTGCTCCTTACTCCCTACCTTAGCCCTCTGTCTCCATCTGAGGTGGTTCAGAATGGTGTAATTAGATTAGTTAATATCGCTATCCCTTTACTATTAGTTATATGCAGTGAAGTATTCTTGGCCCAGCCATTCTCTTGCTAATTTTTTTGTTTTGTATTTGTATTTGTATTCCAGCACATGGGTGACTTGCAGACATTCCCCATGTGTGTTTTGGTTTAAGAGTCCCATTCATCTATGTCAGAGCTTGAAATTGTGACTGGCAAGCTGCAAGTTTGCTCTGACTAGTGAGGGAAGCTACTCTGTTAATTATTGCAGAATTTTAAACAAATTCTGGCCCTTTATAGAATATGTCTTCACTGCAGAATTAGCTCAGGCTCTTGCCTGAGTGGTTGTCCCTAACCCTTGTCCATTCACACAGAAAACCCTCCATCATGGATTTGAGGGTTCTTTAAGCCTGGGTTAGCTGGCACAGCTGAGGATATAGGCTTGAGCTTTGGTTTTACTTCAGCCCAGGCTTGCAACCTGCCTACTTTTCAGTGAGAAGGGAGGCTAATCAAACCTGAGTTCTGTTAGTCCTCTAATCATAACCTACAATTTTACCTGGGCTGTGCTGTACTTGTGTACTTCCTCCCTTCTTCACTGAAAGTTATCTTCACTGGCTAGTATTTTCATCTCAGATTTGCCTGCCCCATTTCTACAACATATGAACAGAAAGGCTATCCAAGAAATCCACCTCCCATGCTGACAGTAGCCTTTTGGTAAATCTGTGGTATGATATCGATAAGATGCATAATTTTGGGAAATGTACCCCAAATGACATTTTTTTCCCCCCATGTTTAGTGGACAGGAAAGAAACAGGAAGAGAAGTCATTTGGGTGCCCAACAAAACAGTTTGTGGTTTGAAGACTGAATTCCTTAATGACATTTTAATTAAAAGTTCTTGCTTCCAAGTGCTATTTGCTTTCACCTTCAAAACTTCATTAGTAATAATTAACTCCAGTTATAAGTTTATTTACTTTAAGTATTGTTCTCACGGCACTGCCACAGCCTTCAGCACCATGCCAGACAGGAGAGAGAGCACAATCTGCAGATTAATACTTAAAGTGGCACAGTTTCATGGACTGCGAGAACCATGGGACTGGGGGAACCCAGCAGACTGATTTAATACAGCACTATTGTGGAGACATTTATGCAGGCCTGGCATGAATAGGATTTTCACTGAGGATTCTTCACCCGTGCTAGGCTAGCCTGGTTTAACTCTGCAGTGAAGATGTATCCATAGTTGTGAAGATCTTAATTTAAAATGCTGAATTGATGCAGAGCTAGCTGTCTTTCTGAGACTATAGATAACCACAGAGCCCGGCGATTGCTTGTTGTTTTTTCAAGCAGCAACTGAATAAAATTAAAACAATACTGTGGCTAATTTCACTGCTGCTGTTTCAAAATCTTGTGGGCAGCTCTGAAGCTTACCAGAATTATGTCATTTTCAGTCTGCTGCTGCTTGGGGAAGCTTGAGCACTAGAGCTTGAAAAACGGTAACTCTAGGAAAGGCAGAGACTGAAGTATTCATGAGAGAGAGAGAGAGACCCCCCCCCCACCACACTTCCAAAAAGGACTGTGGTACAGGAGCAATACAGGGACAGGGAGAGAGAGATCATAAACCACTTCTTCTAGCAGGCAGATTTGGGGATTAAGAAAGGCTTCAAATTTATGAGGCACCCAAAAGACCTAAGTTGACACAAAAGACAGAATTCACTAGCAAGGTTCTCAGGGAAGCATTCTTGTAAAACCCCAGCATCCTTTCCTAGCAGCCTAGAGTGAATGCTGTACTTCTTACCATGATATTGTCTAAGGAACTTGCTGGTGTGACCCCTGCACGTCTTTCATAACAATATATAAATAGTAAGTGTCTTGTATATTTTAATTTTCAAGATGTGATTAAGGTACTGTATTTAAAGTGAACCAGTCACCATGGTGCTTGAGTGCTAATCCCACTAATTTAAGGAAGTCTATCATGATAGGACTAGGAACTCTCCGGGTTTACATGGCTCAAAGAGCATGTTTTGTGGATTGCGAAGTAGTTCTCAGTCTAGTGTTCTACATTTACAGGTTTGCCTAAAACTCTGTTACTTTTAAAATAAAATAATTTACTAACTTCAAAATGGCAGTATTTTTAAACAGAAGTTTTTCCTTTAGGAAACCACCATGTGTATATCACTTATTTCTAGCCACCCATTAAAATTTTGGATACTTTCCAGAAAAGACCACCATGGAAGACCCTGACCAAAATTCTAGAAGCCACAGAACTGTCTTTGCATGAGCTGACTAGCTTGCCCATACCATGCTCCAATCTGGCATTGGTGTTTTATTTTTTACCAACTATCTTTCACATTGTCAAAACTCAGATATTTTGCTTTTGTTCAGGTTAACAGTTGAGTGAGGTCATTTGGTTTCTATTTGGAGAAGACTAATTGAAAAGCTAATTCATCTCCTGGGACTTAGCACTTATGTCTGTTTTCATCTCCAAAGACTTTTACAGGGATTAACAAACCCACATTTCAGCCACGTGCATTTTCGAATTATGCCTATTTCATAGATGGAAGACTGAGATAACGAGGTTATGACTTGGTCAAGACCACAGAGTGAGTGGGTGTAAGAGTTGGACTTAGGACTGGAATTCTCCAATGTTCTATATTTAGACCATACCGCTCTTCCAGTTGTTAGTGTACCATGTTTCACTCATAAAACATTCATATTTATCTGTATAAAGGGTAGCTCTAGGGCTGTAAAATTAAGCATTCATTCACAGAATGAACTAAGTAAATATATTATTTTCTGAAACAAGATTAGCCTGTGCATTCTCTGTATGTTTTTGTATATTGTGTCAGTAATCGGAGAGTAGAGATTTCATAGAGTATTTCATTTTATGACACTGATTATCTTTGCAGATTTTAAATTATTATATCACAGTCCCTGGAATTGAAATTAAATTGTGTGTTGATAAAGGGCATGCTAAATGCCAAACAGAAACTGGCATTTAGCACAGCAGATGGGATGTTTGTAGTAGTGCTCAGTGTTTAGTTTTGATCAGTTTAATTTTTGCTTTGTTTCCATGCATCCTATCCATAAATTTGCCTCCCCCACCCCACCCCCAAATTTCTGACTTGTTGGCTCATGAGGGTGGGTGGGTGGGTTGTACTTGAAAAAAACAAATACATATCTCTCAGTGTTTGTGTGGGGGAGGCAGGGGAAGAAAAGCAGAATAATTCAAATTGACATAGTTCAGTACTAGCTGTACCTGTGACCCCTTCTGTAGTGTCTGAGTGCACCCCCAATGTGTGAGACCTCATGCCTTCATCTCTGAGTGAAATCCCCACAGTTCTCCCACTCTTACACCACGTCCTAGGATGCAGTACCCTGTGTATTGATCATGCTTACTCCAGCAGGCCTGACTTGGCTCAGGATTCAGGAGCTTGTGACCAGCAGTGAATACAGAGACCCAGACTGTCTCCTTAAAACAGAATATTATTTAATCTTAACATGAGGAAAAAAGCATAGCACAAGAGAAAAGGGATTTTAAAAAAACTCCAAAAGGTCTGCACACGTTTGTCTTGCATAGAATCTTGGGTAGGTCTCGCTTACCTCGGACGCTTGACCTCTGGGAGGCCCGGGTCTCAGTCTGTTCCTGTTAAGTGTCTCTGACAATTCCCACACCCCAGGAGAGAGCGTGTCCTTATAAATTTAGTCATTCATTGTTCTCTCTTCCCAGGCATTTGTTAGCCTTGATAGTCCAAAACCATTTAGGTGAATTCTGCAGTTGGTCAAGCATGAGCATCAAAATGAATGTCATTGTCTATGAAGTGTTGGAAAAATGTATATTAGGATCCACCTCCAACTTCCTGAGTGCATTTCCTGACAATTCTGCTATTGAATTAACTATGTATATGCATATAGTAATCAAACAGAACATATAATATTCATAAATTATTACAGAGCAACTGAATATCAGTCACACACACAACTCAAATTAGTTTCACTCATGCAAATCAGTGTTTTGAAGTAGTTTGTTGCTCTACTGTGCGATAATGGGACTGAAATTTTTATTATGAATTATTTTGGTGATATTGCCTTCTATTTCTGTGCTAACCAACACCTACTGTACCATTCACATAAACAGTCTTTAGAACAAGGTAAAGAGCAGGGAAAAAATCATACGCTTTAAGGTCAGAAGGGACCATCATGATCGTCATGTGACCTGCACATTGCAGGACACAGAACCTCGCCTATAGACCCACAAACTCTGGCTGAGTTACTGAAGTCCTCAAATCAAGATTTAAAGACTTCAAGTTGCAGAGAATCCACCATTAATACTAGTTTAAACCTGCAAGTGGCCTGTTCGCTGTGCTGCAGAGGAAGGTGAAGCTCCCTCCCCCTGCCCCCGTTTCCGGAAGATTATAGTACTTGTAATCCAACAAAATGCAGTACATCTAGTTTTTATTTATTATTATTTGTTTGTTATATGATTGGGTTGGGACTGACTAACTTAAACAAAAACACTCAATCACCTTAGAAATTTTGCAAACAGCTTATTTCTATGACTTTTCACTTTCACTTTTTAATGCAGCCTTCTCTTCCTAGATAAGAGCATTTAGCTGTGTGAGTTGTGTTGTGGGTTTTTTGTGTGTTGCTTTAGTACCTTCTACTCAAACATTCTGTGATATAGCATGATTCATTTTCTCTATGTGGGGAAAGATTGGTTCTTTCTGGAGTCTATTCTTGGGAGATTAAGGGGGTAGGTTAGAATTAATCTGTTTTCTCTGTGTGTTTGTTGTGGAAATGCATAAAACTTTTTTTCTTTTTTTCTTTCCTCTCTTGATCATCTTATCTCTGTGGGTGAATGTTCCTGCAAACCCTTGGTGAACGTATAGAGACCTTTGGTATGCTCATTCTTCCATTAGAGCCCAAAGTCACAGATTGTTATAAAAACAATGAAGAATAAAAAAAACAAACAAGTCCAATCATAACATTGAAAAATGGCTAAAATGTGCACTTGAGGGAAACTTGGAAGTAGTCATTTGATAAATCTATCACTTTACATGGTCTTGTCACAGTTTGGTAGTCCAAAAAGTGATTTTTGTATGATATTTTCCTGGTACTGGCCACTGGTATCAACCCATAACATAAATGTTGCTTATGTATTTTAAAAAGAATATTTACAAAACTTAAATGCCAGTGTTGGTGTTCTGAGACCAGGGTTAAAATTTTCAAAAGTGCCTAACTCCCATTTTTCCAAAGTTTCTTTGATATTTAAGTGGTTAAGTCACACTGACAATCATTTGTGTTTTACTGGGGCTGTGGAGTGTTGGTTGGGCTGGAAAATGGGACTTAGGTTATGTCTACACTAAAAGTGCTTTACCAGTGTAGGAATATCAGTATACTATGCTGGCAAAACTGCTAGTATAGATGCAGCAATACTCATAAAGTTGAGCTCTTCACCTGTCTAGTAAAACCAACTTCCATGAGCTAAACAAGCTATATTGGTAAAAGCACAGCTTTGCTGGTATAGCTACATTTACAGTAGGGGCTTTTATTAGCATGTTGGTCAGGGATCACCTCTCTTCTCTCCCCTGACCAACACAGAAGCCTGTAAGGTAGATATAGTCTTAGGCTCCTAAGTCACTTAGGTGCTTTTGAAAATTCTACCTCCAGATGTTTTTATGGTAGGGGCTTTTTTTTTTTTTCCAGTTAATTATAACATACTATATATAACACTATAACATACTATAAACATGAAGAATGTTATAATATGCATGTTTAAAGAATAAATAAGTGGGATCCAGAAACTTTGTTTAAAGAAACTATTTTTAACATTGCCTCTGAAGAGAGCAATAGATAAATAGACCAAAAGCAACATAGGGTAAGGTAGAGGATTTATATGAAGAAGAACTCCCATGGCCTCTTGGGTTGAACAGCATTTTTTTTTTAAGTTTCAGGCAACTTGAATCTCTCTCCAGAATGCTATATATTTTTTAATATTTAGCATGTTTTATTTCATAATTAGAATATAGTAGAAAGGGATGATTACTTGTAAAATGCTCTAGTTCATAAAGTCTCTGTGACATTAAATATGAAAGAATTTAAAATATAATAATATATAAAATAAAGCCAAAAATGTTAATGAAAGAATGATTCAGTGAGGAATTACAAAACATATAAAATTTTGTCAATTTTTTGGATCTGCTGTGCAGTAGAGGGATGAGGTGCTTTATGTAATAATGCTACGTGCTCCGTAAGTTTTGATGTTCTTCCACCTACTCCAAAAAAACCTAAAATAAAACAAAACCTGAACTGTTTTTTTTTTTTCTTATCTTTATTAACATGAAATATTTTTTCAGGTTACTTGAATGTAATTCAAAGTTAGGTTTATAAAACTGTCAAAAAGTGGCTGCCTTATTCTTCTTTCCCTACTGGTTCAAAGACAATCAGGTGTGAAATCAGATGTTCATAGTTCCTCTTGTAGTAAGGAGGAGTTTCATGCCAGGGGAAGCCCTATGCATTACTCTCCTTAAATGAGATTAGGGTGAAAGAGTTCTGTCATCATGTTTACATAATTTTAGTTTACACTAATGTGTAATTAGACAATACTGGACGTAGAAACAACCAATGTAAATACATACAAAACAAGCTGAACTTAAAATGTAAATCAACCCAGGTGACTTTAAATCTTGTTAAAATATGTAGAATCTGTTTGCCCCACACAAGGTTGTGCCTAGGTTTACGTGGCCCTCCTGCGCAATAAAGTTGGGCAACACTGCTTTAAACATTGCTCATATCTTTAAGACTGTATCTGCTCTGAGGATTTTCTGAATTTCCCCCTGCACTGATGCCTCTCCCCCTGTGCCAACAGTGCAAAGCAGCCACTGGCATTTTTATCCTAGTTTTGTCTGACTTCAGATCTAGGTGGCATGGTAGTAAAAATACCAATGGCTAGTCTGCTTTAGGGATCCTACCATTTGCTAGCACCGCTGAAGCTGCACCAGTACTACAGCAATGGTAGGGGAATTTTAAAAAATATTCTGTATAGATGAGGCATATCTATTCTTTGAGTAAGCAAACAATAGGAACATCCTGACTGATCACATGATTGTTTTTAGCCAATCATAAAACAATGTTTTCTTTTTTAGCCGCAGAAATGACAATATAGTTGTTAAAATATGTTTCTGTATACTACTTGGAAAACGCTTGATTATGTTGCATTTTTTTAGAAATTACCTATAGCAAAACTTATCAATACAGAAAACCTACCACTGCTAATCTCGTGTTATGTGGAGTGACTCGAAGAAAACAAAACAAACATGAATTATTAATGGTGATTCTTTGAATGTTTCAGAATAACAATAAAAACTGAAAGTCCATTTTTCATTGCATCTATAAAATATCCTGCGCTGATTTGGCTGATAAAGATGTAGGATTAAAATATCTGAAAAGTGATCCTGGATTACAATGTGCTAGTGCACATTTAAAACAGTCATCCAGAACCGTACTGTTGCTACATTGCTTTAATTTCAAATGGGAAATTAATACCTTAAAAGTTTGTTCTCTGACTGTGGGCATCTCTAATGTGCCGTGTTGTAGCCCTATGTTTTGTCTTTGCTTGCAATAATGTTGTACAATTTGTACTTCTGCTTGCAACCAGCCTTTAAATAAATGTGATGAGGCGGGGAAAAAAGGCAATGAGAACTATTTTGTTCTCCGGTTATTGAAAGTATAACTTTAAAAAAAACTTTGCCTTAGGTGAATGTAGATTATTTGCAAAGTGCAGGTTTTTTCCAATCAATTTGAGAATGCTTAACATCACCTTAAAGACTGCTTGCATGTACAGTATTGTGGGTCATTAGATTTCAAGTAGATTAAGTAATTTATATAGAAATATGTAGTATTCCAAAAGAATTAGGGGTCTACTGGAGATACTGTAGAAATCTTAGAGATGCTGGTGCTTGCTTTGTGTTTAGTAAAGGCAATTCTACTATTTAGTGTACGAGAACTGAAGAGGAGTTTATCATGTAATTTTATTTAAATAAGCCATACTTAATAGATACATGTTTCAAACAGCTGCGTTACATGTTTAGTGAATTGAACTTGAGAACATTTTTTGTATTTTCAGTGAAAGAGTTCCTAGCTAAAGCCAAAGAAGATTTCTTAAGAAAATGGGAAAGCCCCCCTCAGGTAAGGAATTATGATTTAAAATACAAATACATTACATGACTCTGACTAGTAGCTTTTCTGGAAATGAGTTCAGTATCCAGTACTCAGATACTACGGTGGTGGGCACTACAGAAAATTTGAAGATATTTTCAGTACAAAAACTGTTGAGGGAGTGTCCATGCAAAGAATTTAACCCCATTATTTGTAATTGCAGTTGAGATCAGCAACGATGCTTTGATTGCTGGTCTCAGAAGCTTGGGAAAGAGCATTTTTAGTGATAGGTTAGTTGCTATGAAATTAATTCTCACTGACAATTTGATAGTTTGAATCTCGCCACTCCTATGTCCTATTGCAACTGGCTTTTTGTAACAGGACACGTTGGTATATCCTGGACATTTCCCTTGGAAATTTCTCTCCTGGTTGGTAATCCTGTGGCTTTAGGGAGAAGTTTCTCTCTTGGTGAGTGAGAGTGCATAGTTTATGCTTCCTATTTGGAGAAAAAGTTGTAATTTTACTGACTTTTCAAATAGCATTCAAATATTGAGGTGATAGATCTCTTCTATAAATGTGTTCAAATATGAATTCTAGATAATGTGTGGATAGTAGTTCCTCAACACATTGCCACATAGAATTCTCTTTAGCACTTAATTCTGGAAACTTGATGATGACTGTAATCTTGCAGGTTTTGTTTTCTTTTTTCTTTTGTTAACATCATGATCTCTTTGCAGCTAAATTCTCACTGCTTGCTGCATAACATCTTGATAACAATACTTCTGTCATTTTTAAACATAAATTAAGTCCCTTTCTATTTTAATGCAAGCACTATTGCAATTCTCTCAATCCAGGTTCATTGTGTGAAATTTATATTACGTTAGTTAGCGCTCTAGTTTTTTAGTTTTGACAGAAGAAATTGAATCCATCTTCTTTGATAAATGACTACATTTCCCATCACTAAGTGTCTCTGTGTACCAAAACTGTAATCATTATTTATTAATCTGTTATACTTCTTTGTGTACATGTAGAATACTGCTGGCCTAGATGATTTTGAGAGACAAAAAACCCTTGGAACAGGATCATTTGGGCGAGTTATGTTGGTGAAATATAAATCCACAGAACAGTATTATGCTATGAAGATACTGGATAAACAGAAGGTTGGAGCATTTTATAATTATACTAATTTGTGTGGTTAAAAACTGTCTTTGCCAGCAGAGAGCGTGCTGTTCATTGAAATCATTATCTGTGGTCTGAAAAAATGTTGCATCCTATTATTTTCACATTTCATGCTGTTACTATGGGTTTTCGCTGGCACTTCTGCCTCTGACAGGAAAATAGAGTTGTTGCTTTTCTTTAACAACTCTATGACAGAATTACCTTGTCCTAAGGATTTAGTTTTTTTTAAAAGGCATAAGTAAAAAATAAATCCTGCAGTCTAGTCATAGCATTCCATACTTGTATGTGGATGCTCATAGTTCATTCCCTGTCTCTTTGGATTTGTAGTGTTTTGAAAAGAATATGTTTTGTTCACTCGTCTTATTTTTTTTTTTTTTTTTTGGTCCATTGTCCTGTTGTCTTTTCTCATGTTTTCTTTTTTTATTGTGTGGATTTTTTTCTTTCTTTTTTATAACTTATTTTGATTACGGCTGTTAATTAATCACGGTTAATGCCTGCAATTAACTTAAAGCAAAATTAATGCATTAATCGCATACCTGGGGGCAGGGTGAGAGGCATCAGCGGCAGAAGGGCTGGTGCAGTTCTGGAGTCAGGGGAGGGAGGGCTAGAGCAATCCCAGCCTGCAGCTTCCCAGGCAGGAGGGGGACTGGAGCAGCCCCAGCCTGAAGCTTCCTAGGCCCCAGAACAGAATGGTTAGTCGAAAATGGACCCTGGCAGCTCCAGTCAGGCTGCTATAAGTCCGATTGGCCACAGTGACCGGCTCCACACAGCTCACGGAAGTGGACTGCATGTCCCATTGGCTCCTAGGCGCAGGGGTGGCCCGGGGGCTCTGCACATTGCCCTTGTCCATGGTTCCCGGCCAATGGAAACTGCAGAGTCGGCACTTGGGGCGCAGGCAGTGCATGGAGCTCTCCTGGCTGCCCCTGTGCCTAGGAGCTAGTGGGACATGTTGGCCACTGTGGCCAACCGGGAACTGTGGCCAATGGGAGCTGCAGCGATGGACGGTGCCTGTGGATAGAGGCAGCGCATGGAGACCCTTGGCCACCCCTGTGCTTAGGAGCTGGAAGGACATGTCACTGCTTCCCAGGAGCTGCCTGAGATAAGCACCACCCATAGCCTGCATTCCCTCCCGCACCCAAATCCTCTACCCCAGCCCTGAGCCCCCTCCCATACTCAAACTCCCTCCTGGAGCCCGCACCCCCTCACACACTCCAACCCTCTCCCAGAGCCCGCACCCCTACCCCTTGTCCCAGCCCACAGCCCCCCCTGCAACCCAAACCCCTCATCCCTGACCCCACCCCAGAGCCCACACCCCACAGCTGGAACCCTCACCCCCCCTACACACACACACTAACCCCCTGCCCTAGCCTGGAGCCCCCTCCCATACTCAGAACCCCTTGGCCCCATCCCCCAGTCAGGAGCCCCCCTCCTGGACCACAAACTCCTCATCTCCAGCCTCACCCTAGAGCCCTCACCCCCAGCCAGAGCCCTCACCCCCTCCCACACTCCAACTCAGTGTCTCAACCCGGATTCCCTGCCCAGAGCCCCTTCCTGTACCCCAAACCCCTCATCCCTAGCACCACCACAGAGACTGCATCTCAGCTGCAGCCCTCACCCCCTCTTGCACCCCAGCTTCTGCCCAAGCCCAGTTAAAATGAGTGAGAAAGGGTGGAGCAGAGCGAGTGAAGGAGGGAGGGGGGATGGAGTGAGCAGTAGCGTGTCTTGGGGAAGAGGTGGGGAAAGGGTGTTCAGTTTTCTGCAATCAGAAATTTGGCAACCCTAGTGTGTGTGTGGTGGGGGTGGGGGGGTGGCTGGAGTCCCACTCCCTGAGTGGGGCTGAAGCCCAGAGCCCCCAGCCATGAGCTATATTTGAAAATATATAAAACCCTGAAAAAAATTAAATAAGTGGTATTCTAATATTATTTAACAGTGTGATTAAAACTGATTAATCATAATTAATTTTTTAATTGCTTGACAGCCCTAATTTTTATTATTTTCTTGGGTTTTGCCCGTCCTTGTTTCCCCACTCAACAGAAGGCTGCATGGACAGGTGAACTTAGTGCCAAGGGAACAAAGATGAGCAGCATGGGCCAGTTGGCTATTTGAATTTGCAGCCCTGTATGCGTGAGCTACTCCTATGTCTCTTGCTGGAGTTTTGACTGTTGGAAAGGCAGTCATTTTTGAAGGAGTTATCTGCTCTATGTCCTGTATCCAGGGTGATGCAGCTTTCATGGCTTCACTGCTCTTACTCTGCCCACTAAAATAGTCTGGTATCACTAGATTGGGTAATCCTACATGTGTGCAAAATATATATTGTACTGGCACTACATTTTAAAGAGTAAAACTTTTCAAGTTCAGAGAATTTGACACACAATTTATTAACTAGATATTGCTAAGAGATTTTGTTTTGGCTTGAGTCTGATTAAATATATACTATGTGTAGAGTACTCTTTGCTTACTACAATTAGTACTATCGACAGTTCAAATAGTGTGTAAAGAAAGTCTAATTAGTTGTTTCTTATTAGGTAGTTCCCACATTTTTCAATTATGATTGTTCAGGAATGTCTTTGCTTCATAGCAACCCTTAGCAATGATGTTTCACAGAAAGATCATGTTGAAAAGTACAGAAACAGCTGCTTTTAAAGATAACATTTTTGCTTTTAATTATCTTTTGCTCAGATGTAACTGACTAGGGTTTGGATGGAATCTGCTCAAACATTCTTGCATAAGCAAACTTATTGTGCATAGCAGTGGTTCTCAAACTTTTGTACTGGTGATCCCTTTCACATAGCAAGTCTCTGAGTGCACCCCCCAGTATACATTAAAAACATTTGTTTATATATTTAACACTATTATAAGTTCTGGAAGCAAAGCGGGGTTTGGGGTGGAGGCGTAAAGCTCATGACCCACCATGTAATAACCTCACAACCCTCTCAGGGGTCCCGACCTCCCATTTGAGAACACCTGGTGTATATTGAGCTTCTAAAATTGAAAATTATCTTGCTCCATGTTGGTACAATGTAGCTCAAGAACTTTGAAGGACACTGTGGATCAAGAGTCCACAAATTGTTCATAGCGTGGACCACAAGCTAATAGAGGCGGACTAGTTGGATCATTTCATCTCCATTCTTTATACCATAGTCAACCTCCATGTTCATTCGTGATCATATATACATACCTGTAGCAGCTAAAGTAATAGCTTAATTAGAATGTCTACACTGGCAAGTTTCTGCGCCACAAGTTATGCCACTTTTATTAAAACACTGGAATTAAGTCACTGTTGTATGTCCACACTGTGCTCCTTGTGATGCGGGAGCTCATCCACATTAGCAGCTCTTGCAACGGCAAAGACAGCGGTGCACTGTGGTAGCTATCCCACTGTGCAACTGGCCTCAGGGTGCTTTGGGAAGGGTTTGCAATGCCTCGTTGGGCAGGCACAACGTCACATGCTGCAAGTTTCCCAATCCCATTGTTCCATGAGCATCCTACTACATTGCCAGCTGCTTTTCAACTAAAGTGTGTTGCAGGGAGAGACTGTGTAACAGGGAGTGTACGTGTGTATGGAGGAGAGGAGAGAGACTGTGTGTTTGGGGGGACAGAGTGAGTGTCAGCATGCTTTCTTATAAGTTCAGACAGCAGCAGGAAGCAACCAGTCCTGGGGGTGGGGGAAACCTCAAATCAGCCCCCGCCTTCCTCTTTCTACAGCACACTCTCTCATTCTCTCTTAATCTCACACACACAACATCAGCCCCTGCCTTCCTCCCTGGCCATGCGTGCTCTCCCCCGCCGCCACACACACACTCTTAAGGGGAGGGGCGCTTATCTCCAGGGCAGCTGAGTTCAAAACAATGAGCAGAGTGGTCACTTGAGGCATTATGGGACAGCTCCAGAGGCCAATTACAGCGCAGAAAGCAATCAACTGTCTACACTGGCAATAGAGCACTGGAGCCTATGTGCAAATAGCCTTATGACTCTCGTCGAGGTGGGTTCTTTTGCAGTACTGCAACTGAGGAGTTTCTGCACACAAAGTGGCTTGGTAATGTGTGCACGGCTGCAGTTTGAGCGCAAAAAGCTGCTTTACTGCTTAGAAACTTCTCAGTGTAGACAAGCCCTTAGGTGGAGCCGTAAATCTGGGAAAGAATTGAAAATATTTTTAGCTCTCTGATTTAGCGGCTGGAAATAAAGAGGAGAGCCAACACTATGCAGTTTTCCACAGGCTACAGAGAGAGCTGCTGTTTTATACACATTTGCTATCTATTGAAAATTGAAATGCCTTGCTAAGGTTTGACTCACTTCTGTTATGCCACTCTACATTTTATTAATCGTTGTTTTTTATCACATCTGTTTAGAGTCAATAAACAGTATCATTTGTTTAAATTTCATTTTAAACAAAGTTGGAATTTTAGGATGTATAGTAATATTGTTAAAATAATCTATAACTTTTGTTTATTTTTTATGATAAAGCATCTTTTATGGTGACAGGGTTTTATGGTTTGCAGATAATTTTTCATCTAGAACTTGTTCAGGAATATAACACTTGTAATTCAGATTGTAAGGTCCTAAGACTAAGACTTCTCATATTTGTTTGTAAGGCACCATAACACACTTATGATGCTGTAGAAGTAATTTAATGGAAAAAAATACATTAAAAGAACATTACAAAGTGAAGGGCTCCAAAATTAGGAAATGTCAGAATTAAGGTCGCCCATGCAATTTTAATTCAGTTTCTTGCACATACGCATTATCTGTATAATAAGATTCCAGAAATGTCAATCCGCGTATCACACTGAAGCCTAAAATGGCTGAGTCAGTGTGAAGAAATGGAAACAGCTACAAACATGGCTGAGAGCAGTTTTTGTTGAGCATATTAGCAGGTTGTCATCACTGGGATTTGCAGTCTGTTAACTTAAAACCTGGATGGTCTCAGCCATTTTGACTTTAGAAATTACATACCTATGACAGCAGAGTGTATATCTGTGCCATGCCAACAGTTCTTAGATCATTATGATATTAGAGGTCAATCAATCACCACCCTTACTCCATGTTGAATTCTCGTTACCATCTTGCTACTGTGTGTGATGTCCTGTCATCTAAGAGAGAGGGGAGGAGATCTGACTGATTAAAAAAGAGAATTGTATGCAGTTTTCAGTCAGCTGAAGAAAGTTGCCTTCCATTCCACAGACAAATGAATTTGATATATTTCCTTCTCAAAAACTCCACCAGATTCAGCAGTTACAAATCCCTTGGAAGTCCACAGAGTTTGTGGTCATGGAAGCAGCTTTTGTCTAGAGCAGGGGTCGGCAACCCGTGGCACGCATGCCAAAGACAACACGCGAGCCAATTTTTAATGGCATGCTGGAGCGTGCCGGGACTCCAGTGTGCCATTAAAAATCCTGCCGATGCGGCAAGCTGCAGGGTCCGTGCTGCCTGCCTGGAACGCGGACAGAGCGCAGCAAGCTGCCGGCCCCTCCCCCGCCTTCCCCTGGAGCCCTGCCGCCGTGCGCTGCGCTCTGGGGGCCAAGGCTGTGTGCTCCTGCGGGGCAAAGTTTGGCTCTGTGGGGAGAGAAAACCGCTCCCTGCTCATCCAGAGCAACGCCACGGTGCGCACAGCACTCTGAGGGGCAGGGCAGGGCTGCGCTCACGGCACTCTGAGGGGCAGGGCTGTGCTCACGCACACGCGCGCAGCGGCAACAAAACTCCTCATGGTAAGGGGTCCGGGTCCGGGGCTGGGGTTGGATAAGGAGTGGGAGCAGTCAGGGGACAGGGAGCAGGGTGGGTTGGATGGGGGGATTGTTAGGGGCGGGGTCTCTGGAGGGGGCAGTCAGGGAGCAGCGGGGGTGCATGGGGCATGGGAGTCCCAGGGTCTGTTAGGGGGTGAGGAGTGGATAAGGGACAGGGAGCAAGGAGGGTCCGGGGGGGGGTCTCTGGAGGGGGTAGTCAGGGGACAAGGAGCTGTGGGGGGTTGGATGAGTTGGGAGTTCTGGCCGGGGGGGGCTGTCAGGAGGTAGGGGTGTGGAGAGGGGTTGAGGCAGGCAAGGAGTGGGGGAGGGGGGTTGTATGGGTCCAGAATTCTGGGGGTCCTGTCGGGGGCAGGGAGCAGTTAGATAGGCATGGGAATCCAGGGGGTTCTGTCTGGGGGCGGGGATGTGGATAAGGGTTGGAGCAGTCAGGGGACAGGTAGGGGGTAGGGTCCTAGGGGCGCAGTCAGAGGACAAGGGGCAGGGAGGCTTAGATAGGGGGTGGGGTCCCAGGAGGGAGTAGTCGGGACAAGGAGCGGGGGGGTTGGGGGTTCTGGGGGAGGCAGTCACCCAGCCCTCTGCCCTGAGCCGTAATCCGCCCCCCCCCCCACACACACACACCCCCCAGGCCCCTACCCTGAGCTCTGTACCACCCAGCTGCCTTCAGCCCCCCATGACCTTAGCCCTGACTCTGGCACCCCCACACATACCCAGCCCCCCTACCCTGACACCTATACCCCCCTCACATGCCCCCAGCCCTCTGCCTTGACTCTTACACCCTGCACATCCCCAGCCCTCCCACATTACATGCACCCTGCAGTTCCCCACCCCCATCCTGAGCACCAAACGGGAGCTCCTGCACCCCTACTCACATTCCCACCTGCACTCCTCACATCAAATGGGAGCTGACCAGGTAAGTGCCCCCACACCCAAACCTCCTGAGCCCTCTCCCTCATTCTAGCTCCTGGCCAGACCCTCCACCCCCAGCCCTGTGCTCAGTCCACTCCCACCCTCAACTCAGTGCAGAGAGAGGAAGAGAATGGGCCAGAACCAGGGAGAAGGTAGGTACCCATTGTATGTGGGGAGGGCCGGGACTCCAGACCGGCAGCAGGGTGAGCAGGCTGGCAGCCGGGATGCCGGCTGGCAGGAGCCAGCAGATGGAACCCCTGAGCGGCAGTGGGCTGAGCCGCTCAGTCCACTGTCGATCTGGGGTCCTGGCTGCTGGCCCCGCACAGTCCGCTGCCGGTCTGGGGTTCTGGCTGCCAGACCCTTCCCAGCTGGGGTCCCAGTCGCAGGCCTCATTCAGCCCACTGCTGGCCTAGGTGAACAGAACCCCATACCAGCAGCGAGCTGGCAGCGTAAGATCAACATTTTAATTTAATTTTAAATGAAGCTTCTTAAATATTTGAAAACCTTGTTTATTTTGCAATACAACACTAGTTTAGTTATATAATATATAGACTTGTAGAGAGAGAGACCTTCTAAAAAACATTAAAATGTATTACCGGCATGCGAAACCTTAAATTAGAGTGAATAAATGAAGACTCGGCACACCACTTTTGAAAGGTCTAGAGTCAATAACAACATAACATATTGGACCCTGAATGTCAGGGGTGATTCAGTGTTTCCTTTCTGTATTCTAATTCAGCGTTCATCAAAGCTTAAAAATGTGATAAAAAAACTTGGAAGTATGTCCTTTCTTGGTACAGCATATCTGTAAAGTGATGTTGCTTGGTTATTTTCATTACATAATTACTTTTTTGAAAGGGCACACTGAGTTGATTTGGTGAGTATAAATATCTGGGTTCGTGATTTTTCGCAGAAGAAACATTTAAAACAAAACAACCCCCCCCCCCCGAAAAGAGAGCTTTCTCATACAAAATTTTGAGAGGGTAGGGGGAAGAGTGCACTTCTACATATTACAGCTATTTTGCAACCAAAATAACTAATACAAGTAAATTTTAAGACTTGGCTGGGAACCTAGCATATCAGTTATTTACAATAGTAAGATCAGATTTCTGTTTAACAAAAACACTGTTTTTGAGTGGCTCCAATTTTATCCTGGTTTTTGTGGGCTTGTTTGCTCCATTTGTATTTTAAAAAAAAATCTTTACATGCTACCTAACATTGCTTTAGAAAGCCTATATTATCTGATAAAAGTAATGTACCTTAGAGAGACTTTAATAGCTTAGTACCTTGATAATGAGATTGGATACAAAGCCTTTCACATTTAGGTAACCAGTTCAAAGCTAACCCAGAGCATTAGTAACCGAAAGTAATTCTCAAGTCATACGCACGTCCATCAGTTCTCACAATGGGGTATTGATAAATTGGATGATTACTTAATTCTGGAGTTAAATAAAAGGAAATAGAATTATTTCCTATTAGCAATAGAAGAGCAGAGAGCTGGAACCTACCATTTACTGCCTTTCACTGTAAAGCATTTATAGTAGCCTCCAAGCAGAGGACAAGACTCAGATTTTGACACTGTTGTTAGGAGGCCTTGGAATTCCTGTATACAGCAGAATATACGAAACTCATTGTGAAGTGTGGCAGATGCGACTCTTCTGTGTAAGGAAATTATTAATTAAACCCAGATTTTCCATTATCTTTTCCTGGCTGTGGGTTTTGCAAAATGAGAGGGTTTCAGTGCTGTTCTTTGTGAGTAAGTATGTTTCACCCACAACTCATCATTAGACTGATTGACACCCTTACTGATAGTCTCAACATGGAATGGCTATGGAGATTCACTACCCTGTCACTGCTACAGGTGACTGCCATCAGGTCAGGTAGGTACATTGTCATGGATGTGTTAAGTTTGCCCCATTGGTTCCTATGCTCCACTTTTGGGCATATAAAAAGTCCTCCACTTACTAAAGATATCCATTTTCCATGTTTTAAGAATTGTAAAGTCTCATAACATTTTAAGGAAAGAAATTCTAAATATGACTTGTACTAGAAAGCCTGTCATTTAGCCATTTGTATCTACAGGTTTTGCAGTTCAGTTCAATAACTTTAATATGTTTATTGGAAAACATAAGATCTGTTTAGACTGAAAAATTTAAAAATTATTTATTTGTTAGGTTGTCAAACTGAAGCAAATAGAACACACGCTGAATGAAAAGAGAATATTGCAAGCAGTGAACTTTCCTTTCCTTGTGAGACTGGAATATTCTTTTAAGGTAAATATTTTGAAAGCAGTTGTTTCAAAATGTGAATGAAGTATATGCTCAAATTTTAGATATGTACAGATAACTTTCTTGCTCAGTCTGTGAAGCCATTGCACTATAACGCAGTTATGATAAAGTACATCATATCCTCCTAAGAATTATTAATGCAAAATTATTTTTCTTCTCTGCGATGGGTAATATAAAGTATGTGCTTTGTTTTCAAAATACTAAGTAAATTATGACTAATAGCCAGTAATTCATGCTTTTGGTAAAATGTACTTTGCATAAAACCTTTCCATGAAGGGACACTATCAATTTGAAATGTAGCCAATTATTTTTAATGTGTTGTGTTAAGCTTTGCATTTTTAGTGTAATTTCTCTAATCTCTTTCAGTCATAATAATCTAAATGATAATTGTAAAAATAATTGGTAAAACTTTCAGATAGAAGTAACATTTAAAGTTCATGCTATCCCTTTAACTATGTACTTCTGGGGAGAATTATGCTAAAGCAGAAAAAATTGGTCTCTCTCCATTATTCTTCTTTCCACTATCAACACTAGCCTATATATATATATATATATATATAACCAATAAAGTAAGTATATGTGTTCCATGAAGAAGCATATTATCTATTGTGTGTGTGTGTGTGTGTGTGTGTGTGTGTGTGTGTGTGTGTGTGTGTGTGTGTGTTGGCATCTTGGTTGTTTTTGAAAAACACTCAAAACCTTGTGCCTCTGCTCCTATCTGCTAGGTTAAAGTCTTTTTTCTCCTTAGGGAGAATAAGGCCTTGTCTATACTACACAATTTGTTGGCAAAAGGCAGCTTTTGTCAATAAAATAGTGGAGGTGTACCACTACAATGCTCCTCCCACCAACAAAACTCTCCTGCTTTGATAACCAAATAAAATCACCTTGATGAGAGTCGTAGAGCTTTTTGTGGCAAAGTTAGATTAACAAAGTCAGTGTAGACACTGCGTTCATTACATCACTGTAACTGCCCTCCAGGATGCATCCCACAATGCCCACCATGACCACTCTGCTCACTGTTTTGAACTCCGCTGCCCTGCAGCCAGCTACACAGGCAGGCTACTGGCAGCAAGCGCCCTCCTGCCTGGACTGCAGGGAAGTGAGTGGATCTCCTTGGTCTGTGGGGAGAGGAGGCCATGCTAGTTGTCTGTGCATCAGCTTCTGTCTCAGGATTGGTTATTTCTGTCTGATTTTATAGACAGCATGCCAACACACTAACTCTCCCCCAACACACACTCTGTCTCTGTAACTCTGTCACACGTTGTGTCTCACACTCAACCACATACAAACTTATGTGGTCTTCTTGTGTTAGTGTCCAGCAGTGTCAGTTTGGTCATATTACTGAGTGCTACTTTAAAAAGGGATTTAAAATGTGTCACTTTTCGGGCACACACAGTTCATAGCAAACAATGCCAGGCTCAGTACACTGCAGCAGCACACATTACTGAGGCTCAGTGTTAATATTCTCCTCCAGCCGAATAGCCCCCCATTGTGTTACTCTTATATACTTGTGTTCATAATGCACAGCACAATACTGAATAGCAGTGCAGAATCCATGCTTTCTGACACAGATGATTGGGTTGCAGGTTACCAGGGCAGTTGAAAAGTAGTTGTCAATCTAGTAGGATGCCCGTGGAATGATGGGATTGAGAAGCCGCCATCATGTGACACTGCACTTGCCCCTGCCCCCATCAGGCCTTGCAAAACTTTCCAAAAGCTCCCTGAGTCCAGTTGCACAGCGGGATAGCTGCCCATAGTGCATTGCTCTGTGTCGATGCAAGAGGTGCTATTGTGGATGCACTCCTTCGACAAAAGGAGCATCGTGTGGACATGAAACAGCAGTTTAATTACAGCAGTGGCTGTCCGTCGGTGTAACTTGTGTCAACAAAACTCTGTAGTGTAGACAGGGCCCAAAATTCAGTAAGTGTCAGAGAGATCTATGTTACGCATTTTTTCATGATGACACTTCATAACATCTAAAATGAGGCAGACATACAAGAAATAGAAGCTATAGAGAATATGAGGGAACTTAATGTTATGATCTTGTTGATTAGGTGACATTTTAAATTCCTTCTCAGATCATTTTAACAAGAGGTGCTTCTTAACTATGAGAAGTGTGTGTATAGATGGGTGGTGCGCAGTGTGTGGTGTATGCTTCAGAAGCTTGAGCTTTCCAAGAGTCAGTTATGTATCAGCATCTTGGGAATTGAGGATGCCCTCTCTATATTAGAAAGGTCGTCAAAATATTGTTGTAAACTAGCCATATACCCGACGTGAAATTCAATATAATTCCAAGTATCCAAATTCCCTTTATCTGACCATCCTAGTTACCTGAATGCACAGCATGTCCTCCATGTAGCCCTGTGTTAGTGAATAGCACTTCTGTGTGTTCAAATGCCCCGTTATCTGAAACTTTCGGGTGTCCGCAAGCCAGACAGAGCAGAAAAGGTGGGGGAGTTGCATTGTATGTAAGAGAGCAGTATGACTGCTCAAATCTCCTGTATAAAACTACGGAAAAACCTGAGTGTCTCTGGATTAAGTTTAGAAGTGTGAGCAACAAAGGTGATGTGGTAGGAGTCTGCTAAAGACCATCAGATCATAGGGATGAGGTGGATGAGGCTTTCGAGACAAATTAGAGGATTAGGCCAAGAGAAATCTGATGAGGTTCAACAAGGACAACTGCAGAGTCCTGCACTTAGGACGGAAAAATCTCATGCACTGCTACAGACTAGGGACCGAATGGCTAGGCAGCAGCAGTTCTGCAGAAAAGGACCTAGGGGTTACAATGGACGAGAAGCTGGATGAGAGTCAATAGTGTGTCCTTGTTACCAAGAACGCTAACAGCATTTTGGGCTGTATAAGTAGGGGCATTGCCAGCGGATCGAGGGATGTGATCATTCCCCTCTATTCGACATTGGTGAGGCCTCATCTGGAGTACTGTGTCCAGTTTTGGGCCCTACACTACAAGAAGGATATGGAAAAACTGGAAAGAGTCCAGGGGAGGGCAACAAAAATGGATGAGGGGGCTGGAGCACATGACTTACAAGGAGAGGCTGAGGGAACTGGGATTGTTTTTAGTCTGCAGAAGAGAAGAATTGTGGGGGGGATTTGATAGCTGCTTTCAGCTACCTGAAAGGGGGTTCCAAAGAGTATGGATCTAGACTGTTCTCAGTGGTAGAAAATAACAGAACAAAGAGTAATGGTCTCAAGTTGTAGTGGGGGAGGTTTAGGTTGGATATTAGGAAAAACCTTTTCAGTAGAAGGGTGGTAAAACCCTGGGGTGGGTTACCTAGGGAGGTGGTGAAATTTCCTTCCTTAAAGGTTTTTAAGGTCAGGCTTGACAAATCCCTGGCTGGGATGATTTAGTTGGAGATTGGTCCTGTTTTGAGCAGGGGGTTGGACTAGATGACCTCCTGAAGTCCCTTCCAACTGTGATATTCTATTCTATTCAGATAAACGAGCGCGTGCTGTAAACTGATGAGCAAAGGAGAACTTGAAAATAACTTGAGAAATTTTCAGCTTCCAGTGCCATGGAATGTTTCAAACGAACATCAGTTACTTTAATGACAATCTTTATGCTCCATTTGGAAGAATGCCTTAAGTTCAGGCTAACGTCGTCTGCATGTATGTTTTCTGAGATACATTTATATATCTCATGGAGGTATGGCCCTAATGAGAATAATAGAATCACAAAAGTGTAGGGCTGGACGGGATCTCGAGAGATTATGTAGTCCATCCCCCTGCACTGAGCCAAGGCCCACTAAACATAGGCCATCCCCTAAAGGTGTTTGTCTAACCTGTTCTTAAACTTCATTACCTCCCTTTGTAACATATTCCTGTACTTTCAGAAAGCTTTTCCTAGTATCTAACCCAAGTCTCCCTTGCTGCAGAGAAATTCCATTAATACTTGTCCTACCTTCAGTGGACATGGAGAGCAATTGATCGCTGTCTTCTTTATAATTATCCTTAACATATTGGAAGACTGTTAGCAGGTCCCCACTCAGGCATCTTTTTTTTTTTTTTTTTCCCAAGATTAAACATACCCAGTATTTTTAATCTTTCCTCATAGGTCAGGTTTCCTAAACCTTTTATCACGTTTGTTGCTCTCCTCTAGTTTCTCCAGTTTGTCTATGTATTTCTTAGTGTGGCACCCAGAATTGGACACACTACTCCAGCGGGGATGTAACTAGTGTTAAATAGAGCAGGACAGTAATACTTTGCACTTACCTTTATTTAATTTCATTTTATCAAAGGCCTTTTTCATTCTAATCCTGTCCTTCAAAATGCTTCCAATGCTTTCCAGCTTGGTATCATCCACAGATTTTATAAGCATACTTCCCAGTCCATTATCCAAGTCATTAATGAAAATATTGATTAGTTCTAGACCCAGGACAGACCCCTGTTGGACCCCACTAGATATGTCCTCCCATTTTGACAGCAAACCATTGGTAACTACTCTCTGAGCATGAAGAACAGGAGTACTTGTGGCACCTAAGAGACTAACAAATTTATTTGAGCATAAGCTTCTGTGGGCATGGTTTGTCAACCAGTTATGCACTCACTTTATAGTGATTTCTTCTAGACTACATTTCCATAGTTTTCTTACAAGAATATTGTGGGAGAGCCTCAAAAGCTTTACTACAATCATATCTACAGCTTCCCTCCTATCCACTAGGCCAGTAATCGTGTCAAAGAAAGAAATTAGGTTAGTTTGGCATGAGCTGTTCCTGACAAATCGAAGCTGGCTATTACTTATCACCCTATTACCCTCTTCATGCTTACAAATTGATTGTTTAATAACTTGTTCCAGTGTCTTTCCAGGCATTGACATTATGCTAACTGGTCTATAACCCCCTGTCCTTTTTGTTCCCCTTTTAAAGATAAGTAGATACTATGTTTGCCCTTTTCCAGTTCTCTGGTACCTCACCCATTCTCCAGGAGTTCTTGAAGATAATTGCTAATGATTCTGAGATTACTTTTGCTAGTTCCCTAAGTAAATTGGGTGAATTTCATCAGGCCCTGCCAATTTGAATATATCTGATTTGTCTAATTATTCTTTATTCTGTTCTCTCCTTGTTCTGGCTCATGCTCCAGATTGCAATTAATGTTGATTTGTATTAAGCATCTGTTCACAATTAACTTTTTTAACAGAGGACTGAAGCAGAATAGGTATTAAACTAACCATTGGACCACTGCATGAACTGAAGTGCATTCCCTGGGTTAGTTCTATTTTCCAAACAATTTTAGAGGTCCACTAGAAGGAGCTGCCCTCTCTTTCTAAACAGTTGTGGGAATATACTTCTCTAAAGATATCAGACCAGATCCTCAACTAGTTTATTTCTATGTAGTTTCATTGATTTCAGTGGTGCTGTGTTAGTTTATTCCAGCTAAGGATATAGCCGAGCATTGTACAGGATTCGCACTCCTGGATCTTACAATTTACCATGAGACTGGTTGAACTCTCCTCTTGCTTACGGTTTTTAAACCTTTCAGATCAGTGGTAGCAGGGCAGAACATAAACTAAGCCTTTTCTGGTTATTATGTGCCACCTTTTGTTGAGTACAATTACAATCTACTCAATAGATTATAAGATTTGTAATGATACCTTATAAGAGACCTTTTGCATAAAGCATATTCCAGTAACATTATAGTCATACTCATTAGCATATTTCCATAAAACATATGGAGTGGAACGTCACAGTGGTGATGTCTGTTTCCTGTGTCTGACTTTTCCATCAACTACTGTATGCTGTTTTGTGTTGAGTATGTGGTCAGAGATTAATCTTTTACTTCTTTAGTAAAAAGTAAAATGTGCTTTACTTGAAAAATTGTTTTCTATAGAGATTCTAGAATGTTGAATTCTTAATATTTATGTGTATCTTTTTTTTTGATTTTTAGGACAATTCTAATTTATACATGATTATGGAATATGTCCCTGGTGGTGAAATGTTCTCACATCTAAGAAGAATTGGAAGATTCAGGTAAGATACTTAATTAGATTATTCCTTCAGAAGTAAAAATCTTAAATTTCTAGTTTGTGTATATTTTTTCTTGAAACTGTAATCATTAAGAAAAAGAGTTTTAATTACATAATATGGGTACATGCCATTTAATTTTTTCCCTTGTCATTGAGCTGAAATCATGCAATGGAAGTCTCCTAATTACATTTATTAGTTTGCAATTAGTTAATATAGGCTTTCATAATCTGTACAAGAGAATCCTGGGACGGGTGTATAGATTGTCGTTGGCAATGTTTTTGGTTTCTAAAAGTTAGTCCAAAAGACCAGGTGAAATGAAAACATCATTTTGCAACAAAGGAGAAATTAAATAAACAGATTTATCCTATGGAGCACATTACCCCTTGGCTTGCATGTGCAATTTTAAATGTTATAAATCCTGGAGGATTGACATTACGGGCATTTGGATACTAAAATCTTGTTGGTTCCCTTTGTTCTTTTTCTATCACATAAATAACCAGGAAACAATTGTTTGATATTTAAATTGTCTACAGCTTTAAGAATGTGACGTTTTATATTGTAACTACGTAAGGCTATTGTTAAAGGCATAATAATGTTTTAATTCATTGCAGTGAACCACATGCACGGTTTTATGCAGCTCAAATAGTGCTAACATTTGAGTACCTCCATTCACTAGACCTCATCTACCGAGATCTAAAGCCTGAAAATCTTTTAATTGACCAGCAAGGATATATCCAGGTATGATGCAGGTGAACATTTATGTATTTCAGAGTTTTGTATTATGCTGGACGTTGGGTATTTCCTAGCAAGTGCATCTGTGAATTATGGGCAGTCACAAACCTTGTTGAAGCTGGTAGATGTGACAGTCATCTTCCATTCTGGCTAAATGAGGGAGTGATTAAATGCCTATATGTTTAGTTATGGCTGAAATAATAAGAAGCCACTGCCCAAATCTCTGACCATCGTGGGAAGGCTAGAGTAGGAGCTGAACTATGCAGTTTGAAAAGTTTTTCCTTGGATCTGAATGCAAGTGAAGGGGTGGGTATTGTGTGATGGAGCTGTTTCTGGCTCACAATCACAAAGACACAGGCCAACAGGAAAGCAAGCAAAGAGCCAGGAGAGACAATAAGTGAAGCACTGGTGACTTGGCCTTCAGAGAACCAAAAGAGAGCTTTTGGGGCAAAGTTCTGAATGGGAAGAGGCTTGGAATTGTGAGCAAAGAAACTGCCTCCTGTTGTTTGATTCTACTGTGTTTAAGGAAACAGAACTTTGTGTACATTTATTTATAAATATACAGGATGGCATCAGAGAAATAACTCACTATCATCAATTTCGCCTCCTAATGGAAACAACCTGCAAGACTCCAAATATTGGCTAACTGCTCACACTAAAAAGGGGTAAAAACTTAGGTTTATACAAACATTAATATTTGAATCTCACAGTACAACTGTTGAACTCAAATAGCAAGTTCTTGAAGTTTCAGGAAAACTCCCATAAGGCACCATATGCCTCAAGAGTGTTAACTGTGCATTGCTTCAAACAACAGAACTGCAAATATAAGTTCTCTCTTGATAAGTTTGATTGATTAACAGTGTGACTGAAATTATAAAACAAAAAACCTCAATAGTTTGTCCACTCAGCCTGAAAGCATGAATGGAAAAGAACAAAGATCAGTGTTTGTGATTTGGCTATTTCCAGTAAAGTCTTCGTAACAGCCGTCTGTCTTTGCACAGAAGAAGAATATGTATTTGTCTTATACTGAATAAGTGGTTTTGGGATTATTGTAAATTATTTTTTTGAGCAGTGGCAGGTCAGATTATTTTATTTTATTTATTTATTTTTGGTGGAGGAAGAAATGCTAACAAAGATATATGCCCTATTTATCTAGGTGAAAGTTCCAGTCTTCTTCCACGTAAAGAAATACCATAGTAGTGGAGATATGGAAACGTTCCTCTTCCATTTTGCATCTCTTTGCGTCTGAAGGAGTTTGTACTGAATAGTATATAATATCTGAGAAAGTGTTTCAGAGGGATTGTATCAGAAGTTACTATCATCTGAAAAGACCTCCTTTATGATAGCTTACTCTATGACAAATGTTACATTGATGATGCCAAAAGGGTACTGTGACAAAGTTCTCCTCTACCTTGGTGGTCCTGTGCTTATTGGCGGATTTGCTCGCCTCACAGTTTCACCCTGTGGGTCGAGAAACAGCCCAGAGACCTTCCCCTCTGGTAGAAGCCACAGTCCAGGTCAATTCCTCCTTTGTTTGGTCAGGACTTGGGAGGTTTGGGGGGAACCCGGGCCCACCTTCTACTCCAGGTTCCAGCCCAGGGCCCTGTGGACTACAGCTGTCTAGAGAACCTCCTGGTACAGTTGCACGACAGCTGCAACTCCCTGGGCTACTTCTCCATGGCCTCCTCCCAACACCTTTTTTGTCATCACCACCGGACCTTCTTCCTGATGTCTGATAACATTTGTACTCCTCAGTTCTCCAGCAGTATGCCTACTCACTCTCGGCTTCTTGCACGCCTCTTGCTCCCAGTTCCTCACATGCACTTCCTCTCCTCTGACTCCCTTTGGCCTGACTAGAGTGAGCTCTTTTATAGCATCAGAGAGGCCTTAATTAGAGTCAGGTGCTTAACAGCCTCACCTGACTCTTAGCAGGTTAATTGGAGTCAGATGTTCTTATTAGCCTGGAGCAGCCCCTGCTCTGGTCACTCAGGGAACAGAAAACTGCGTATCCAGTGGCCAGTATATCTCCCTTCTACTATTCTGCTGTTCCCAGCTGGCCTGGCTCTATCACAGTACATATAATCCTTATGCAACTTTGCAGTAAAAATCTCCCAGATTTTCAAGAAGTTCCTGATCGCTTGACCAACTTTTTTTTTTCTGATCCAGTTCTTAAGTTATTAATGGCATCTACAGAAGTTGTGACCCATTATCAATAATCACATTTTCAGCTATATTTAATAAGACTGAAGTAACAGTAAGAACTAATATTTAATACAAGTATAATTCATCTGTAAAATAATAATCCATGGTTATGTCTCATTGCTTTGCATTTTTTAATACAGTGGCTTGTGCTAAGGGTGGAGTACCTGCCATATCTTTCTTTTGTTTAGTTTTATCAATTTTTTCATAAGCTTTTGTCCTAATTAAAGGATCAAAATAACTGGCTAAACAAGATGAAGTCTTACACCATATTGAACAAGACATAAATGGTGAATTGCTTCTGTGGATGAAGATATTTTTCAAAACATCTCCCAAATTGAATTTTTTTTAAACTACACTTAAAAATAATTACAAGTACTTTTCTTTGTGCTCCAGGTCACAGACTTCGGGTTTGCAAAAAGAGTAAAAGGAAGGACTTGGACGTTATGTGGAACTCCAGAATACTTGGCTCCTGAAATAATTCTCAGCAAGGTATTTCTGTATATAATCTTAAGAACAAGCACTGTCTTGTTGTTCAGGCTTGATGTTTGATCCAATTTAGATTTATTTATTTTAATGATCGGCATCTGAGGCAGTTGCAGTAGCTAGGCACTTGTGAAAATCAGTCCCTGAATTGCCAGTCCTTCGTAAAGTACACAAAATGCTATCCTCTGTGTTAATTAGAGATTATTAAAAAATACTCCAAATTATCTTAGTACACACTCTTAATGCAACCTTGCAAAATTCTATTCTCACATTTGCAAGTAACTTTTTGCAGGGCAGGAAGCAAATTATAATTAGGAGGTTTTTTTTTCACTAGCATTTTTCATAAGCGTATGCCAGTTTTGCCTGCTCTGGTATATTTTCATGTTTTAATGAACTAGTTAAAAAATTCCAGAAGGTAACCAAACCTGCATACTGGATAAACCAATAGACATTTGGGAATCACCCCTCTGAGCGAGTGTTTCAACCTGTAAGCATTATGCATTAGATTGTCTTCCTTTTTAAGTCTTTTTAAGTATAAATTAAAAAAATCAAATGTGACTTTACTTTTTAAGCATAACTGGCTTATCTCACATCATCTCTTTCTTCAAATAATATAACAGGTATCTGAATGGAGAAGGAATTATTATAAATACTTGGCTTTTATGTAAAACTTTTTATCCATATATCTCAAAGTGCTTAACAAAGGAAAGCAAGTATCATTATCCCTGTTTTACCGATGCCCCCTTATTACACAATATCTTATCTATTGTCTGTAAAAGTGAATTGAAAATACTTGTAACCTTCCAAGGCCTTGGTGCAGGGTGATGGTTCTCTTGAAACTTTTGGTGATGATAATAGTTCTTAGCCCGTGTATCTTAATACACTTAACATGTAAAGCAGCACAGGAAGCTGTGTTCCTTCCTCTCTCACTTTAGCATATTGATATTAATTTTTTCAGGGAACACACTGAAGCTTGCGCTCAGGTCCTGGTAAGATCTCAGCAAAAGAAATTTTTTAAGTTTACTGTTTGCAAATGTATTTGTAATTTAAGTAATAGTAATCTATATTTTCAGAGTAAACAACTTTTCAGATAAATTTTAAGTACAGGTCAGTTAATAGATGAATCAGTAACAGCTAAATAACTAAATATTTTAAAACTGGTTTCTATTAAAAGCTTTGAGAAGTTCCATTTTAACTTAACTAATAAGTTTTAAGATACTAAAATAATAAGAATGAAACAGTATGTACATTGCTAGAGGCATGATTTTACTTAATGAAATGTCTTTAATTCGCTCTGAAACTAAGTTTCATGTGATGAGACTGCATTCAGATAAAGACCTGGGCCTCAATATTTCTTCTCTGTGGGTGGGTTGCTATGTGGGTGCTATTTGTGCTTTCTTCTGGGTGGGTGGGTGCTTTGCTGCACCTGTGCAGAGTCCCACTGGTTTCACTGGACAGGTATCTGTGCAAGAAGTTTCAAGTACTGAGCCATGAATAAATATCATAGTGCATCATCCATGTGTGTTTTAAGTCATCTACAAACTGGAAATCATGAGGCAATTAATTTTGAACAATTCTTTGTTTTAGTGTTTTATACGAATACTATATATTTTGTATTTATAAGTGTATAGGAACTCTTAAATCTTATTAGCTATGGTAAAACAGTAATATTTCTCCTTTATCTCGCAGGGCTACAACAAAGCAGTGGACTGGTGGGCATTAGGAGTGTTAATCTATGAAATGGCCGCTGGATATCCTCCATTCTTTGCAGATCAACCAATTCAAATTTATGAAAAGATAGTTTCTGGAAAGGTATGCAAAAAGGGTCTATTTTTAAAAAATCTTTATTTTGTACCATTGTCCTTGCAGAGCTTTTCCTGTGTCCTAATTGTCTACTGAGTAGATCTGCAATTCACTGATTTATTAGAGGTTGATCCATTTAAACAGAGAATTAGAAAAGTCCATTACATGTACTTTTGAATCCATGGACATCCTTACTGCAATAATAATTTTTTAAAAGTGCATACATTTTTTAAGTCTCTGAAATATTGCTGTGTTTACAGTTTAAAAACTCAGATTCTTACATTCCTACACCCCAAATTTTGTGTTTTCATGTTTAAAAGAAAATGGCTAAATAATCCAGTAAGTATATGTCACAAATCCACAGTATCAGTGCTACACCCCGAACTTTGAACAGTCTCTAGGAGGCACCCCTTCAGTGTGCCAAACCTGCAAAGGGTCTCCCTCTTCCTGCACAGAGTAGGCCACGTGGCCTCACTCCCTCCTTTAGACCAAAAGTCCGGGGCCCCAGCACTCCTCTTTCACACCAGGAGGTCTGCTGAGAAAATCCAACTGAGATAGACTCCTGGTAGAGACTTGTGTATTCTTCAGAGACTAATGAATATCACCAAGCATTTGCAGTGACACTCAGTGTTGTCAAAACAATGGTGTTTATTAGTCAACACAGCAATGGGAATCCTTAGATTAGCACAGAGAAAAGAAGGTTAAAGCATAGCCAATTCCGGTTAGCCCTACCAAATTCATGGTCCCTTATGGTCAATCTCACAGTCATAGGATTTTTAAAATAGTAAATTTCATTATTTCAGCTATTTAAATCTGAAATTTCGCCGTATTGTTATTGTAGGGATCTAGACACAAAAAGAGTTGTGGGGGGGTTGCAAGGTTATTGTGGGGGGGGGAGAAGGGTTGTGGTACTGCTGCCATTATTTTTGTGCTGCTGCTGGCAGCAGTGCTGCCTGCGGAGCTGAGCAGGTAGAGGTGGTAGCTGCTGGCTGGGAGCCCAGCTCTGAAGCCAGAGCTGCCGCCAGCAGCAGCACTGTAGAAGTAAGGGTGGCATGGTATGGTATTGCCACCCATACTTCTGTGCTGCTACTGGTGAGGAGCTGTCTTCAGAGCCTGGTGCCTTGCCAACAGCCACCGCTCTCTGGTTGCCCAGTACTGGAGGCAGCACAGAAGTAAGGGTGGCAATACCATGAACCCCCTAAAATAACCTTGCGAAACCACCACCACTCCACAACTCCCTGTTGGTTCAGGATCCAATTTGAGAAACGCTGGTCTCCTCCGTGACATCTTTATAGTACAGGGTAAAAGCAAACAAAAGACATTGACGTGATGAACAGCCATATCACTTCATTCAGTGATCTCATCAGATCTCCTAACTTAAACAGATTTAACTGGTTCACCACTTGGACAAAAGATCTTGGAGAAAACCCAGGTGGTGCTGGTGATTTAAATACTGGCATTCCTCCTCCTAAGTCAGTGTGGAACCAATGTTGTAGCATGGTGTTACAGAATATTGCTTCTGAGGAGTCTATCTTTTGGATGAAATATAAAATTGAGGACACTCGTGATTACTAAATTCCCTGTGGCTCTTCCTGTAAAAATATGTTATTAATTTTCTTGGTTACATTTTGCCTAAAGTATTGACTTTTAGATTGACCACAAATGTCAATAAAACTCTTTACTAAAAGATTCTTTAAACTACCTAATCATTAAAGATTTATCTTCATATTGGAAAAAGAAGGTTGATTTTTGCAGTCATTGTACCTAAATTTTCTCTAATTTTATCATTCGATATTTTTACTGACTCTGGGAAGGAAGGATGGTCTAGTGCATTGGGCACTGGATTTTAAACTCAAGAGAATTGTGTTCAGTTCTCAGTTCAACTACAGATTTCCTGTGTGACCGTGGGCAAGTCATTTTACCTACCCTTTGCCTCAGTTCCCCATCAGTAAAATGGGAGTAATATATTCCTGCCTTTCAGAGTGTTTTGAGGATAATATTCATTAGTAATTGTGATGCACTCAGATACTACACTAATGAGCCATACACATGCCTACACAGATAAATTGGAAGAACATACTTAGCTATCAGAGCTGATGATTTTACCACATCTCTTCACAGATTAAATAATTCTGTGCACTGCATTTAACTCTTAAGTTAATTATTTAATGACATTTCATAGCTACAGAATACCGTTGACCAACTGGGCATAGTGAGTGCCAAATTCTGGAAGCGTGGACGTGGCAAGACACTTCTTTTCAATTTCACATCTGCATTAGATTTTCTGATGGTTCTTCTTGGATCATTTAAAGCCCTGTAAAACTATGCAGTGAGACCTGTATCAACTGGATCTTTTTTAAACACTATTGAAGCACAGTTTATGCTAACCTGGTTTACCTTGCCAGTGCAGACTTGAAATGACTATTTTGTGTTTGAGATGGTCTGTTAAATAGTCACAAATTTACTTTGCAAGGCAAACAAACTTTCATGTGTTTAAAAAATGCTCAGAATTGTTCAGCTAAGAGTTTGATTGGCAGTGTATGGGTATCTATAGAGAGATTATAGTATAAATAAATTTCTAGATTAAATTCTCACATATGACTTCTGAGTGTGCAGTTAGCAACTAATTAGAAACTAATTAGATGCATCTGACGAAGTGGGTATTCACCCACAAAAGCTTATACTCCAATACTTCTGTTAGTCTATAAGGAGCCACAGGACTCTTTGTTGCTTTTTACAGATCCAGACTAACACGGCTACCCCTCTGATACTAGAAGTGTAGAATGACTCCACAATTTTAATTTATATGAGCTTTGTTCTCTTAACTTCACAAAGGGGGAGAAAAAACAAATGTAATCTATATTGTGGTGGTAATTTATGGGTGTGTTTTTTTAGGTACGGTTCCCATCACACTTCAGTTCAGACCTGAAGGACCTACTAAGAAATTTACTCCAGGTAGACTTGACCAAACGATATGGAAATCTAAAGAATGGTGTAAATGACATAAAGAACCACAAGTGGTTTGCTACAACAGATTGGATTGCCATTTATCAGAGAAAGGTAAGGCACTTTCTCACCTAAATAATTAAAATTATATGCATTTCTGATTTCATTAAGCAAAGTCAAAGTTGTATTTTAAATTTTATTATGAATGGAAAAGTTAGCAAATTTGGCCCATCAAATTCAGATGTTCTGAGAAAAGCATGATATTCTTTGAATCCTGAGGATTGCATTAAATTACAAAGGACCAGTATACTTGTCCTAGGCACCTCATAAACATCCATGCTGCCCTAATGCATGGTTCATGCTCTGCTCTAATTCCTTTCTTGCCCATCTTCAAAATGAGCGATTTCTTGTACCTCTAACTTCTACTTAATTCTTAACATATTATGGCTACTGAAATTGTCCCTCCCACTAAGAAATCTTTGTTATTTGCCTACTTGTTCTCAGAAGCCAGCCTGTTCTTCAGCATGGAGATGCTCTGGTCTTGTTGCTCTTCTTTGGAGAGGGTCCAGGGAAGAGCAACAAGAATGATTATAGGTCTTGAGAACATGACCTATGAAGAAAGGCTGAAAGAATTGGGTTTGTTTAGTTTGGAAAAGAGAAGAATGAGAGGAGACATGATAGCAGTTTTCAGGTATCTAAAAGGGTGTCATAAGGCGGAGGGAGAAAAAATTTTCACCTTAGCCTCTAAGGATAGAACAAGAAGCAATGGGCTTAAACTGCAGCAAGGGAGGTTTGGGTTGGACATTAGGAAAAAGTTCCTAACTGTCAGGGTGGTTAAGCACTGGAATACTGGTTAAACACTTGCCTAGGGAGGTTTTAGAATCTCCAGCTCTGGAGATTTTTAAGAGTAGGTTAAATAAATGTCTATCCAGGATGGTCTAGACAGTATTTGGTCCTGCCATGAGGGCAGGGAACTGGATTTGATGACCTCTCAAGGTCACTTCCAGTCCTAGAATCGATGAATTTGTAATTCAGGGATTTGTCTCCAGCCTCTGCTATTATGCACCCAGCCTTTGCTGTCACATACCTTTCCTCTGCTGTCATCTTCTGAGGCAAAGGACAGGATTCAACAGCAAAGGTTTATCTCGTTAATCTTGACTACATAGAAGATGTCTTCTAAATTCTCCAATTGTTTTTCTAGCACTAGTGCAGTTCCATCAGTGGTAGCAATGTTGGGAGCTCTTCTAGTGGTTGGATGCAGGGCTGGATTTACACTTTACACGTACCTAGGCACAGCATGTTCAGTGTCCCTGTCCCCTATCCCATCTCCCCCCACTCCCCTGCCTACTGCATGTTTTCTTTAAAAAATGAAACTTTTAACCCACTTTTCGGTGCCCCTAGAACTCTGGTGCCCCTAGGCACATGCCTACTGTACCTAATTGGAAATCCGGCCCTGGTTGGGTGTCAGCATTTTTACCATAGTGTTTTCTAGACCACTCAGCTTCTGAGCAGGTCAGAAAATGCTGGCAGCAAGCCTATGCTAGGGCTCCCATTATTGCTCCCACTGTTGGAGTTGTGCCAGAATGAGACCTTTAGAAAATTCTCGTTATAGATACAACTGCCGAGAAGGGTGGTAGAAGGGGAAGATTTGGTTCCTGACAGAGTGAGTGAAGCAGGGTGGAAGTTACTGCAGGCCCTGCCTTCCAGCAGCTCCCAGAGTCTGCTCCGCTCTGGCATAGTGCCACTTTTGTAGCATCACTAAGCACCTGGAAATTAGCCAGTTCCCAGATGACATACACCCAGGAAATGAACAGTTTCTTAGGTTAAACCAGTATTTTTCTGTCTTGTAAATAGGAAGTAGTAAAACTTTAAAATCTCATTGGTTTTGAAAATTTTGAGAGCAGAAATAATTTATTTTGAGACATTTGTCACAAATGAGTTTTTACAGTCAAGTGACATACTTCAGTGAATATTAGTGTCTTATTCAAATGCTAATAGAGGTGTGAAAGTGCTGCTATAATAATAATATTTTAAAAAGTTCTTTTAAAGGCCAAACCTAAAATCTAACAATAGTTTATAAAAAGAAACTGGTTGTTTGGCTACACAAGTTGACAGAACAGTAGTTGTTGTAATCACTAACGTATTAATTACTATGAGACAGGGTACTATTAACACATCTTGCATTCTTTGTGTTAAGTGGAGACATTTTAAGAAAAGATTTAACATTACAGAATTGTAATTAACTCTTCTCTGTGTTTTTAAATGCCCATTTAGAACATAATTTATATGCAGTGGGGATTCATCTGTGATTTTTTTTCCTATAATAATAAATTAAATATTTTAATATTTTGTTACATGTGCTTAACCTCACCATCCTATTGTTATCGAAAACTTTTTTTTTCAAAAGCAAGAAATATCACTACTTTATATTACCATTTATAAAGGATTTGGAATACTACTGAAGAATGGTTTTGCAATTAATTATTATAGGAAATATTATTAGAAGGCTAAAACAACAATAATAATAATAGAGTACAATATTAATATTTCAGGGTGTATTGAAATCTAGAGGTCAACTCTTATGTTTGATGCCATCTTTCCACAGACTGTTTTCACCAGTGCTTTCTTATAGTAAAGTCACTTGCCTAAACTGGACGTACTCTGCATAATGAAAAAATAGTTCCTTAGCAACTAAAATGGTATGAATAATACCGTTGTGTTACAATTGTGCATAATACAGTCAGTATTTAATATTTCTGAAAAGATCAGAGCCTCTTTTTCTTTTCATACATGCATAGGTATTTATTAAACTGTGCCTGGTAATATGGCTTTAATTAAGGCTGAGCAGTATTTCCATTGCATATCCCTGTTTTCTTGTGAGCTCACCTTCAGAGATTTCCTCTGGTCGGGATCTGAGAATAGTATTGTGAAAAATAACTCTGTATTGCAAAGGCAAGTAAACATCTTGGGCTTTTCATTTGAACTAGCAGGGGTTCCTAGGACAAATTTTTTGGGGGCACTCAGAGTGCAGCCACCAACTCTTGCTGGTGGCCACTCTCACACTTTTTCCTAAAATACTTTATTAGCTTTAAGAAAAACAATTAAATATGCACACATACACATCCAAATCATTGTAATTTATTGCTAGCTAGTAAGTTCATTGCAGAAAAGTGATATCAGCATACAAATATCACTTTTCACAGCAGACTTACTCAGCCCTGCCAAGCCTCGGGACAAATTAAGCCCTGGATAAGAGGTTAGGGAAAGCAGGAAGGGCTAGAACCTGAAGCCCCGTTACCGGAGCCTAGGGCCTGTCACTGTGCTGCTGGAGCCTGGGACTGGAGCCCAAAGCCTGAGCCCCACTGGCCTTGAGAAGATAGGGAACTCACTGGCTGCCTACTCCTTCAGCATTGTGCCTCAAGTGTCTCCAGACGGGAGCAGGGCCCAACCCCTGCTGGCGGCCCTGCAACCAACACCACGGTGGTGCATCCAGGAGCAACAGGGAGATGGAGGGACTGTTACTACACACACACATATACACACAGAGCCCAAGGGGCTGTGACCTCAGAAAAGCCCCATGTTTTAATAAACACTGCTTAAAATCCCAATTTTAGTCTGTCTGTTTGTTTGGATTTTTTGGTTAGGGAATAATTTGGGAACAGCTGGAGAGAGAATGAGGGTAATGGCAATAGGAACATGTGGTTACATAGGTTAGGTATATACTCAGGCTATTGAGCATCCACTTTTTCCTTCCTGTCTTGAGGGCACAGATGTATGTTTGTAGAAAAGCCATGTGCAATGCAGCCCTGTTCCTATTCGTGGTTTCTAGCTTCACAAATCTTAGTGAGTATTACTGTGGTCCAGACATGCATATATCTACACCAAAGGTGGCAATATAGGAAAGGAAGCAGAGCTGCTACTTCCCTCCATCCCAATGCAGGTATGGGGCAGGAAGTTGGAGCCTTCCTATGCTGCACTGGGTATAAACACAAAATAGTTTCCTCCCTCCCCAGCATAGCAAGGAGTCACTGTCTCCCTCCCAGGATGTTCCAAGTCAGTGCAATAACATGCCACCCCTTGCACTATGCAGATCATAATGTCATGATCTAACACTAAATAATAATAGCTAATGTTTTCAGCTCGCAATCTCTTTAAATATTTGGCAGTCTGTCAGATTCACTGACACAAATTCCAGCAGGCAGATTTGTTGTGATCCTCAGAGGTCCCTGTGATTTGGGGTCTAAAATAAGATTAACCCTTGCAAGGTTTAAAGGCAACAAAAAAATGTCAAAACCACTATTTGGTCACCAGTGTGTTGCACAGGCACATTCTGGCTCTTAACACCAGGAGTAGGCAACCTGTGGCACAGGTGCCGAAGGCGGCACGTGAGCTGATTTTCAGTGGCACTCAAACTGCGTGGGTCCTGGCCACTGGTCCGGGGGGGCTCTGCGTTTTAATTTAATTTTAAATGAAGCTTCTTAAACATTTTAAAAACCTTATTTACTTTATATACAACAGTAGTTTAGTTATATATTATAGACTTCTAGAAAGAGGCCTTCTGAAAAGGTTAAAATGAATTACTGGCACGCGAAACCTTAAACTAGAGTGAATAAATGAAGACTCGGCACACCACTTCTGAAAGGTTGCCTACCCCTGCTCTAACATATAAAATGTTCGGAGGAAACATCACCATACAAAATCATATAAGACAGTATAAAATTTTGCAAAAACGTTACTCTTCTCCATTAAATATAAGGATTTCACTATAGGAAAAGGTTGATACCAAATCTGAATAGGTATCTTTTGAGTTGTATGATCTCACAAACCACTTCAGCTTTACTTTCTTGGTGATTGTGAGATATTAGAATCCCTTGATATCAACAAAGAATCCACCATAGTGGTCACCTCTGCAGTATTTCCTTTGTATAAAGCTGCGTGATTTATTTTTGTCCTGCATACCTTCCCTCCATTCCGAAAGCCCTCACATTGCAGTGACAGTCCTTTGGGCCAAAGAAGATGGTTTCAGCTCCCTTTGGAACTTGTCAACTTTGTTTCGAACATGGCCATAGGAGGATATCACGTAATATACATGTGTGCTGCTCTTGCCACTCCACAGGAAACGAACATAGGCCTTGATGTTCAGGACTGATTTACTTGATTCCCACATGGCAGCATGTTGTCCTTTTACTAGGCCTCTGGGGTGCACTGTAATCATAGAAATGTTGAGCTGGAAGGGACCTTGGGAGGTCAGCTAGCATCCACTGTGGGACAGAATTAAGTATACCTAAACTATCATGACAGCTGTTTGTCTAACCTGTTCTTAAAAAAATAATATGATGGAGATTCCTCAACCCCCACTAAGCAATTTATTCCAGTGCCTAACTACCCTGACAGGAAGTTTTTCCTAATATACAACGTAAACCATCTCTGCTGTAATTTAAGTCCATGTAAGCTTCTTGTTCTATATTCAAAAATTAAAGAGAACAATTTTTCTCCCTCCTCATTGTAACAGCCTTTTATGTACGTGAAAAGTGGTATCATGTTCCCCTCTGTCTTCTCTTCTCCAGACTAAACAAACACAATTGTTTTCAATCTTCTCTCATAGGTAATTTTTTTTTTTTTTTTTACCTTTAATCTTTGTTGCTCTTGTCATGGACAAAATGGAGACAGTCCAATCTTTCGGAAAGGTGGCACCCAGAACTCGACACAGTACTCCACTGAAACCTACTCAGCATAGAGTAGAGTGGAAAAATTGCTTGTCATGTCTTTCTTACACCATTCCTGCTAATACATCCTGGAATGATGTCTGCTTTTATTATTATTATTAGCAACCGTGTTACACTGTTGACTCATATTTAGCTTGTGATCCATTATGACTCCCGGATGCCTTTCTGCAGTACTCCTGCCTAGGCAGTCATTTCCCATTTTGTATGTGTGCATCTGATTGGTCCTTCCTAAGTGTAGTATTTTGCATTTATCCTTATTGAAGTTCATTCTGTTCACTTCAGACCATTTCTCCAGGTTGTCCAGACATTTTGAATTTTAATCCTATCCTTGAAAGCACTTGCAACCCCTCCCAGCTTGGTGTTGTCCTCAAACTGTGTAAGTGTACACTCGATACCATTATCTAAATCATTGATGAAAATATTGAACAGAACTGATCCCTGCAGGACCCCACTCAATATGCCCTTCCAGTTTGACTGTGAACCACTGATAACTACTCTCTGAGAACAGTTTTCCAACCAGTTATGCACTCACTTTATAGTGGCTCCATCTAGGTTGTATTTCCCTAGTTTGTTTAGGTGAAGGTCTTGCAAGACAGTATCAAAAGCCATACTAAAGTCAAGATATACCACATCTACTGCTTGCCCTGCTCCTCCACAAGGCTTGTTACCCTGACAAAGAAAGCTCTTGGGTTGGTTTGACGCAGTTTGTTCTTGATAAATCCATGCTGACTTACTTATCACCTTATTATCTTCTAGGTGTTTGCAAACTGATTGCTTAATTATTTTCTCTATTTATCTTTCTGGGTACTGAAGTTGAGCTGAACGGTCTGTAATTCCTTGGGTTGTCCTTATTTCCCTTCTTATAGATTGGCATTATATTTGCCCTTTTCCAGTCTTCCAGAATCTCTCATGTCTCATGACTTTTCAAAGATAGTTGCTAATGGCTCAGATATCTCCTGTGTCAGCTCCTTGAGTATTCTAAGATGTAGTTCATCAGGCCCTGGTAACTTAAAGACATCTAACTTGTCTAACTAATTTTTAAGTCGTTCTTTCCCTATTTTAGCCTCTGATCCTTCCTCATTTTCACTAGCTTTCATTAAGTTAGATGTCCAATTGGTACTAAATTTTTTGGTGAAAACTGAAACAAAAAAGTCATTTGGCACTTCTGTCATGTCAACATTTTATGTTATTCCCTCTCTCCCCGCCCCACCTACCAACTCCCTGAATTTTCCTAATCTGCCTAATTGCAATCCAGAGTCTTTATTGTGCTCTTTTCCCTTCTACCATTCCTTAGAATCATAAACTCAGTCATTTCATGGTCACTGACCCAAAGTGTCTCCCACTTTCAAATTCTCAACTAGTTCCTTCCTATTTGTCAAACTCAGATCTAGAACAGCCTCTCCCTTAGTAGCTGTGTCTACCTTCTGACATAAAAAAAATTCTCTCTAATACATTCCAAGAATTTATTGGATAATCTGTGCCCTGCTGTGTTGTTTTCTCAACAGATGTTTGGTTTTGATCACTGTCCTCTTTCTAACAACCTTTATCTATTTGAAGACTGTTATCATGCCCTCCCTCGACTAAACATGCTCAATTCTTTCAAACTTCCCTCATAAATCATATTTTCTAACCTCAAATATACCTCTTTCTAATATCCATCTTTAATGCTCTTCGTTCACAAGAGGCAGTAATGTGTCTTTTGGAGCATCTGCAAAAAGGAGCTGATCATTGAACTTACATGGATGAGGTGAATCTGCTCATTCATTTCAATTTTACTCTTAGAATTAACTGTAGGGAAAATTACAGTGGAGTCTGAGTTTATTTATATTTAATAGTGCGAATAATATCTTTGGAAGGAATAGAAACAACCTTGTGGGGGGTTTTTAAGTGTAGTCTGATCTAACTGTTAAAACCAATTACCATATATACTCATTCATTAGTCCATTTGTTTGTTTATAAGCCAACTCCCCCCAAGATGTTTAGATAAAAATAGCAAAAACTGTATGACCCTTTCATAAGCTGACCCTGTGTTTCAGGGGTTGGCAAACTTTGGCTCCTGGCCTGCTTGGGTAAGCCGCTAGTGGGCCTGGACGTTTTGTCTACCTGGAGCATTCACAGGCACCGAGTCCCTCAGCTCCCAGCGTCTGCGGTTTGCTGTTCCCAGCCAATGGGAGCTGCGAGAACTGGCACGCCACTTCCTGTAGCTCCCACTGGCTGGGAACGGCGAACTGCAGCCACAGGGAGCTGAGGGGCTCTATGCCTGCAAACGCTCCAGGTAAACAAAACGATGATATATTAGATATTCAATTCAGTGATTCCATAGCATTTAAAATCGTGAAATTTTGGTGTAGACCCGTTTATAAGCTGACCCCTGCTCTTTGATGCGTTACTTTTTTACCAGAAATATTCGGCTTATGAACAAGTATATACGGTACTTCATCTAATCACAGGAGTCAGCCTTTTGAAACATGCTAAAGCTAAACTGCTGTGTGTGTGTCATGGAGATGACATCACTGTTCTCATAAAAATAACTACAGCGAAGGAGTTCATTGGATTTTTTTTAATCTTTCAGTAGCCCTTCATATAATTGATTATGTTCCAATTCTAGGACGGGTTGGATGGGCTCTCTCTTCTTATTTAAACAGACTTTTTTCATCTTCGGGAGATCTCTTAGTAATGTGGAACAATTGTCATGGGGGGACCTGAAAGTTATATTTGAACAACGTGTTTGTGAAGCTGCTGGGGGAGATAGTGAAAAGATGTGGATTTTGAGCAGGTATATATGCTGATGATTCACAATACCCACCCCCCACATACACACAGACACACACACACCCTTCCATTATACTCAGTGCCAGCTCTCTCCTTTCCTCATACCTGGCTGAGATTGGGGCATGAACGAGAGCAAACTAGTTGATGTTCAATGCAGGCAAGGTACTAGTAACTAAGAGAAGTGTCAGGGAGCTTCAGCTGAAGTGATGTGTGCTCCGGTTATTGGGTATTGCCCAGTCTTTTGGATGCATTTTTTTTTAATCTGGGAGGTTTGGATCCCAAATTGTCCCAGGATTCCTAGGTAGTGCTGCTAGCCAGGAGTCCATTTTCCATCTCTTCAACCATTGTGATAGATTCTCTTGTGTGCAGCCCTCACTGAATTATCTCTACCTTTATCATCTCCCGGAAGCAGAATATTCTCAACAGGGAATTCATTTTCCCCTGTTGTCTGTTGGAATCTGAGTTTTTTGACCTTCCAAGTGCAGCATAAGAAATAGCTGTATTTGCTTAGGCTTTTGTCTGAGATGGTGACCGAGAAGGGTAGTAATCTTTCTCTGAACGAAAGTAATTTTTGTTGGACGTTTGTCAATAAGTGATATGATTTTAAATTTCTATGTATACATCTAAACGCTTCTTGATATTTTCATTTTAGAAAGCCCTAAGTAAATGTGATGATGGATTATATTGGGTAAAGTTATTCTGATTAAGCTTTCTCACTTGTCAGTGCTAAAGAAGTGCTAGTGGAGGATCAAGATTTTTTTATGCTTGTTACCATATCAGTAAATCTAAAAGGTAGATTTTTACTTGTCTGCTCTTTTAAACTGACATCTTACATGATTTTTCTCTCAAATATAGGTAGAAGCGCCATTTATACCAAAGTGCAGAGGACCTGGAGATACCAGCAACTTTGATGACTATGAAGAAGAAGATATTCGTGTGTCTCTAACAGAGAAATGTGCAAAAGAATTTGCTGATTTTTAGTATGTGTAAGAGGACAAGATGACATCAGGACTTACATTGGGATCTTTGCACTCTATTAACTGATGAGGTGAAGCTGAGACAGTCATATGTCAAAACAGTTACCTAGTTACTTCATTCCACAAAGCTGACTGAGGTCTTTATTGCCATCTTCCATGTGTGCAGTTTGCACCAACCCTTATGACTAGGCACAATTAAGCAAGCACTGTTTTGCTGTATCACAGAATACTAGACCACTTTCCTACTTATCTTTGGTTTCTGTCGTTTCATTTGTTTCTGTGTATTGTTCAGTTCCCCCTTTTAAAATGAAGTAGTTTTTTACCCAAGAATGCTCCATTTTATTTTGAAAAATGTATTTGTGTGAGTGAAATGGAAGGTGTTGCGGCTACTGTGATTTAGACTGAAGTGAAAGATAAGTGTTGCTTCTAGTCTGTGCCAGCCAATACTTCTTGTCTGTCTTGTATCTGAGACTACAGTTGATTATTTATATATATATATTTTTTTTTTGGTAGCTCAGACTAAATCTAGCCAACATTATTAGCATTTTTGAAGGTAGTATTTATCGCCACATAAGTCTATGCTAAATTAACTTAAAAACATTACTACTTGGAGCCTGACCAAAATTAGCATAAATTGGACAGCTTAAGTAGCTAGACCCTGTGTCTTGGTTTTCTACATACCTGCACTTCTCTTCACTGCCTCCTTCCTTTGTATTCCTCAGCTGGGCAGTAGGTAAATATGCCATAACCTGACTGTCCCATTGGAAGTACACAATCTCATTGAGCAGGAACAGTTCCACCAGGTCCCAGGCCATATTTAACCAAGTAAATTATCAGCTTTTCAGTCAGTAGGTATTAAATGGGTTTTTAACACCATAAACCCTAAACTCATAAAAGAAGTTTTGGTCAGTATTGTAACAGAATATGGCTAACTAAAAAAAAAAGTCAATGTTGTGTCTCCTAAAGTATTCCTAGTTTAATACCCTTTTTTTAACTTAAGGCATTGGTTTAAAAACCAAAATCAAAAAGTGCTCTGCCATTAGCTATGAGGAAACAAGTGGGTTTAGCAAATCCAAAGTAATATGGATGCATTGCTAGATTAATACAGATTTTTTGTTTTGTTTTGTTAGCTGTTAAAATAAGAGGTTATTGCCAAGTTTTTATTCTGGTATACTATATTAGTAAACTGAGGATGGAGAACTGCTGTGATCATTTTTGATTTTTAATTACAGTGCTTCATTCATGTGTAAAAGAGACATAGTTAAAAACTGCCACAGTTATTTTCTTAGTTACGTTGCGTCTTCATTTCTAACCTACTTCCTTTCAATGAAACAGAATGTATGATCACACAGATGTAAGAATTTGGGCTTGTATACTCTCACCAACTGACTTAAGATACTGCTGCCATGTACTAGCTTTTGGCACTTTTACACATTTATTTCAGTGTTTATTAATAATCAGTCGCTCAGCACATTATTTTTTGCTTTTAAATTTATTCATTCTATTTTTATTTGTACACTTGATGCTGGATATCTCAGTGACCTGTCTTTAAAACAGCACATCTAAACAGTTTAAAATAAACTAGGCTCATATTTTATGATCAATTTACATGCATACAAGGATGACTCGTTTTTATTAAAACTGATCTATATTGATACATAGCTATTGTATTTGTTTGAATGTCAGTGCAGATGAACCATTGACATTACATCCTTTTAATCTGTATGACACTCCTTTAAGAAAAGCCTTTGTAGACATTTTACAAACCAGTATGAGCTGTACCATCAAACATTCTGTATGTCTTTAGGTTGTCAAGCATTTTTGCACAATGTCATTAGGAGGTTGACACTGATTGCAGCCTTTGTCCACCCAAATTTACATATGTACAAGAAAAGTATAAGATACTTTGCTGTAGCAAATTTTATGTAATAAAAATATATCATCACAATAATAAGTTAAAGAAAAACTCTTTGTATGAAAAAATGTTAAAATCTTTTGTATTTCATTTAGACTGAGGACATGCTGTTGTATGCTAGTTGTATGCGATAAATTCTACAGTAACTTTGTTGTCGTTTATGAACTTTAAAAGATTTTAATAAATGCTGGAGATCACAGTTTGATTGTTCATTATTTTAATTTTCAGTCATTTATAACCTAATATGGTTCAGAGATTTTCTATTCTGTGACGTACAGTGATCATTCAACCTGGGTGTACAGTAAAACAGAGGACTCTAGGGCATTGATTCTAACATGTCTATTTGATATCCAGATTAAATTTCAGATAGACATAAATTGAAGTGGCCTCGTAATAATTCCATGATAATTTGCTGTTTCTGAATTGTATGAACAACCAGTTAACTATGGGAAGTAAAATAAATTTCCAACATGACATAGTGAACGTCAGTAAGGAAATGAGACTTTATTTGGGGGTGGGGGGGAGGAGAAGGAGCATAGTTTCCATGGCATTAATGAGTACATTTGACAATGTGAATATTATGCAATCCTTTCCTTTAAACACAGCCATAAAAATATAACCACAAGAATATCATACTCGTTTTTAATTTCAAAAATTTCTCTTTACCATTTGAAAAATTGTATATCTAAAAATAAAGGCTTGTTAATTTTATACAATTGAGGAGTTAAGTGTTGAACTATATGGTGTATTTGAACTGTACTCTAGTTATATGCAATTTCATTTCCAACTTAAAGGATTGTATCTCATTAAGTAAATTGCTTTTTTATTCTCTTGTCAGTGGCATTAAACCCTTATTTTTGAATAGCATGGAAAATATTTTCCTCTTTTTGCAAATTATTAGATGTTAAGTGCTGAAGTAGTGTGAAATATAGTAAAAATTGATATACAAAAGTGCAAATTATCTGTAACACTGCATGCAATATTGTGCTGTTTCTTTTTGAACCAGAATGTTGTATGTTAAGTAATTGTAGGACATCACATACATGGTTTCTTAAAATTGAATTTACTAATATCAGGGAAAGACTCTGAGTAATGTACTGAACATACTAGGTTGGGCCTATTAAATTTCATGCTAAACTTGGGTGTTTTGAAGAGGATGGTACTGGTTGAAGGCACTGCCAGAATGCAATGAAAGTTGGATTTTTAAAAACAGAGACACCAAGCTGGTCATTAAATGCAAATAATTTTCCATATTTATCATCTCACATTTATTTCTTATTTCTTTAAAATAATTCTCTTATGAAATAATCTCTGTGGATTCTTGCTGTAGAGACTGTGTGCCTTATAAGCCATGAAACTATTGATAAAAGTAAGAACTGTTATGGGAACTGGCTATCATTTATCCACAGAGCATTCTGCAATTCATGTTTTAAAAGGCACGGCTGTCTGTCTGTACCTCGGCGCCTCTTTTCACAGGGTTGTGGTCACAGAACTTGAAAAGGCTTATTTTATGCTGCTGTAGGCCTATTGACTTTGATTTTGTATTTGTTAGTTTCCTAGTATAAACACCACATTACAGTTTAAAGATTTTTGTTTGTGCTGTTTTTAGACAAATTTGTTGCAGTCTTCTAGATCACGTGTCTTATGCTTCGTCTGCACTGTGTTGAATGAACACAGCCTGTCAAGCAGCAGATTAGAAGATGTCATCCTAATCTGGAAATGACTCCTATAATTTTTTACCATTTAGAAAGGGACTATTTGCCATCAGACTTGGGATAGTCACTTTTTACTACGGGTTCCAAAGATTATAGAATGAGTCTATGCTTTTCAGTTGCCAAACTGAATTCCCCTTTCTCATCTCTTATTAAGGGAAACCGCCTTCTGTAAGAAATTGCTAAGTGACTTGCAGATGGGAATCTATAGAGCTGGTCTGGCAGGGATAATATGGAAGTTCCCTTGGACAGCTGGCTTAATTGGGTCAAGGTGTGATCTAGTTTCTCAGGATAACTTTCCTCTCTCACTTTTTGAGGTTGAGGGTGAATGAGTAAAAATCTGTGTTGAATCTGACAGCTACTGTGTAACATTAACAGGGGTTTCTGCAGACTCCAGAAGGACCTGTCTGCTTCAAAGAAATTTGTAGATCTATTTAGCGCCATCATCCTTGCATCATCAGGACCCTGCATAAAGGTGCTAGACTAGGTTGCTACTTACACTTTTTCCTGTGAAGTCATGCAAAGGATAACATGAATCTATTTCAGTTTTAAAAATTTGTTATGCTTATATAAAAAGATCTTTTTATAGAGGAAAAGGCAACACGCCACGTTTATTGAGAATACAGCAATTAGCATATGCTTTTCAGTCACACACACACCATGCACCCAGTCCTGCCAGTTGATGTTATAGTTACCAGTCCAGAGTCTGGATCAGTTTAGTGGCCAGCCAGATTGATTGCAGAAGGGAACCGGGCTCTGTTGGTTGTGATCTGATGCTCCTAGAGTTGTTGGCAAGACGAACCCAAAGCCCCATGAAGCCTCCGTTGAAGTCTATGGATTTTGCTGTGTCAGTTTATGACCAGCTACTCCTCAGTGGGTGTTATCTTTTGGCCCAAAACACCTCCGGGAGGGTCAACCTGTCTGGTTTCAATTTAATCAATTATCTTGTGTTTTAAGGGTGCTAGCCTTCACCTCAGGGTCATCAATCTGCCCCTCCTGAACCATGGATGCGTGTTGATGGTTCTCTGATGTCTTTAAGTCTCTTCACTTCTCCTCCCTTGGCCATCTGGCTTCAACAATGGCCTTCACACCTTATCTTTGCCTGATGCATGCAGTCCTCACTCACAGAAATAGTTCTTTACAGAGACCTTGAAAAGGTAACAAATAGCAGTGTTTTATGTTGAACAAGAAAGGCATCGTAAATTAGGCCTTACTAAATCTTGCAACTATCTTTTCCTGCATTGGGGCCTAGGCCTTCAAAATTCCTCTAATCTAGTTAACATAGACACAGACAAGATCCTGTCTGTTACTTGCAAGTCATGAATAAAAAGAAAATGGCTAATATTAGTATCCACTATCCTATTCATTTATTCTAATGCCTTAATTCTTACTATAAAACATACGTAACCAATTATATAGCCCAGTACCCACAGTACAGCACGTTGGTGACTCTCAGTCTGGATGTGGTTCTGTGATCTGAGGCGGTCAAGACATCACTCCTGAGGTGGACCTGTACAAAACCCTTTCTTTTTGGATTGTTGAGATGACATGTTTGTGGTACTCATTTGAGTCAGCTTGTGATCCATGAAATGTGTAAGCAGAAAGAGACTCAGTTACTTCCGCACACACAAAGCCACCCCCTACCTGTTAGAGATTTTGGTTGTAAGGTTTGTCCTAAAAGTATTCCTCCTTGTAGTTAGAGGCAAGATGGTGCAGATTGTCTCTGTGTTATCTGTGAAAATCTAGTATCTGATTTGCCAAGATTGGCCTCTATTTCCCCTGTCATATCAACAAGTAGCCTGACTGAGTATGGTGCATCCAGAACAATGACTCCTTTGGCTTTGTGGGTGGCAGAAGTGAAGAACACTTGGCCCAACAGTACAAGATGAGTGGATAGAGACCAACTAGAATGGTTTCTCAAGGACAGTGACATCTTCACTCTTTGTCAAATGGAAATATCCAGCTATTATTCTGCTTGCACGAAATATAAACACACAAGGCCTGAGGTCTATTCATGAGCACATTGGAGTCCAAACTCAGTCACAGATGCTTTTCTTCTTCGCTGGGAGATACGGTTATAGTTATGTCTTCATTTCCTTTGCTTCCAAGGTCCTATAGAAGAATTGACAAAGCACCTCTTGAGATGCATTTGGGCTACCAAAGGGAAGCTGAACATTCAGCTCAGTAGTGTTTGCCTGTCTAATGTGATAGCTTTTGAAGACCACATCTGATCAATTCCAAAATTTCAGGGAATATGTTAGGCATCACTGGTGGTTTTGGTGACAGTGAGAAAACCAGAACACCAGAAGTGCCTGATTTCCACACAGTCCCATTTGACGCTGCAGGCAGAGGAGCATTTTGACATCATAAGGTCTGCTGAGGAGGAGGTCTTGTGGGAAGAGATGGGATCCAGCTGACCAAGAAGGGGAAGAGCATCTTTGTGTAGAAACTCACCAACCTAGTGAGGAGGGCTTTAAACTGTGTTCAAAGGGGGCATATGACACAATCCCACAAGTAGATCTTTTTTTTAAAAAAAGATGACCTTAACAGAGGGCTAGATGTTTGGAGGAGAGAGGCATGAAAAATGACAATGGGTCATTGGAGCAACAGGAGGGAAATCAGTGGAGTAATTTGTGTTCATAGAGATGTCTATACACAGTTGCAACAAGTACAGGGAATAAACAGGAAGAACTGGAAGTATTAGTACATAAGCTAAATTATAACTTAATTGGCAACACAGAGATATGGTGGGACAAATCTTGTTACTGAAATATTGACATAACCAGGAATAACTTGTCCAGGGAAGGACAGGGAAGGAGAATGGGGAAAAGAAAGAGGTGTTGCATTATACACCAAGAATATATGTGGTCCAGAAGGAGAGGAAGACAAGTTGAAAGTCTCTGAGAAAGGATGAAGGGGTGGGGGTAGGGAGGAGAGACAGGGATTTCAGTATAATGAGGCCAGTAATATTGACTATATCCTTATCTGAAGTATTCTCAGTTTCTCACATTGATTTTTTTTTTAATTCTCTAGCCTTCCTTTCACCCAAACCTAAAATGTTTGTGAAATTGAAAAGCTATATTTTATGTTCATCTTTCTGCAGCTAACAGTTATGAGATGTTTAACTGTCAGCTTTGCATTCCACTGATATAGGTAGATTGGCCTCAGCCACTCGTACCACAGAGCTGCCATATAGTTATTAACGACTAGCGTTGGTTGGAAAATAGGATTTCTCCACAGAAAACTTTGACTTTTCATTTGAAAAAAGAGGAAGTGAGAAAAGAAAACTGTCAAAGACCAACATTTTTGGAAACTGCTGAAGCTGGAAATCTTTTGGCACCAAGGGGTTTTCCCTCCAATTTTCAGCTAAAAATTTTTTGGTTTTCCAGTGTGAAAAAATTAAACATTTTCAAGGAAAGCAGAAACTTTCAGTGCACTTTTTCATTTAGTCAAAAATCCAATTTTTCATTAAAATTTTTTAGTAAATTTTGACCAGTCCTATTACTGACCTCTAGCTGTTGTTTCTCAACTGTCATTTCCTGAACTTTTAGTGGATGAAGGGTTCTTATTTCTTTAATAACTCTACAGTTATGTTAGAACTATACAGTGCAGATGACAGAGGATATTGTTAGTCAATTGGGAAACAGGGATTTGAATAGTCACTGTCTGGTTATTTCCCATGTTTATGGTGAATTATGCAAGTATCTCCCTTCAGGCCACTCCTATAAAATCTCACCATGTGTGTGCCTCCAATAAATACGAGTGCCTCAACCTCCAGCCACTTCTAAGCTTGTCTCCTAACCTGAATCCAGGTATTAAATGCAATTGCTTTTAAAAGAGTTACTCTTAATCTGAGATTAATCCTGAACCATTTAAATCAGTAATAGTTTTGCTATTTACTTCATTGGAAACAGAATTGGACTTTCTTTGGGGAGCAGGGAAGAGCTTGGGTGGAGAAGAAAATGATTTGATTGCGTGATGTGGAGGGGGGAGCTTGGATTGAGAAGGGGGAAGCTAATTAGATTGTGTGATGAGGTCAGGAGGGTGTCAAACTGAGACAGCCATGTTGGTTGTGACAAACAGATGCAAGCAGTAACCAACTGGAACATAGGCGTGAGAGGATGGTGAGCACATTTCAGTGTAACTGGGAAAAGGTGCCCCCCGTCTGAGTTCATAATTGTATTCTGGGCTAATAAACTTTGAGGCTCAGGATATTGCTCCTGCTAGGAAGCAACCTAGCATTACTATTGCCATACTGGACAAGTGTAATGTGCAGGGAGACAAGGCATGTCAAATCATGTTGTTGTATTATTGTCTGAGGGTGTAATTCTCACACATTGCTCAGAGTAATTGGGCTCTGTGGAAAAATCCAATAGGTTCATCTAAAATGGAATGCGCCCCACCCCTCAGCCTTTGAACAGGGCACTGTCCACAGCTACTATATGATGCTATTCCAGCCCTATCCCTGAATTCTTCCTATAAGGTGGCTCCTGTCTATTGGATCTAACTGCTGATCACTGTCCCCTTCCTCTAGTGTTCCATTGTGTACTAGCACATCTGGAGTTGGCATGAAACCTCCCTCCCCCGCCCCCGCAGTCAAGGATAGAGAGGCCCCTTTCATGGCCACCTCCTTCCCACCCAGTATCCCTCACTGCATAAAGACACATTGGGGAATTCCATAGCATGGGGTGCCTTATGTGGAAGCCCAACATCAGGAGGTGCATTTCACCCTAACTAGACAACCATTGATGAGACTACCATGTAATCTTTCAATCTAACATATCTCAAAGCAGCTGAACCCATTTTGCTTTGCAAAGTACTTGAGTGTAAATTTTACTTGAATTTTTAAAAAGTCAGTGTTAATATTTGAGTCTGTTAGAGCAGTCAGCGATCAGCAAGTCACACAGTACAAAATTAGGGCCAGAGTCAGAGAAGTCATTAAGTGGCCTTCATTCTGCTATTGCTTGTTAATTAGTAATAACCAATTTTAATTTTCAGTGTTTCAAATTTTAATACATACTAGTCTAGTGTTGCTTCTGTTGTAATAGACCTGTACTGTTCGCCACCTTGATCTTAGCCCAAGCAATACTTCAGTAATTATAGCTGTGCCTGTAAAGTTTCTAGAATTCATAAAGAACCTTGGCAAAGCTTTGTTTGGAATTAAAACCAGCTAGTAAAGATTTGATTTGGGAATAAGCTTGTTGAGATGCATAATATGTCTGATCAATTGCTTAATCAACAGCCCTGTGGAGAGCTAGACAGCAGACTGGGCAACAAGCAAGCAGTTAGGGTAAGTGTCTACAAGACATGATCAGGTAAGAGCTGTGGCCTTTCAACTCAAAGGGGTAGAAATTGCAAATCCATTTTTTAACATTGTTTTGGAGTCAGCTCTAACTATCTCTCAATACATAGGAAACTCAATCAAAACGGTATTGTTAGTATGTGCACTTTCCTTAGCTTTTTCTTAGAAAAGAAGTTTTTCCTTGCAGTTACTCAGTTTAGTCCTCTTAATGAATCGTATAATATTCCAGCTAATACCAAATACTATTTGTGCAATTAAGACACAATTTAAGGTTCTCTGTGCTCTTCTCATAAATGGTCTGCAAATAGTTTTAAAAAAATCTGATTTTCCCACTTTAATAAATGCCAAGGGAATTCTTAGAGTGAATTGATTCTTCATGTCTTTTTATTACTCCAATTATTTTATAGAGAAAAACTTGGTCGTTTCAACCTCCAGGCCCTGGCAAACATATTATACAGTAAATGGGGCATACTGTGGAAATGAAGTTCCAAAATACTTTAGCATCCAATCAAAACAAAAACCATACTTCTATTTCTGCTTAGCTTCTCTGTAACAAGATGATACAATTTAAATAAACTGAATTGGCCAGTAGGTGGCATATTCATTAAGGTCTGGATCAGGACAAATAGGAAAAGTTCACATATTAACTATGTGTGGAACAAACAAGCCTGTGTAAAATGCTTGTTGAAGAATCGTAAGGAACAGAAATTTGCCTCCCTGGACATGTATGTCATATAACATACTACACACAGCCCGAGAGGAAAGTAAGCTGGTACTCTGTGCCAGACTGGACCAGCTTCCCCAGGCCTGCAATTTAACGGGCTTCCACTACCTCAGTGGACCCCTAGGCCCTTTAAATCTCCGCCCAAGCCTTGGGGTAGCAGTGGCAGCCGGGATCCCCAAGGGTTCCATCGGTGCTGTGGTAGTGGCGGCTGGAGCCCTAGGCCCTTTAAATTGCCCCTGAACCCCGGGGCTCCCACCCGCCTCTGCAGCTGGTAGCTTTGGGGGTGATTTAAATGGCCCGGAGTTCCCAGTCACCACTGCCGGAGCCCCAGGCCCTTTAAATCTTGATTTAAAGGGCCCAGGGATTTAAAGCCCCCTCCTCTTTCGGTTGAGGGAGCTCCAGAGTATCGGTAAGTCCTTTAAGTTACTTTCACCTCTACACACAGCATTAATAATTAATACTTAGTGCTTACATATCAATAGCTTCAAAATGTTTTGTAAATATTAACTTATCCTCACAATACTCAGAAGTAGGCAGACATTTTCCTTGTAGGGCAACTGTGTTAGAAAAGTTAGTGACATCACTAGAATGCTAGAATTCCTGGGTACTAGCCTTGGACCCAACCTTCCAATTCACACTAATGTATTTATTCCAAGCTACAACTTCTGTGACTACAGTATGCCTTTGTAATTATCTGCATCATTATAAAACATGTTATAGCTCACAAACGAGGCCAGCCTCTTCTGGCTATCAGTGACACGAAATACACATTTCTAAGGTGATATTTTATTAATAAAGTATAATTGTATCTAGCAACAGATATTATAGCAATATTTGTATTTAAACTGCAATCATGCATTCTTATACCAATAACCATCTTTAAAAAGGAAGCATTTGAGTCCAATTTGGACAAAAGCAGCTCTTCATATTTCATTCCATCAATCATAATAAAACTGGATATTCCCCGATTGGTAAATCTTCTTGGAATAAGTGGCCCAGCCCACCTTTCTTTTATTTAAGCAGCATGTGATCCCATTACTGTTACATGCACTTCAAAGGTCAGGTGCTGACTGGCATTTGACTGGCAGACTTGTATTTGTTCTTCAGCTTTCGTCCCAAGACATATAATAACCTTGCCATGAGCAGAGAACCTTAAAGAAAAACAATGAAAATCTCAGTGCTATGCTGTCCTCAGTTCAGACAGCTCTGTACCACGCAGCCAGTGCAGAGGATGGAAAGGCAATATTCAGAAGGCCTCAGTGCCATGATCTTGGTTTTATTGATATGTAAAATTACAGTAATGCTCAGAGACCACAATCAGAATTGGGTCTCCATTGTGGTAGGCATGGTCTGAATGCGTAAGGCTGGTCCCTGCTAACTCTGCTTTCTCAGTGTGTTAATTTTGAGGCCATCCTGAGCCCTGAAAGTTAACTGTGAAGAAGGGGGAGCCTGCATTAAACCCCCAAATAACATCGTTGTTGTTCAATAAGCATCTGTGGTAGGAATGGGAAGCAAACTAAGCTCTAAAACTGCAGAAAAGAGATGTCTGGCTTGAACTCCAAAAACAGCACTTGCGTTTTATTGATTTATAGTGATGTATTACAAAAAGGTGCCTCTCTGGGCACCTTTATTTAAAATAATGCAACAAAGGGGTTGCCGGGTTCTAGAGGCTGAGAGAAGGGAAGGATAGAGTGACAGAAAACACCCGCAAAACTAAGCCCACAACCACCAATATTCGTATATCTCTTATTTTGACTTGGTCAGGCTCTGACCCTTAAAACAACACTTTAAGGCCCAAAATTTCAAATACAAGAGCCTAAAATTAGGTTCTAAATCCACATTTAAGAATTTAATAAGTGGCCAGATATTCAAAAGTGTTCAGCTACCACTGAGTTAAAAATCTGGCCGCTTGGACCTTAGTCCAAGGCCCAGTGAAATGAGTGAGAATCTTCCAATTGGTTTCAGTATGTTTTTGGATCATGCCTTTATTAAAGAGACCAAATGTGTACTTAGGCACCAAACCTTAGGTTCCTGCATTGAAAATGTTAGCCTAGACACTTCATATATTTCTTTGGTCTTTCATAAAATACATTCTAACCCCACATCTTTTTTATCTTGGAAATCTTTTCATTTTAAAGGTATTTTGCTTACCAGGTGGTCTTGCCTTACCCTTCGTTCTGAAACCTAGTGCATTTTGTCGGCTTTGTGTTTACCATATCGGTTCTTAATTTTACAGTCAAATAGGTGTGATAGGAGAGAATCAACATATCTTGTGTCTCTGTTGTAGAGTCTGGGGGTGATGCACTCAGGAGATCACATCAGCAAACTCTTTGGAAATTTTAAATGATTATTTCAAAGCTGGACACCAAACAATATGAAATCCTTCAGTATAAGAATGAATGAAAAACTTACGGAGAAAGTGTTTGCAAACTGGCTGAGTAAAAAACGTCCTACAAACAGCTGAATGTTGATCAAACTTAGATTTATCTATATTTGGCCATGTAATTATTTGGATAATTATTACAGGCAAAAAGCATAAATCAATGTTAATCTAAATGCTAAAAGACCCAAAGCACTTGGAGGGGAGAAAATTAAGAACAGAACAGTAACTGAAGAGGGGCTTAAAATTATCCATTTTAATTTTTTCGCATCAATATTGCACAAATGTATATTTACATAACATAAGAACAGAAGAACAGCTGTACTGGGTCAGACCAAAGATCCATCCAGCCCAGTATCCTGTCTACTGACAGTGGCCAATGCCAGGTGCCGCAGAGGGAGTGAACCTAACAGGCAATGATCAAGTGATCTCTCTCCTCTCATCCATCATCCTCTGACAAACAGAGGCTAGGGACACCATTCCTTACCCATCCTGCCTAATAGCCATTAATGGACTTAACCTCCTTGAATTTATCTAGTTCTCTTTTAAACCTTATTATAGTCCTAGCCTTCACAACCTCCTCAGGCAGGGAGTTCCACAAGTTGACTACGCTCTGTGTGAAGAACTTCCTTTTATTTGTTTTAAACCTGCTGCCCATTAATTTCATTTGGTGCTCCCTAGTTCTTATATTATGGAAACAAGTAAATAACTTTTCCTTATTCACTTTCTCCACATCACTCATAATTTTATATACATCTATCATCTCCCCCCCACCTTAGTCTCCTCTTTTCAAAGCTGAAAACTCCTAGCCTCTTTAATCTTTCCTCATATGGGACCCGTTCCAAACCCCTAATCATTTTAGTTGCCCTTCTCTGAACCTTTTCTAATGCCAGTATATCTTTTTTGAGATGTGGGCGTTCCATGGATTTATATAAGGGCAATAAGATATTCTCCATCTATTCTATCCCCTTTTTAATGATTCCTAACATCCTGTTTGCTTTTTTGACTGCCACTGTACACTGCGTGGACATCTTCAGAGAATTATCCATGATGACTCCAAGATCTTTTTCCTGAGTAGTTGTTGCTAAATTAGCCCCCATCATATTGTATCTATAGTTGGGATTATTTTCCCCAATGTGCATTACTTTACATTTATCCACATTAAATTTCATTTGCCATTTTGTTGCCCAATCACTTAGTTTTGTGAGATCTTTTTGAAGTTCTTCACAGTCTGCTTTGGTCTTAACTATCTTGAGTAGTTTAGTATCATCTGCAAACTTTGCCACCTCACTTTTTACTCTTTCTCCAGATTATTTATGAGTAAGTTGAATAGGACTGGTCCTAGCACTGACCCTTGGGGAACACCACTAATTACCTCTCTCCATTCTGAAAATTTACCATTTATTCCTACCCTTTATTCCCTGTCTTTTAACCAGCTCTCAATCCATGAAAGGATCTTCACTCTTATCCCATGACAACTTAGTTTATGTAAGAGCCTTTGGTGAGGACCTTGTCAAAGGCTTTCTGGAAATCTAAGTACACTATGTCCACTGGATGTCCTTTGTCCACATGTTTGTTGACCCCTTCAAAGAACTCTAATAGATTAGTAAAACATGATTTCCCTTTACAGAAACCATGTTGACTTTTGCCCAACAATTTATGTTCTTCTGTGTGACAATAATCGTTTCAACTAATTTGCCTGGTACCAACGTTAGACTTTCCAGTCTGTAATTGCCGGGATCGCCTCTAGAGCCCTTTTTAAATATTGGCATTACATTAGCTATCTTCCAGTCATTGGGAACAGAAGCCAATTTAAAGGACAGGTTGCTAAACCATATTTGGTAGTTCCACAATTTCACATTTGAATTCTTTCAGAACTCTTGGGTGAATGCCATCTGGTCCTGGTGACTTGTTACTGTTAAGTTTATCAATTAATTCCAAAACGTCCTCTAGTGACACCTCAATCTGTGACAATCCTCAGATTTGTCACCTACAAAAGCCAGCTCAGGTTTGGGAATCTCCCTAACATCCTCAGCTATGAAGACTGAAGCAAAGAATTCATTTAGTTTCTCCACAATGACTTTATCATCTTTTAAGTGCTCCTTTTGTATCTCGATCATTCGGGGCCCCACTGGTTGTTTAGTGGGCTTCCTGCTTCTGATGTACTTAAAAAACATTTTGTTTTTACCTTTTGAGTTTTTGGCAAGCTGTTCTTCAAACTCCTTTTTGGCTTTTCTTATTATATTTTTACACTTAATTTGGCCGTGATTATGGTCCTTTCTATTTACCTTACTATTTTAAACAGTAAGTTACAGAAAACAGTAATATTGGCTTTTGAATATCATTTCTGATTAAGATAATGCCTACTATGTTTTGGTGGGTTTTTTTAAGAAGGGGCTGGTGAGAGAAGACAGGAAAATAGATTTCTAACATATAACCAACATTTCTGTCATAGCAGCTAATGACCATCTATAAGCTCTTCTTTGACTGACTGCACATGTCCATTCCACTGTAGGGTTTGTGTGCTTCAGTGCACAGCTGTCCGAGCAGTACTCGTCGTGGGCCTGAGCACCCTTTCATGTCTCACACGTGTCACACAAGCATAAAGGGCTGAACCTCCCTAGGGCCCCCCGTCAGTTCCTTCCTACGGCCAGTGACAGTTGTTGGTGTTCTCTGTCCTTTCTTCTGCAAGTCTTTCTTGATATATGGAACCCAGGTATAGTTAATAGTTTATTTGTTAGTAATATCTATCCATCTATAGGTAGAGAGGTAGGTGGTTTTTTATGTTTATGTGGGTTCCCAGCACTCAGTTTGGGGTACTGGCCCCGGTACTGGAGGTATGCCATGTTCTCTGGGCTTCAAGCCCTGCCACTCTTGCACCAAGGCTAGGGGCCCTCACCCCAGCTGCCTGAAGTGGTTGAGGGAGGCTCATGTGAGCAACAAGTGCAGCATTTATAAGGGCTTTAAACCCTGTATGAAAAAAGACAGGGCAGACAGATTAAAATATCTGATTGTGGAACTGGCACTACAGCCACCGTCTGAGCCCTCTATATTGATCTGAGCACTGAGCACTTCAGTGTCAGTCAGTAGCGCACCTCTGGTGCTACAGATGCCAAGCAGCAGATCAGGTCCCCAGTACCAAAAAGGCAGCCTCGGAAATCAGGTTGTCAATGGAATTAAAGAGGATGAGCTCTGATAAAGATGTTCAAAGAGGAAGCACTCCCCAGAACATACTTCTAAACAGAGTTTGCAGTCTCAAGAGCCCAATGCGAGCCTGTTGAGACCAGCTTCCAAAGCACCTTCCCTGGCATCTCTTCGTGCCATGGTACCCCAGAGTATCTGCCTGGTGCTGTCTACTTCTGACACATCTGAGGCTGCAAGAAAGTTGTTGAGCCTCTTGGTGCTGCCATCACCACCAGTTCAAAAGTCCTACCTGGCACTGGTGCCCACAGTACCGCCTCTAATGCCATCACCTCCACACCAAGCAGCTCCACTGGAAGCACTTTCCAGGGTACCAGCAAGGCCAGAACCATGTAGGGAAAAGCCACACATGATCTCTCTGGCTCCCTTTCTTCAGAGTCTGAGCTTTCTTCTTTGGTACCAGCAGGTACATGTTGCCGTGGTCTCAAGAAGAAGCATCATCCTCATGAGACTCTGAAGTGTGTTCCTATGTATCACTGCCTAGCTGGTCCCATCAGGAAGTCATGTGACTGGTTTCCACCCCAGTACCAGCAGGGAGTTTACAGGAAGGATTCTTGGGCTATGCATTGTGGGAGTCTGGGAATGTACTAGTGGCCATTGTGGGACCTGTGTGGTTTCTCCTCAGACAGGAACATACCCACAGCCATCTCAGCTGGCTCCATCTTCTGGACATCATGAATATCATTGCCACAAGCATTGTTGCATCGGTACTGAGTCTGGAACTGAGCAAACCTGGGATACCTCACACGAGCAGCTGCAAGAAGGCCAGAAACTGGACCCACCCCCAGTACCATCAGCATCCTCTTTTTCATATTCCGACAAGGCAGTTGTGGTGAAGCCTATTTCTCCACCTCCAGATAATTTTAAGACTCATCAGGAGTTGTTGAGGTGGATGGCTGTGGCTCTTGATATCCACCTGGAGAAGGACTGGAAAAATCTTGGAAGCCAGTGGGCATGCTAACATCTGGAGCCCAACTAGAACATTTCTGCCAATAAATGAAACTATATTACAGCCTTCCAAGATCCTTTGGCAGACCGCAGCTTTCCTGTCTCTGGCTGGGAAAAGGGTAGAGAGAAGGTACTATGTCACCTCCCAGGGGTTCAAGCACCTGCATAACAATCCTCCTCTAGGTTCCCTTGTAGTTGCCGCGGCCAATGAAAGGGGAAAATGGGACACCAGGCCTCAACTCCAAAGAATAAAGAGGACAAGAAGTTGGACTTATTGGGGAGGAAGCTTTATTCCACAGATGAATAACGGCTTCACACTGTGGATCAGCAAGCTTTTCTGGGACGTTATCTTTTCACTCTGTGGGATATGATTTGATATTTAAAGACAAACTCCTAGATGAGGTGTGTGACAGAGTGCTGGAGGCTAACAAGTGAGCCAGCCCTCTGATCTCTTAGGCACCAGTTAGTTCTCCTGGAGAAGGCTGACTGGGGAATATGATCTCAAAAGAGGGAGATCTCTGTTCCTTTCTGCCCCTCTGGGAAAGGGCAAGAAACCACTGAAAATACTTGGCTGCATAAGACTGTATTAGTGGGAATATAAATAGATAATACGGAAGTGCTGCTCACTGGACAGTCTGAGATGGTTTGGGGCATCAGGGGGTATGGATGGAGCCAGTGCATCCTGTTACAAGGTGAGATGAAAATTCCTCATTTCTGCATCTGCATCTGCTGGTTCATCACGGCAGGTGGCATCTTCCAGAGATAATTTTGATGGCAGATCGAGAACAGTCTACCAGTTCCGAGTGCACCATGCTCTTTTGTTCCAATTTCTGCAAACTGCTTGTCCCATTTCAGCCATGCTTGGACCCACATCGCAACAGATTGGTGGGTTCTAAGCATGGTGGAAGTGGGATATTTGCTCCATTTTAATCCTGACCCACCTTCCCATACCCCTTCAGGGACCCCTCTCACAGGAAAGCACTTTTGCATAAGACCCAATAGCTTCTCCATGTAGAAGCTGTAGAGGATCTCTCCATTATTCAGGGGAAAGGGGTTTTACTCCCTATTGTTATGGTATCTTTCCCCAATTTGAACCTTAGAGTCCAAAAGTTGGGGTACCAGCATGAATTCCCCTAAGCTTAATTACCAGCTTAGATCTGATAGTTGCCACCAATCAGGATTTGGAATGCCTAATACACTCTGGTCCCCCCAAAACCTTGCTCGGGGGACCCCCCAAGACCCAGACCCCCTGGATCTTAACACAAGGAAAGAAAACTCTTTCCCTCACCAGTGCCTCTCATAGACTTTCCCTCCCGGGGTTACCCTGGAAGATCACTGTGATTCAAACTCCTTGAATCACAACACAGAGAAATCAAGTTTGTTTTCCCCCCACCTTCCCCTCCAGGTGTTCCCTCCCTGGGCTCCTGGAGAGATAGACAGATTCAAGCTCCGTGAATCTAAAACACAGAGGAAATTCACCTTTCTTCCCCCACTCCTCCTTCTCCCTACCAGTTCCCTGGTGAGTACAGACTCAGTTCCTTTGAGCCTCAACAAGGGAAAAAATCAGACAGGTCTTAAAAGCAAAACTTTTAATAAAAAAGAGAGAAAAAAATAAAAGTTGTCTCTGTAATTTAGATGGTAAAAGTTACAGGGTCTTTCAGCTTATAGACACTAGAAAGAAAAACCTCCTCCAGCAGAAATACAATTGAACATACTTCCAGCAAACGACATGTTTGCAAATACAGAAAACAATCAAAAGACTATAACCGCTTGTTTTACTTAATACTCACTATTCTGAATATATAAGAGACTGTAGCAGGGAGATTGGCAAGAAACCTGGTTGCACGTCTAGTCCCTTTCAGGACCCAGAGAGAACAAAGCAAAACCCAAAAAACACAAACAAAGGCTTCCCTCCACCGAGATTTGAAAGTATCTTGTTTCCTGATTGATCCTCTGGTCAGGTGTCCGGTTCACTGTTTGCTAACCCTTTACAGGTAAAAGAGACATTAACCCTTAACTATCTGTTTATGACACCTATACTTCCTGATCCTGAAGGAAAAGGAAGATCTCAGGTCTATTTTTGATTTTAACATAGTTAAACAGGTTCTTAAAAAATATTAATAATAATAATAATTCTGGGTGGTCACTTTAGCTTCCATTATTCGTTCCCTGGAGCTGGGGAACTGGTATGCTGCTCTCTACTTAAAGAACACCTAATTCAGCGGTGCCACAGAAAATATCTAAGGTACACCATTGGCACCCACCATTATCAATTCATAGTCCTCCCTTTTGGTCTCCTGGCTGCCCCTTGTGTCTTTACAAAGTATATGGCAGTGGAAGCAGCTTCCCTTTGAAGACTAGGAATTCATGTATTCCCTTGCCAGGATGACTGGCTGATAGGAGGTCAATCCAGGTCACTAGTCATGTCCAGTATCTACATAATCTGGTCCACCTTTGAAGTGCTTGGCCTGCTAATCAACACAGACAAGTGAGTCCTGTCCTCAGTTCAGAAAATAGAATATGTAGGAGCTGTCCTGGATTCAACAGCAGCCAGGGCCTTGCTACCACAGATGAGATTTCTTGCAATGGAAAGCCTCATTCTAGACCTGAAGACTGATCCTCTCACCACAGTGAGGAACTGTTTAAGGCTTCTCGGGCATATGGCAGTGTGCACTTGTGGTCCATTACACCAGACTGTGCCTCAGACTCCTTCTGGGCTGGATGACAGAGGTTTATTTTCCAAGAAGGCACCACAGACATTTTAGTGCACGTACTAAGTCACATCTCCTCTCTAGATTGGTGGTTGGACCCAACCAATGTATGTAGGGGAGTTCCTTTCGCCCCATCTCAGTGCTTGCTTACCTTGGTTTCAGATGCCTCAGAGCTGGAGAAGGAGGCACCTGAAAACACAAAGTCTCTGGTCTCCCCTTGATCTTAGTTTGCACATAAATATCAGGGAGCTGCAGGCTAGCCATTTAGCTTGCATGGCATTCCTTCCTCACGTCAAGGGAAGGGGTGTAGTGGCGCTGACTAACAATACAACTGCCATGTTTTACATAAACAAGCAAGGAGGAGCCCAGTCCTCACTACTCTGTTGGGAAGCAATCCTGATCTGAGACTTCTGCATCAGCAACTCTATTGGTCTGAAGGTAGCCAACCTCCCAGGGGCTCAGAACACACTGGCAGACCATTTAAACAGGCTGTATATCAATCAGCATGAATGATCCCTTTGCCCAGACATAACAAGGTCCATTCTTCAGTTCTGAGGAACTCCCTAAGTGGATCTGTTTTCAACAAAGGACAACAAGCAGGTCACAGCCCAGGTTCACTAATGAACACTTTTCTACTGGTCAAAGGGTCTGCTGTATGCTTCCCCACCCCTCAGGGCCAGCGCTTCCATTTAGGAGACCTAGGCGGTCACCTAAGGCGCTAGGATTTGGGGGGGGTGGCATTTTGCCACCCTCGGCGGCAATTCGGAGGAGGGGGGTCCTTCCGCACTCCGGGTCTTCGGCAGCAATTCTGCGGCGGGTCCTTCACTCACTCCGGGACCCGCCGCCAAAGTGCCCCGAAGACCGGGAGCCGCAGAAGGACCCCCCCCCGCCGCAGAATTGCCGCCAACGACAGGGAGCGCTGAAGGACCCTCGCCTAGGGAGCCAAAAACCCTGGCGCCGCTCCTGCCACCCCTCCCTCATCCCTCTTCTGCCCAGAGTTGTGTGGAAGGTCAATCAGGATGTGGTGAAGCAGTGAAATTTCCTGCCAGCACAGAAGGGGTTGATAAGAGCTTTTGGGCCCAGCTAACCCCTCCCTGTTATATCTGTTGCCATGCCAGGCCTGGAAGGGAGAGAAAAGGAGGGAGCCTGGCTCAGTTTGGAGATGACTTGAGAAGAGGCAGGAGCTAGTTGCCTTCCCACCTGAGGGGAAGGTTGTCTGCCAGCTTAGGTAGCCACTAGGAACCAACTGTCCAAAGGAGATGGAGAAAGAGGCCTGAGAGCATCTGGCCTGAGAGAAACTCAGATGAGCAAAGCTCAGAGACCTTGTGGGGTTGCTTCCCTGCCAAGAGGAACCTGGTACCACAACAGGATAACACCCAGGGTCCACCAGGGGGCACTACTAGCAACAAGCCACCCCAGGAACTTGGACTGTAGGGGTCACACCCCAAACTGAAGAGACAGCAGTAGAAAGTAGCCCAGAGCAGTGGATATAGACTCATTGCTGGGAGGTCCCCTACTCTGGGATTGACATACACAAGGCTGTGGAGTGGGATGGTCAACGTCCCCCTGCCTTTAAGACTGAGGCGCCTCAACCATAGAAACAGAGGGCTGGAAGTCAAGTTCTCCAAGCCCCTGTTACACAGGATAAGGTCCACCTTATACTAATTGCCACAGCCTACCCCATTCAATACTCTTTTTCACAGCTCTTGGACCTCTCAATCAGTTCCCCTGTTACTCCGACTTCACACACACCTAGTTTCACAGAATAGCAGCTGCCTTCTCCACCCCAACCTCCAGGCTCTTCACCTGATGGCCTATGACTGAGCTAACAACAATGGAGGAGTCCTGCTCCAGAGATGTGCAAAAGGTACTGCTGAATAATAGAAAATCATCAAGGACAACTTAGTTGTCTCCGTAGAGGAGGTTTTCTGTTTGGTTGAGACTTAAAGGGGTCTCGCCCGTTCTTGCTTCTACGCAGCATGTGCTAGACTATCGTTTGTGTCTGAAACATCAAGAATTAGCAACTAGCTCAATTAGGGCACACCTGGAAGCTAAATCAGCCTTTCACCTTCCTGTGGATAACCATTCCCTTTTTTCCAGTGGTTGTAAGAATTTTTTTAAGTGTTTGGACAGCATGTTTCTAATTTTCTGTTTCTAAGTGTAAGGACAAAGAGATCAGATAGTAAGTTCTATGGTTTCTTTTCTTTGGTATTTGCATGAATATAAGTGCTGGAGTGCTTTGATTTGTCTTCTTTTTGAATAAGGCTGTTTATTCAATATTCTTTTAAGCAATTGACCCTGTGTTGTATCATCTTAATACAGAGAGCACATTTGTATGTATTTTTCTTTCTTTTTATATAAAGCTTTCTTTTAAGACCTGTTGAAGTTTTTCTTTACTTCAGGGAAATTGAGTCTGTACTCACCAGGGAATTGGTGGGAGGAAGAAATCGGGAAGATCTGTATGTTGGATTGCTAGCCTGATTTTGCATTCCCTCTGGGGGAATAGGAAAGTACTTTTTGTTTCCGGGATTGGGAACAGAGAGGGGGAGTCTCTCTGTGTAGTTTCACAGAGCTTGTGTCTGTGTATCTCTTCAGGAGCACCTGGAGGGGGGAAGGGAAAAAGGATTATTTCCCTTTGTTGTGAGACTCAAGGGATTTGGGTCTTGGGGTCCCCAGGGAAGGTTTTTCAGAGGGACCAGAGTGCCCCAAAACACTCTAATTTTTTGGGTGGTGGCAGCAAGTACCAGGTCCAAGATGGTAACTAAGCTTGGAGGTTTTCATACTAACCCCCATATTTTGGACGCTAAGGTCCAAATCTGGGACTAAGGTTATGATACCTCCTGCTTGTTCATTGCTGTTCCTTCAACACCTCTTCCCTTCTGCCCTGATTTACACCATGTGTCACTCCATTGAAGTAGCTGCACAGAGTGTAAATCAGAGTCGACGATCTTGTGCCTTGACCCAGCAACACATTATAAGCACATACTTAACTTTAAACATGGGAGCATCCTAAGCATCTAATTAATTTTGCTGGATCAGGGCCTTGGTGTAGACGTTTGCACTCATTATGCACACCAGCTGAATGCCAGATTCGTGCAAGTTACACTACTGTATTCTTCACACGTTTTCTAATTGAGAAGTGCCTCACAAAATCACTGATGCCTCTGCTGCCATTGGCTTTTAGCCAGCTCACTACACACACTTGCTCAGCAGCAGCACAACACTCAGCCAGCAGGGGACCTCGGGGAAGAGAGCGTGCCTCATGCTCCTCTACAGTGACCATGTCATCCAATTCAGGAACAGCAGTTTTTGATCCTGGCACATGTAATGGCATATGTGGCTTGGGATATTAACATTCATGAAGGCATGGTAGGGCAAGGCAACCAATGTTAAAGTCTCAAAGCTATGTGCCAAGGTAAGTAACAGATTCTATCCTAATGCAATTAAGGAATGATAATCAAACTATAGGAAAATAGGGAGCTGAGAGGGAAATGCAGCCCCATGCTGGCAAGTTAATGAATATTTAGAGTCAGAGAACAGATAGTTTGGAGGGGGATGAGAAAGCAAGTTGTGTGAATTAGGACTCTTGTTGTTGCTATTAATGATCTAAGAGATAATTATGGGTATTATGCAGGTAGACTGGCAATGGATTGGCCTAAATCTGTGCCACTTTCAAATTGCCATCTTCATCTTGGCAAGAATTAATTTTAACAACAACAAAACCGCCAGATGATTTCTTCACTGTCAGATATTTTTCATCTTCTACAGGGTTGTGGAAGATTCTTATTAAGAAGGGGAATTTGGGATTTTTGCCTTCTTTTTAAATTTGGATAAAATCTCTGAGAATTTTTGCTCTTTGGTTAAACTCCTAATTTGTGGGTTGTCTAACTGCAAGGAAATATAAGGAAAACCAATATGAAGATTTTAAATATCCACTTGACACACACACACATCCCAAAATCCTCCATTCCTGGAGTCCCAGTCTGTCTTTCTTATAATAATTTATTGCATGATCATAAGTGTATTTTAAATAGTTATAGTAAAAATAACTTATACAGTGCTAATGTACTAGGTTGTTTACAAGTAAAGAGTAAATTAGGTTCCCTGCCCCTTAATCAATGCTTTAAAAATTAATGCAACATGGAGGAAGTCTCCTTCCCAACTAGTGAGTCTCAGATGTAGGTCTGCATATTTTTATCGAGAGGTCATAGTGACAGTAAAATCTTGATTGCTACTCTTGCTCTGGAGTTATGGACTACAGCTCCCAGCATGCCACACTACCTGACAGATTGTCTGTGATTGGCCAGAGCATCTTCTATTTGGAGCTCTGCATGTGGGTGCAGCTGTGTTGGAGGAAGGCAGCCTTTTGCTGGCTATGAAGAAAGGTAAGTGAGGTCTGCTGTGCACTTCAGAGGGAATGGGATTTTTTTAATATTCAGTTTCCTTCTTCTGACTCAGTTACTGCTGTATTCCTCTCCTAAGCAGCTTCCTTAAAAATGCATGCTTTGCCCTGAAGTATATTTAGAGCAACTTACAACAGTCCTGTGTGGAGAGCCAGGACTTGCTGCTGGATTGAAGATGGACTCAAAAAGGATCATGCATTTTTTTTAAAAAGAAGAATAAAAGAGGGGATTGTCACAGTCTTAAGAGCTTACATTCCACATAGCTTAACACTAACTGTTTCATTCTTTCAAGAGAAGTTTGCCTAGCTAGTCCAGCAGAAAACTGGAGTTCCAAAGTGAAAGTGATTTGATTTTTTGTTTCACTTGATTTTCTCTTTGAACAAATTTGCTGACATTTTCTCCCCCATGTCATTGCAAAAGAAAAGACATAGGCTCTGTCTTGCTCTCCCAGATCTAAATTCCAACATCTCTCTCTTCCACTGAAAGATTGCTGGACTTTGCAGCCAAGCATGTGTGAGGTATTTGGTTTTCTTGTATTGCAGACTCTTCCAGGAACATGGAAAGCTTCTCAGTAGAAAGCTGACGTTTGGATATTAATAAATGTACAATGTCTGCACTGATTTCTGAATGTTTGATCTTGTGCAGATAAAATAAACTTAGGGGGACCCAGGGCTGACCCCATAACATGGAACTGAGAACTACCTAGTTCACTTCATTCCCAGTGTGGCCTGGAAAATACCTTTCACCAGTAACAGAAACCAAGCAGACCGACAAGTCTCCATGTCCATCCCCTGCCTGCCCCCACCCTCTCCACGAATATTTCTCCAAACAGTATCTCCTTGTTAATTGAATTAAGTTACCTCATAACGGATTAAAAACAACAGAACCTGGGGATTAGGGCTCAGCATCGAACTCTTCCATAGGCCATTAATGTATTAGATTCATATCTCTTCTTCTAAAGGACTTTTAGGCAGAACACATGTGCAATGTGAACTCTATTTTAAATACTCTAAGGATTAATTGAACAGCATAATGGAAGGAATGAGAGGGTGTGAGGGAATAGCTGCCTGATGTTTGGATCCTCAAATGTCAGTTCATTACCACAGTTAGAAACGAACTGATGCAGCAAATTCAAGATGTCCTCATTTAGAACTTGCTCACTTCTTGAAACAAAGAGAATTGCTTTGTGCAGCGAAGCTGTCTAACAAACACGTATTTATGCCATGTTTTCCAGTACATTAAGTGAGATGTGAAATGGCGATGGGGTCCTTTGCTGTGTAACACTGCCCAGTAAGTGTCGTCTACTACATTTGATTTATCTGTGTGTATTTATTTATTCTAAATAAATTCTAAAAAACCAAAAAAGCATGTACCACCACCACTTGCAATGTCTTAACACAAAATTGTACTGTTTGAATGGTTTATGTGTACTTTTTTTATTTGCCTGTCATTGCATAATGCAGGCAAAGTGAAATTGCCAGGGAAATGGACTTTAACTCTTGCATACAATACTTTGGCCAAAACCACTAATACCACGTTTTCAGTGACTGGAGTGTTCATGCAGATGTCAGATTAATAGCCTGGAGACCAAAGTGTGCCATTCACACAGTATTTATGACACAGATAACAGTAGTGCAAAATTTGCCCCTTACCATCTAGCCAGGGGGCATCAGGACTGCTCTGGAGAGACCATCTTTGGAGTGGGAATTGAGCAGAGGTTCTTGATAGTTAGTCTTGACCTCTTTTTTGGATCAGCTACTTTACAGTTTGAGCAGAGTTGCTCCTAACAGAATTTACTGTTACTAAATACATTGCATTTGGTTGTAGGGGTGAGTGGGAAAGGTTTACAGTGTTGAGGTCGCAAGAAGCAAATCACGAAACTTACACTGAATATTAAGTGTGTTACTCCCCTGTATAATGATTTGGGAGGATTTTCTACTCTCCTTGCAGGAACTCTTTCCTAAAAAAGAAATGGCTAAAACTGGACTCTCTGAGATTCTTTCCAAGGGCAAGTGTTGTTAGAGCCTCAGCAGTACATTTGTTCCTGCAATATCTGAAATGTGCTTTCTCCTTATTTTCACTCAGGTTAAACTAGTTGGAAACTGCTCCTGAATATTTAACAGTGTAAGCAGTTGTGAGGAAGCAATTGTTTGATAAAAGAGGGTAGGGGAAAAGATTAATTAATTTCAAAAGAGTTGTGGCTTTTTTACAAGGCAGTTGTTAAGTGGATTCTGCAGCAGGAGATGTGTGATTTATAGCATTAAATAATTATGCTGAAGGTATTTAGCTAAAATGAGCAGGCAAAAGAACACTGTGTCTTTAAAAAGTCAGCCATGAAACAGAAGGCAGTTGGTGCAGCTTGTATGTAGTTCCTAACGTCATGCTGGCACTGAGCCAGCCTGATCTTATTTCACTGTGTCAAATTGTACCTCCTTATTGAATTCCTTTGCCAGCCTACTTTGTGAAAGAAATCCTTGGGGGTTCTTTTGCTGTTCTTGATAAGCTTGTAAAAATGATTTGTTTTAGTTGCTTGTAGGTAGGTTTTTCTTTTTTACTTTTTTTCCTAGAAAAATGACAATGTGGTGTAATGTTGCCTAGTGAATGATTTCTGAGATGCTTATAAAATGGTGAATGTGTGTAACTCAGTTTCCAAAATCTTTCCTTTTATATTGCAATAAAAGAAAGCAACTCTCAACAGATCATCTCAGTAATTAAGAACTGCAAGTTTTTGTCTGTCTGTGTGTGCTGTAAATGAAAATACTACACACCTGCAGCTTTATTTCTTCTTTTCATCTTGGTTCACTGTATCAGGGGAGAATATTTTGCTAATAATATAATTGTTACACTTGTCATTTTGCAATAATCTCCTTAGATGGAGTGAGACGTGATTGGGGGGAATTGTGTTAAATGATCTGATCTACAGTACACAAAGGAACACCTTTTTGATTAGTTTGCAATAGTTGTATTTGGTGTTCTGCATCCTGTTAATTATATATTAAATATAGTAATGGTTTTTCAAACGGTGTTTTTAAATGTTAATTTATATCCTAGATTTTTGTAAACTTTACATAGATGTAATGGTTTCCCGTTCTTTTCCCCTTCAAAGGGCTCTGTGACATGTCATAGGCATCCATTAATGCCACAGCAAGAACATCTTGAATATTTAGGTAGTTACCCAGTGCTCTGTGAAACAGGAGTGAACTCCTCGGGGGGGAGGGAAGTCTTGGGTCACCTCTGCACTTCTCCCATGAAGATAATAGTGGTGCAAAAATATGTACTGCAAAAATATCCCTGCATACTGCGGGGGGGGGGGGGGGGGGAGAGGAGGGAAGGGAGAATAAATCGGATTTTCTTCAATTTCACTCTAACTATGAGTCCCTGCTTCTCTCCTCTGCACTCACTACAGCTACTGAAGACACTTCACTAGCTCTGGAAGGATAGCTGTGTGGGAAAAGCACAGAAGTAGGCCTCAGTAGACATGGATTTAATTCCTGTTTCTGCCACAAACCTCTTGGGTAACCTCGGGTAAATCACCCAGCTCATCTGTGCCGAAGTTTCCCCACCTGTAAAGTGAGGCACCGATACTTCCTTCCTCACAGGGATGTTGTGAGAATAAATTCTAGATGCTAGAGTAATGGGAAGGGGGCATAGAAAACCCTATAAATAAGTATTAGAAAGCACTTATTTTGGAAATGGGTCAAACTGAATGTTCAGTCCCTGTCTGTAGAGCAGAGAGAACCTCTGGAGTTTGCTCATCAGCTTTTCCTAGTTTATAAGATGTTATCAGCTTCTGAGGAAAGCAGGGTCCTAACTACACTTTTTCTCTCCAAAGGGAAGGTGGTTTTGTGCAGGAGAACACTCATTTCTGTTACATTATATTTCTCTTTTGTATTTACTGATTATTAAACACAGCTTTTTTCCCCCTCCTTGTTGATTAGTTGCTGAACTTAAAGAAACCTCTACCCTCTCCATGCTGTCTGTTGACATGGAAAACAAGGAGAGTGGCTCTCTGGATGTCAAAAAGTAAGTGAATTCCTGGAGTATGTTATATGTAGACAAAAAACTAAAACCAAAATTACTTTAAATTCCTCCATTAGTTTTAATGGTTGAGGGTGGAGGGAACTGGTGTATTTATTGGTTTGCAAGCCTTCCCCATTTGCAGTTGTCTTTACTGCATTCCAGCTGGGAAACAGCGGTCTCAGACATTACATTGGTTAAAGGGGGCATCCTGCTGTGTTTTTTTCAACCAAGACCATTATGGAATTCCTTTCTGCACTCTGCATGTGGAAAACAAACATAGAGCAAATACGCACTGTGTACCTGATTATGTTAAGTTCATAATGGTCTGTGGGGGAAAATGCTTTGTTCTTCTTTGAGTAACTGCCCCTGTGAGTTCTCCATGCCAGGAGCATGTGTGCCCATGCACTTTCGATTGGAAATTTTTCATCAGCAGTGCCCATGGATCTGCACCTGTGCCCTACCCATCCCGATGCTCTGGTCCAGAGGTATATAGGGAGGGTCTGACCTGTCACTGCTCCAGTTCTTTCTCAGCCCATTGCGGCTTCAGTCAGAATATTACAGTGTTTGCTTTCTAGCCTTAATCCTGCCTGCTTGTTTTCTTCTTTTATATTTTAGTATTTTCTTTATTTACTTTGCTGTTTTCTTATTTTAATTTCTAGCACAGAATTGTGCTTTCTGGGGCAGGGGATCATCCCACACTTTTGTTTGTGGTCAGGACCACCATCACCCTTGGCCTCTGCTGGTTTGTGGCCCTTATTCCTATGTAGGTAATACCCAAAACCTCAGTCTACAAACCCTGCCAGACCTTCCACAGGTCTTTTCCCCTCAGCGATGGGCATTCCAGCTGCCTTGGCACATCTTACATCACATCAAAGGGTAAGGTCTTCTTCAGCTTTAAGAGCAGATCCAAGAAGCTAAGGGAGGACAGATTGAAACTACTTCTTAAGGTGGGCTCCTTAACTTTGAGCTTTGTAACCCCTCCTCTCCCTCCAGTACATCAGCATCAGCCTCTCAGGGTGCTCTAGCTTCTTTGGTTCTGGCTCTGATAAACACAGAGGGTCAAGGGGCAGCTTCAGAGGCTTCAAAGCCTTCTAAAAATGAAAGCTACCATTCTTCTGACAGGGAATCTGAAAGAAAGGCAAAGTCACCCCAAAGTCCAGAGAGCAAGGAAACTCCTCATCCCAGTATGGGTACTGCCAAGCCTTCTACCTCTTCCAGTATCAACATGCCAGTACCACCGAAAAGACTTCCAGCAGACTTACTGAGGAGTCTATCGGCAAGCATCCTAGTGCAGCATTGTCATGGGTACCTGGATGGGAGCCCTCCAAACACAGATTCCTCTTGGTCCCTGCTCTGATACTGTCTGTCTTAGGTTCTAAAGACTGCCCGTCCAAGACTCCATCATCTTCCCATTCCAGCTTCCTGCTCCCCTAGGTATATCCCAAGGATGAGACCCCAGGAACCAGTTGCTAGTTGTCCCAGCAACCTTGGCAGGACCTCACCATAATGAGCTCATGAACCCTGGGGCCCTGTGATGGAGCATGTTTCCCATACTCATCCTGAAGGGGTTAATGTAGTCCTATTAGGCTGCAAGCTGGGGGGATAGTTGGACTGAAAGGAAAGCCTTAATTACAGTAAGATCACCTATGCAGGAACAGGTGGGGCTTCTATGAAGCCAGGGAGCTGATAACAGAAAGGGGCTGCAAGAAGTAGTCTGCAGTCACTGCCGTTGGGAAAGGAGGCATGTTTGGAGCTATAGAATTTAGTTAGCAGTTACTCCGGGCTGGTCCACACTACGGGGTTGAAATCGATCTTAGATATGCAACTTCAGCTACGTGAATAACGTAGCTGAAGTCGAATATCTAAGATCAGATTACTCACCCGTCCTCACCGCGCGGGATCGATGTTCGCGGCTCTCCCTGTCGATTCCGCAACTCCGTTGGGGTTGATGGAGTTCCGGAATCGATATAAGCGCGCTCGGGGATCGATATATCGCGTCTAGATGAGACGCGATATATCGATCCCCGAGCAATCGATTTTAACCCGCCGATACGGACGTCTGGACGTAGCCTCCCGAGGAGGAAGGAATTTGGGTGGCAAACCCAGAACTGGGGAGCCAGAAGGAGTAAGAAAGGCACAGGGAAAAGACAGCAAGATTCAGGATGGTGCAGACCTTGGCTGCTGATTAGCGGGTCCCTGAGCTGGAACCTGGAATAGAGGGCAGGCCTGGGTTCCCCTACCAGCCACTAGGGGAGTGACACCATTGGGGCAGTGAATGAGAAGAGTTCCTGAGACTGTAAGAAAAAACGTTGATACCCTGGAACGGGAGGACTATAGTGACCAGGCTGGTGGGCCAAGCCATGAAGACAGAGCACCCTGAGTAGCACCTAGGAGAGACAGTGGCAGCAAGGTGTTGAGCGAGCAGCAGAAGGGAGCTTTGGACCTGAAAAGAGCTAATCCCCAGGAGGAGGCACCTCAAGCAGTGAGCAGAGCACGCTGTGGCAGACCCCTTTATAGTGATCAGCTGTACAGACTGCTGTCACGCGGTGGGACTCACCAGAACAGCCGCCACTGGTACCTAGGGACCCTCTTCAGCCAGACCCTCTTGGGGCACAAGAGTTAAGGTCAGAGGAGGAGGTATCTCCTCAGTGAAGTCCTCCTCCTCAACAAATAGGGCTCTTATGCCCCCTCCATCATCTCATGTAGATGACTTTAAGATCTTCCAAGAGCTAATGAAGAGAATATCAGAGTCCCTGCAGATCCCCTTGGAGAAGAAATAGGAACCTCAGCACCCCCTGGTTTGCAAACCCTCCCTCAAAGAAAGATTGCCTTGCCTAGCAGTGATGCTCTACTGTTACCAGCCTGTACAATATGACAGACTCTAGTGATCAACCTGCCTACCTGCAAGAGGGCTAACAAAAACTACTAAATACCAGCCAAGCGTTCAGAGTATCTCATTCTTCCATCCCATCTCAAACTCTCTAGTGGTCAACATTGTTAACAAAAAAAAAAAAAGTACTGGTCCAGATGGATCCTTCACGATAAAGAGCTCAAACCCCTCACCTTCTCAGCCGCAAGAGCTATTCCTCAGCTAGCAGCAACTTCATTGGATCCAGAGGAATTGTTTGTTGTCCTCAACTTCCAAGATGAGTATTTCCATATGGCTTGTAATCCAGCTCACTGATGAGTCTTGTGGTTTGTTGTGGGCAACAACCATTGCCAGCACTGGGTTCTTCCCTTTGGCCTTTCAGCCAGCAAGAGAGTCTTCACAAAAGTCCTCTTGGTCATCACAATCCATCTTCGACAAGTGAGAATCATCATCCTCCCCTATCTGGATGACTCGCTCTTCAAGGGTTGCTCCTTCCTCTAGGTACAGTCAGTAACCAACAAGGGCCTACCCTTCTTCCACTCTTTGGGACTTCATCTCAATTCCAGAAAGTCTGTCTTGATACTTGTCCACACATAGACTGCATTGGAGCCACTCTAGACTGCAGCTGCCAGAGCATACCTTCTCCCTAGACAGGTTCCCCACAAAGTCACTCTCATTGCTACACTACATCAGAGCTCCCAAACCACAGCAAGCCCTTCAACTTTTGGGACCGAGGGCAGCTTGTGACACTCCATGCAAGACTGGACTTTTGGTGTCTTCAAACCTGGCTCAAATCTGTCTATACTCCCAATAAGCACAAGCTGTTTGTTCCTCATAGAGTCCTCAACTCTCTCAACTGATTGAGGGACCCCCCCCACAAGCTCTGTGTGGGAGTTCCATTCTTGCTCTGACCTCCCACAAAGATCATCACTATTTGCCTCCATGTTAAGTTAGGGTACCCACTTTCAGAACTGCACAGCTCAAGGCAAATGGACTCTTGTTCCAATCAGCATCCTCGAACTCAGAGCAGTTAGATTTGCTTGCTAGCACTGCCTACCCAAGACCAAAGATTCTCTGAGTCAAACTAATGACAGTCTACAGAGCGGCCAATTTACCATGTAAATTGCCAAGGAGGAGCAAGATCCAGAGCCTAGTGCATCGCCCACCACATAGACATCGGAGCCATTTATCTGACAGGCCAGAGTTCAGTCCTGAATTTTCACTCAAAATGTGTGTTCTGCACTATCCAGCCCTCTCCTGGACAGTTTAGATATCTTAGGTCTATTGCCTCTGTAAGGGAATCAATATCCAACAGTTTGTTACTTCAAATGGAGAGTTACCCACACAATTCAGTTTAAACACAACACTGGATTGGTTTTGATTAAAGAATAAAAAAAGTTTATTTAACTAGAAAGGAATTTTAAGTGACTACAAGTTCCAGGCATTAAAGTCAGAAATGGTTACAACAGAAATAAAGATAAAGCACTTTCTTGTGCTAAAACTTAATAAACCAGACTTGGTCAAGGTGAAATCTGTACCACATGTTCCCAGGAACATTGCTGACCAAATTCTCAGGCCAGGATCTGCTCCCAAAGGTTGTTCCTTTGTTGTCTTAGGTGAAAGAGAGAAAGTCGAATAGGAGGAGATACTTTGGGGTGTTTTTGCCCCTCACTTTACTGTTCAGTCCCCTTTTGAAATGGATTTTCCTGAGAGTTACCGCTAGATAAAGTTCACTCCCACTGTGAGGCTGGAGTCATGGAGTGTTGAGGTGAAAGAGGTTTCATACTGTTGTTTGCTGTTCATGCTGTTGTTTGCTTATTCTTTTTGTTCCTGCCCTCTTCCTTGCCAATAAATGGCCACTTGAGAGGTTTTTGCCCACCAGCTTTGATGACATTTGGCTGGAGGTGTCATTTTGTCCTTTGTCTTTGAGAAACTAGTTTACCCAGACTTATCTGCTAAACATGCTTCAGACCTCATTTCAGGTTGTGTTTATGACTTTACATAGAATGTTACTACAAACATTTTACCATGGTATTATTGACCAGTGAGTTCTTAGTTTTCAGATGGCACAAGGCATACTATGTACACAGATTATTACAGTACTGTGTAGGTGTGACTACAGTGGTGCCTTCAGTCACCCCCACAATATTTGGGTAATTGGGAGTATGTTCTAGTCAGAAAACTACCACTGAAACCTTACCGGCAAAAGTGGAAGCGTTTGCAATCCTGGTGCGCAGAGCAGCCACTCTGCCCTTCTGAGTCTCTCCACACGTACATACTTAATCACTGACTAAATTTAAAAACTATGGTCCTGTCTCTGAGCTCCAGTAAGGTCCACCTAGCTGCCATTACAAATTTCTGCCCACCGGTCCAGAGATGTCTAGTATTCACACGTCTTCCTGCTGCCAAGTTTATTAAGGGCTTCTCTAACCATTTTTATATCATACAAAAACAAACTACACCTTGGAACCTTAATCTCCTTCTCACTGCCTTGAGAAAACCCCCATTTAAATCCATGTGGAGCTGTTCCCTCCTTGTTCAGTTACCTCATTCCTCATAGTCATTGTGATGTTCCCCTAGTGTTATCTGGACCGGTGATCTGCTAGGTCACTGCAGTCCTTGACTCTGGGAGCCAGCCTTACCCTGCTCTGCTGTGAGAACCCCCACTCCTGGGCTGTTCATGCACAGCCTCTGGCATGTAAGCTGCTTGGATTGTGCAACCAAATGACACTAGCCAATATCTTCAGTCCCAGACACAACCCTAGGAACCTCTGTCTTGCAATGTCCAGTTACGCCTGCTGGATGCTGCAAGCTTATATGAGTTTGTCAATTTAACAAAGAAGTTAATATGTACCAGGCTTGTTATCCCAAGTAGAGTCTCTGACACACTTCAAACGAAACACACTGCTTCAGGTAGAATAAACAAACAGATTTATTAACTACAAAGATGGATTTTAAGTGATTATAAGTCAATGCACAAAAGTCAGATTTGTCATTTGGTCAAATGAAATAAAAGCAAAATGCATTCTAAGCTGATCTTAACACTTTCAGTGCCCTTGTAAACTTAGATGCTGACTGGTTGCCCTGCAGCCAGGCTCTCCCCTTTGATCCGCGTTTCAGTCGCTTGGTGGTGACGTCTGTAGATGGAGATGGAAGAGAGAGAAAGAGCATGGCAAACGTCTCTTCCTTTTATCATGTTCTTTCTTCCCTCTTGGCTTTGCCCCCCCCCTTCAGGGTCAGGTGAGCATTACCTCATCGTAGTCCCTGACTGACCAAGGGAAGGGGGATGATTCACTCAAGAGTCCACCAGATCCTTTGTTGCTGCCTAGGCCAGTGTCCCTTGTTTCTATGAGATTTGGCTGGGTTTGTCCCATGCATGCCCCTCTGTTCCTGGATAGTTTTGCCTAGGCTTGTTTTAAGACATGAGGCCATATTTTTAGCCTCATAACTATATACATGAAATTACAACCTATAACATTTCTATAACAACAAAGCCCAGTGCATCATGAGCCTTCCAAAGACAGCTGACCTGACAAATTTTTCATTGGATACCACACAGTCCTATTATAAGAATGAACATGGGGATGCAGGGTGTTCCCCCGAGATACAGAGTGTCACAGTCATCACCTTGGCCAGAAGGACAGGGGAACTGGAAGTACTTATGGGGAATATCCACTCTACATGGTATTCTACCAGGACAAGGTAACCTTATATCCCCATTCTTGTTTCTTACCTAAGCTTTCATTAGACTTCCATATAAACAAAGACATTCAGTTACCACCTTTCTACCCAAAACTTCATGCCTCATGGGAGGAAACCAGTCTTCACATTTTAGACATGAGAGGCGCTCTTGCCTTTTATCCCGATAGGAGTAACCTCTTCAGAGCTTCTCCCAGACTTTGTCGCCTTCTCAGAGAGAGTGATGGGATGTTCGATCTCCACCCGAACACTATATAAATGGGTTTCAGGATGCATTTTAGCATGTTACAAAGCTTTGGAAATGCATCCACACCTAGGGTCACTACCTATTCCACTAGGGCACAATCCACTTCTGTAGCCCTACTTAAGAATTTACCCGTCACAGACATTTGCAAGGGCACCACCTGGTCACCTGTGTGCACCTTTTCCCAGCACTGTGCTATTGTGTATGCTCCTAGGGTAGATGCAGCCACTGGTCATGCTGTTCTCCAATCTGTAGTGAATCCGCCGCCTCAGAAGCATAAATCCTATTGACAGTAGATGTTCCTAAATCCCTTTTGAAAATGAAATTCAGGCTCCTAAATCATTTTGGTGTTGCACTGCTGAGCACAGCAACGCCTACCTACCTTTAAAATTCTGGGCCTGAATCTTTGCAGTTCATTGCACTTTTCTTTTCTTATTTATGTTTGCTGTTTGCATGATCAGTCGTATAGAGCTTTCATGAATTTGTTTGTACAAATGCTGAGAGTAAGCATCTAAAGTTGCAGTTACACAGCACCTTCCATCCTTACAACCAGGGATTGAAGAAAAAGATAGCATGAGGGGAGCTCCTCCTCTGTTGAGGGGGTGAGAACTGCTCAGGCAGGGACTCAGAAGAGGGGTAGTTGGCAGGCCAGGTACCTGCCTGAGGCTTCCAGGCTTCCTGCCAGTGGGTGGCACAGCAGCCTGATGGGAGAAGTGTCCCAGCTGGGAGGCACCTATCCACCTGTTCCAAAGAGAGTTCTGTTCCCTTGCTGGCTTCTCTGCCCATCTAGAGATGATAATAGGTGGAGATGATATATACATTTGGTGCAATGTCTTGTCTGAAATAACATAGTTCCAACTTTCTTGTCTAAAAACCTCTAGGACCTGCTATTTTTATTCGTTTTGACATCAGTGCAGGTTCTTCACCCTGGTCAAATCTAAATAGTGGCACTGGGTGGGACAATAAGCTGCGTACATGCGTGTACACACGCAGACACATACTGTGGCTCGGTTGGCTGCAGGCCTGTTGCTTGGGGACATAAACTACTTTCAGACACATTCCTTCTCATTTCCCCCAAAGGAAATAGACTGCACGGTGATGGGCACGATATAAAACCAGGTAGATAGATAAATGGTTCCTAATCTCTCCCCACATGCTCCATCTCATTGCTACAAGATGATGATGCAACACCTTATTACCACGTAACATCAAGACCTTTGATGACAACTATCAAAACTGGTGAGCTTCCCCTCCTATTTAGATCTACTTTAAGCACTGGTTACAGCACAGCAATATGCAATTATGCAGTAACTATACATCGATCATATCATGTATGTCCATTCGGAAACCACCCTTAATTAGAAGCCTCACCTTTGCCATAGGTGTTGCAGGGGGAAAGTAATCAAAACAAGGACAGCTTATATTTAATTATTTTCCCTTTTGGCTCAAATGGTAGAGACTCAGCTACTAATTGAAGGTGGCTATTTAAAGCTGGTAGGTAATGTAATTAAATTGAACAGAAGCTGTGATTTCCAAGTGAATGTATACAGCATGTGTGTGCTTATGTACAAAATAAGCATTTGGCACTATGTTAAAGAGGTTATAAGTAGTTTTAGTAAAAGCTGTTTTTTCAAGATGCTGCTGTATCTTTCCAGACCTTTCTGCTTCTACCACATGATGGCAATAAAGGCACAATACACAGACCATGGTGAAAAGCAAACAGGCCACAACTTTATTCGTAATCAGTGCATCTGGTACTGGGCAATTCAGCCTGTCAGGTCATAAAACGCCAACCTCTTTAAGGTTTTAAGACACCCTGTGTGCCGGACATAAACCCGTATTTATGGCTTAAGCTATGATTCTCGCACCTTCCCTTTCCTTGTCTAAAGAATTGAGCTTTGCGCAATTGTAAGGCAATGAGGAAACTGTTCAATCCACAATCTGGGAGCCAAGAAAGGTTACAAATGCAGCCAGTCTCAACTGGATTCTGCCACACTCCTTCCAAGCTTTCAGTTCTGTAGTTTTTTAAACCACCTCTCACTTGAGGTCCAGCAAGATGCTGCCACTTGTAAGGCAGGAGCCGCATTTACTGGGACCAGTTAATCACCAGTGTAGCTCCACTGAAGTTAGTGTATTTATACCTGGCGTGAGTCTGGACTGTTGTGCATAAATATTTAAGAGAAATAGCATGGAGAACTAAAACCTAAAAATAAAATGTTTTAAAACACGCCTTGAAGCACAATAAGCTTGATATTAAAATGTATTTGTTAGTAAACAAAATGTTAATAGGCATTTTTGCACATTAAATCTTTTGTTTACTGTATAGAAAGAATATGGAAAATTAAGCACTTCTAAAATTCACCATACTTTTTTAATGCTCAATTTTTATTTTAAGTGGCACGATGATGCAGATTGTAAATGTGATGTGAGAGGCATATTCTGTACCTTGGGGAAAATGCAGAGATTTATGTAAAAATCTTAAACTAAAATGAATTCTGTATTTAAGAGAAATACTACAAGTATTCTGCAGTACTCATCTCAGTTAGCAAATCCTTTGTTTGCAGTGAATAGTATCTTACTCCACAAGTGGCCCCACTGAAATCAGTGGATCTGTTTGTGAAGGGCTCTCAGCCTGGCCCTTAACTTACTGTGGTTTTTGGGCTATTGCTGTGGAATGCTTTTGTATTATATTTAATGAGTGACAAAACATTTTAAAGGAGGTAAAATCCTAATGTGCAAGCAATGTTACCATGCAACTCCAAAGATCCAGAATTCTGTTGTCATATACAAATATAGGCTCCAGGAGTCAGAGGAGAAGCAACAGGCAGTCACACCGCTGGGAGACCCCCGAAGCACTCAGTGAAGTTTCAGCCACCATCTGCAATTCTGCCCCTGTTCTTTGTGGCTGGTCAAAAGCAGTTAGGAGACCGTGGACCCTGTGCTGACAGAGATGATTACCGCCTCTTTCTGTGAAATCAATCTTCCTGCCACTCTGAAATGCACAGTGGTCTAGCATTGCTCCCTGACTAAGCCTGCGCAAGATGGAAGCAGTGATAGTGGGAAGAGGAACCTTTGGAAGAATAGGCCAAAATCAATCTCCTGAGCACATCACCTGGTGCTCAGCATGCTGTTTTGACTGAGTCCAATACTGGCCACAATCTACAACTTGAATCCCGACTGTCAAGGCCCGAAATGGACTTGGCCTTTGCTCTTTTCGGGATCATATAGCTCCCTAAGACCACAAGCAATCACTATAGTCATCAGAAATGGTGGAGCCCTTCTGCTGCTATGGTGATGGGGGCCGTATAGATATCTAGACAGATACTTTTGCTGTGGTAAGCTAACGCTCTTCGGGGCAGGGACTAGACCTTCTCAGCAGCAGAAACTCCCTTCCATCACAGTGATCCTGAACCTCACGAGTTTTGAGGTCAGATGCAAGATTCACCACTTGGGCATTGCTCTCCCTATTAGCAATCCAAACATAGTTCGGTATAGACAGATGCAGGAAGAGGTGAGAGAAGGAAAAGTGAAGTAAGAGAATTAATTTTTTAAATTTCTAAATCCACTCCAATAGCTAGTACAGTCTTCTTGAGTACTTTTATGCCCACATAAGCTTTGATAGCCTTTGCATTCCATAGTGACTAGTGAATTATAAATACATAGATATGCATATATGTTCTGTGCACCTGGGATTAGACTCCAGGGCTAAACACTGCCCAAAGATGAAAGATATTGTAAATGTCCTTGTCTTTCATGTTCAAACTAAAGGAAGCTGGGCCAGATTTCTGACCTGGGACACATGCATGCAAATCCCAGTGGTTACAATGAGATCTTGGGCAGCGTATCTAAAGGCTGAATTTTAGCTTCTAATTATTTATATTCATATTCAAAATATGTATTATAAAGACCTTTGGCTGTGGCTCTGTTTCTCTCTTGGGAACCCCTTTAATCATTTGAGACCATGCAAGCGTTTTGCCTGATTTCAGAAATATATATATATAATATATAAAAATTAGTTCTTGTTATTTCCTCATTGATGCTACAACTGAGCCATTGACAGGGATGGCACAGTTAAAATGGAAAATATCTGTGGCTGAACTTCTTTTGTACATTGAAAGCTGTAACTGTAGAAGCATTTTATAAAAGCAGGTGTTTCCTGTGAGTGACTACTTGCTGTTCATCTCCTTAAATTACTGGATGAAAGCCAGAGTCAAGCTAGTTATGTGCAAGTTTTAATAACAACTTGCAGAGCCAAAAAGGTTATCTGAGATAAGAAGGTAGGTTAGGGATAAGCAATGCTGTCTGGAATCACTCTGAATTAATAACTAATGGGTAACATTCTGAATGATTTGTTGTTTCTGATGCTGCTGAAAGCAATTGGCTGAGGTCAGCCACAGAAAGGAATCAATTCTGACTGTGTTTAACAGATGTTTTCAAAGATTCTTAGCTGATTAGAAAATCCATAGATTTGTTAAATCTTAAAGGCAATGTTGAAAGACGTGGATAATGGGAGCACATAGAGTGCTTAACGGTGCAGATGCATCCCTGATTCATAAGAGAGTTTATGTATATAGTCCATTGGGGATATGCACATTGGAAAATACTGAAATCATCTGAACAGAGTCTGGTAGGAGAAAACAAATAGCAGACCAAGTCTTGGGAGACTGATATTCAATCCCAAACTTGGTACGTCTTGTGCTCCAAGGCCAGTAGGGGGCTGGGGAGAGCTGTGAAGGCAGCATGTTCAGCCCCTGCATGAGGAGGAGTCTCTATTGAACCCCTCTGGCCAATTTGAGGACTAGTGTTCTCAAGGGAGAGGAATCCCGCCTTTCTCTGGTGTCCTTGACACTGGGTCTTTGAAGTGGGGAAGAATGTGAGTGACTGTCATTTACTTAAGAGTGTTCTGGAGGATGCCTTCCTCTGGGGGAAAGAGTACATGGGTTGCACACACAGAAGCAGCATACAATATGCACACATATAGTGATTACCTGTCTAAATTTGCATTTTGTAGTTCAGTAGAGAATGGGAGACCTCCTGACCCTGCTGACTGGGCTGTCACTGATGTCGTAAATTACTTCAGAACAGCAGGATTTGAAGAACAAGCCAATGCTTTTCAAGAACAGGTAAATGGGATTGGATTGAGTGTCACTGCCCTTTGACTCCTCACATTTTCATTATACGGACTGGTTGTACAAAGGTTAGTGCATGGTAAGTCTCCTAGAAAGGGAACATTCTGGGTGGCAACCACTGGGATTATCATCTTTAAACAATATCCTCATTTTACAGGACATGCACTGTAGCTGGAGGAAGGCTGCTCTTGTGATCTAAGCATTAGACTGGGAGCTGAAGAATCTGAGCTCTATTCCTGTCTTGGCCACAGCCCTTTCTGTGTGATCTCAGGAAAGTCACTTAAACGCTCTGTGCCTAAGCTTCACCATATGTAAAATGGGAATAGTACTTCCGTACTTCCTAAGGGTGTGGGGAGGATAAGTTTGTTAATGTTTATACAATGCTGAATTCCTCAGAAGGAAGGTGCTATCAAAGAATTATGTCCACAAGTTCAGTTGCGTGCTGCTTTGTTGCCTGGGAGTCTTGCTCTCTTGGTTTGAGGAAAAGCTCTTTGATTAAAGTCATTACAAGTAATCAGGAAACAGAGAAATTGAATGTAGGGGGGAAAGCAGTGGCCTTCTTGCACAGCAACAGCACATTGCTCTGCTACATGAACATAAGAATGGCCATAATGGGTCAGACCAAAGGTCCATCTAACCTAGTATTCTGTCTTCCACAGTGGCCAATGTCAGGTGCCCCAGAGGGAACAGAACAGGAAATCCAGTGATCCATCCCCTGTCGCCCGTTCCTGGCAAACAGAGGCTAGGGACAACCATCCCTACCCATCCTGGTTAATAGCCAGTGATGGACCTATCCTCCATGAATTTATCTAGTTCTTTTTCTAACCCTGGTATAGTCTTGGCCTTCACAGCGTCCTCTGGCAAAGAGTTCAGCAGGTGGACTGTGCATTGTGTGAAGAAATACTTCCTTTTGTTTGTTTTAAACCTGCTGCCTATTAATTTAATTTGGTGACCTGTAGTTCTTATGTTATCAGAAGAAATAAATAATACTTCCATATTTACTTTCTCCACATCAGTCATGATTTTATAGACCTCTTTCATATCACCCATTCGTTATCTCTTTTCTAAGCTGAAAAGTCCCAATCTTTTTAATCTCTCCTCATAATAATAATAATAATAATTAATAATTTTCTTTGCCCTTTTCTGAATCTTTTCCAAGTCCTATATATCTTTTTTGAGGCAGGGTGACCATATCTGCACACAGTATTCAAGATGTGGGTGTACCATGGATTTATATAGAGGCAGTATGGTATTTTCTGTCTTATTATTTATCTCTTTCTTAAAATTTCCCAGCATTCTGTTTGCTTTTTTATCTGCCGCTGCACATTGAGTGGATGTTTTCAGAAAGCTATTCACAATGACTCCAAGATCTCTTTCTTGAGTGGTAACAGCTAATTTACACCCCATCGTTTTATATGTATAGTTGGGATTATGCTTTCCAATGTGCATTACTTTGCATTTATCAACACTGAATTTCATCTGCCATTTGGTTAACCAATCATCCAGTTTTGTGAGATCTTTTTGTAGCTCTTTGCAGTCTGCTTTGGACTGAACTATCTTGAGTAGTTTTGTATCTTCTACAAATTTTTCCACCTCACTCTTTATCCTTTTGTCTGGATCATTTATGAATATGTTGAGTAGTACTGGACTCAGTGCCAGCCCATGGAGGACACTACTATTTACCTCTCTCCATTCTGAAAACTGATCATTTATTCCTATCCTTTGTTTCCTACCTTTTAACCAGTTACTGATCCATGAGAGGATCTTCCCTCTTATCCCATGGTAGCTTACTTTGCTTTAGAGCCTTTGGTGAGGGACCTTGTCAAAGGATTTCTTGAAAATTTAAGAGTCCTGTGGCACCTTATAGACTAACAGACGTTCTGGAGCATGAGCTTTCGTGGGTGAATACCCACTTCGTCGGATGCCCACTTCATATTCAGGCACGAAAGCTCATGCTCCAAAATGTCTTGTTAGTCTGTAAGGTGCCACAGGACTCTTTGCTGCTTTTACAGATCCAGACTAACACGGCTACCCCTCTAATACTTGAAAATCTAAGTACACTATATCCACTGGATTCCCCCTTGTTCACGTGTTTGTTGACACCCTCAAAGAATTCTAGTAGATTGGTGCGGCATGATTTCTCTTTACAAAAACCATGTTGACTCTTCCCCAACAAATTATGTTCATCTGTGAGTCTGACAATTCTATTCTTTACTGTAGTTTCAACCAGTTTACCTGGTACTGAAGTCAGGCTTACCGGCCTATAACTGCCTTGAGAAAGATGTTGGAGCTTCATTTGTTGGGCTGCTGGAGAGGAGGCACAAGACACTTGTATGCTTTTTATCTCAGGGGAAACAAGGTGATGGCTGGAGCAGCCTACTCTTACAGCATTTCTGCCATCTGAATAGAAGCAGTGAAGCCAAGGTGATACTTCCCCCTTGGATGAAAGGTTCCACAGTAGCTGTCTTGATCTGACAGGGAAGGATCAGTGAAGAAGAATCAATTAAAAAGGTAGCCAGGGACTGATCACTCCGTAAGCTGTTAATGCAATATGGATCCTTTCTCTTACAGGTCACTGTTTCATGGTTCAGTGCCGACAAAAGTCACAACAATGACCTAAAGTCAAACAAATAACAATGTTGTCTTCTGTGAAAATCTTCTCTCCATAATGAAGATATGGGAACGTACCTTCTTGGAAACAGTTCATTTTTATTCTCTGCATCCTTCAAGAGATGTTTTTCTTAAAAGCTGCTTATTTCATTTTGTTGAGGATCTGATAAATTACAAAACATTGGCCAGATAGAAATTACAGCTATGAAAACTGCATAGTAATAATCTCTTCCTGACATTCTATTTCTGCCTATTTTCTTTGCTTGATTTTGCAAAAATTGTAAAAAATCAATGTTTTTTGCAGCTGATAAGAACAGTTTTGAAGGGAAGGATAGAAATCTGGAATCTTTTTTATATATGTAACATATATATATATATTGTGACAGACCCAGGCCAGTGGGGTGCAGGAGTCTGGTAGAGGGCAAATATACTGGTCACTGGGTGAGTAGTTTTCTGTTCCCTGAGTGACCAGAGCAGGGTCTGCACGAGAGTAGTCAGAAACTTGATAGAACCAATTAAGGCAGACAGGCTGATTAGAACACCTGCAGCCAATCAAGGCAGGCTAATCAGGGCACCTGGGTTTAAAAAGGAGCTCTCTCCAGTCAGATGGGGAGGAGCCAGAGGAGAGGAAGTACGTGTGAGGACCTGGGAGCAAGAGGCACAAGGAGCTGACACTGAGAGGGTGTGCTGCTGGAGGACTAAGGAGTACAAGCGTTATCAGACACCAGGAGGAAGGTCCTGTGGTGAGGATAAAGAAGATGTTTGGAGGAGGCCTTGGGGAAGTAGCCCAGGGAGGTGTAGCTGTCACACAGCTGTTACAAGAGGCACTATAGACAGCTGCAAATCCATAGGGCCCTGGGCTGGAACCCGGAGTAGAGGGCGGGCCCGGGTTCCCCTCAAACCTCCCAACTCCTGATCAGACACAGGAGGAGTTGATCCAGACTGTGGGGGAGATCACTGAGGTGAGCAAATCTGCCAATAAGCGCAGGACCCACCAAGGTAGAGGAGGAACTTTGTCACTATATATATATATATATGTATAATATATAAAACCATATTTTAAAAAAATCATACAATTCAGCAACCTCCTTTTTAATTTGGCTTAAAAGATATATTTATAGCATGCATGTTTTAGCAAAGATTTAACAGATTTCAGGACCTGTAGGCTGCCTCTTTGCCTGTTCATTCTGATGTACCTGAAATCTTTGCACTAAAAGACTTTGGTCATTTAATGGCAATGGTTCTTAATTTTGATACAAAACTCCTGTCTCTCACCTCATCCATCCGTCCTTTCAGGACCTCCATAAGACGGTTCAAACATTGCAGCTCTAAACTTTTCCTCTCACAGACAAGAAGCCTATCAAAATTCCGTTCTAGCCTTCTTTGTTTGGCATAGCACCGTCCAGTGCTACAATGAAATGCAGGCTTTCCACACAAAAAAAAGTGGCATTCAAAAAGGAATAAAATTAGCTTCTTGCTACTGAATTAATCTAACTGACCTTAAAGCCTGAGAAATGAAGTCCCAGCTGATGATGATTTATGAGTGCAGCCTGGTGGCTAAATTTAGTCTCATTCTTGTGGGAAAAAGTCTTATTTGGGGTAATTCTCTGGAAGGGCTCGAGGAGCCTCTTTCTACAGCTGCTGCTAACTGTTCAGCATATTTTACATTTAAAGATGAGGAATTGGACAGACAAGAGATTTGACTGAGTCTGTTACTTCTCTAACACCATCAAGAACATCACCTGTGACTCCTTTCCACCACCCCACGAAGGGTGGTTTTATGATTAAGAAAGAGACAGTCTAAGGAGTCAGGGGCTCTGGCTTTTCGTCCTCTGACAGACGTGCCTAGGTGAGTTCCGTCAAGAATCTTACCCTCTCTGTGCCTCCGTTGCCTTGTCAGTAATGCAGCAGGAATAATTGCCAACTTTACTGCACTCTTGTGAGGCTGACTCTCAAGAATATCTGCAGAGCTTCTGAGATCACCTGATGGAAGGCAGTATAGAAGTGCTAAGTGCTGTTTTTATTATGAGTAAGGTAGGACAGCTGTTGTGGTTTTCGGAGGAAAGTTGCTAGTTCAGGTTCCATTTATCTGTGTGTGTTTCTGTTAATTGTTGGATCTCTGCAGGTCCTCAGATCTTTATCATCAGGAACCCAGCTATGGCAACACAGAGGGATCCCTAGCTGTGCTGACATTGGTTGCTGCCACCGGCTATCCTCTGTGAAATTGCACCAGGAGTTAATGCTATCTCAGGACTTTCCACCCTACTTATGTACTCACCTGAGGGCAGGACTGGGCAGGCACGCATATAATGTGGCTCTCTTCCCCACATCCCTAGCCATGCACACTTGTAAGGGGAAAGTAACTGTGTGTTTGTAGTGGAAAGCATCCCACATAACCCCTTGCCTTACCTTTGCCATGGAAAATTGGTCTCCACTATACTGCTTCCATTAAGTAGAGGGAACACGTGGGCCATTCTTTTGTATTTTGGTTGGCTACAACATATGTATTAGGGAATTGTTGGAAAATGTGATTGCTTGCTTTGTTCTCGAATCCCACCTTTTGCATAATAGTAACTGAGTCCACGCTTTTTTGTAATGAGATGTATAATACATTTCTTGATACGCATCCATAAAATACACTGATAACTGGCTCCAAGCTGCTCTAAAACCTGAACATGTCTTACAGATGAGGAAAAAGATCTGAGGAAGAGCTCTGTGAAGCTCAAAAGCCTGTCTGTTCTACCAAGAGAAGTTGGTCCAATAAAAGATATTACCTCACCCCACTTGTCTCTCTCAGATGAATAAAAGACATTTTTTAAAAAACTGTATTGTGACTACTAGTGTAAGTGGTTAATTATAAGGTGATTATACTTCTGCTGGTATTATTAAATCTTAATATCTCTCTGATTTCAGTGGATGTAAGTCGATTTCAGTGGAAGAAATTACTACAAAAAAGTGAAAATAGCAAATTAGCAGGGAACAGGGTTGCTGTAACTGTGAGGGAGTTGAGGATAGAGGGGAATTAGAGAAGCAGGAAGATCCAAAATATGGAAACAGAAAATCTGAGTCATAAACATTCTGAACAATTGGCTCAAAGAGCAAGACACTAAAATAGACTGCAACACATTGCAAGGCTGAATTAGAAGAGCTTTGCTAGTATGCCTGCATTGCTTCAGCAGATGAAAACACAAGTCCTGACAATGCAGCTGGTGTGTGTGGGTGACTTGATGCATGTAGCCCTTTGCCACATGTTACGATTTTGTATATTTAACAGAGAAAGCAAAGCTTTCAGTGCCAGCTACCAGAAACAATAATAATATTCATGGCTGTCATGTAGCCAGAGGGTTATGTTTCAATAATGCTAAATTTGACTTTTCATAACCAATGTCACAACACCTTAAGCAATGAGCTTGCAGTATGCAAATGAACTGAAGTCCTCAGCATGGTTATTAGCTGACTTATCTCTGATGTCACAATCCCCACTCCAACAAAGGCCTCTTCATAGCTATCCTGAAAGCTGACTGTTGGTTGAAAAATAGCTAGTTTTCCATGTCTCTCTCTAATGAAGATACCTTAACAAAAACATGGAGGAGCACAGAGAGATATTTTGTAAATCACTTTAATATAAACATGTTTTCCTTTTAAAAAAATTGTGATATTACTCAACAATATTAAACTTGAGGGACAGCGAGAGTGCCGAGAGGAATCAGAGTTTCACTGGATTTCCAATGGTTGCTGAGGACAGAACTCAATTTTGCTGCTGAGGACGTCTTGACAAGATGGTGAATTATTATGACATTCTAGGAGTGCAAAGAAATGCCTCTGCAGATGACATTAAAAAGGCATACCGAAAACTGGCATTGAAGATGCACCCTGATAAAAACCCAGAGAACAGAGAGGCAGCAGAGAGGAAATTCATACAAGTCTCTAAGGCATATGAGATTTTATCTGATGCCAGAAAACGGGATGTCTATGACATGTCTAGTGAAGGAGGTATAAGTGAAAAAGACAGAAGAGGTAGAGGTAGAGGTAGAGAGAAAGGCAGGGGTGGGAGTCACTTTGATTCTGAATTCCCATTCAGTAACCCCCACACAGATGTGTTGAGAGGAATGGACTCCTTTACAGTGAAACTCTGGGATGATCTACTTGATGGAATTTCTGGCATTCGGCGACGACTCCATGGAAGAAGAAGCAGAAGTGGTGAAGGATATTCTGTCTCTATTGCTGGAGTGTCTCCTATTTCAGGGACTGGATTTACTTCATTTGGTTCCCAGCGAGTTGGAGGCTGCTCTTCAACCTCCATCATGTCACTGAACAACAGTGGGAAAGGCAACTTCAAATCAGTCATAACGACCAGCAAAATAGTTAATGGCATCAAAATCACTACAAAGAGAATTGTGATGAATGGAGAAGAAAGAGTAGACACCATTATTGACCATTAAAATTCTCAACAATTGGTAAGAGGCAGCTACTGTACTTGGATAATGAGATATTGAAAACACACATTTATCAGAAATATTAAATGATGACAAGCTTCATTTGAGGGATTAACCAGAGTAATGAGGCTGTGGGGAAAGTTTCAACCAAAATCTGCTTTTGATTTGCTGCAGCCTAATTGAAAATATTTATAAACAGTTCTTCCAAAGTTATTGTGTGTGGGTGCCATAGACTGGTCAGTTAATTCTTGGGCTATCATTAATGCATATATTTTGTCTATAAAATTGTTGTGAATTCTCTGTGAACTTTGCATTTATTAATAGTTATCCAAAGTGAAGAATGATCAGAGTTCAAGCCAATCAGTACTTACACTAGCATGAATCTTATGTTTTTCCTTTTGTTTGAAGTGTGAACCCAATGGCTAATGTGCTCTGAAGTTGACATTCTCAGGACAAACTTTGTTCACTTCAATTAGTAAGGAAAAATGTGTAGTACTGGAAGATGTAAATACAAAATAACATTGCATTTCTGGTGGGTCGTTTTCTTGCTTCACCTAAATGCTGGCAGCTTAGTACATTTTGATAACTAGCTATGTATATTTATATTACTGTATAGGCAAATAGCAATGAGTATAGGGTGTGAACTGGGTCTAAGTTATTTGCTAACAAATTCTGAATCAGTAAATGCTGTTTTTTTGTGGAAAAAATAACATAAAACAGTGTAGGCAAACTGTGTAAAGCTATAAACTTCTCTGGGACTTGCTGATGTCAGAAAGCACTCCAGCTACACCATGTGATGCCAGAAAGGTATTGCTCTTTACACTTCTTTGATGCATGTATAGAGCCTTGTAGGTGCAGCTTGCGTTCAGTGGATTGTGCCACACAGTACCATTGCAGTCAGTGCTTAATTTGTAATGAAAGAGGTGCCAGGGCTCAAGCAACTTATTTACATTCATAACTGATGCAGCAAGCCCAAAGGTGCTGGGGCTATGAATTGCCAAGCCCAAAGGTGCTGGGGCTATGAATTTCCAAGCCGAAAGGTGCTGGGGCTCAGCCCTGGCAAGCCTTGGCACAAATTAAGTACTTCCTACAGTATTGTGAGGGGAAGGATGGTCTTGTGATGAAAGCACAGGACTGGGACACAAGGGATGTGGATTCTGTTCCTGGCTCTGTGACCTTAGAGAAGTCACTTAGAGGCAAATTTTTAAAAGTGGCCTCAGATTTTGGGGTGGGATTTTCAAAAACACCACAGTGACATACACTCTAAATAGACAGGGCAGACAAAGCAAGGGGGAAAGGAAATATTATTATCTTCTTTTAAAAAGCAGGGAACTGCGGCACAGAGAGATCAAGTGACTTGCCAGAGATCATACAAAACAATCTATGGTGGAACTGAGACTTGAACTCAGATCTTCTGCACCACAGGTCACTGCATTAGCCACAAGACCACCCTTCCTGCTGTACCTAATAATTAAAAAAATTACCAGCTGTGAATTTGAAACAAATAACTTGGAAAAATTTCAAATGCGGATGCTTCTAGTTAGACACCTGAATAAATAGCATGATTTCTAGAGGTCCTGAAGTCAATAGATGCTGCAGGGGGTGAGCACTTTTGAAAATCAGCCCATCAGCAGATGTCATCATTTGTTTACAGATGTTTACAGTTTATGAAAAAACAGAGCATAGTATTTCTGTTTTTCATGAATGATCCTCTTTAGTGAGCTCTTGTCTATTGAGAATAGTTTTGTAATCTTTTAGATGTGTATGTTACCCTTAATTACTCGTTAATTCTTTTTCTAGGAAATTGACGGCAAATCATTGCTACTGATGACAAGAAATGATGTATTGACTGGACTTGCGTTAAAACTGGGGCCAGCTCTGAAAATCTATGAATATCATGTAAAACCTCTACAGACACAACATCTAAAGAACAATTCTTTATAGCGAATGGTCTAGTTGGGGTCCTGTTGTGCCTCCAATAACAATAAATAAGCAATTTGGTTTCACGTGATGGAACTTTGTCAAGAGAGAATATATGTCTTAAGAATTTAAACCAAATGGAAATGATATATATCCTATTGGATAGATTTGGCAATATACTGTACTGTGACTGAACTGAGAGGGATAGTGTGGATTTTCACATTGTACATAATGACTTTCTCTTCCAGCTCCCTAAACAGAATACACTGAGATGATAAAGTCAGATTCTGAACAAAAAGTGAAGAAAGGGAGTTCTTCATTTCTAAGCCAAACAAGAGGTTAATTTTCAAGAATTACTTAAAGTACTCTTAAAAGTTTACATATATTTGGGGAGAGGAACCAAAAGTAGATTCTGATTTATGTCAAATATGTACTGAAGTTACTGCTCCTTGTAACTTGTGCGACTGGATTGGGATTTGCCAACTCATCCCTTTTTGCAAAGGGTCCTATTTTTGACCTTATTAAGGTTTATTTGTGGTATATTGCAATGTTTAAAGCTGTATGTACAATTAACATAGCACCTTCTATAGCAGAAGGCCTTCCTAAGAGGTGAAGGTTGGACGTGTATTTTTGGTGGTCATATTTTCAGCTTGTTTTCACCCAGTTTTATTCGCAGTTAAGTAAGGTGTACTTGTTTTTAAACAGCGTGTGTTGCTTTATAAAACAAAAATAAAGTTCATTTTATTATTTTAATTTATAAACATTTCTTACAGATTTTGCAGAACATTGTATAAAGAGTAGAATTCTGCAGTTTTTAAAAAAAATATTGTATTTCATGGTGTTGCAATGAATAATGTTGATGATTTATTTGATTTATGGTTTAAATATTTGTTTCCAAAAATGTGAAAGAAGTTGTCTTGTTACCATAGATCTCTGTTAAAAGAGAGTCTCATTCAATCTGTTTGTACTAGTTCCCAGTTTATTTGGCTACTGTCTACCGCAATAAAGCATTGCTTATGTTTTGATTCCGTTTTCTTCAAAGCTATCTGTTCTCTCTATATTTTGTTCGTTGTGGTATAGGAGGGATCACATTTCTTTTTCTCCATCCAGCCAATAGTAGGGGTCAGGAGACTTCTTACTGTTCAGTGATGTAGAATTTATTTAATGTTTGTGCTTTCTTATCTGTCCATCCATACTTTTGGATCAGATGTGCAGCTGGCATAACTCCATTGACATCTAAGTAATCAGACACAGAGATATTCTTTCTTACCCTCTAAGGATAAAATACTTACATAGGTAACTTTTTCCTTCTGTTTTGATGTTCCCAGTGAGGATTTATGAAAAGTGGAGCTCAATACACAAGGGATGCTTAGGACCTTTTCTTTCCTAACTGGGATCGACTTTAAGAGGAAGGGAAAACTGTAGAAGTAGTGAACTGAGATTAAGGGGGGAAGATGACGCATATGTATCACAGTTTTTTAAAATCACTTGTCTATGTATTAATGGATTTGATTCTCTTTCCTCTCACTGACATGATTATTTATTGATTAACAGTGTAGAGAGGTCAATTTTAAAGTTCCCACAAAGGTCCTTTGTTCCACTTTACTTCTCTTAAACTCCATTTATGCAGTGCAGATACTTCATGCTGGCCCTCCGCAGAAGGTGAATTTCACCCTGAGCCCCTATGACCATTCTAGACACCTTCCAAAAGTATAAGACAGCTACCATCTCTGCTACAAAGAGTTCTCTGAGCATTTCATAAAGTCTAGGACACTCTCTGAACACACAATGTGAGATACAGCACAGACGAGGTGAAGTAGAGGAGGTAGAGCAAGAAGACACTAAAGGCAGTGTGGTGGGAAACTAGGAGGAGAGTGATGTAGTGGGAGGAGATTGTGAGTAAGACGTTGCATGGCTGGGAAGCAGGTGAGGAGGAGTGGAGGAGGAAGAAGGTACCTGTCAGCCAAGTTGGAGGAAGGCTGGGGCACAGGAGAGAAGGGATGGAATTCTGTAGAAGACCGCAGGAAGCAGATGTTCATAATCCAGCAACGATGGTGCCCCAGACCTAGACCACAGTAAGGCTGGGAAGGGGTGTGGAATGGTCACCGCTTTGACTCCAGGAGAGTTACTCCTCATTTACGCCAATAAAAATGAAAGGAGAATCAGGCCCTGCATATTTAGTTATATCTGGGCTGTTGGCTAAACTCATACGATGATATGCATAACTGCATGGCTTGCAACCTGACTGTATTACATTTATATTTGGATCTTGAGACTCTGAGAATGTGCTGTATGAATCAAGCTTTTAAACTAATAGATCACTTTCTATCCCTCATCCTTTATTCACTGCAGAGATTGGGCTATGGGAGCAGGGAAGTACTTACTCTCTCTGCAGCTAACATCACCAGTGTTGAGGCAAAGATGATGAAATATCAACTTTGCTGGGCAGGCCATTGTGTACAGATGGCTGATATTCGTCTTTCGAAGCAAGTCTTCTTTTCTCAACTTAGTCATGGTAAGAGGACCTGCAGGGGACAGAGGAGACGCTACAAGGACACCCTGAAAGTATATCTTAAGAAGGGAAGCATTGACCCCACAAATTGGGAAAAGCTGGCTGACCATAAACTAGAGTGGCATTGCATCATACATCAAGCCTCAGCCCGTTTTGAAGAGAATCACCTTTCTCAAAAGGCTGAGAAATGGCAGAGGAGGAAGGAAAGTGTACAGCATTCCAGGCAGAAGTTATGCTCTCTCCAAGCAACCTTCTTTCACATATGTGGAATAACTTGTAGAGCACAGATTGGACTTCTCAGCCATCTTAAGTCTCATCAGTGACATTTTCCCCTCAGCAGACATGATCCTTGTGTCAAGGGATAGCCAGCGATGATGATATAATTACATTAATCATTTTATATCTGTATAAATCCGTGATTAATGTAATTCTGTTCTACACATATAAAAAGAATCATGTAGGTTTGTTAATAAAATTAAGCACTCACTCCAAAGTGAGAAGTGAAAATGTCCACAGTGCAATGATGTTAGCCTGTCCATAATTGCTTTGCAGTTGTCCTTGCCATGTTTTAGTGAGACAATAACCCTTTGTCTTTATCAGGCCTTTATAATAAGGCATGCAAGATTTTCAAGGGCCAGCTGAAATGACTTGGATTCAAAACCGGATGCATTTAATTTCTGTTCCTCTTTTAATAAGTGCTGCTAACTGTTTCATACAAGCCGGGACCTAATGGAAAGCATGAAAGAAGATTTGGCGGGAGAATGTACAGTATAGAAGCAAGTTTGCTACTGTCCATGGTTTTTGCTGTGTTTGTCTCTTCCTGTTAGCATTGGGGTTTTTTGTGATATCACAGTTTTTACATAACAGTTCATTCTGTGTTTGTTTTGCTAAATTCTTATTGGTGCCTCTGAAAAAACCTATTTAACAACAGATTGGGAGTGTTTTGAAAGAGGAAGCCAAGGCCAGATGTTTTTCAGCTAACCACCCCTCCTTTTCCCCTCACTAAAAATATAACTGAGGTAATGTAGAGAAGATTCTGTCAAATGGACTATTCACCTCTATGTAGTTACAGACACATATAGACTGGCATAGACCATTTAATCTTGGGGGGAGGGGTGCATATACAGTACATATTCTGTGTGTATATGTAGATAAATACTATATACCACATAAATATTGGCTGAAATTTAGATTCACAGTAGAAAACTATTGCCCCACAATTTAAAAAGGCAACCAGCAGTGAGGTATTATGTGAAAAGCTGCCAGCTAATAACCCATTTGGGGTCACTCTATCTACCCATAGGACAAGGTGTTTTCTCTGTACATTACATATATTTTTATTCCCTTTTTAAAAGGCTCATTGTCCTAATGTGCTGCAGTTTGACCTACCATCTTGAAGAAGGTTCTCTCCTTTTACTCACAGGGTGACATTCAGAGGTGATGTGGAAGGGAATGTAAGTTACACGTCACATAGGGATTTCAAGGCTCAGGTCAAAATGTAAAACTGGGGCCTCGCAATGAATCATCAGTTTTAAATGAACAACTTCTCACATTCCATTGCATCCTCGACTATTTTCATTTCCCCACTCAGTCCCATCCCCTTTCTTTTTCTTTTTTGTTGTTGTTTTGTTATCAGCTTCTTTAACTTGGTCTTTTTCCCCCCTCTCCCTTCACATTCCACACCAACATCTCCCGCTTTCACTCTCAGTCCCTCCCCCTTGGCCCTGGCACTCTTGGGTGTTATGTAAAATATCAGTTATTGTATTAGTTGCAAACCATGATTCAGACCCGTTTCTCATTTTTAGGGAAATGTCATTTAAAATGGCTCAAAATAATTGTTGACATGTGCATATTCCTTATATTTATGTGTGTCAACCAGCTTTTACCTTTGGTTTCAAATCTAAATTGAAATGTTGAAGTATGAGGCTGAGCTGAGGCAGAGAAACTTTGTTCTAGTCAGTATTCCAGTCTGCGCATTGGTGTGCAGAAGAGCAGCTCTGGCTCCCATGGACTGATTTTAATTCAAAAGCACCATGTGAGTAGGGAGGAGACTCTGAGCCTGATGTATGCAACAGCATTGGTGGGGTTGTACGTTGCTGCCTCGGCAGAGACACAAGGACTGACCGGGCATAGAGAGTGAGCTACTGTGCCCTCTCGCTGTCCAGTGCCCAGCTCCGTGGATGACTCGAAATGTTCAGGTGCCAAGGTTCAGTCCAGCACCTTTCACCAACAATCTAGTCTAATGAAAGGCTGGTAAATTAAAAAAGTTTGCTAGCAAGTTGTTCTGATGAAACAATAGCTTCACCTTGGGGTCATTCAGTGTAGTTGTGAGAGCCCTCGGGCAGTGCGCAAGTTGAGTCATCCATCTGAATAATGGGGACAGATTGATTTGGTAAGTTGCTTTTCTTTCCTGTTGGCAATGGCTGCATTTTGTTGAGCATGCTAATTGAAAATGTCATTTTAAAATGTTTTGCTTAAACCCTTATAATTAGGAACATTGTGTGAGGGAAACCTTGTGCTATTCTTTAGGCTCCCAGCTGCATGTTCACACTTACCCCCAAATAATGCTACCTCCTAGAAAGAGTAAATCTTGTGGACATGGACATGACTGTAAACTCCAAGCACCTGGAAAACCCAAGGGTAACATCACTAAGGCCTTAAGCAGCTCGTGATCTCTGTGTGTGAGACTTTCATTGCTACTGGAGAATGGGGCTATGGCCTCTAGTGAGTTTGCCTGTGAGCACCAGTAGGAATGCTTAGTGGAATTGTAGCGCTGATATGCATAGTTATTGTATGAACAGACCATCTGTTAGATCATAGAATCATAGGGTTAAAGGGACTGCAAAGGTCATCTAAGCTCCAGCCAAGATGCAGGATTTGTTGTGTCTAAACAGTGCAAGACAGATGGCTATGTGCCCTCCTTTAAAAAAGCTCCAGTGAAGGAGCTTCCACACCGTCCCGAGGCATCTGTTCCATTGTCCTACTGTTCTTACAGTTAGGAAGTTTTTCCTGAGATTTAATCTAAATCTGCTATGCTATTGTTTGAAGCCATTGCCTCTTGTCCTGCCCACTGTGGCAAGAGAGAACAACTTTTCTCCATCTTTTTCATGGCAGCCTTTAAAGTATTTGAAAACCACTATTATATCCTGCCTTAATCTCCTCTTTTCCAAACTAAACACCCAGTTCCTTCAGTCTGTGCTCAGATGGCCTGCATTCCACCCTTTTGATCATCTTTGTCCCTCACCTTTGGATCCTTTCCAGTTTTTCTATATCCTTTCTATACATTTGTGGCCAAAATTGGACACAGTACTCCAGCTGAGGCCTAACCAGCGCAGAGTAGAGTGGTACTATCACTGCCCGTGATTTGCATACTATGCCTCTGTTAATGCAACCTAGAATTGCATTTGCTTTTTCTTTTTCCCCCCAACAGCATTGCATTGCTGACTCATGTTGAGGCTGTGATCCACCACAACTCCCAGATCCTTCTCAGCAGTGCTGCTGCCAAGCCAGTTATCCCCCATTCTGTGTTTGTGCATTTGGTTTTTCTTCCCTAAGTCTCGCACCTTACATTTGTTTTTATTGAATTTATTTTCTTGTCTACAGCCCAGGACTCAAGGTCCCTCTGAATTTTAGCTCTATTCTCCAAAGTGTTGGCACCCCCCCCCAGCTATGTGTCATCTGCAGATTTGATCGGTATGCTCTCTATTCCTCCCTCAAGGTCATTAATAACAATGTTAAACAACACCAGACCCAGAACAGATCCCCAGGTAACCCCACTTGAGACCTCCTTTCAATCTGACGTCTTTCCATTAATAGTTACTCTTTGTTTGGGGTTGTTTAACCAATTATATATCCACTTAATGGTAGTTCTGTTGAGCCCGCATTTCTCCAGCTTATTTATCAAAATGTCATGTAGGGACTGTATCAAAAGCCTTGCTGAAGTCCAGGTATATTATAAAATTTTACCTGCTAGTAAGGCAACAGCAAACGTGCTGACATGGGCATTCCTATATTAATCTCATTGCATCCCTCATTTTGAATGGCTTGCATCTAGTATTTGCATGTGGTTTTCTTCTATATTAACCCAATGTGCTATTCCGTAAGCTGAAGATGCCCAAATCTGTGCAATGGTTAAAGTGGATCAGAGTAGAAGGGAGAGCTGACCAATTTGGTGACTGTCATGATAGTCTCAGAATTGTCATCTGATGCAGGGTTGTGTCCTCTCATGGTGATGGATTTGCCACAGGAAGAAGAGAATGGAGATGAGAGAAATGTATCTGAATTAATATCTCCAAGCAGAGCCGTAGTCAGCAAAAACAAAGGGTGCAGAGGGGTATGTGCTCATAGTGCCTGAGCTGCTCAGGGACACATCCCTGCTATTTCTGGTCCCCATTTCCATAAATATGCTACCATTTAAACATGACCAAGGTTGAAAGTTGCTACTGATGTACAATCAATAGAAATCGGGCTCTGGGATTCCCTCACCTAGACATTCTGGAAATATCTGAAACAATTTCCTATAGTTTAGAAAAGTTAAAGACATTGCAGAAGCACCAAAGCAATTAAGGCCCAAACTCTCTAACATTTCCCATCAGACATGCACATTAAAACACAGAAAACCACACTAAGTGCCAGCATTTTGATGTGAAAAACTCCTCCCCCATAGGTAAGAATATTGGGCTCATCTGTTCCCACGCTCAGCTTTCTCAAGCCCTTTTTGAGTCCCTGAAATATAAATCAAATGCCAGTATTTACTTTGGTAACAGATCTTCTACATACCAAAAACTTTTCTCCCCTCACTGTGTCTCTTGGATTCTCTGTCGTCCTCTTTCTTTTCCTAATTCTCTTCCCTTTTTACCTTCCCCTGTTCTGCCTCTTTCTTCCATAGTCTTTCACTTTTCCCTCTGGACTGAGGGAACTAACTAGAAGAGTTGGCCGAACTTGTATCAGTGCCCATATTGGAGGGTGTTGAACGGCCAGATGTGACAAAGGTGCTTGCTGCTAAGCTGTTTTATTAGCTCGGGGGCTGGTCATCCAAGTAGAAGAGGAAGCCAAGAGCACTTTTTGCCATCTGTGCTTGGTGGGGCAAATGTGCAGTGGCGGCTCCAGGCACTAGCACTCCAAGTGCGTGCCTGGGGCGGCAAGCCGCGGGGTGCACCCTGCTGGTCCCTGCAAGGGCAACAGTCAGGCAGCCTTCGGCGGTGTGCCTCCGGGAGGTCCACCGGTCCTGCGGATTCAGCAGCAATTTGGCGGCAGGTACACCGAAGCCGTGGGACCGGCGGACCTCCCTGCAGGCAAGCCGCCAAATCCGCGGGACTGGGGACCTCCTGCAGGCAAGCTGCCGAAAGCTGCCTGACTGCCGTGCTTGGGGCAGCAAAAAAGCTAGAGCCGCCCCTGCAAATGTGAACTTCTCTCACTGACCTTGCCATCGTTTCCCATGCTTTTCTCACGTGATTATGTTGCTGCAGTGCTCGCCACAAGGGACGGCATGGTGAGTGACTCAGAAACAGAAGCAAGAGCAGCTGAATGCTTATAGTGCTGCCAGCTCTCATGATTTTTCACCTGTGACATAATTTTGGCTGGGGATGGGAACCATCTGGTGATGACAGATGCTCCAGAGGGCCAGAGGGGGTGAAGAGCCCCTGGGGCGGACACCCCCAACCCCCAGCTGGGAAAAGGGAGAGGGAACCCCACTCATCTCCTCCCATCCTGGGAAAGAGAAGGGAAGAACCCCCAGAGGGAAGAGAAGGGAGCTGAATTTGACGGTGGGGGTAGGAGATGAGGAGATGTGGCAGTGAGAGCTCCTGAAGCAGGGAGCATCGTATCCAATAAATTGGGGACAATGGGCAACAGTAATTGTCACACACACACTGGGGATGGACACGGATTTCAAAAATCAAAGGACAGACCAAAAAACCACAGAATATCTTCTTCTTTTTTAAATATCTGGTTATTTTGGGAGTCCAGCTCATGATTTTTGATCTCTGGAAGTTATGAATGATGATCTTAGTAAGTAATGTTTTACATTAAGAACATAGAGTGGTGCAGCAGAGGGAAGTTGGAAACCTTTCCCTCATTCTTTTTGTCTCTTAAAAATGTAAGATGGATTGCTGTGGATGAGAGTAAATGGGTTGCAAAAGGAGCTTGTACATTTCAGCAACTGTGGGCTTGGCAGAGTAAAGGTATGTGTGTGAATAGGGTGTACTCAGGCATTGCTGACATAAGGCAGAGTTAAGGATGCATGAACAACCTGAACTATACATTTCCTGGTTTTCAGACATTTGAGTTTTGCTCAATTTATGGGATGACATAACACTAAACAACCTTAACTCTGTTAACCTATTTTTTGCCGTTGAATTATACCAGTGCTCTGGCTGCCAATCAGCTTCCATGTGGAATCCTTGTTGACTTTGGGCTTGGCTACACTCAAAACTCCAAAGCGCTGGGATCCGAGCTCCCAGTGCTGAGGCACTGGCACTTTACAGCACTGTAACTTGCTGCGCTCAGGGGTGTGTTTTTTCACACCCCTGAGTGAGAAAGTTGCAGCGCAGTGAAGCACCAGTGTAGCCACGGCCATAAACTTATAAGGCCCTAAATGTTTTGGGAGCTGGTTACCTGGTGAGAGATCATCTCCCTCCCTGTGCTATCCTTCTGCATTTGAGATCAACAGAGGCACTTGAGTTGGAGCACTCTCAATATTAAAGAATGGAAGCTGCTGACAGCGTGTTCTTCATGAGAGGTCCTTGACTTAGGAACTTGTCCATGGTCCACCACAGCCTGGATTAGTTAACCTCCAGGCCAGCTGCAGGCTCATCTTTGCTTGCAATGTACTTGCACTGCCTCTGGTCTGGAGTTGATGGGGTTTGTGACCTCACAGTTCCTTCCCTGGCTTTTCCTCTAGACTAATACCAGATTATGATCTCCTCCATTCCAGCCTATGCTTTGGGAGTGGTTGGAGTTAACATGTCACCCCTTGCCCACCCCCTCCTGCCCACTCACCACCTGCCTACAGGGGAGAGGAAGAAGTGGCCTCATGGAGTCTACTCCCTTTTCTGTGCTGTGACCCATGATGGAGGCAGCCTGTAAAGGGGAGTAAAAGGGCCTTTCTTCTCCTCCCTTACACAGGTGCATAAGGCAAACCACAGTCTTGTCCAATATAAACTCAGCCTCCCAAAATTGTCTTAAAAATTTATCAGCCCTGTCTCAGAATCTACTTACTCACCCTTTATGATGATGATTGATAATAAAGGTAATAATAATGAGAATTTACTCACCTGTCCAAACAAACAAAAACACACAACAGCAAACCTCACCCCATGTGAGCAGGCAAGGAGAATTTTGCAAAGCTGTGGGAACCCTACACATAAAAGTCCTTCCTAACACCACTGCAATTTGTACCTTGCCTGTTTCGCATAAGTCAGTGCCCAGCTGAGGGAGAGAATGAATTTCCTTCCTTTCCAGGCGTGTTTTGATCTGCAAGGTATTCATTATGAGATGCACAGATACAGTTCACATTCTAATTATTACTGAGTTCTGTGTAATATTTGTACTCCTGTAGCTAGATACAACTAACAGTTTTTCCTCTTGTATACAGCTATTTCCTTCCATGAGAGAGCTGACTGGTTATTTGATGTGCCCCAAACAGCAGGTAGTTTTATCTTAACAAAGTTTTCCTATTGATATTTGAAGTCAACAGTTTTATTGGTTATTAGAAATCTCAGAGCAGTTTGCTTCATTTTAGTATTATGCTTCTAGCATTTAGAAAAAAATATGAGGGCACGAAATTGCTTTGATTTTACTTTTTTTTGGCTTCATGTGGAAGTGATATTCTTATGTCCAAAAATAAAAAGGAGGATGGAAGAGACTTGGGTTTTTTCTTTAAAGGTTGAAGCAGCTGCAATAGACTTGCCCGATTATATTAAAAAGGTAAGAAATTATATTTTATTTTAGAAAGGGGAAATTTTCTTTGTATCACACTTAGCTATGCACAAGAATTCCGCTATAGAATTCCGCACTGTGATATGATCAATTTATAGAGAGTAATTGTACTGGTTTTGAAAATGGAATTTCAGCTCTATGTTCTTAGCCCATTTAACAAAAGATGTCTGTGCACACACATCTTATATAAAATTGTAGTGAAACCTTCCTGGCCAGCTACCAGGATTGACCACATGTTGGATGGTATAGGAATGGAAATCAAAATGATAGGAACTTATGTGCATATCTGAGACTACCAGTTAAGTTTTAATTGTAGGTTATGCAGTCTAGTCTGCAAGCCTCCATAGGTAGGTCCCTACCAAATTCACAGCTGTGAAAAATACATCACAGACTGTTTGAAATCTGGTCTTTTGTGTGCTTTTATCCTATACTATATAGATTTCACGGGGGAGACCAACATTTCTCAAATTGGGTTCCTGACCAAAAAGGGAGCTGCGGGGGGGGGGGGGGAGCTTACAGTATTGCCACTCTTACTTCTGCACTGCCTTCAGAGCTGGGTGGCCAGAAAGCGATGGCTGTTAGCTGGGTGCCCAGCTCTGAAGGCTGCGCCCTGCCAGCAGCAGCACAGAATTAAGGGTGAGAATACCATACCATGCCATCCTTACTTCTGCATTGCTGCTTTCAGAGCTGGACGGCCAGAGAGTGGCAGTTGTTGACCGAGGGCCCAGCTCAGCAGGCCGCAGTGCAGAAGTCAGGGTGGCAATGCCATACCATGCCATCCTTACTTCTGCGCTGCTGCTGCCGGCAGCAGATCTGCCTTCAGAGCTAGGCTCCTGGCCAGCAGCTGCCTCTCTCCAGCTGCACAGCTCTGAAGGCAGCACTGCTGCCAACAGCGGCGCAGAAGTAAGGGGAGCAGTACTGCAACCCCCACTATAATAACCTTATGACTCCTCCATAACTTTTTTAAAATAACAGCACCATAAAATTTCAGATTTACATAGCTGAAATCATGAAATTTACATTTTTTTAAATCTATGACTATGAAATTGACCAAAATGGACTGTTAATTTGGTAGGGCCCTATCCATAGGCCACTAGTGAACTATGTGGGAGGATGAACCACAGATGCAAGGTCCAACCCCCAGCCAACTTGCAGGGGCGCTGGAACAATTGTACGATGGGGGTACTGACAGCCATTGAACCAAACTCTAACCACTGTATATGATGGAAACCACTTCAAGCCAGGGTTGGCATCAGGCCACATACTTATCCAAGAATCCTTTGGCACCTTATAGACTAACAGACGTTTTGGAGCATGAGCTTTCATGGGTGAATACCCACTTCCTCAGATGCATGTAATGGAAATATCCAGGGGCAGGTATACATATGCTAGCAAGCAAGCTAGAGATAACGACGTCAGTTCAATCAGGGAGGATGAGGCCCTGTTCTAGCAATTGAGGTGTGAAAACCAAGAGAGGAGAAACTGGTTCTGTAATTGGCAAGCCATTCACAGTCTTTGTTCAATCCTGAGCTGATGGTGTCAAATTTGCAGATGAACTGAAGCTCAGCAGTTTCTCTTTGAAGTCTGGTCCTGAAGTTTTTTTGCTGCAGGATGGCCACCTTAAGGTCTGCTATAGTGTGGCCAGGGAGGTTGAAGTGCTCTACTACAGGTTTTTGTATATTGCCATTCCTAATGTCTGATTTGTGTCCATTTATCCTTTTCCGTAGAGACTGTCCAGTTTGGCCGATGTACATAGCAGAGGGGCATTGCTGGCATATGATGGCGTATATTACATTGGTGGATGTGCAGGTGAATGAACCAGTGATGGTGTGGCTGATCTGGTTAGGTCCTGTGATGGTGTTGCTAGTGTAGATATGTGGGCAGAGTTGGCATCGAGGTTTGTTGCATGGATTGGTTCCTGAGCTAGAGTTATTATGGTGCGGTGTGAAGTTACTGGTGAGGATATGTTTCAGGTTGGCAGATTGTCTGTGGGCAAGGACTGGCCTGCCACCCAAGGCCTGTGAAAGTGTGGGATCATTGTAATATATAATGTATATATGTAATATATCAATGTAATATACGCCATCATATGCCAGCAATGCCCCTCTGCTATGTACATCGGCCAAACTGGACAGTCTCTACGGAAAAGGATAAATGGACACAAATCAGACATTAGGAATGGCAATATACAAAAACCTGTAGGAGAGCATTTCAACCTCCCTGGCCACACTATAGCAGACCTTAAGGTGGCCATCCTGCAGCAAAAAAACTTCAGGACCAGACTTCAAAGAGAAACTGCTGAGCTTCAGTTCATCTGCAAATTTGACACCATCAGCTCAGGATTGAACAAAGACTGTGAATGGCTTGCCAATTACAGAACCAGTTTCTCCTCTCTTGGTTTTCACACCTCAACTGCTAGAACAGGGCCTCATCCTCCCTGACTGAACTGACGTCGTTATCTCTAGCTTGCTTGCTAGCATATATATACCTGCCCCTGGATATTTCCATTACATGCATCTGATGAAGTGGGTATTCACCCACGAAAACTCATGCTCCAAAACATCTGTTAGTCTATAAGGTACCAAAGGATTCTTTGCTGCTTTTACAGATCCAGACTAACACGGCTACCCCTCTGATACTTGATACTTATCCAAGTCATTCACCCGCCACAGAAATACAGCTAACAGTCAACTCTGAGTGAAACCTGTGCAGTCAACCTCCGCAACCCTTTAGGACCAGGGAGGAAGAATTATTCTGCAAGAAAAAACTTAATGGGAGTCTATGTAGATAGAAAGTAATGATCCAGTTTGGAGTTTGGTCAGGACCTCAGATATAACACCTCTTCTCGCATGAGTTCTTGCTGGATGTTTGGCACTTTTCTACTCATCAGTCTATTGCCTGCCTAAGAGTCACACACAAAGGCCAGATTTGTAACAGTTTTCAGATGTTGCTCGGCTCAACGTTGCAAAGTCTAAGTGATTTAGACGGCTAAATCCCAGTTTGACTTTTAATGAAACTTATGCTCCCAAGTCACTTTTGAAAATGGGACTTAGCCATCTAAGTCACCTAGGAACAGATTTTTAAAGATATTTAGGGGCCTAACTTTGATTGAAATCCATGAAAGTTAGACATCTAAATGCCTTTAAAAATCCAGCTTTTCTTAGGCATTGCAGTTGCAAGCAGAGCACTGTTTAAATACCTTTTCAAAGCTGGGCTGAAATGCCTGCATGACTACAGAGCTCTAGAGAGACTGCATGGCGTGAGCAATGATGTGTGTTCCGAACCAATGGGAGGTCTGAATAGGGATTTTGTTGTCTTCTTTATGTCTTATGGCTTCTGTTAAGTTTGTCAAACCACAATGAGCAGGCTGTCCACACACAATGAACTACCTGCTTAACCTAGGAAGAGGTAGATAATGTAATGGTCAGGGGAATCCTTTTTTTAGCTTAAATGGAAGGGGTGGATCATTTTGGGGGGACTGATCTGAATTTAATATTAGTAATGTTATCTGGTATGTATTCATTTTAATGAAATCCATATGAGCTCTCCCCTAATTCAATATAATAGTCAAAATGCAGTTTTCTTTTAAACTTTGCTTTTTATTTTTCCATTCAAAGATACATAGATAATCTCCAAGACCATGCAGTCATTAAATAATAAGGTAGCAGAAATAGAAAAGAGATGAGACCCTCAAATGTAATGCAATAAACTTCACACAAGGAAGGAAGTAATGTCCAACACAGAACTACAGACCAATTACTTGGGTCAACTAGTTACCAGTTCAGGCAAATAAAAGCACACCTGGAACAAATCCATCCCATGATATAAATTGTCGTATTGTCTTTAAGATGTCACATTTTGATGAGCAATAGCTGCCTTCCAATTTTATGTGGTGTTTAAGATAAGTGGATGAATCCTTTTGTGGAAGAGAGAGGGACAGATGCTTCTATGTTGCAAGCAACCTCAGTTTCCTAAATGCCCATTCAGGTTGTGTTCCCTAATTTTAGTGTTACCCAAAGCATGTGATCAGATCCAGCAGGGCAAAATAAGTCTAAATGTATTGAGTGAGGAGTTTAATGCCCAAAGACTTTTGGGGTGAGGTTTTTAAAAGTGCCTAAGTGATTTGGGCACAAGTCACATTGGATTTAAGGTCCTATGTCATTTAGTAGTTTTTAAAATCCTGCCCTTGGAAGCTAAAGGCAGTAGTTTCAAGCTAATGGAATTTGAGCAGGTTTTATATTGTGGCTGTGTTAGCGACAGGTTGGGAACACATAGGTCTAAGATGTGCTGATTTTGCTATTTAATATCTGTGCTCAAAGGTATGCCCTGGAGTTGTAAATAAAGTGGAATTTGCCTACCCATTTTTCTCCCCAAAAAGCTATAGCTTACTTTTTGGGTTGACCTCTGCCTGTTCAAAAGTCATGATAGTATTGTTAAATTAAAGAATAAGACCTAAATAACCCCACAGAGCATTAACCCCTTAAGCATTTCAATGATTAACACAGAAGCAATTATATAGCTGTATAATCCCCATATCTGGTTGTTTGATGAGCATTAATGCAGCAGCCATCTAACTAGAACCCTTAAATAGAAATTAATCAACATCTGTACTATTAATATTGTAAGGAAGATATAATATATAAGTAGGTAGAATGTGGTTTTATTTCTTCATTGCTTCATGAAGAAATCAGGATCTAATTGAATTTACATTGTCAATATGTAAATTAGAGAATTATTACTTATGTATTGGGACAGATTCTCAGCTGTGTAAATCACTGTAGTCCATTGAAGTCATACCAGTTTACACCACCTAAAAATTTGGTCTCATGCCAGTAAATTAATTTTAGTGTTAATAGGAAGAATGAATTAATGCATGCACATTAATAAATAATGCATAAAACCTATTTAGGATTATAAATGTGCAAAACACATTACAGACATTAACTAATTAACTGGAACTTTCATAATAAGCCTAAAAATAATTGTCTTCTAATGAACTGATTTTAATGTTTCTGGCTGGGATTTCCAAAGGAACCGAAGGGAATTAGGTGCGCAAATCCTATTGAGACTCAGTGGGATTTGGATAGCTGAATTCCTTAGGCTCTTTTCAAAATCCCAATCTCTGTAATTTGTAGAGGGAAAAGTCAGGTCAATGAATGGAATGGATACATTCTGAAAAGAAAGCCACATGGTAAATGTGTCCTATATGGAGCCCATATGTTCAGTTGCTCCCTTGTCAAAACATCCAGCCAGTTGACTTGCTGCTCATCTTTTGCATCTTAGGCTTGCTCTCTTAAGCACTTCTTCCTTCCGAGGGTGCATGTATAAGAAGCGTAGGGAATGTCCACTGGGACCAGAACCTGAACATAAATGACATATACATCAGTAGCTGTCCTCCAACTGGAGTACCCATCAACCTCAGCGGCATCATTGAACTAAAATCAATATTCAGTAGAGCCTGAGGGCACTTAACATGTCAAAAGATCAAGCCACCAGGTACCATTCCTGCCCTTATTGAAGTCAATGGGATTTTTGATATGAAGTTAAATGGGAGCAGGAGCAGACCTATACTGGCTATTTAAAGATGGGGGCAGGATAAGAGTAGTGAGGGCAGGGGACCCAGATCCAGGGGAAGGAGAACAGAGCATAAGGGAAGACTAATTCATCTGTCTAAAGTGGCAATCGTAAAATCAAATACTCTCATTTTCCTCTCATTTATACCAGGTTTATACTAGTGTAAGTTCATCAGGCCAGCTCCTCAGACACACCTGGGCACCTCTCTTAGCAGCTGAGGGGGAGGAAGACAAATGCTGTACAGCTTCCACCCTTGTCCCCCTCCCATCCCAGAGTTGTGCCCAGGTCTAAATTATACCCAGCTGCAACAAAACAGCAAGAGGCTGTTCTAGCAGCTGGGGATTTCTGGAGCATAGCCGGGCTCTGACCACATCCCCTTTCCTTCACCACACCCTCAACACACTGGCCCTACATCACAAGAGGGAATCCATAGGAACCCGGTTAACTAGCTTTTGTAGCCAATTTGCACCACCAGAGCAGTGCAAAGGAAACACATCTCTAGTGGGCTGGGTTTTTCTAAATGACCCCATGCATTTAATATTTTAAAAGTTCCCTCACCTCCTTGTCATTGGTCAATCCCAATTTCTTCAGGTCTATGACATCATAATAAATGTTGTTCAAGGTGACTTCAATCTCCTGTATCTGAAATGATAAAAATCTGAAACTGTCAGTTTGTCACCATACTTTCCTGCATGACAGTCTGATAAAGTATTTAAACAAAGTTTACAAAAGGAAGTAGAGCAAAGAGGATAAAATGGGCCCATTTTAGAAACACTTGAACACTATTCTGTAGCATTCTTCCCTTTCGTTTCTGAGTCTGCTCCTGTGAAGTGCTGAATGCCCGTCATGTCCATTATCCTCATAGGAAGTGCTCTGCATTTTCTCTGCATTCTGATTTTTCCAAAACAGCTAGCTGCCTCTTCAAGCAGTTTCATGTTTTACTTAGGTTATCTAGACAAATAGGCTCAGCCTGAACATCTCAGTGGGTCCTATGACTGTATTTATGACCTAAATATTAAATGATGAAAAAGATACCTGTGGAACTCTCGCCAGGATGAGCATCTGAATATTGTTGACAGTCTTCTGGTGAGAGGGTGAGTATTCCCCGCAGTCAGGTGGCCCAGAAAATGCCTCAAGGACACACTCATGAACAGTGTCCCTTAAAAATATTGTTTGAAAGTAAAGCTCTAAAATTACTGGTGAAACATGTTATTAATTGCCGTTATGCTTGTTTTTTATCTGTAATATTTTATTTTCATTTCCTCTGTCTCTTTCTAACAACAATATAACACAGAGTTTGTACTAAGCCCTTCCCTTACTAATTTCCCCTCCCACTCCAATCCCCCAACCCTGTAATATTGCAAATCAGCATTTTATTTAAGCTATTAGCTTATTATGCTGAGGGCAGCTGTGTTCAAATATGAACTACTCAGTCCAGAACATCAGCTGGTGTAAATCAACAGAGCTCTGAATTGGAACTACACCAGTTTACACCAGCTGACAATCGACCACTCAGAGCCTTATCTTCAGAAGTACTGAACACTCATAACTTCAGCTGAAGTCAGTGGGAGCTGTGGGTGCTCAGCAACTGAAAATCAGGCCTAGAGAATTTAAATAAGATGGTTTTAATGGTAACAAAAAGCAAACTGCGGTTGCTTTTAGAGCACAGTCTGTGCAGTGCCTACTGCATGTGGAGGGTGGGTTTGTTTGTGTTTGAGGGAGTCTAGGATAATACATTTGCCAGCAGACATAATTCAATTCAGTACGTACCATACACAGTCAAAGTCGATATCTTGACACTCGCCATAGGACCACTTGCAGAATAGTTCTGCACTAAAAACCCTGTCGGTCCGTTCAGGAATTGTGGTGTATTTGTCCCTGTGGAAGCCTTGAAATCCAGACTGTGTTGTTTTCTTAAGTTTCAGCTCTTTAATTCCAGAGATAACAAGTGGACAACCTGTGACCCAAAAACATTAGAGGGGAAAGATCAGCTCCTATTCATGCAGGGAGATGGGAACTCTGTGCTGGGGTGACGTACTGCCATACAGCATTCACCCAGAGGTGTAATTTTTTGCATTTGTGTGATACTTAGGTATTCAACGTTATTGTCTGCACACAGACATACAGAGCTGAGAGCCAACTTCTATAAAGTTAGAGTTTGATCTTGAAAGGTGTTGTAGGTCCTTTCCCTAAGGAGTGGCACACTCCCAATCCAATGCCTATTAAAATCAATGGGAGTTAAAGGCATTCCACATCTCACCTTTTTGATCAGCCCCTTAGCCATGTCTGTGCCACAGACTTTATTTCACACAATGTACATCAGTATACAGACTTCAAACTTAGTATATCACTCATGTGCATGCATACTTGGCTGCTTGCACCAGCACTGCACATACTCACCAGGACTGCTTGTGTCAATGCAAAGTGCAGTGTGCCATGCGCCATTGTCTGGCGCAATGCCTACTGAGAAATTTTTGTCCGTGGATCACTGAGAACTAAGGGACAAGTTCCCAGCATGCAAGTGTCTTCACCCCATAATGCCAGCCATACCCCATAATTTTTGCTCCTTATTTTTAAAACCTCACAATCCCACATGTCACTTTTTGGTTTCCACCATCTCTGACAGAAGCATGGAGCGTACAGAGCTCTGCACTATTCTTATAAACATCACAAATACAGAACACATGATTCTCCTGTATTTGCAGAGGCACAGAAGTACCACACTTTAGCAGTCAGCCATACATGTGATCTGTGCTGAACTGTTCTCTGTGCTTTGAGCTGTAGTTGCTGTTAGAACGTGTTTGGTGTTTGCTGTCTAGTTACAGCTATGACCGTTTTCCTCAGCCTCTGAGTTATGTGGCTTTGAGTACTGTAATGCATTCTGCAATGTTTGTTGTGTACTATTAATGATAATTGTATTCTCCAAAAATAGAAAATTGAGTGGCAAAAACAGCATAGAAAAACCATGAGCAAAAAACTGCAGGCTCTGCAATAGAAACTTTAAACATATATTAACAGAATGGGACTTTGAAATTGGAAAGGCGGCTAACATTTCTGTCCATTTCAGTGTACAAATATAATCCTTTGTGCCTACAGATATGCCGCCTGTGGCTCTCAGAGGTCAGTGTACATGAAGCTGTGGTTTTCCTTGCTGGCACCCTGTGCGGAGTGGTAGGAATACAGATGTGGCTGTTATGCCACATGGAAAGTAGGATTGTGCATGGAGCTGCTAGAATGGAGTTCTCTCAGGACTGCAAGGGGTGCGGAGTCCAGGATTTTTGGATCTGTACATCAACAGGTCTGCAAAAGCATTTGTATTTGCTGCCTGAGAAGACCCCTTATATCCTGGTGCATCTCCTTCTCCTTTTCCTGGGCCTATCTCCTGTCCACTCTCTCTTGCTTCATGCCATCTGCCATGGTAGCCCTCTAGACCCTTTGTTCAGGGTCTGATGCAGCACTGGCTTGCAGGAACTTGCTGAACATATCCTTCCTAGTCCTCTTCTTTCTCCTCCTCCTCAGGATCTGGCATTCTGTGAGTAAGGAAGGCATAGCAAAGTAGCAACAGCAGCAACTGCTGATAAAAACAGACAAACCTACCATGGATTTACAGTCACAATGGAAAGGGAAAGATAAGTTTCAAAACTTCCTCCCTTATTCCAATAAAAATTTTTAATAAGACATTCTTACTGGCCCTTTGGCTTCGGAGCGCCTCTGCACAGCACCATTCTCCAGCCCCAGTGGTGGTGAATATGGCCTGCCAGAGGCAAGGAGGGGTGGGTGGAAAGGTATTTTGGTTTCATGAAACAACAGACTTTCTGTCCCTATTCCATGGGTCTGTGCATAGGGCAACGGCACTGATTATTGGCACTATTTTTCTCAAGTGGTCATGATTTTAGCTGATATCTCACTCCTGGGGGTAACAAAGGCACAGAGAGCACAGCTGCTACTGGTGTCCCAAAGCCACCCGAGCCCATATGCTGCTAGTCTATATACTGCAATGGTGCCAGCCAAACTCGTCATGGAGTGGTGTGGGAAAGGAGGGAAAAACAAGGCAGCCATCCCTAGAAGCTTAGGGGAGAAGTGTAGAGCACCTCCATGAAAGTTTCATAGAGCTCTCTCAGGAGGTACATAAAAAAATACCGCTTTGCCTGCCCCTCTGCCAATGAAAGCATATACAACTCTCACTTTTGTTTGTTCTGCCTTTTGCCTCTTCTACAAGTTAACCAATGAAAAGATGATACTTGTGTCTTATTAGCTTGGGGATGGGCTGGGTACCATCTTTAAACTTAAACATTGTAAAAAAAATGCATAAACATACTTACCCAAGATCCCTTCCCCTTCTTGATTCATCCGTGCTTAGCTGATGGGACTGACTAGAGTGCGGCAGAATCTCAAACAGGTCCTGGCTTGGGGCATGGCTGGAGCCCCCCTGCTGCATCTCCTCACTTCTTCTCCAGCTGCTCACTGTTCATGGCTGGGGTCTCTGTCTCAGGCTCCTCCAAGGTATCCATGGTGGTCTGCAGCGTGCAGGTAGGGTCTTGGCCAAGTATGACATACATCTCATTGTAAAAGTAGCAGCTCAGCACCAGATCAATTGTTGCGCTCCCTGTCCTTGTGGTATGCCAGGTGCTGTTACTTTGCTTTCATGCAGCACTGCTTCTCATCCCTGTCATACCTCCTAGCCTGCGCCCCTGCACAATCTGCTGGTAGAGGTCCATGTTTCTCTGGCTGGTCTGTAGCTGTGCTTGCACAACCTCTTCTCTCCACACCCAGGAGATCCAGATCTCCTGTCTACTCCAGGCAGGAGCATGTCTAATGTCTAGACCCAACATGGTTATCTGGGCAAGAAGGAAAAGGCATTTCAAAAATACGTGACGTGGGGGCAGCTTCCAGTCTTTGTGATTCACAGGCAGCAGAGTTCACAATTGTGGCCAAAGTGGTCTGTGTCGCAGGGAATAAGGCGTTGTGGGACAGCTGCTGGAGAATTGTTAGGGTCGAGCCAGGTCACATAGTGTCTACACTCCCACTGCATGACCATGGTTCATGCTGCTCAGGGAGATGGTTTTACTGCGTCGCTGTAATGGAGTGCTTATGTCAATGGGAGACACATTTTAGTACAGACACATGCACAAATAGGTTGATGCAAGGGGCCTTATGTTGACCTAATTTTGTAGTGTAAACAAAGCCTTAGACAGAGCTAGGACTTGTTTCAGCTATCATTGAAGAGAATGGAAGGACTCCTATTGATTTCAGTGGGAAGTGAATTGAGCCATAAGTGATGTGGCCTAAGAGAATGATGAAGTCAGTTTTTTCCTAAGTAATAGCAGGGAGTATTGTAGGAAATCTGCTATATATAGACTGGAACCCTTCTGAAAGTCCCTCTTTCACATCTGTCTCAGTGTGAGTTCTGCATGTGTTACATCTGGAGGCAAGCAGCCAATGTGAACACTTGCAATTTGGATAACTTACAGACATTGGTTTTTGTACCCGCAGCTTCAAGTTGACAGTAGGTACTTTCAGATTTGACTGCTACATCTAAAACTTATTACTGCAGATGTGAGGATCACAACTTTCATCTGAATACCAGCCAGAAGATTTCTTGACTTTATATTTGAGAAGCTCTTTTGGATGATCCCACTGGGAAATTTCATGTGTCTAATCCTTTGGATTACACTGACAACTGAACATTTAACTTTTGTTTCCCTATGCAATAGAAAAAATTTTCTGAGCTAGAGTTTTTTTTGTTTGGTCCCAGGTAACAACCAAATCTGTTCCCTGTGTGAGTAGTTACTGTATCACAAATCTTTCTATTAAGATACTTGAGAGTTATCACTAGTGACAGTTGAGAGGTATTTCATTTTTTTAAGCATTGGAAAAGCACATACCCCACATACATAGCAATATCATGTCTGTATGGCATGTGAAACCAGCCTTGTGACTACACCCAGATGTCCCCAAAACTGAGACTCTACAGGTCCAAAAGAGAGTCTACTCTTCTAGACCAGATAAGGATAAATTTCCTTCTGCTGACTCAGGAGATTGGCCAGGAGACATAGTCTATCAAGGTGCTTATGCTCTGAAAAGTGATTGTATAAAAATAGCATCATGAATAGGGATGGCTGAAACTTTTCCATCAAACTGGTTTTTTGACAGAAAATTTAGGTTTTGTCAAAACAAAATTTTTCATGAAAAGTATCTGCTTTCCACCCAAAATGTTGCTTTTGTTGAAAACATTTTGCTGAAAACAAAAATATTTTTTTTATTAGCATTTAACATTTTTATTGGGGAAAAAAATCTTCTGACCAGTTCTGATAATGAAATTTTATACTTATTCTGTGTCAGTGATTTTCACACTATCTTTAGTCAGTTGAAAAAGATAGCATTTTCTAGCTGCCAGCTTTGTGTAGAATCTGAAAGGCAAGGTGGGTTGTTTCTGACTGTGAGTTCTTTAATAACATGGATTCTGCAGCTGGGTCTTAGTCAGTAATTCTGCTGATAATGTGCAAGCCAGAATAGGCTCCGATTTACTCTCCCTTACTTGTGTTAGCTCTTGCCTTTATAAGACAATATTTAAAGAACAGCCTGTAATAGAATTTCTTAATTTTTAAAAAATGGCCACTTGATACAGGGGATATTTAAAATGGATTCCCTCATCTGAAATAATAATCATATTTTATTTTGCAGATACAGATCTCTCATTTTTATTCTTTGCATTCTTTTTGTTGTTGTCTTAAACTTGTCTAAGGAGTTGTGTCTCTCATTTCCAGGGATTCCCCTCTTTTTCATACCAGGACACTGGAGCAATTAAAGAAAAGACTGCCCTCAGTAATACTTCCCAGGTTTCATACAGAGCCTTGTGTGCTGGGACAGGACTTGAGGAGTTTAGTCAGTGCTGTGTAAGTAGTCATGCACTGGAGGCGCATTAGCAACGAAACTCCTAATTTATATATTTTACTGTCAAGTATCACTGCCTCAGTTTAAGGAACTCCCCTATAACCTGGGATATAGATATTTGATATATCTTTTGTTTTAAGCCAGAGGTCCCAAAACTGTGGGGCATGCCCCGTAGGGGGCACGGAGGAACACGGGGGGGACCTTGCGGGGCCCAAACCAGCTCCCACAAGGAGCGGGAAGGGAGCACCACCCAGTCCCTCCCCACCTCCACCTCTGCTCTGGTCCTGCCTCAACTGCATCCCTGGCTCCTGGCCCTGTCCCCAGCCTCAGTTCAGTTCCGCTCCCAGCCCTGTGCCAGCCCCCAGCCTCGGCCGCTGGGCGCAGCTCTGTTCCAGGCCAGGACTGAGCCAAGACCACGAGTGGAGCTGCACCTAGCTACGGGCCCAGATGCTGGATCCCACCACAGCCCAGCTGTGGCTCCGCTCCTGCCCTCGCCCCAGTCTCGGACCCCATATCCCTGTCCATGATCCTGCCCCCCGGCCCTGGCTCCAGAGGGTTCGGGGTAGTGGGCACTAATGAGGTAAGCAGGGTGGAACCCTCAAAAGTTTGGGGACCACTGTCTTAAGCTCATTACAGTGGGTGACTGAGCATCTATGCAATGTTTATTGAAAGCATAAAATAAGGTATTTTATCTATCAATCTGTTTATATAGGTTTTATGTTTTCTTTTCAGTTGCCAGATATTGAATCAATTAAATCAACCAAGACCTTTATTGACTCACAATAGCTCTATGCTTGTTAACATTCGATATGTTGATAATGAAATATGCTTACGATTATATTAATTCTCACAGAGCTCTTTTTACTAGCAGAGTGAAAGGGTGAAATGCAAGGGTTTCCAGAGGTAAATTTCGAAGTCTAGTTAATAGGTGTGTAGGAGGAACATTAAAGATAGCGACAATTATCATGCCAGAAATTAAAAAGGAAATAGTTGAAAACCATCTCTGGTGTTACTCCTCACCTATGCAGGAAATCCAGAGAAAACTATTAAAGGGTTGCATGAAAGCAAGACTGAAAATTGAAGGTAAGTCATTTTGGTGAGTTCTGGTACATGCTTTTTGTCTGCAATATCTCATAGGGTGCTTCCTCCAGCATGACCTTTTGTGGGCCCTGCAAATGCAGTGCACTCAGCACCCCCTCAGGTTCTCTCAGTCAATTATCCAGACTTGAGTTGGTTCAAAACATGTACCCTCTTCATGGGATCTAATTTATAAAGTCTTTCTATGGACGGGAACTTACTTCACTAGTGACCCTAAGTCACCCCGCTCTGGGTTCATATAAGAGTCCTGGTCAGCTCTTGTTCTTGTTCAAGAGTTCCTACCCAACCTCCACCCCTACCCCCCTTTGAGAACCTGGGGTTGTGCTTCAGATGGTGACTTTCTCAAAACAGGAATCCTCAGCTCTCCTCCTTGGAGCTGGGTTGTAAATGTAACCCTTCTGCCCGGCAACAGCAACGAGGGCCAGGTTCAATATCTGTTAACATTACAAAACACAACTGTCTCGAGCGCTCACCCAGAAATCTGGGAAAGCTAAACGCCATACCTGGGTTCTGCTAAGAGATAATACTTCCGCACTCGCAAGCACTAAGTCTGTCTATAGCAAAAGGAAACTTTTATTAAAAGGAACAGGGAACTTAGTTAACTTTAACACACTACTCCCCTTTCCCTATGCTGCACCCTGCTCATGGCTGGTTGTCCAAAATCAGTGACATCCCCAAATTCAGGGGTGCATTCAAAAGGATTCACCTCCCACTCCAGAAAGGGTGTGGGTGTCAAGCAACACCTCTGCTGCAGCCACTGCTCCCCAGTGCTGCTGCTGATGGCCACCACCGCAGTCCCTGCTTCTGCTTGCTGCTCACTGTCACCTCTTCCTCTAGCTGGGATGTAGTGTTCTGAGGTTACACTGCTAAGAGGTATCAGTGGGTAGTGGGGAACCTCACTTCTGCTGTGTCCTCTGTGTTATCTTTCATCACAACACCATACCCACACCAGGTCTAAGGCTCAGCCCCCAAAACTGCTCATCAGTGATTTCAACTTTAGTGATCACTGAACAGAAACGCAGTCTCTAATTTGAGTCTGATCAGCTCTGTCTTTAAACACCAGAGGGAAAGGATCAAATGGTATCTAGGACTCTTTAAACAAAGTCTGCACCACCACTGGTTATCCCATCACCCGCTCACGTTCACATGGATTTGGCATCACTACCTCCTGCTTGTGCATGAAGTGCAAGTAAGGGTGGCCCTCTCAGCTGAGGCATGTTGGGTTCAGTTCTGCTGCCCTTTAGTCGTACAACAAGGAAAAAATTTAATTATCCCCTCACTCAAGACGACAGTGCATTTTAACCCAGAACAGCTGGAATTGATCACTTTGGCAAAGCCAGTATGTCTGCTGATCACCTAGACCCAATAGGTGTGTCTATGCAAATACCATCTGCTTCTGAAGTACTTTCCCCCAGCTCATCAGTAGATGACAAGGGAGAGAGCTCAGTCAGGCCCTGGCTCACATTAGGTAGCCAGTCCCTCCGTCTCTCCTTAAACAGGAGTTCCCACTCTCATCCTTGGAGTTGGGTTGTACTTTAGCCAGGTTCTCCATCAGCTGGCCTCTTTTTCCCCAGTTAGTCCTCAGGCTCAGTCTGTTAAGCAGGTCAGCCTTCTCCATCTGCTATCAGCCCTACTGTGAGGGAGGAGGCAGAATTTATGCTGGTCCTCTTCTCTCAGTTCATCCCCAATTGGTTGTGCGAAATGATAACTTTGCCCCACCCACTCTGCAAGGCTCCTGTGCCCTTAAAAACAGTGTAATGGCATTTCTTCCCAAGCACCATTTATTCCTGGCACTGCTTCTGCTCTATCATTGTCTCCTAGGTCCTTGTATATATATTGGACCATTCAAAATCTTAAAAGGCAATGCCACGTAACAGGGATGGACTGACCCTGTAGGCGCCACGATACTTAAGGGACAGACTGCTCCCTCACACAAACATTTACAGTTTTTATGCATGTGGTGTACAAGGTCTGATGATGAGTCTTTAGGCATAGAAAAATATGCAATACTATCAGTGTATTTAAAAGCAGGAACTTTTTCCAGAAAATGATATAAACTCTTTAATTTCATTTTAGGTTTCTTTTTTCATTTCCTTGTAGAAGTTAAGAAAGGATGTGGAAACCCAAGTCAGAATTGCTCATGCTGCCAAAAATGTGGCATTGGTTAAATGTCCTCAGGATCATAAAACATGTCTTCTTATAGACAACTGAGGCCAAAATTCACTGGAAATTTGTGTCTGATGCTGCCCGTTCTGTTGGTTGAAATACTAGAAAAAACACTCAGAATGAGCCTTTCAGAGCTCTTTGCTGTTCACAAAGGAAATGAGTTGTGCCAAGATACAAGGAGACATGCTAGCTAACCCATAGAGGTGCCTTCCAATTCTAACAACCCTGTGAACCAGGAAGGGGACTTGATGGGTCTTAAGACTGATAATGAGCTACAGAGCCTTTCATCTCTAGATTATGAATTTGAATACAGCCTCAGTCAGTAGCAATTAAAAGTTGTTACTATCTGATGATTGTTCAGTACTAAGGATCCTGTTGTTACTATTTCTATCTCAGCAGTGCCTAGAAACTATCGTCCCATTGTGCTTGACACTGTAGTGATCTCAGTCTAGTTCCTGGCATTACATCCTCATGTTACATAAAACAAAATTTGGATCTAAGTGGCATTCTTGTTGGCAATCACAGCAATGAGGTGGAATTTGTAGATTCAAATTGGTAGCTAGATATCTAACATGCTAGTTTACATATGTAGGTGCAGCTTTAAATCCTACATTACTTGAGCACTCCAAAATTTGGTGATGCAAGGAATTCAGAATTTGTGCACACACATTTTAGTGTTTACACATGAAAAATTGCTTGCACAGAGATATGGGTGCAATTTTAGAGGTTAGGCTGAGGTCCTCTAACAGCCTGACCTAATTTGTAATGCAGAAACTGAATCTTTTTAGAAGCAAAGCCAAGCCATATTCGTGGGGTTTTGCAGTGTTACTGTAAATTAGTCAGTTGGACTAAAATACTATGTCTTTGGGAGTGACTATTAGAGTAACACTAATATTCAGAATATAGGCTGTACTATGATGTATTAGTTGAAGCAGATCATTTTCACAAGCCAGTTCAGTCCTGTGAGTTTATGTAATAGTAATGCTTTGTGAACAATTGTAATTATTATGTGTTTAGGAGAACTCTATAAATATAAGGCTGGATTCTGCTCACCCATGATTCAGTGAGCAAGGACAAAGGATCAAACCTATCTTAAAAACTTTCAGGGTGCCCCTTTCTTTGTTTTAGCACTGTGGATAATCTTTGATGTTCTAAGCCTTTAACTCCTGCAACTATCTCTAAACCTGTGTTTGTCTTTAATCAATAGAGACATTAAGGAAGGAGTAATGATGCTGAAGGAAAATTAGCAATTATTTTCTCACCATTCTGACACTGTTCGGCTTCACAAAAGCGAATTCCTTCAGGAACACAGATAAAGGAGTGGACATGGGGAATTCCATTCTACAGATTTAAAACACACTTGTAAGTAAAATTGTAATGCGTTGTAATATAACTTTTAAAAAATGAACTGAGAGAGAAACATCCAGAAAAATACATTAGTATTTTTTTAGGGCTGTCAAGTAATTGCAGTTAAATCACGTGATCAACTCAAAAAAAGAATCATGATTAAAAAAAATAATAGCAATTAATAGCACTTTTAAACAATAGAATACCAATTGAAATTTATTAAATATTTGGATGTTTTTCTACATTTTTATATATATAGTATTCTGTGTTGCAATTGAAATCAAAGTGTACATTATTTTTTATTACAAATATTTGCACTGTAAAAATGATAAACAAAAGAAATAGTATTTTTCAATTCACCTCATACAAGTATGGTAGTGCAATCTCTTTGTCATGAAAGTGCAACTTATGAAGTAGATTTTTTTTTGTTACATAACTGCACTCATATACAAAACAATGTAAAACTTCAGAGCCTGCAAGTCCACTCAGTCCTTCTACTTGTTCAGCCGCTTAGACAAACATGTTTGTTTACATTTGCAGGACATAATGCTGCCCACTTCTTGTTTACAATGTCACCTGAAAGTGAGAACAGGCATTTGCGTGGCACTTTTGTAGCTGGCATTCCAAGGTATTTACTTGTCAGATATGCTAAACATTCGTTTGCCCCTTCATGCTTTGGCCACCATTCCAGAGGACATGCTTCTATGCTAATGACGCTCATTTAAAAAAAATGCATTAATTAAATTTGTGACTGAACTCCTTGAGGGAGAATTGCATGTCCCCAGTCCTGTTTTTCCCCATTCTGCCATATATTTCATGTTATAGCAGTCTTGAATGATGACCCAGCACATGTTGTTCATTTTAAGAACACTTTCACTGCAGATCTGATGAAAACGCAAAGAAGGTACTAATGTGAGATTTTAAAGATAGCTACAGCAATTGACCCAAGGTTTAAGAATCTGAAGTGCCTTCCAAAATCTGAATGGGATGAGGTGTGGAGCATGGTTTCAGAAGTCTTAAAAGAGCAACACTCTGATGCAGAAACTACAGAACCCGAACCACCAAAAAAGAAAATCAACCTTCTGCTGGTGGCATCTGACTCAGATGATGATAATGAACATGTGTCAGTCCGCACTGCTTTGGATTGTTATCGAACAGAACCCATCATCAGCATGGACGCATGTCTCCAGGAATGGTGGTTGAAGCATGAAGAGACATATGAATCTTTAGTGCATCTGACACACAAATATCTTGTGACGCTAAGAACAACAGTGCCATGAGAACTCCTGTTCTCACTTTCAAGTGACACTGTAAACAAGAAGCGGGCAGCATTATCTCCTCCAAATGTAAACAAACATGTTTGTCTAAGCGGCTGAACAAGAAGTAGACTGAGTGGACTAGCAGGCTCTAAAATTTTACTTTGTTTTATTTTTAATGCTGTTTTTTGTACATAATTCTATGTTTGTAAGTTCAACTTTCATTATAAAGAGATTGCACTTCAGTACTTGTATTAGGTGAATTGAAAAATACTATTTTGGTTTTTTTCAGTGCAAATGCTTGTAATCAAAATAAATATAAAGTGAGCACTGTACGATCTGTATTCTATGTTGTAATTGAAGTTAATATATTTGAAAATGTAGAAAACATTCAAAAATATTTAAATAATGGTATTCTATTATTGTTTAACAGTGCAATTAATCATGATTAATTTTTTTAATCACTCCATTAATTGTGAATAATTTTTTTAATCACTTGACAGCCCTAGTACTTTTAAATACCTTTTCTAGACGCCGCCATGGTACCTCTTGAACATAGGCCTTGACATACACCACATGACAATATGATGAAATTAAGTGATTGCAGATATCCAGGGCAAATTGTTCTATAGTTTGGATCTAAGAAAACAAATAACACATTAGAGAGCACCAATTATCAGAACACAAGATGCACAGTTTGTCTGGATCACTGTAAATATTTTGAGTGAAAATGGATTTTGTGGATGATATGGATGCCATTCAGTTCTGGGTTTATAAAGACTGTCTTTCTACCCACCTAGTCAGCATGCACTGTAAACTACAATAGGAGCTAAAGATTTACATTCATCAGCGATCCCTTTTTCCTTAGATATAGTATCATCCACACAAAGGAAAGGAGAGGGCAGGTAGAATAACTGGATTGAGAGAAACCACCACTGGTACCTGATCCTTAGAAAATGTAATATCAGAACATTCCTGGTAGATGGTCTCATTGAACAATAAAAACTGCAGAACGCTAAAGGGTAAACATGAGATTTCATAATGAGACTGAGAATTTGGTCCATAGTGTGGTATAATTAGGCTATATGGAATAAGCAGATTAAAAGAACAGCTGAAGCCACTGAACTGGGGGTAATGATACTTATTTTCTTTGAAAAGCTTTTTGAGATCTGCTGATGGAAAGCACTATATAAGAGCTAGGTATTCTTATTCTTATTCTTATCATTTATTATGAAAGAGTGCACAGATGTCCTACTACAAAAGGTACCTGAAGACAGGTGTGAGAACAGTCCTGCCTTTGTCAGATAAAAGACTACACCAGAAAACTGAAGGGAGGCCCAAATTCCAAGTTTAAGATTCAGAATTGGATTCATACTTTTTCAAAGTTCGGAGGTATCAGATCCAAGAGGTCCAAATGGAAAAAAAAGATTCCATTGTTGTCAACCAAACCTAAAAATGTCTTCCACATATAAAATAAAGATTATCCACACTTGTGCACCAAATAGCAGCTGAGAAAGTCAATGTTGTGTATGAAGAATTAGTACTGGAAAAAGGAAATATCCAGTTCAAAACCTTGAAGGGAGCTTCAGTGCCAAACTGGAAAGCAGGAAGCAAGAAAAACATATGAAAGAGAGTAGGAATTTTACATTAGGCAAAAGTTGAAGAGGGTTTGGCTAGAGACGAGCTTCTTGACCTGGATGAGCTTTGGAAGCAGATAGGACAGAGCAATGCAAGAGGAGAGAGGATCTTTTGAAATAGGTTGACAATAGAAAAGGAAGAAAAATGATCACTTCCAAACAAATCTGGGGCAGCATCATAAATACCAGTCAGTAAAATATTAAATAGAATTGTTTAAAAATACCCCTTTGCATTTTGCCAAAGCTAAGACAATGTTCTTCATGGTGTCAGTAGGGATAACAGCAGAATTGTCTCCATGCAAGTACTCATTGACAGAATCCAGTCTAATATGTACACAAGCTTCCACTTCTTTAATGCAGTGTTTCTTGTCATCTCTTCTAATGCGAAGGAGTTTGATCACATTCTTTCCATACTCGGAATTCAGGACTTCCACATCTTCATTCTGCAGTGAAAACACAGGCATTTCTTACTCAGTGGAGATCACAATTATAAAGGAAGCCAGAGCCAGGCTCAGCTGGATTAAATACCTGTTCCTTTATCAATGGCGATCATTTTATTTTTGTGTTTACCCTGGAATACTACAATCTATAAGGTCACACCCAGAAGAAGGTGTGAGGTTCTGGCAAGAAGAAAGAAACCATTTTAAGGAGATACTATTATTAATAGTAGTAGTGGTATTTAATGTGTTTATTGTAAAAGCCTCAACTGTTATGGACTCTGTTGCGCTGGGCATTGTACAAATACCCCATGTAATCTGTCTGTTGTCTGAACAAGGAGAGAGATAATATGCCATTATGGCTATTAGACTTGATTCACCACTGTGTTACTTTTGGTTTATATGGAGTGTCACATGTTAGGCTGAAATCAATGGAGTTACACCAGCTTAAAACAGAAATTATACACTGCTGAATGAGGCCCATTATTATTATTGTTTGTTATTTGTATTGTGGTAGTACCAAGGAACCCTAATCATGAAACAGGACCCCACTGTGCTACACACTATGCAAACACATAAAAACAGACAGTCCCTGCCTCAAGGAGTGTACAATCTAAGTATAAGACAAGAGACAATAAATGGATACAACAAATAGGAGAGGAAAAGGAAATAATGAGACCAGATATTATGTCTCTCTCCACACATTGCTCAGATGTTTGAGTAACACCCCAGGCTGTAAATCTAAGTGACTACAAAGTATTTGATGAAGTGACTCTGGATTTATCTTCCTTTAGCTGAGATCATCCCTCACTCTGGAGCCTCAAGCCATGCCATTGGCTCAGATCTACACACTCATTTTCTGGCTTTCTCCTGGAAAAAATGAATGCAACCAGCCAAAAGGTGTCAAACTCCTTTTAAACCTCTCCCCAGAACCAGTAGGGTCTTGCATTATTTCAAAGCTACTAACTCCCTGGAACACACTTATTTCTCAGACTAAGGTTTTCTTTCTACATATTAACTTGGTTTATTTTTCTGGTTGGCATATTTTCCCTATTACCTTTAAAAATATATTTATGGTTTTCAGTTACTGCTGAGGTTTCTAGTAACAATCCAACTAATTATTTAAAATAACATATTATAATTATTATTAGTTATTATTTCAAAGCATCCACAGCCTACTGAGTACTTCACAGAAAAGGTGTAAATGACAAGTCTTTACTCCAAAGTCCTTGCTGTGTAAGTGGTAGATCTGTTACACAAATGAGACTATAACATACACCAGGAAAAGAGGTGGTCAGAAAAGACTCATGTTACCAATGTGTGAGGATATTGTTGCTCCAGTTAGGCACACAAATATGTACTGATCCAAAAACAGTGGAGTGGGTGGGTGGGATTTTGGGAGATCATAGGGTCCTAAGTAATGATTTGAATGGATCAAGGATGGAGGTTTGACAAATGGATTTCAAAAAGGTATGCCAAGCTATGGGGCAGGATGGAGGAAAGGGTGGAAGCACTTGTGAAAAAAAGAGGCAAAAGGGGTATCAGATTGGCAGAACAGAGGGTATGGCAAGAATGCAGAGGAAGATCAGGTGAGATATTTAGGCAGATTTGTGCCACACTGTGCCCCATGTGACACTCTGTGCTCCATATTCACCACTTTTATATGATTTTGATATATCCTGTACAAAGTATGCCTTGTGTGGTATCATGTGAAAACTCATAATCTGCTGGCCATTATTATCTTGGTAAAATGTGTGTGGCAACTTTTCATGTAAAGTTATGAAACTACTGTATAGCAATGATTTTATAGTAACATATTACAAAGTTAGAAAAGAAGGCTCAAACAAGTTTTTCAGAGACAAAGACACACTTGCAAGTCTGCAGAATGCTAAAGAGTCATTACTAAGGTCTTCTTGAATCATGGGATGATTGTCAAATAATTGCAGCTGAGTTGCGGACAAGATATGGAAAACTGCAGAAAAGTAATAAAGGACCTTTATTAATTGCGGTAATTTGGAAAAGCCAGAGAAGACTTACTTGTTTAAGAAAAGTTTTCTGGAACGATATAAACTCTCAAGAATTATGTTATGCCTGATAATTTTTTTGATAACCAGACATTTTGCTGCAACCATAATGTAGTCATTAATGTGCAGGGCTGATAGCCCGAGCACAGCATGCACAGGGCTGGCAGCCTGAGCCCCAGCTGCTGGCAGCTCTGATAAATTAGGTTCTACTGCACTAGTGGGGGAAAAAGTGTGTGTTGCAAATGCCAAAATGTACGCAAAATTGTGGACTGTGAAAAGTAAGCTAATTAAAATCAAAATTGTGGTGGAAGCCTAATATTGCAGGATCTGCAATTTCCACAATACTGGAAATTAAGTAGGGCCTTAGTCACTACCTGTTTAATTGGAGATTCCCCAGCAGTATTTACAATTCATCTGAAGGACAGCTGGCAGATCACATATGCAATGGAACTACTGACCCCATGAACCAGCAAAGACTTTTCCAGTACAAAGGGTAAGAGTATAAAAAAGAGAGACATTGACCACCTCATTACCTCTCCTCCCCCATCTCTACTCACGGCAGCGAGATCACTTGAAAGACGATATCAGCATCATTGGACTAGAGGGAGTGGTCCTAATTGGTAATCTTTCCAGTTAGTATGGACTGCTGAAAGTTTTTTGGGGGAGAGAAACCTTTTTGATTTCAAATCTTATTTAGCTTGGTAAAGTTTAGGAATTAGTTTGCAGTTTTATCCCTTATGTAACCACTTCTGACTTTTATGTCTTTATCACTTATAATCATTTCAAAAACATTTTTCTCTAGTTCATAAACATTTTATTCTTTTACCTAATCCAGTGTATATTTGGATTGAAGTGCTTTGGGACTCCACTTCAGCCAATAAGACTTGAGCATATAAACATTGCCCTTTGTTGGAATGTCGGACCAATATGAGTTCATGCTCAGGGGTCTACTGAGCAGTATAAGATGCACATTCCTGGAATGCAAAGCTGGGGTTGGGGAATTTGCAGGTGTTGCCCTGTATGTAGTTCATGAATGGCTGGGAGAGCATTCATGTAACTTTGCTAGGAATGACTTTAAATGCTAATGGCTGTGCGTGAGCAGAGCTTGGAGAGGCCACTTGTCCTTAGCAAGGCAGAGTAAAAGGCACCCTGGGCTGGAGGGTTAAAGGGACAAATAATACTCTGTATTACATTGCTTTCTTTGTACTATAGCATAAGATGTAAGTGCTATATTGTAGTGTATTCAGTAAGAAGTAGAAGATGAAGAAATGCTAAAGATACATATTCAGTGTCCTTGAGGTAGCATTGTATAGGACAATGATACCACTACAACAGACTACCTCAAACACGCAACTTCCTGGCTCAGTAAATTATCCTAAATTACTGCCAACTGTTTGCAGTACAATTCTGCCCCACCTTTAACAAAAGGGAAAACCTCTAATAATGAGCCAATTTTTGTTGGTTGCTTTAAAACCGTTTTGACTGTAAATGCTTTATCTGTACAACAACATGGACAAAAAAGGTTGCAAGCTCTAATATAAGGTTGCAATTTTTTCTGTACTACTGATTATGCTGGTCATACGATATACTTTCATGGTATATTCATCCTATTCCTTCAATATAGAATACAATATAATAATGAGAAAATGGGCTATTTCCATAGATTTTGCAACAGATGCATTACATTAAGTGTAATGCTGAGCACAGCAGGTACTAATTTTATATTTTATAATTATAATTTTATATTTCTATTTTAAAACTATCAAATTGTTTTATTATTGAGATTAATTACTAAGATTAATGTGAACTTGAAGATGAAGTTCAAACTTCCAGTTGTCATAGTACCATTTGCTTTCCTACATATTCTTTGTATGGTGAGTTATTGCAGAGGGAGTGGAGGGACATGGTGCGAACAGCGGCCAGAAGCAGCATCTGACTTTAATGGAGCTAATCCCTGTCCGTTACAGCTATCCCCCTATTCAATTTTGTTTCTTACAGCTGTCCCCATACTCCATTTTGTTTTTGTTCTCCTCCTGTGGCTGCCCTTCTCTGGCTGTTAAGTTGTTTACCAGGGCCACTGCCCTTCTCAAAGGGAGGGCCCCTTAAGTTGTTTACCAAGAGCCATTGCCCTTCTCAAAGGGATGGCCACTTGTGCTGCGTGCTAAATGGGACCACTGCTCTGTTCAAAGGGTTAGTCCTGTTATTACCTTGTTGAACCTGGGCTTGGTGTAGGGCAGGCAATGTCCAGAGCTGCAAGACCTATTGTGTTTTTAAGATCCTGGGCATGAGTCATAAGCCTCATGTGCTTTTGAGTCACCTGTTGCACAGGACTCTGCCCAGGCATGTCTCTGAGCTCACCTGCAGTTTTTCCCTGTGCCTCCTCCCCGTGACAAACGGAGCCTATCAGGATCACCGGCGGGAAACTGCCTAAGTTTGCCTTTAAAAACAGACATTTTTGAAACAAACATCAGAAAGGTTCCTGCATTGCTGCCTGGTCTGATCAGCCAGGGGTTTTGGGGGGGTCCTTTCTCCGCTCTCATTTTATTTTTGAGCGTACCCCTGGTTTTTAAACCCCCCCCACAAAGAACGAATTGCTACCTGAGAGTCTCCTCATTATCAAGACCCTACCGAGCCCTCCTTGCTTCTTCTGATGTTACTGCTGCTTCTGCCTTTGCTGCTGCCTTGGGGACTGGTAAGAATCCCTCGGTAAAACTTTCCATACTTTTATTTTATTACTTTAGCTGCTGGCTCTGTTTCCCTAGCACACAGACTCAAGCTAAACCTTGGTCTGTGTCTTAAAACCTCCCTTAAACTCCGCGGCGCTTTGCTGCTAAAAATAAGCTTGTGCCGCTGCTAAGCTCTGCTCCCTGCTTTCAGCTGTATCCACTGCTGCAGCCACCATCCCTTGGCTTCCTTGGGGGCTGCCTTGGGAGCTGTAACCTGGGCACATACCACTCTGCCCTCTGTGACTTCCCCATAGCATAAGGTGCACCGTAGGTTTTGCTTTTTAGTTTAATAAGTCATAGTTTGCTAAGATTGTAGAGCTGGTAAGTTTCACCTGCCTTGTTATAGTTTGCTGCTTTGTTGCTCTGTATAGTTGCTTGTTATAGTTTGCTTAGAATTGTGATATTTGTTGTTTTGCCTAGTCGTTGATTAACATAGATTTTAAAAAGCCATTGCCTAGTTGTATTCTGTACCTGTTTTATTACTTTGTATAAGCTGCTTGTAATTTATATAAGTTTAATTAAGTTAGAGGATAGATAAGGTTTTTACTGGTTGAATTCGTCTTCCCGCTTTCCCAATCTCTCCCTGAACTTTCCCTTGTCTGTTTTTCCCCCGCTGCAATCTCCCCCTCTGTGTACTTCTCCGTGTCTCCCTGTTGTAACCCCTTGCTGCTCCCCCCCCCCCCGTGTAACTTCCCAAACCCTTTGCTGCTTCTTTCCCTTTTTTTGGGGGGGGTGTCCCTCTAGCCCTTCTTTACACCTCTCTGCTGCCTCTCCCTGTATCCCCTGTGTTTGTGCCTCCGGTGCCCCTCCCCTACCGAAGATCACCATCACACTGCTGCGTTTGTCTTCACCCCGCTGCTGCAACCTGCTTCTTCCCTCAGCCGTCTCCCCCATTCTCCACGTGCCTTCCCATCGCTTACACGTTCAGCGCCCTCCCCTCTTGCTGCTCCCAGACTCCCCTTAAGTGCGCTCCAGCTGCTCTTGTCTCCCGTACCTCCAGCCCGCAGGCTCCTGAAGACTGCTGCTCTGGGCTTCACCCCACAGGGCTTCAGAGTCTCTCGCTGCTTGCAGCTGCACTCTCCTCTCGTTAGTTACCACTAATCACTCACTCCCCTCCCCCCTCCCGCTTCTTGACCCAGCTTTTAGGTACACTCTTGCTATCACAGCCTCACAAATTAAGTCAGTAATTTTCTACATTGCATAATTTTACTTATCACCCATATTGTATTATTGCACTGTGACTCACATTTTACTTGTGGTTATAACACCCCATTAGTTGCCTCCATTTTTCTAATATACTTTGTATACCATTTTTATATAGAATCTACCATTTTATTTTGCATTCCACACTGTATCTAGAGTTGTTCCTATATAAAGTTGAGTTGCTTATTGACTGTACTGTATCCCATTGTGCTGAACCCCACTTACTGTACCCCACTGTTAAAACTCCCTACACTGTTCAATAAGAACCCCCCCCTTATCATTGCCTATTGTAAACACCTTATACACCCCATCCCATCGCATTTCATTGTTAAATTCCCACCACTTCCTTTTTCCTTTAATAAAGAAATTAATTGGCACCCCACCTGTGTGGTAATTGCTCCCCAAGTTCCCATATACTTGCAGGCAGGGACAATCCCCAGATGTAGCTACCACGAGGTGCCCAAACTGTAAGTGAACCCTGTTACAGGAGGCTGAGGGTGTTTAACACCTCATGAGGGACATTCATCAGTTTGCTGGATTAGACCCAAAGGTAGTTGAAGCTGCTTAGCACTAGAGCTGCTCAGGCAATGTGTTTTTATTTCTGCAAGTAAATTCAACAAAAATGAAAACATTTTGGCTGTGTCAGCACTTTTCATGAAGTCTTTCAGGTTTCTGTCAGAAAACTGAAGTTCCCAGTGGTCAAAAACAAAGAGAAACAATCAGAATGTATATATAAATAAAAATCCAGCCTTCGGGGTTGGTTGTTTTTGTTCATTAACGGAAACCAGAAAAAATTGATGAAAACTGAAATTTTCCCACAAAAATTTCCATTTTGTCAAAAGTAAAATTTTTGTTGCAAAAAAAAATTAATTAAAAAAATTCAAGCAACTCTTTTCAGCACATTGAGCTCTCAGGGAAGCAACTGGCAATCGCTTTGAGTGTGTATGAAACATTCCTCATTCCATCAACATCTGTTGAACAATTTCAATTTCATCTGTTCAAATTGAGCAGCTCTGTCATGATTACTTTGACTTGCTCTCTGGTATCACAGACAGTTATAGCGACTCACTGCATTGTGGTGATAGCTGACAGGGGATGAAACTGAATCAAATAATAGAAATGCAGTTCAGAAAACAACTCCTTTAAAATCTGGTATTTGCTCATTCTGTGCAGCTGACAGAGAGACTCTTTAGAGAGTTGCTTTTCTTTGCTGTTACTTAGTTCCTCCATTATCCCTGTGGGCCGCTGAAATTTCCTGCAGAAGTGAAGATGGCAACCAGGATGATGGTAAGTAAAGAACATATGCAGAGATGTTTGGGAATGTGAAATTATTAAATAGCTGGATTACAGAACTGTACTGCACATCAATCAGTGTTTTCATCTTTTCTACTTTGTAGGTAACCTTCGAGCTGTATGTCAGAGTCAAATGTAGATTACTGAAACCTGATTGAATTTCTTTGTAAACAACCCATCACTGCATTATGACTAACTGCAAAATTGTCATTGGTTTACAAAGTATTAATTTCTTATGTCCACAGAGCTTATAGGATCTGAAAAGTTCCTTTGAAGGCAAACTCAGTTTTATAAAGTATCCTTTTTTTTTTTGTCCTTGTGATTCAGCAAAGATTTTTTTTTTTTATTTTACTCATGCACTGAACCATTTGTGAATCACTCAGACCATGCTTAGTTCTGCTTCATGTTTGCTTGCAGGCACTCCTACCCCTACCTCGTCTGGCCATTGTACCTCAGCAGTTCACATGCTCTCCAGCAGAAACCTGGGTCTCTGTACTGTCATGGACTGATACAGGAAGAATCATTTCTGTGAAGAACTTACAGTTGACATTCTGGACAGGGCCAACAAGCAGGTGCAATACCACAAAGAGAGGATTCAGAGCAAGTGGAAAGGCACAGGCAGGCTGCGGAGTGCAGACTCCTGCTGTGCCTTCATCAGAGCCTAAGTCTCCTCCATGTTACCATGCGCTGCATGCCAGTAACACTATGGACAATTTGGTGGTTGGATGGCTCATGCAACTAGTACTTAGCAGAAGCTGGACAGGACAAATCTATGCCCAGCATACCTCCAACCTCATGCTGGTTCCCTCGTCACTGCATGCCTCCCCCTCTACACACACACTCCTGCTGGTCTCCACAGCTGTGCAGTTGTGGCAAGCGCATGCTAAACACACAAGAAAGGGAAAGGAGAACGTGCTAGAGGACACACAGAATTAGGGGATTTTTTTTTTTTGATGGCACTGTTTGCACTGTTCAATGTTTGGTTTATACAGTTTACTTTGTCACTGGTTGTGGTCATAGCTTATTATTATTGTTTTGGTGCTCTAGGGAAGCTGGTTTGCCTGGCAATGCTGTGAGAATGTATTTGTAATACAAGTAAAGGCTTTTATTTTATTAAGAAATGTTATTACTGTCACAGTATCATCTTCTAGTGTGCGTTTTGAATAATACACATAAACACAGGATACAGCACTAGTGGCAAGCTGTATCCAAACACAAATTCTCATTATAGCTACATAGAGTACAGCACAGTCCCTCTCATTACACCCAACCTGAGCATGGGTGGCACAATTGAGTCTTATGTGTACAGCTGTTTTTTGCCATCCATATATTTGCTTATGTAAGGTTTCCTCCTTATTCTTCTGAGCATAATTGTTCTTAGCCCCTACATTTCTAAGCAACTTCAACTGTCCATAATCTACAGACTGTATTGTCACTTCCTTCCCTTCCCACATCTCTGACCATAAAGAAATGAGTTAGAGACTGTTAATTTATGCTGTGTCTTGGCATTTTTCCTGTGGGTTCAGGTTAGAACTGTAACTTTTTTCATATGTGTTTACTGTATTTGAACATCTGTGTGGGAGAGATTTCAAGAAACCAATCAAGTACTGGCAATCTGTCCATCTCTTCTATTTGCATTATCCTTGTGTTCTATAATGAGAAGATGCTGTTTACAGTCTCACACTGTAGCCAAGCAGCAAGCAGAAATGTTCCGTATATGCTAGAGAAAAAATATGGGGAATGCAAAAATAGGTGTCTATTTAAAGGCAAGTGTCAGTTCATTTGCAATTTCAGTAGAGATTGTCCTAACCCACACAGTTTGGATCTGGGTTTTCAGTACCTCAAATTTAGGGGTTATTTGAATCTGAAGTTTTGGGATCATTTGCAAAATTTGGATACAGATTTGGATTCCGATTTCAGAAATCCAGCAGTCTTTAGACCTTAGGTTTAGGTGCAGGCTGATATCTCAGTTGCAGGGTTATACACTATTTCAGTTGACACTATTAGTTACTGGCATAGGGGCTGTCACCACTACTAATGTTACTATGCCTTCGTATGGGTCCACTCAGTCTGAACCACAGATTCCCCCACGAGAATGTCTGCAAAGGAAGCTGATATTGCAAAAACCAATGTCCACCATCTCTAACTAGGTATAGATTTCCTTCCCTTTTCCTCCTCAGATATAAGAACCAAACTATTAGACAGCACTCAAAAGTGTACAAAGTGCTTCACTGAAGAAGTGGATGCTTGGTTTATGAATCACACATTTGGGGGGTGTAGAAACAGGTGTAGCTGCAATGCTGGTTCTTTTTTATTTTAAACAGCTTTGACTATTTTTGCTTTCATTGTGTATATTTGCCTGATAAATGGAAGGTATCTAGTGTAAACATAGACAAATATTAAGAAAGAATAGAACTCTGTGAAGAATTCTAGGATCAATGAGATAAACTGTATAGATCTTTTAAAGGGATAGGACCTCAGGCAACCAGAGTGAAGCTCAGATTGTACTTTGTTGATTCAGAAAGCCAGTACATGTTATATTCAGTCATCTAGACTTGAAATATCTACATTATTAAAAATACATATGTGTACATTTTTCTTTTTAAATCTGCCACTCTGTTGTCAAGCAGTTAAACACTGAACACAACACTATCTTCTGTTCTGGTGATTTTACAAAATATCCCAACTTTTGTTCTCCCTCTGCTGCCCACCTCATCCTCTGCCATGGAGTGAAGATTCTGCTGCTGGAGGAGAAACCCAGTAGCATCCTCTTTCAGCTGCCTCTGAGAGGAGCCTGTTGAGATGAGGCTGCTGCTTCAAGAAGGCTGATGCCTCAGACCCGTGGCCTGGAGATGGGGGAGAGCTGATTGCTTGGCCCCTTTTCTAGGAACCCCGGAGTCTACTTCTCCTCAGAGCCCAGGTGAACGTGGCTGTTCTGGCAGGGAGGCACTGTACCCCTCAGACAAAATGAGAACATGAAAACAAAGTAAAACTGGCAGTGTCAAAATCAGACACAAGAGGGCAGATCCTTTAGTTGGAATAAACTGTGCTATGGCAATTTACACTGGTTGAGGATCTGTCCCAACATGTCTGACACAAACTCACAAAAAGCAAGGAAATGTAAAGTTAAGCCACCTCACGGTACATACTTTCTTCTTGTCTTCTCATAAGCACACACCTTACTGTGACCACAACTACTGCACACCACTGATTACACACCACAACTTGAGCACTGCCCCCCCTATACCCTTTCTGCACACATGCCTTTACCAGATTATTTTCCCCTGCACTGGTGGTTGTGGATGTTTGGTGTAGTAGTTAATTGTGTTGGGAGAGGGAAGTTTGGCAAATGGGCAGTTAAATGGGAGTGACGGATGGTTGCCATCCTTTGCTGGGGAAGGGAGAGTTAAGCAAATTCAAAGCACAGAAAAACTAAAAGTGCATGAAATTTTACACCCATTGGTCACCTACTTTTAAAGAGAAGCAAGAATTTATTTCCCCTTTTAAGCCCATTTTAAAATGTAATCCTAACTCCTGATTTGCTATGAGGTGCCTCCAGAATAACAGAAACTATACTGCAGATTTAACAATGGAAGCATTCAGCGATGAGCTGGAGGGCTCACAGGGGCTCCTTGCTAAAATTCTGTCACCAAATGGAAGGGAGTTATGAGGAAATTTCCCCTGCTTTAGATGGGGTCAACCCTTCTCCACTGATGATTGTGCCAACTTTCAGGCATTTAAAAAAGCAAAAAATCCAGGGAAAGACAGTGTGGACCCCCCTTACAGGCTCCCTCCCCCATTTCAAACTATAGGAACTGAACACGCCACTTCACTATCAGTTCACTTAGTGCAATTCTCAGGACCAAAGCAGAAACATTTTCAGTGAACCGCATGTCACGTAAGCTGCTTTGCTAAGCAGTGATTCTGCTCTGGCTGTGGTTACGACAGAGGGTTATTCCTGAAGTGAGCAATGAATGGATTCTTGGCCCATGTATCCTCTCCAAGAATACACACCCGTGGCTTCCATTTAGCCAGGGAGAAGGAAGAACAACTTAGTAGGAGCCCTTTGTTTGAATATTAGCAGCACATGCCCGGAGACATCACCACGTTCCATAATTATCCCCAGAAACCACTCCACCCGCATATTAATTTCCATTAACTGTTGTGTGGCTCTGATTATACCTTTCCTCTTTAGGTTCTGAGAAAAATACTTCACTGGATTACTCAGCCCCTAATTTTATTAAAAGTCATGAAGCTATCAGTGCCCAGGAGCTGGTGGTACAGCATTGTCAGCAGTTTACCTAGTCTGTGTGCCAGGGAGAAAGAAGAACAACTTAGTGGGAGCCCCTTGTTTGAATATTAGCAACACATTCCTGGAGACATCACCACGCTCCATAATTATCCCCAGAAACAACTCCACCCACATATTAATTTCTATTAACTGTTGTGTGGCTCTGATTATACCTTTCCTTTTTAGGTTCTGAGAAAAATACTTCACTGGATTATTCAGCCCCTAATTTTATTAAAAGGCATGAAGCTATCAGTGTCCAGGAGCTGCTGGTACAGCATTGTCAGCAGTCTGCCTACTCTGTGTGATTTCTCACCGCAGGAGATCAAGAACAGCCCAAGCCTAACTGTGTACAGCACATGATGCAAGACTTGCTTTTTCACAACATCCTTCCTACAATGACAAGGCTACAGAAAGTCCAGATTCCATAGATACAGATAGAAAATGACAGAGAGCAGGGAAAACGAAATTAAAAACACAAGGAAAAGTGTGGGGAAAAATCTAGCAGTAGAGAGTAGAGACCATTCAATATACTATGATCCCAAACTGGATCTTCATACCTTGATTAGGTACTTTATAAATATCAGTTTAGATTAGATAGTTTTATACTGAGTTATTGGACAAAGACACCTGTACCTTCATGGTCAGAATGGATTAAAAGACCAGTTCTTCCAGGCTGTGAGCAAAAAGTCCTCAAAACCTTTCTGGCATTTGCTTGAGGGCATGTATACTTGTACCCTATAGAACATACTACTTATCAGCTCAGGGATCCACCAAAGACATTTAAGACTTGGGATCTATATATGAGCTAAATTTGATCATTTCTATTTTAAGTAGGTTGAATTGTTGAGTATATATTTTTCCATAGGGTTTTTAATTCATTTACCTAAGTGTAAAGCATCTTCTATATTTATATTAGATATATGAGGTATGTTTTATAAGGTATATTTGATGTGTTAAATGTATTTAATGAAATTGTAAAATAATAAAAATGAGCATAAGGAAAAAAATTATCCAACTTGTTGTTGACAAAAGGTTAATGTACAGTGTAAGTGATGTCAATGATGCCTGTTGATTTTAGTCTTTCTTCATTGTTTTTACAATTCTGCTGATCTTAGATTTGCCCATGAGATATTTGGGGACAATGATGAGTTTCTTGAAAGATAAGTAAAAGTAAGGAATGTGCTCCCATCCAACTGACCAGTTTGCAGTGCTGGGACAAAGTTAAAATAGTGCAGGCTTCTAAGAGCAGAATATTGTCCTCACTGCTACCCAGGACCATCCAAAGCTGGGTGTGAAAGGAGGCAACTGTAATTCAGATTCCTACCCGCTGTTCATTGCAGAAGTGAACAGAGATGTGAGGGGGATGGTGGTGGTGTGTGTGTTTTAAGTCACGTAGGAGGCATTTTACAGTATTGAAACTTCACTGGAGTGTGATGCAACTCATTAGAAGGGACACCCCTCTCTTAAAACCCAGATTGGCCTCCATCCCAGGCTGAGACTGGGAAAACTTGCTTTCTGTAATTTGATGGCATCAGAAAAGTTGACTCATGACAGTGGAGTGATAGACAATGTTATTTATATATATTTTTAAAGTCCTTCAATGTTTAAAGATTCTTGTGTTCTTTTGAGTCTCGCATCTCTTGTTTTGGGTCATTGTCCTGCAATTGTGTCCCAGATTTGGGCTTTGGCGACTGAGAGGTGTGAATACTTTCTGAACTGCCTGTGATATACTCTAAAACTCAGAGGGCAGCAGCTTAAGAACATCCCCATTATAGAACAGTCCTATAGAATATAATAGAGATGAAACCAGCATGGTTCTATAGAGATGTAATAGGGTTCTGTACAACATATAGACTTAATGAATGATCTCCCTTCCATTGGTGCTGCAATATTATCTGTTCCCCAATCTCTGAAGGAGGCAGGTCATTCTCGATACTGACTTAGCAGCCCTGAATCTGGAAGGATTTTCTTCTCCCTGCTTTCCTCTCTGGCTTTTAAGGGTAGCACGGCAGAATCAGGATCAGGAAACCACTAACTTCTACTGTGATCACCGTGTGCGCAGGAGAGAGCAGTTACTACAATTGTTCCCTGCTGCCCAAGAGCCCTGCCTCCCTTTCTGCTCTGCAGTCATCTCTGCAAGTGTAACACTGACAGACCTCGGTTGACAGCAGGCAGGATTGAACTGGGGACCTCTGGAGCTTAGTGCATGAGCCTCTACCGCATGTGCTAAAAGTCAACTCTAGAGCAGACTCATTTATTTCTCTCTTTAAGTAGTCTTGGTGCCACTAGATGGGACAGAACACCACACCTAGGAGGTGTGTGGGTTACACAAGAAGACAAGGGATTGGGGAAATGAGAGTGAAGAGGAGAGTGGAATGAAGAGGAGAACTCAGGAGATGAGAACTGGAGGAGGAGAGAGCAAGTCAGGGAAACAAAAACAAGAGGAGAAGACAACTGATGGAGAGAGAGAAACAAGAGGATGGGAGTGAGGTTGCAGGAGGCAGGAGAGGTGAAGGGCCAATAGCAGTGGAGGTGGGGAATGAGAGTGAGAGAGCTACAGAGGGTAGATGGACAATGTGGGAAATAGAAAATCAAAGAGTGGGGAAGAGAACAAGATGGAAAGGGGAGGCCTCCCTGAAGAGGGGAAAATGTAACAGAGAATCCAAGGAAGGAGTGAAAGGAACTGAACCTGGGAAGAGAAAGTGCTCTTGGGGCTGGAGAGAGCAGACTCAGAAGGGGAGCAGAAGACCCAAAGAAAAGAAAAATGAAGGCGATGTACAGGGTGGTGGGGAATGGCAGAGGTTAGAGGTCATGGGGCAGGATAGCAAAGAACCAGAAGAAGTAGAAACAATTAGCACTAGCTGTTTATTGCACTTTCCTTCCCTATAACTCACTGCACTTAACAAAAATGGTTAAGAATCATTCACCCTATTTTAATGATGGAGAAGCTTAGGCAGAGAGGAGATTACAATGAAAGACATAAACTTAAAGTAACTTGTGCTGCTAAGTGGCAGATTCAGAGGTAGAACCCAGACCTCTCCAAATAAACTTCTTGGAGAAAGAGAGAAAAGGTTTCACATGGAGAAATAAATACAGAAATAAATACCTGAAAAGAATGTAAGATCAGAAAAAGCTAAATGGGGGGGGATGACATCAAGAAACAGGAACCAAATCAACTGAGGTATAGATAAAATTGTCTAGAACCCCAAATCCTCCTTTTTATATTTGCAAGCACCAGTGATAATTGAATTTGCTAAAAATAAGAGGGAAAAGTCCATGACTTAAATAGTGACGCAAACCAATTCATTAGCATGAACTTAGATTGACCCAAAAGTAAAATCTTGTAATAATAAGCTTAAACCCGACAGATAGGTTTTATAAACATTCCAGTGACAGCCGTTGGTTTTAAAGAAATAAAGCACTCCCCTGCAGTGTTTTGCAACTCAAATGTTACTTTCATTTTCAGATTCTCTGCTGTAACTTCATTTATTTTCACTGCCCCAGCTGAGAGAAATGCACAAATTAAATAAAGAGCACAAATAATGATAAGCAAGCTGGGTTCTTTACATTCTTTCATTTGGGCATTGTTAGTAAATGCCTTTGTTTACAACGGGTAGCTTTTTAGGTTACAGATAAAAATGAAAGTCAGGTTATAAACACTGCTGTTTAGAAGTTTTATCTTATTTCATCTTATCCTCCTAACACATTCTTTTCCACTCAATTTTAGATGCTAAATAGGTCAAGTTTAATTGCCAATGAACTATGTTGCTAAACTGATTTGATCGCTTTAGAGTAAATAGGTGAACACAAAAATATACCTTAACATTTAACATCACTGCTTCTCACTGCATTGAGAGAACATTTGTAAAACTTCTACAAACTTACTGGCAGGTGACAGACTGTAGGCTGCTGCATTGTTAGCTCTTGGATGGCTGAGAAGAGTAAAGCCACTACAGCAGCTGCTGCACTATAAGTGTCATCTTTATGTCAGAGGAGGAGCAATGATGGAGGAGTTGGCTTCACAAATGCAAATATTTCACAATCTATTCAGCCACACAACATTTTTTTCTGCCCTGGGCAGAAACTTTAATGAAAGAAAATATCTATGACAAAAAAGAAAGCTAAAGCCAAATATAGAGACAAGGGGGCTGATCTAATCTAATTAAAATAAATGAGAATTTACCCTCCATTTAAATGGGAGCAGCACTTCAAAGACAATGCAAACACTATTAAAAATTCCAAGAGTGAAATCCTCACTCTGTTGCGATCTGTGACACAAGCTAAGGTCTTGTCTACATTGGCAAGTTTTGTTGCCAAAAACTGCCTTTTGGTGACAAACCAATGATAGTGTACACACTGCAAGGTCCCTTTTTCCGAAAAAAAAAAAGAGGCCTAGATTTGGTGACAAAAAACTTTCATCCCTGTGAGAGACTTTTGTCTTTCCCCCTCCCTTTATGTCAACAACAGCCAGTGTAGACACCACAGGGTTTTTTTTCGATTTTATTGGCCTCCAGAAAGTATCCCACAATTCCCATGCTGCCGCTCTGGTCAGTGGTTTGAACTGCGCTGCCCTGCAGCCAACCTGCCCCTCCCCCTTGCAAGCCCGTGGAATTTTAAACCTCATTTCCTGTTTGCTGGCTTCCCAGAGGAGTTTCCCAGGTGAGCATGCCTGGCTATCGCCCCAAACGCACTCCTGCTTGGACCACCTCTGAGTTGTTGAATTTGATCAGTATATTTGATCAGTTTCCAAGACGTACTTGTTAATCCTCTGCCGCAGATTCCAAGGGATTGCAGACTTGTTAGTTCCCCCATTGTAGGAAACTGCACCATGCCATTTAACAATCACTGGAGCTGTGACCAAAGTGGCACATAGCTGAGCTGCATATGGACCAGGGTGAAAGCCGCAAGCATTCAGCAGCTGAACCCTGGTTTCCCTGGTCACCCTCAGCAGTGAGATGTCAGCCAGCAGGTTAGCCGCCTGTGAAAAAGTGTGAGATAATTTTAGGATGAGTCCCCTGCAAGCTGTGACCTTTTTGTCCGTATGTACAACTGTCTTCCCCGCATTCCCAAAACTCATCATGATTGGGGTGCTTGCAGAGCTGTGTGCCTGCCTAGAATCTCACCAGAGAGAATGTGATTTCTACTAGGAAAATACCCTTTTTATTAAAATATTTCAGTCATTTGCTGGAATGTAAGAATCCTTCTTCCGTTCAGCACAGACCTGGAAGAACACACCACACACACACACCCCGGACCGGTGCGGCAGATAAGAAAAAACCCTTGGCGCAGTGAAGACTTGTTCCCCGAGGTTATATAGCAGGATGAGAGACAGACCAGGGAATGGAAAGAGTGCTGGGAAGCCTAAAGGCAGGACAGAAAAAAGAATGCTGCTTTTGGTAGGCAAGCGACAGAGCGTATGATAAAAGTTATGGAGAATTAAACAGAGATGCTCAAGTCTCTGATACAGCTGTAAGACTGAGCAGATTCGAGTTTGAATGGCACTGCAGCAGATGCACAATTCTTTGCAAACCCCACCCCCCCCTTTGCCCACACATTCCTTTTCACTTCACAGCACTCCTGAGTTTCCCCATCACTCCACCCCCTCTCACAGCTTGCACGATGATAGCTGGAGCTACACACAGTTGTGAGGTTTTACCCTTTTTAACAATAAATAAATGCTAAGTTATTTAATAGTACAGCATTTTTATTCTGTGTTCTACAAAAGCATAGAGCAATCAGCTCACTCTCAGGAACAGGTTCCTAAAGCATTGTGTTGCACGCATCTTGGGCCCCAAAATTGTACATGAATGCAACAGGGAAGTAACTCCAAAGCAGGCACGTGTTACTGCCCCTCATTGTCAAAGTGGTTCCTCAAAGCCTCTCTGATGTTAATAACAGCCCTCTGGGCTCCTCTGACAGCCCTAGCATCCGGCTGTTCAAACTGCCTCAGTGCTCCACACCTGAGCAAACATTTCACTCTTAGATTCACACAGATTATGCAAAGTGCAGCACATGGTTTTGCCCATGGGAATATTATCCTTGGTAAGGTCTAGCCTGCATTTAAACACCTCCAGCAGGCTTTCAAATGGCCAAAGGCACACTCGACTGACATGCAGCACTACTCAGCCTGTTGTTAAAATGCTCCTTGCTGCTGTGCAGTTGTCCTGTGTAAGGTTTCATGAGCCAGGGCTGTAAAGGGTAAGCAGGGTCTCCCAGGATTACTATGGGCTCTGGTGAATCACAGGTGGTGTTTCACTGACATCAACGTGGGATGGTCAGGAAAGGTGCATGATGTGCACATCTTTAGTAAAACAGATTTGTTCAGAAAGCTGCAATCAGGGACTTTCTTTCCAGACTGCAAAATAATCACTGATAATGTTGAAATGCCAATAGTGATCCTGGGAGACCCAGTCTACCCCTTGCTCCCATGGCTCACGAAGCCATATGCTGCCCATCTGGTCAGCAGTAAGGAGCAGTTCAACAATAGGCTGAGCAGGTAAGAATGGTGGTGGAATGTGCCTTTGGGCATTTAAAGGGTTGCTGGCGCAGTTTGCTCACTAGGTTAGGCCTCAGTGAAAGCGTAGTTAAGGAACCCAGAAGTCACCGTGAGTAGTGGATCACATGCTGTATTGTTTGTGGTCCAAGCACTCGTAATGAAAACTTCCCCCATTTCCACTAGGTGATCCTATGTGATCTGAGTCTCCTGAGGATGAAAGAGCAGATGCTGTGAGCATTTGGGAGCAGACCTGGTCCTTATGCTGCTATGCTGTGTACTGCAATGATGCCAGCAGAGCTAATACTGGAGTGGTGTGGGAAAGTGTCCTACCATGGTGGAAGAAGACAAGACAGCCCTCCCCAGAAACCTTCTGCAAAGGATTGTAGAGTGCCTCCGTTAAAGTTTCCTAGAAATCTCCATGGAGAATTCCCAGGCCATCCCCATGCACATAAACAGTCTTTTCCGAGGGCACCCTCTGCGTAGCTGGAATGGCCACTGTGAAGCAGATACCCATTGCACTTCAATTTTTCTTCAGATTATAAATATACTATAAGAGCATGGAACCCCTACAGTCTGACTGGAATTGCATACTCACCAGAGGTGTCTTCCCTAGCATCACGCTCAGCCACCATGCTGTCCTGTGACCGGCTGGGCTCTGGGGTTAAAAACAGCTCCTGGCTCTCGGGGAGAATGGATCCACCACTCGCCTGTCTCTCATTCTCCTCTTCCTCATCCATAATGTCTTCCTTGTTGTTGCCTCAGGTGACTTGGGACTCAGACTCCTGGGAGATGTACATGCTGCCTTTGGGTGTAGTGGCGGGGTTGCTGCCAAGAGTCAAATGCAGCTCATTGTAGAAGCAGCATGTCTGTGATGCAGAACCAGAATGATTGTTCGCCTCCCTTGTCATCGGGTGCACCTGCCAAAGTACTTTGATTTTCACACAGCCCTGCTGGATGTCTCTGCTGTATCTCTTCTTCTCCACGCCCCATGTGATCTTTTCATAGATGTCTACATTTCGTTTGCTGGATTGGAGCTGTGCCTACACAGACTTTTCTCCCCACAGACCAGTAAAGTCCGCCTCCAGATTGGTGCATTTTTGGGGTGTTGTCACCATGATCAGCTGAGCTCGCAAGCTCTCCACACTGCTCAAACAGAAAATGGAAATTCAAAAGTTCCCAGGGCTTTAATAAGGGATGAACTGTCCTGTGTACCTGGCTGCTAAGCAGCAGAGTTGAAAACTATCTCCAGAGCTGTCACAGCAGAGCACTGAGAGACACCGCTTGGAGGTCAATTCAGTTGATTTACGCAAGGCTGCATCTACACCACCTCTCTGTCAGCTCATCAACATCAAATTAAGTGTTCTGTCTCTCACAGAGGTGGAGTAATTAAGTTAACATTAGAGGTGAGTTAAGTTGGTGGAAGGTACCTGACTCAGCCATGCTGGCTGCTAGGAATGACATCAGAGAGGCCCTATGCACGTGGGGTTTCCTTGGTTCTGGAGAGAGGCAGGTTACTCTGATGCTGAGCCATGTTGAAGTTCAGAGGGGTGCATGTCCTTTATCTGCCCCCATTACCATAGTATCTGAGCATTCCACAAACATTAATTGTATTTACCCTCACAACACCACAGGGAGGGAGGAAGGAATTATGAACCCTATTTTGCAGATGGGGAACGGAGGCACAGAGCAGCTAAATGACTTGCCAAGGACACACACACTAACATCTCCATCCAATGCTTCCCACTGGCACTTCCCTCCTTTTCGGGAACCATCCTCATCCACTTTTCTTCTTGCCCAGTTCTTCTGCAGGCCTTGTTCCCAGGAGCTGTGCAAGGATAAATTGGAATGAAGATCTGTGGAGGAGTCCTTGGGAAAAATTCAAGGGCAGAATTTTCTGCTCATTTGAAAGATCTCTCCACCTTCCTGAGCATCTCTGTGGGTCCCATCATGCAGCAGGCATGGACAGCAAGGAGAAATGTGGAGGAGCCCAGCTCCCCCTCCTCTGCTAAAAGCACAGTTAAAGTCCCCCATCCTGTGCTCCCCCTTGTCCCATTCTCTTCCCTATGTCATGCAAGATGATACAATGTCAAGGACACACACACTAACATCTCCATCCAATGCTTCCCACTGGCACTTCCCTCCTTTTCGGGAACCATCCTCATCCACTTTTCTTCTTGCCCAGTTCTTCTGCAGGCCTTGTTCCCAGGAGCTGTGCAAGGATAAATTGGAATGAAGATCTGTGGAGGAGTCCTTGGGAAAAATTCAAGGGCAGAATTTTCTGCTCATTTGAAAGATCTCTCCACCTTCCTGAGCATCTCTGTGGGTCCCATCATGCAGCAGGCATGGACAGCAAGGAGAAATGTGGAGGAGCCCAGCTCCCCCTCCTCTGCTAAAAGCACAGTTAAAGTCCCCCATCCTGTGCTCCCCCTTGTCCCATTCTCTTCCCTATGTCATGCAAGATGATACAATGTCATCACCGCATGATGGCAACACCCACAACTACTTACAGCCAATAGAACTGTTGAGCTCCCCCTTCTATTGGACTTTACTTTAACCACTCGCTACAGAGTCTCTGTGTGACCTCTTCTGTCAGTGCAGTACAGGAGGGGACTCTTTGGGGCACCCAGAAGGCCCTTGTTAAAATTCTGCCACCAAATTGTGTGAGGACTGGGACGATTTCCAGGCCCCTTAAGGAGTTCTCTCTTCCCTGGATACTATTAAAGCTTTTCCAGAGAGATTTGTGTCTCTTGCTCATAAAATACTTCTGAAGAGCTAGTACTATTTCCTTAGAATGAGCTTGACTCCGCTCTGGCGGTATTTATTAAAAAATGCTTAGGGCAGAGTACACCTCATCTGTCTCCCCTATACTCCTTTCAAATGAGACGTGTTTCATATGGTGCTGCACTATCAGTCCACTTAGTGGAGTTTTCAGGGGGAAAGTACAAACATCTCCAGAACGAGTTTGCCAAGTGCTGCTGCTTGCTAATTCAAAGCCCCCATGTGCTCCATAGCAAGCTTGACCTAAATTATCTGGTAAGGCCTCCAAGTTTCCCTGGGGGCTCCTGCAGATTCAGTGGCATCTTTAGATACATTAAAATGGAGGCTATTAATGAAATAAATAAGGGAATGAATACTAATATCAGTGCCTCATCCCTTTGGTTATTTAATTTGATATTAGATTTCATTTGTTTAGTGGACTTTAAATGTTTAAGTTTCAGTGTGCTGCAGGGGTGGGGGGCAGAGAAGGGACAGGGGTGAAGTAAATATCAATTTTTGGAAACGGTTACAAATAAACTGACAATAAAAAGGCAAAGGTTAATAAAAACAAATGAACAAACTAGGCAGGGGAAAACAGTTTTAAAAACAAAACAAAATTGGGGTGAAAACTCTAAATGTATAACCCATTAGTGAATATGCATAATTGTATGCTGAGAATTGAGGAGAGGAAGAGCTGGATATTTCTGGTGCATTGAAAGGTGTGTGAAGCAGTTTGGGTTTTCATGGTCAGCTAAATGTTTTGCCTAAAATAAATTATTAGTGAAATAGATAACAATATTAAAGCAATAAAGGTGTGAGATATACAAGTGTTGCTAAGAAACTCATTTATTTCATGGCCTCAGTCTCAAAATGATTCTTGGTTACATAAGGTTGATACCACTATCACATAGCAGGGGTCGCCATTCACTCCCTCCTTTGGTTCCTCTTACATTTGCCCTATTTTTGAAAACCAAATCCAAATAAAACATATCTACTAAAAATAACAGCCACAAACTAATATGGATACTTCATAAACTTCATAAATACAGATGTCTAGACTGGCGGTTTGGGCATTGGACATCTGTCAATAACTACCATCTGATTGTCTGTGGCTTTTTGCTCATGTGGCAACTTCTTGTTCTCCTAACAGGTCCTGGATTTCCTGAAGGGCAAGTGTGGCTTTATATGTGGGAGGCAAATGCCAGTAACTTTCTGTTAGTGGTAATTAGGTAAAGCTTGAGCTTTATTAATAATTACATGTGCATTACATGTGCACATTAGGAGCTTTACATGTTTCCATAAATGTTTTACACTGTTTACTACCTTTCGTTATTTCAGTATTAGTATTAATGTCAAAAAGTGTACCTGGGACTTTACAGACACATAAGAAAGGTCCTGCCACACTGAGTTTACATTTTAAATAGACAACACACAAACTACACAGAGAAGAGCAATGGGTTATACATTTAGAGTTTTCACCCCAATTTTGTTTTGTTTTTAAAACTGTTTTCCCCTGCCTAGTTTGTTCATTTGTTTTTATTAACCTTTGCCTTTTTATTGTCAGTTTATTTGTAACCGTTTCCAAAAATTGATATTTACTTCACCCCTGTCCCTTCTCTGCCCCCCACCCCTTGACCGTCATAATTAGCCTGATGCAAACACCCAACAGGGAAAATTTCAGTGTAAACAGTTACAATTTGAGAAAGTTATGAGCCACTGAAAATGAGATCTTATGGGAAATGTAGACAACCTTAACTCTAGGAGGTACTGTCATCTTCACCTATAATTCCCCCACAGAAAACTTTAACATAGTTAAAGAAACTCTGTTAAGTTGAAGATGCTATAGAAGCAATTAAGTCTGGGAGACTCCATAAGACACCAGGAACCAGTTAAGAATGGATTAGAGGGAATCAAAGGAAACAGGCTAATCAGATCACCTGAAGCCCATTTAGAACTGGCTGGGACTAGTTTAAAAGGAAGCTCCTTCAGAGAGGCTAGCTGGTGGGAGCAAGAAGGTGTGTTGTGGAAAGACTGGAAGAAAGAAGGTGTGCAATGAAAGAGCTGGGAAGACAAGGGCCTCTGTTTGGGGAAGTAGCCTAGGGAAGGTCAATAGCTCCGATAGTATAGGAAAACTACTTGTTGTCGGTGCCATTAGGGTTCCTGGGCTGGAACCTGGAGAAGAGGGCAGGCCTGGGTTCCCCCAGCCTTCCCCAAACCTCTGCAAAAATGCTCGCTGAGTAGGAAGACAGGGACTAAAGAGGGGTCTTACACCAAACCCATTGACTGGCTGATGATGATGGATCAGTAAGCTGTAAACCTTGCCTCTAGGAGGGGAAGAGCAGCTACACTGAGGGTCCCAGAAAACCTCCGAGGCAAGCCCAAGCCACCTAGAAGCATAGAACCTCCTGAGGAAAAGCTGGAGCTCCGCTATAGTGGGCAGAAGGTCCCTCTCAGTGGAGCCACCCCATACTGCTGTATCAAGCATGGCTGGGAGGAGAGGCAATGGCTGCTGAGTTTCCACTCAGAGCCAGCTGCGGTGAGGGGCTGGTCTCCTTGGTCTCCCCCCACTCTCCCCTTCACTGCAGTGCATCTCTGTCAGAAGTACCAGAATGTTGTTCCAGCTCTGGAAAAAAGTGCTAAACGCCATTGTGTTCTGGCACCACCTGAGTACTGCTGCAGAGGCAGGCTTGGAAACTATGATCAAGGAAGTATTTGCTGTTGTTTGTTTCTACTGTGTTCAGTGAAACAGGACTTGGTGAACCATCTTTGTAAATAAGTAGGATTGCACCAAAGAAATAATTGGCTTCTACAGCAATTTCTCCTCCTCACCAGAATAACCTAACAAGGCTCCAAATATTGGCTAACCATTTCACCCAAAGAGGCAACAATACAGTTACTTTAGAACCTTGTAAAATGTATGAGTTTTTTTTCTCAAGTGTGCACTACTTTGCATGAATTGACCCAGGGCACCATTTGCCATCGTGTTATCCATTTGCCTAGTGTGCTTAGATCTCCCTGAAGTTCCTCATAATCCTCACTTGTCCTGGCTAACCTAAATAAGTTTGTGTCACTTGAGAATTTTGCAAGTTCACTATTCATTTCCCTTTACAAATCATTACTAAATATATTAAACAGCACAGGAACTAATAAGGAAATTTGAGGCATCCCTCTATATTGTTTTTATGATGAAAATTGACCTATTAATCCCACTTTTTCTTTCTCCTAGCTATTTTTTTTATCCATGACAATATTTAACTTCTCACCCAATCTCTACTTGACTTTTTTTGCAGCCATATGTTTTGTTGTTTTATTTGTAGTAATCATCTGTACTACAACCAACCACCAAATACCCATGGAGTGCAGTTTGGGAACTGTTATTCTAGAAAAATAGCCGAAAGCCAACACCACCAACAAAAAGGTAAATACAAAGCTAATCGGTTTTTTAAATGTTTATTAACGTATAGACATTTTTGTCTTAATTGTTCATTTGAGGATAAGGATCAATGTTCTATGTGAATGATCAAGTCCTCGGCTCAGAATTCTCTCCTTATCTTCCTCTTGAAATTGGTATTTTGGACTGTTGAAGATCCAGGGCACTTTGCATTTATATTTCATTCCTAACCTATCTATTTCAAAGTAATTAAATAAAAAAGAATAAACAAAAAATATCAAATTCTTGGTTCATTGCTCTAATCCTTGTTAAAGCTGTACAGTAGAACCTCTGAGTTAAGGACACCCCTGGAATGTGGGTGTCTGTAACTCAGAAATGTTCATAACTCTGAACAAAACACAGCTATGGCTCCAGCAGTTAACACACTGGGCCTAGTTTCAGAGACAGCTAGGCAGGTTACTTGCAGACAGCTTCTTTCCGGGGCAAGCTTGTTCCCATCCAACTGGGGTGAGGGGGATGGCGGTGAAAATAGTGTGTCCCCATCCATGTGTGTGTGAAAACAGCACATTCTCCTGGTCTGGGGAGCGATAACCGCACTCACAGTTTACAGAAAAGCAGAGGAAACCCCAGTGCTGCTTCTGTTCCAGCTGGCAGTGGGGGCTCACAGCTTTGTCTGTGAATCTCAGTGTCTTCAACTCCTTCTAGCTATAAGTGGGTGCCTCGTACGTGGTGGTGGTGGGGGTAGCGGTAGGGACAGGCAGCCCAGATGTGCCTACCTTTAACATGCAATACAGGCACAGTACAGTATTTGCTTTTTTGTCTCCTTTGCTGCCTGATTGGTTACTTCTGGTAACCCATTCTTTTTCAGCCTGACTGTAACTCACTTCCAAGTACTTTAATCTGAATTGTGGTAAAAACACCAGAAGCCATCAGAACCTTATCTATGCTACAGCGCCAATTTATGTCACCACTGATGCAGCTTAACCACAGGTAGCATTTATGGGTTTTCCCCAAAATATTATTATGTGTAGACACTGTCTAAAGGTCAGTTTATTCCATAAATGATGCAGAACTGGACCAGTCGCTTATCAGTTAACCCAAAATGAAAGTCCCAATGTCTATCCTTATTACATGACCAGAAGCAGCTTCTCCCATAGCATCAGCTAAATCTGACAGTTACAACTCTGGGATAAGTGGTATTTAGCATTTGTGCTAATCCTAGTTACAAGACCACAGGACCCAACAAGCTTATTGGAGACATTGGCTGGTCTATACTAGCGGTAGGTCGATGCAAGGCAGTTTATGTCAACCTATGTAAGTGTTTACACTACAATTTTGCTCCTGCTGACGTAACTGCCCCATTATGCTGACTTCATAACTTTACCTCTACAAGAGGCATAGAATCAGTGTCGATATGATTAGGTTGATGCAATGTCAGTGTAGACACTGTATTGCTTACATCCATTGTTACCAGCTCTCAAAAGTCATACTACAAAGCCCTGCACTAACAGTAAAATAGATACAAGCACTCCTGGTGAGGATGCACACCACCAACACAAGGAGTAAAGTGTAGACATGGACAAGAGATGTAATTACTGAGGCAGCTGTATGCTGATGTACATTACATCGACTTAGTTTTATAGTGTAGACATGCTCACAATGTCTCTATTACGAAATGTTTGTTTAGCAGTAGTTTGTTTTAATTCATTAGTTAGGGTATTTACTAAAGTATTGTGCCCTTGTTAGTGAGCTGATCATATTCTTACCAGGTTCACAGTGTCATTTTCTTGTTTTTGTAATTATTTTAATGGCCTCCTCTCTGCTCCAGAAAGTTTTAGCATTTATATACATCGTTGTTGCTTGGTGTAATTTTTGGAAGAAAAGCCAGGGGACATTAGTAGCCCACCCTTCTGTTTTGCTGAGCAGGGTACGGATGTCTTTTCACAAGCATGCAATGAGCTTCTTACCTGTCATCTCGCAGTGTGTAATCAGAGCTCCTGATCCAACAAGAAAGGCATCACAAGTCAAGTAAATCTGTGCATTTTTGGCCTAACACCTTTACTGATGGCAATTCTTATTAAGCCATATGAAATGATTTCTGGATTCCTAGAAACACTCTCAATTCTTTTCCTTTTTGTAATTCTATATCAGATGATTTATCAGTGTAAATAAACACAATTGTTTCTTTCAGGATTTCCTTTTAAGATTATCATTTTGTTCATCCTTATAGCTTTGTATAATACGACAATGAAGAAAACAACTTTTCCTGTATTGATAAGTTTAAAGTATTATTGGAAACCATAGTTTGTGTAAACATGATTTATTTTTCTACGTATCATTGTGTGAAGGCTTTAGTTAGCCATTCCCCTTGCCACTTCTGGTTGTGAAGCCTGTAAAGATTTTCATGGGGCTCAACAGTTGTGGAATCTGTGTCAGGACCAAAATTAGCTGGCATTGCACCAGAATCTGCTTTTTAAAAAAAAGCAACCTCTGTTTAATTTTTCTCTCATTTACAGCTGCAGTAATTAGGAGTAACTCCACTGAAATCTTATGAGTTACACCACTGTAAAAACAGGTCATGACAGGAAAAACAGACCTGAGAATTCTGGCCTGCACCCTTTTTCCACTAGCCCCATATAGGGTTGCCATATTTCTAATTTCTGGTAACTGGACCCCCAAGGTCCTGCCCCTGCTCCCCCTATTCCCCTAACCAGGGCCGGTGCTTCCATTAAGGCAAACTAGGCAGTTGCCAAGGGCGTTAAGATTTGAGGGCACCAAAAAGTGATGCCCCCAATTTTTTTTTACAGTGGTTCCTCCCTGAGCGCACGGTTGCTGCTCCACTTCTCCTGCCTCCCTGGCTTGCAGCACCAATCAGCTGTTTGGCGCTGCAAGCCTGGGAGGATAATTAGAGCAGGGCTGTGTGCGAGGGAGGACGCGGAGCAGAGGTGAGCTGGGGTGGGGAGGTGCTGCATGGCTCCCGGGGTGGGGGAGCCTCAGGGCAGGGAGGGAGCTGCCCTGGGGGTGGGGGCACCTCAGGGTGAGGGGGGTAGGGAGCTGCCACATGGCTGGGGGAGGGCACAAGGTGGAAGTTTCGTAGAGGGCGTGAAACTTCCTTGCACCGGCCCTGCCCCTAATGCCCCACCCCCATCACTGACTGAATCATCTCAAGAAGCCTGCCTGCAGGTAGGAGGCAGTCCTGCCTGAGCAGCAATTCTTGAGCGGCCTGAGAGAGCAATTATATGGTCCCACCCTGTCTCAGAATTTGTTCTCAACTTATTCTGGAGTTTGAGATTAAAGAAGAGAACTTTCAGGGTGAAATTCTCTCCAGCAGGATGAAGCTTAAAAGTTCAGATACTATACAGATAGAATGTGGAAAGGTAAAATTCACCTTCTCCAAACCAGCACCAGGGACACTGAGATTGCTGCTGTGCAGTGACTTCCAAAGCTTCTTTGGACAGGAAAAGCAGTTGCAGCATCTGTATACTAGCTGCCTAGGGCATTAGATCTGCACAAACACAGATCTGCAGCCACCTCAGTTCTATTCTGGCCTCAGATTGGTTAGTATGGAGACTAGTTCCATGACATGTAGAGGGTGTGCAGACACCCCTGCCTGGCTGCTCAGCCAACCAGTGCCCAGCACAACTGCTATGAGGGATGTAAGTAGTATGAAGGACCAGCCCAAGACCCTCAAAACTAATAGTTAATTGCATCTATGTGCAAATATGATGAGACCTGCATGTGTAAGCCCTAAGATTTACCAGCCCAAATAAATCTAAGTAAAAAGATTTGTGGTCATCACAGCAGCCATGGTACAGTTGTAATGGTGAAATAGACTTCATCTGTAACCTTTAACATTTTCAAAAAGGCTTGCTGAACAAACACTCCAAGATGACATGCAAGTATATTTGTTTTCCTTTCGAACATCAAACCACCCATGATTTTAATAAAGCTGTGAAATATCTCTAGTTCTGGGAGCTCTCTTGTTTCATCGTCATAGTAATTAAGCATCTTGGCACAATTTTGTTCCTCGCAGATAAAAATAATGATTTAAAATATATGGTAATTCATCTAGAACAGTGGTTTTCAACCTGTGGTCCATGGACCCCTGGGGGGCTGTAGACTATATCTAAGATGTCCAAAGGGGTCTGTACCTCCATTTGAAATTTTGAGGGGTCCACCAATAAAAAAGAGTTGAAAACCACTGATCTATAATATGGATTTTTATAGATTGACACAAATAAATATCACTTAAGTAATTTGAGAATATGGGGGGGTCTCAGTATTGCAAAAAAGACTATGTCCACAGTGTTCTACAGTTCATTAAAAAAACCCAAACACTACATGGTGAGTTGTGCTGTAAGAAAATAACATGAAACAGTGAGCACATTCTAGAAAATATTGGAAGGAGAAGGGAAGCACATGCCTCTGGCTTCCATTTGAGGAACATGTCACAGCTGGGTAAACATAAACAAAATAAAAAGCTTTGAAAATCATAAGATAGTGTGGACTAGACCTGTGATTATGATGGAGGCATTGTCAAAAATGACATATTTTGCGTTTAGGAACTGCCTTTTATCTGATGATCACAATGTTCTTGGCAAGAAGAATAACTATTAATATCCCTACTTTATAGATGGGTACAGTGAAACATACAGAGATTAAGTAAATTGCCTACAGTCAAGCACAAAGAGAATCAAGTCTCACTGCTAGTTAGAAGACTCAAGAGTCTCAACTCCTAGTCTCCAACATTTACTAAAAGACAAGATTCTTTTAATAATAAACCTCCTTTCACAGCTATTACAATATTTGGCACATAGACCGAGTTCTCTGGCACAAATGCTATACTTTGTGTACAGACAGCTGTAGGTGTCCACATTCACTCACCTGGCTTCACAAGTATTAACAGGGTTATTAATTCAAAACCAAACAATTTATTAACAAGATGACAACTTTAATATAGCCACATTTTCAGTGCATTGAACCATTTATTTTCATTCATATTTATTTCTATGTGGTCTATTTTATATTAGTGTTTTAGAGTCTTTGACATGTAAAGATACAATGTTCCCACGCTGATTGGTTTACAATCTAGTATTTTTCCAATAAATACTTAGCTTATATGTAATGAGTTTAAACTTCAAGATGCTTTATAAAAGGTAAATAATTAATCCTAACCCCCTGCGGGGAGGTGAATAAGTAAGTAAAAATCATTTTATGATGTGGAAACTCAGGCAATGCAAAGTTATGCAACAAGCCAAGATCCCCATAGCAAGGAAGATAACTAATTTTTCTGGCTCTACAGCCTGTGCTCAGACGCTCTGATTACATCAGCCTCTCAAACCACTTAAAAAGGACAATTTACATATAGTAGCTATGTTAAACAGGAATAATTGAAGCATTTTAAATCATTATTATTATTATTATTAAACAAGTTTCAATAAGACAGGCAGTTCTAACTCATTTGAAGCAACAAAGGCAGTAAAGTAAATACAGCAGCTGTACATGGTTCCTTTGTTGTCTTCTGTAAATAGCTGTTTAAAAAAAAAAAAAAAAGACTTTTCCAGCCAGCACAGTACATTATATATAAGCTATCTAGGCCTTTCTCTGCTCCCCTCACACCCAGATTCATTCCTTCCCTACTTGAGTGGGCCTTTTAGACAGACAAAATTTCCCCTCTCTTAAACATATATACACACTACTTCTTTGCTCCCTATATTTGTAAACAGACTTTCCCTTCTAGGGATCCTGATTTCTACCCCAGCCCCACTTTATTTTAACCCGTTAGTTTTTCCCAACCACTGCAGCCTGCCACTGGATTTTAACACAATTCCACTGAGAGCCCACTCTCACACCCAATTCTGCAGGAGTCCCCATCGGTGTGAGGCCATTGAGGAACAAAGAACACAGGCCAGAACCCAACAGGTCCTCCCACAGGGACCTGTCAGTGCGCATGACTCTCTCCCCACCATGTGTGCCCCTCTGTCAAATATACCTTTACAAAAACATGGAGAAGCACAGAGGGACACGGTGTAGATAACTTTAACACAAACCTGTTTTCTTTTTTAAAAACTTGTGATATTTCTCAGCCATATACAACTTGAGAATAGAGAGTGCTGAGAGAAATAGGAGTTTCACTGGGTCGCCTATGCTCTCTGAGGACAGAGACTGGATATTGCTGCTGAGACCTCTGACAAGATGGTAAATTATTATGACATTCTAGGAGTGCAAAGAAATGCCTCTGCAGATGACATAAAAAAGGCATACTGAAAACTGGTATTGAAGGTGCACACAGATAAAACCCCAGAGAACAGAGGCATCAGAGAGGAAATTCATACAAGTCTCTAAGTCATATGAATCATAGAATATTAGGGTTGGAGGAGACCTCAGGAGGTCATCTAGTCCAACCACTGCTCAAAGCAGGACCAACACCAACTAAATCATCCCAGCCAGGGCTTTGTCAAGCCTGACCTTAAAAGCCTCTAAGGAAGGAGATTCCACCACCTCCCTAGGTAACCCATTCCAGTGCATCACCTCCCCCCTTGTAAAAAAGTGTTTCCTAATATGCAGCTTGAGACTATTGCTTCTTGTTCTTTCATCTGCCATCATGGAGAACAGCCTAGCTCCATCCTGTTTGGAACCCCCCTTCAGGTGGTTGAAGGCTGCTGTCAAATCCCCTTTCGCTCCTCTCTTCTGCAGACTAAATAACCTCAGTTCCCTCAGCCTAGCCTCATAAGTCATGTGCCCCAGACCCCTAATCATTTTTGTTGCCCTCTGCTGGACTCTCTCCAGTTTGTCCACATCCCTTCTGTAGTGTGGGGACCAAAACTGGACATAATACTTCAGTTGTGACCTCACCAGCGCCAAATAGAAAGGAATAATCACTTCCCTCAATCTGCTGGCAATGCTCATACTAATACAGCCCAATATGCCATTGGCCTTCTTAGCAATAAGGGCGCACTGCTGACTCATATCCAACTTCTCCTCCACTGTAATCCCCAGGTGCTTTTCTGCAGAACTGCTGCTTAGCCAGTCGGTCTCCAGCCTCTAGCAGTGCATGGGATTCTTTCTTCCTAAGTGCAGGACTCTGAACTTGTCCTTGTTGAACCTCATCAGATTTCTTTTGGCCCAATCCTCCAATTTGTCTAGCTCACTCTGGACATTATCACTATCCTCCACTGTATCAACCCCTCCTCCCAGCATAGTGTCTTCTGTGAACTTCCTGAGGGTGCAATTCATCCCATCATCCAGATCATTAATAAAGATGTTGAACAAAACCGGCCCCAGGACCGACCCCTGGGGCACTCCGCTTGATACTGGCTGCCAATTAGACATTGAACCGATGATCACTACCCGTTGAGCCCGACAATCTAGCCAGCTTTCTATCCACCTTATAGTCCATTCATCCACTCCATAATTCTTGAACTTGCTGGCTGTGGGAGACTGTATCAAAAGCTTTGATAAAGTCAAGATATATCACATCCACTGCTTTCCCCATATCCACAGAGTCAATTATGTCATCATAGAAGGGAATCAGGTTGGTCAGTCATGATTTGCCCTTGATGAATACATGTTGACTGTTCCTGATCACCTTCCTCTCCTCCAAGTGTTTCAAAATGGATTTGTTGAAGATCTGTTCCGTGATTTTGCTGGGGACTGCAGTGAAGCTAACCAGTCTGTAGTTTCTCAGGTTCTCTTTCTTCCCTATGGGCACTAAATATGGGCACTATATGTTTTCCAAACATCCAGACCTCCCCCAATCATCATGAATTTTCAAAGATAATGGCCAGTGGCTCGGCAATCACATCTGCCAACTCCCTCAGCACCTTTGGATGCATTACATCTGGACTCATGGACTTGTGCATGTCCAGCTTTTTTAAACATTCCTTAACTTGTTCTTTCACCACTGAGGGCTGCTCACCCCCTCCCCATACTGTGCTGCCCAGTGACCTAGTCTGTGAAGATCGATGCAAAAAAAGCATTGAGTACTTCAGCTTTTTCCACATCATTTGTCACTATATTGCCTCCCCCATTCAGTAAGGGTCCCACACTTTCCCTGACCACCTTCTTGTTGCTAACATACCTGTATAAACCCTTCTTGTTACCCTTCACAACTCTTGCTAGCTGCAGCTCCAATTGTGCCTTGGCCTTCTTGATTACACTCCTGGATGCTCTAGCACTATTTTTATACTCCTCCTAGCCATCTGTCCAAGTTTCCACTTCTTGTAAGCTTCCTTTTTGAGTTTAAGATCACTGAAGATTTCACTGTTAAGCCAAGCTGGTCACCTGCTATATTTGCTATTCTTTCTGCACATTGGGATGGTTTGCTCCTGCGCCCTCCATAAGGCTTATTTAAAATACAGCCAGCTCTCCTGGACTAGGTTTTATCTGATGCCCAAAAAAGCAATCTCTAGGACATGTTTAGAAAGGAAGGTAAATAGAAAAGAAGAGGTAGAGGGAAAGGTAAAGGCAGGGATGGGAGTCACCTTGATTCTGAATTCCCATTCAGTAGCCCCAACACAGATGTGTTGAGAGGAATGGACTCTTTTTCAGGGAAACTCTGGGATGATCTACTTGGTAGCATTTCTGGCATTTAAAGAGGACCCTATAGAAGAAGATGCAAAGGTTGTAAAGGATGCTTTTTGTATTTTTGAGACTTGTTAGGTATTGGATTTACTTCATTTGGTTCCTAGTGAGCTAGGGGCCACTCTTCATCCTCCATCACCTCATTGAACAACAGTGGGAAGGCAACTTCAGATCAGTCATAATGACCAACAAAATAGATAATGGCATCAAAATCACTACAACAAGAATTGTGATGAATGGAGAAGAGAGAGTAGAAGCCATTATTGACCACTAAAATTCTCAGCAACAATTGGTAAGAAGCAGCTGTTATACTTGGATAACACATGTTTACCAGAAATGTTAAGCTATGATGAGCTCCATTTGAAGGACTAACAGGAATATTGGGGCTGTGGGGGAGATTTCAATCAAAATCTGCTTTCGACTTACTGTGGCCTAATTGAAAGTATTTATAAATAAATAGTTCTTCCAAAGTCAATACATATGGGTGCCACTGACTTTTCGGTTAATTCTTGGACTATTATTAATGCTTATATTTTATCTTTAAAATTGTTGTGAATTCTTTGTGCACTTTGCATTTATTAAGATTAAGATCAGAGTTCAGGCTAATCAATACGTAAGCTAGCATGAATCTTATGCTTTCCTTTATGTTTGAATTGTGAAATGGCTAATGTGCTGCGAAGTTAACATTCCCAGGACAATTTGTAAAGAAAAATGTAGCATTAGGTGATGTAAATAAAAAACAAGAATGCATTTCTGGTGGGATGATTTTTTTGTTTCAAATAAATGCTGGCAGCTTAGTCCACTATAATCATGGACAAATAGCAATGAGTAAAGGCAATGGACTGAGTCTTAGTTTGCTAGCCAACTCTAAATCAGTAAATGCTGTTATTTTGTGGGAAAAGTACATAAAACTCCAAAATGGGAAGTGAAAATGTTCACAATGCAATCAAATTGGTTTGCTCATAACTTGTTTTGCAGTAGCCCTTGCCATGTTTTCATGAGCAAATAAATCCCTGTCTTTGTATGGCCTTTATAATAAGGCATGTAGACTTTCCAAAGGCCACCGGAAATGAATTGGATTCAGAAGAACCCAGCTTCATTTAATTTCTGTTTCTCTTTTGATCAGTACTGCTAATTAACTCATACAAGCAGAAACATAATGGAAAGCACACTAGCAGCATGGAAGAAAATTCAGAGGGAGAATGTACAATATAGAACCAAGTTTGCTACTGTCAATTATTTTTTTTGTGTATCTTTCTTCCTGTTTAGCAATAGTGTTTCTTGTGCAGTCACAGATTCTTCAATTTGTTAAACACTTGTTGGTGCCTTTGAAAAAATCTACCGAGCTACAGATTGGGAGTGTTTTGAAAGAGGAAGCCAAAGCCAGATGTTTTTCAGCTAACTGCCCCTCATAGTCCCCTCACCAAAAATGTAATTGATGTAATGCTGAGGAAGATACTGTACAAATAAATTCTATGTATCTCTCTCTAGTTACAAACACGCATTCATACAGACTGGCATAGACCATTTAATCTTCTGTGCATGTCTGTGCTCTTGAACACCCTACATATTCTCTATATGTATATGTAGATAGATGCTGTGTAGTGTACTCACAAATATTGGCTAGAATTTAGGTTCACAGTAGAAAACTATTGCCCCATGATTTAAAAAGGCAACCAGCAGTAGGATATAATGTCAAAAGCTGCCGGCTATGACCATAATTACTCACTGGGGGTCACTCTATCAATCTACAGGACAAGGTGTTTTCTATATACACTACATTCCCCAGCCATATATTATATTATTCACTTTAAAAATGGTTCACTGCCCTAATTGATGCATTTCTCTCCTTTCACTCATAGAGTGCCATTCAGAGGTGATGTGGAAGGGAATGTAATTTATGTGTCACACAAAGATTACAAGGTTTAGATCAAAATATAAAACTGAGGCCTCACTGTGAATCATCACAATTTTAATTGAACAATTCCTCACATTCCATTGCATCTTTGACCATTTTCATTTCCCCATTCAGTCCCATCGCCCTCATCCCTCTCCTCTCTCTCTGCGGTATCAGCTTGTTTAACTTGGTCTTTTTTTACTCTACTTTCACATTCCACCCCACCATCTTTTCACTCCCTTGGCCTTGTCACTCTCAGGTGTTATTTAAAGTATCAGTTATTGTATTAGTTGAAAACCACAGTACAGACCAAGTATCAGAGGGTAGCCGTGTTAGTCTGGATCTGTAAAAGCAGCAAAGAATCCTGTGGCACCTTATAGACTAACAGATGTTTTGGAGCATGAGCTTTCGTGGGTGAATACCCACTTCCTCAGATGCATGTAATGGAAATATCCAGGGGCAGGTACATATATGTGTGCTAGCAAGCAAGCTAGAGATAACGAGGTCAGTTCAATCAGGGAGGATGAGGCCCTGTTCTAGCAGTTGAGGTGTGAAAACCAAGAGAGGAGAAACTGGTTCTGTAATTGGCAAGCCATTCACAGTCTTTGTTCAATCCTGAGCTGATGGTGTCAAATTTGCAGATGAACTGAAGCTCAGCAGTTTCTCTTTGAAGTCTGGTCCTGAAGTTTTTTTGCTGCAGGATGGCCACCTTAAGGTCTGCTATAGTGTGGCCAGGGAGGTTGAAGTGCTCTCCTACAGGTTTTTGTATATTGCCATTCCTAATGTCTGATTTGTGTCCATTTATCCTTTTCCTTAGAGACTGTCCAGTTTGGCCGATGTACATAGCAGAGGGGCATTGCTGGCATATGATGGCATATATTACATTGGTGGATGTGCAGGTGAATGAACCAGTGATGGTGTGGCTGATCTGGTTAGGTCCTGTGATGGTGTCGCTGGTGTAGATATGTGGGCAGAGTTGGCATCGAGGTTTGTTGCATGGATTGGTTCCTGAGCTAGAGTTATTATGGTGTGGTGTGCAGTTACTGGTGAGAATATGTTTCAGGTTGGCAGGTTGTCTGTGGGCAAGGATTGGCCTGCCACCCAAGGCCTGTGAAAGTGTGGGATCATTGTCCAGGATGGGTTGTAGATCCTTGATGATGCGTTGGAGGGGTTTTAGCTGGGGGCTGTTGTGATGGCCAGTGGAGTCCTGTTGGTTTCTCTCTTGGGTTTGTCTTGCAGTAGGAGGCTTCTGGGTACACGTCTGGCTCTGTTGATCTGTTTCCTTATTTCCTCGTGCGGGTATTGTAGTTTTGAGAATGCTTGGTGGAGATTTTGTAGGTGTTGGTCTCTGTCTGAGGGGTTAGAGCAGATGCGGTTGTACCTCAGTGCTTGGCTGTAGACAATGGATCGTGTGATGTGCCCGGGATGGAAGCTGGAAGCATGAAGGTAGGCATAGCGGTCGGTGGGTTTTCGATATAGGGTGGTGTTAATGTGACCATCACTTATTTGCACCGTGGTGTCAAGAAAGTGGACCTCCCATGTAGATTGGTCCAGGCTGAGGTTGATGGTGGGGTGGAAGCTGTTGAAATCATGGTGGAATTTTTCCAGAGACTCCTTCCCATGGGTCCAGATGATGAAGATGTCATCAATGTAGCGTAGATAGAGAAGGGGTGTGAGTGGACGAGAACTGAGGAAGCGTTGTTCCAGGTCGGCCATGAAGATATTGGCATATTGTGGGGCCATGCAGGTGCCCATAGCAGTGCCACTGATCTGGAGATATATATTGTCATCAAATTTGAAATAGTTGTGTGTAAGTATAAAGGCACAGAGCTCAGCAGCCAGTTGTGCTGTGGCATCATCAGGGATAGTGTTCCTGACAGCTTGTATTCCATCTGTGTGTGGGATGTTTGTGTAGAGAGCCTCTCCATCCGTGGTGGCTAGGATGGTGTTTTCTGGGAGGTCACCAATGCATTGTAGTTTCCTCAGGAAATCAGTGGTGTCACGGAGATAGCTGGGAGTGCTATAGCACTATAGCAGACCTTAAGGTGGCCATCCTGCAGCAAAAAAACTTCAGGACCAGACTTCAAAGAGAAACTGCTGAGCTTCAGTTCATCTGCAAATTTGACACCATCAGCTCAGGATTGAACAAAGACTATGAATGGCTTGCCAATTACAGAACCAGTTTCTCCTCTCTTGGTTTTCACACCTCAACTGCTAGAACAGGGCCTCATCCTCCCTGATTGAACTGACCTCGTTATCTATAGCTTGCTTGCTAGCACACATATATATACCTGCCCCTGGATATTTCCATTACATGCATCTGAGGAAGTGGGTATTCACCCACGAAAGCTCATGCTCCAAAACGTCTGTTAGTCTATAAGGTGCCACAGGATTCTTTGCTGCTTTTACAGTACAGACCAGTTTCTCATTTTTAGGGACATATAGAAAATAGCCCAAAATAATTGTTGACAAGTGCATATTAGTATCAATTTATTAGTAGTATAGATTTATATATTAATATATATTTTAGTATCTCAACCAGTGACAAATTAATGCACAGGTCCCTGGCCAATTTGGGGGACCCTATAAAAAATCTCATGATGCTAGGGTAGGATGGTTTAGCTGCTGCACCCTCTGCTTTGCTGGCCCTGTTTGGGGCAAGGCTTCTTGGATGAGCCAGTAGGGGGATCAGTTGGTGAGTGTGGCTGGAGGGAGCAGCAGCTGCCTCTTCCTCTCCTACTTGTTGTTTTCTTCACTACTGCCCATGGCTTCTTGCCGCCGCTGGGGATGGGCTCTCCCTGCATCCTCCCAAGCGCCGGTAACTGGAGCTAAGTGGTGAAGGAAGATGGCGAACACTTCCTGCTGTGTCTCCTCCAGCCCCAAGCTGTGCAAGAATGCCCACTGTCAGCTGGAGTCCTACCACCTTGATCCCGAGCTGAGCTGCAAGGACACAGGCTACAACCAGGGATGCCATGTGGGAGGGCAGAGGCGGCTTCTGCCCCCCTCTAAATTTCGTACAGGAGGTGTGCTCCCAGGTAGAGCTCTTGACTGCACAACAATAATGTGGAATGTGATTTCTGCAAAGGAGACCTGCTGCACCAGTTTGTGCCCCTGGGGCAGGGAGTCAGTATTTTATTTACAAAGAGGTGCAGGGTGATTAAGATAGGAAAGGGCTAATAATTAAGTTAAGGATCTGGAAGTCCTTAGATAAGCCTGTAAAACAGGAATCCCTCTGCAGGGATGGAAGTGTTGACTCGAAACTCCAAAGCGCTGCCGCGGGAGGGCTCCCACGGCAGCTCTTTGAAGTGCGAGTATGGTCGAGGCACCAGAGCTGGGAGAGAGCTCTCCCAGCGCTGCACGTACTCCACCTCCCCAAGGGGATTAGCTTACAGCGCTGGGAGCCGCTGTCCCAGCGCTGGGGCACTGTTTACACTGGCGCTTTACAGCATTGTAACTTGCTGCACTCAGGAGGGTGTTTTTTCACACCCCTGAGTGAGAAAGTTGCAGCGCTGTAAAGCGCCAGTGTAGCCAAGGCGGAAGAAATACAGCCAAGCCCTATGAGCCAAGTTTATATTCTGAAAAGAGGGAGGGATGTTGTTTAAATGAAAAGAAGGGGCCAAAACCCAGGGAAGGGCTAGCACTGGTATAAAGACGTTCCCACTCTACCTGTGGTACTTATTTGGCCCCATCACCACAGTATCTGAGTGCCTCACAATGTCTTACCTATTTCTCCTCACAGCCGCTCTGTGAGGTAGAGCAGTGCTGGTATCTCCATTGTACAGATGGGGCACTGAGGCACACACAGAATAAAGACCAGATTTCCAAAGGTATCTAGGCACCTAGATTTTCAGAAGTGCCTAGAAGCTTAGGTGCTTTGTAAACCCCACTAGATCCCTAGCTGCATCTCTGGATGCCTTAAAACCTCTGAAACTCTGTCCCTAAGGCACTGTCACTGGCCTGAGATCATACAGGAAGTCCATGGGGAAAGTAGAACCCAGGTTTCTCAGGGTTAGCTCCCTAGCCACTGGACCAACCTGCTGCAAAAAAAAGAGAACACTGACAGATGAGAGCAAAGCCAAGAAGGCCAGTTCTCTGAGACTCTAGCAATCTGTTCCAGGCGAGTAGGAAGGATGCCATGTTTGACAGCATGTAAAGCAGCACAGAGCTCAGGATGGATGAAGAAAGAGTGAATGAGAGTCAAATGAGAGGAGATCATTTAACTCACAAGGGGTTGCAGGTTCTGCCCCAGGCTGTGTTGTAGAGCAATCTCTGCTGTGCAGTTTTAGATTTTAACTGAAAACCATTTTGTTTTGTCATTTTTTGTTCCAAGTTTGAGAAAAGGAAGGAATGAGAAAGTGTCATATGAGTATCAGATGTGATTACACATCAAATTCTAAGGGTTTCAGCTGTATCCAGGCCAATTCCAGAGCAAAGAACAGAAATTTCATCCATAAAGTCAATGATTATTGTCATGAGTTGTATTATTCACTGGGCACCATCTGTGTGCTCAGCACTGTTCAAAATGTGCCAGAAAATGTAGTTCCTGAGCCAATGTGTATAAGATGTGTAGCCCTGGATAAGTTGGCTCAGATATTTAAGTATGAAGCGTATAATTATTGAGCACACATGTTCACTGTGATGTTAATATCTATTAGTGGAGGTGTTGATGGCAACAGAAGTTTTACTTGATTAAGGATCAGAAGATTTGACTCTCCGCCTGTCTTTCAAGAGGAAGAGCTACCCAGAGCTCCTGTGCCTGTTCATTTTCCTTTCCTGCCTGAAGTGGCCCTGATATATCTCACTGGCAGCAGTCTCAATTTTTTTCTCAACTTTAAAAAGGGTAATTTTCTTGGGTTTTGGTTTTAAATATTCTCCTGTGAGAACTGTAACTCAATCACTGTAGTGTTGTTTTTAAGGGCCTTCTGGAAAGTAACCAGCCTTAAACAGAAGTGAAAGCAGTGATTCCAACTCTCATGATTTTATCATGTGTCTCATGATAATTATTGTTTTCATTAAAGCCCAGCTCCTGGAGTTAAGTGGATATGTGAAGATTTCAGCCTTCATTCTTAAAGGAAGATGAAATTTTGAGCCTTCATGCCTGTGGAGAAAGCTTCAAAATGTCATCCCAGTGCACCCTCAGGGCTCAAAAAGCAGAAGGCAAATAAAAAGAACACCAAATCTATTATTTTTACATAAACTCATGATTTTAAAATCCAATCACTGATTTTTGGTGAGCCTGATTCATGATTTTTGAACATTTGGGGTTGGCAATACTGTGACTTCAAAGTGTCAGTTTCACTCCTGTTTCAAGTCAGTTTCTAGTCTATTATTTGCAGTGGGGTTACGCCACTAGACCCCAAGGAAGTGCAGTATTAAATGCATGGGGCCTTGCCGTAGTAGATTCTTTCCAAAAGTTCAATGATCTATTCCAAGCTTGGTTAACTGCAAAAAAGTGATAGAAAGTTCTTTAGATCTTTCTGCAGTTGTTTTAATTGTTGTATTCAAGTTAGTAACAAAATAAGAATATATATTAAAATTTTAAATTTTAAACCTAACCAGTGTCCTTTAAGTAACTTGACACAAGATGTCAGAACATGTTAGTACTAGAGTTGAGTGGGTTTAATATTATTTAATTTTCTTTCTTTTTATAGGAATTAGATACAGTGCTCCTGTCAGCAAATGCAACTCCCATAAGGACACAGAATGTCATGGGTGGGGGGAACTCTGTGCTGTCTGCTGTCCTGCTCAAGAGGAGAAACATGGAAACCCCCAATGCCCCCACCCTGACACACATACCATCAGAGCCCCCTTTGCCTCTTCCTTGCCTCTCAATGTTCAATCATTTCTCTCTCCCTGGAATGAGCTATTCTCACTTCCCCATCTCCACCATGGAGAGAAAAGGGAACCAGTGTGGGAGACCAGTATTTTTCCTGTGGAGAAGAAGAGATGGATAGGGAACCTGGCTGGGTCACCTTTCATCAGCTACTACTGCTCCATCTACTGGCAGAACGGTTGGGAGCACCACAAAATCCAGAGCAGGCACCCTCACTTTCTGCTGCTTCTGCTTTAAATCTCCCTGCCCACAGAGTCCTCATTTCATCAGCTCCCCCTCTACTGCTAGCAGACAAAGGGGATGCCTGGTCTCACCCTTATAGTTTAATCCCTAGCTGTACGTCTTCATCAGGTCTGATTTGGCTGATGTAGTGGAATTATTGTGCCAGTGCCTGGATGAGGTTGGAGATTGGATGAAGCCTACCTGGCTGCAACTCAGTTCAGACAAGACAGAGATGTTAGTGAACTGGGGGAACTAATCAGAAGAGTTGGCTGAACTTGTATCAATGTCCATTTTGGAGGGTGTGGAACTGCCAGATGTGACAAAGGTGCTTGCTGCTAAGGTGTTTTATTAGCTCTGGAGCTGGGTATCCAAGTAGAAGAGGAAACCAAGAGCACTTTTTTCCATTTGTGCTTGGTGGGGCAAACATGAACTTCTCTCACTGACTTTGCCATCGTTTCCCATGTTTTTCTCACGTGATTATGTTGCTGCAGTGCGCGCTACAAGGGGCTGCATGGTGAGTGACTCGGAAACAGAAGCAAGAGCAGCTGAATGCTTATAGTGCTGCCAGCTCTCATGATTTTTCACCTGTGACATGATTTTGGCTGAGGCTGGAGCCAGTCCGGTGACGACAGATGCTCCAGCCCTCTTGTAAATTTGAGCCCTCTGAGTGCCTGCCTGCCTGCCCACTTGCTGCCTCCTAGTGCTGAGCAACCAAACAGAGCAGCAACAGGAAGAGCTCTTTCTGCCCCAGGATCCTCACAGGAAGGGAGAAGGGAACTAAAGAGCCAGTAGCTCAGCATGGCTTCACTCCATCCACCCCCTCTCCTCCTGTGAGCAATGGTAGTGGGATGAGGCCTCTACTCTTTCTCCCTCCTTTCTCCCTTCCTGCAGCACCCAGCCTGGGAAGGGACAGAGGGGGGCGAAGTGGGGTTACTACCTGGCCGATATTTGACAGGCTTCGCCATTTTTTTATGGATTTGCCTGTTGCCAGAAAAATAATTTAATCTCTCTAAAGATTTGCATTATCATCACAATACACTGGGATTTTAATTTTCTAATGTTAAAAGTTGTGTCCACCTAAAGATGCTGCAGTGTTCCCACTTGCAGAGTTTAAGCAATAACAGATCAAAACTGTTGAAAATATAGCAGCTGTAGTGCCCAGCAACACGCAAGCACATCACGTGTGTGTGAGAGAGGGTTTGATATCACAGTGTGAGGAGACACGAGGAATATTAAATAATGGAAGATCATGGCGATGGTGCAAGTGATTCTACTACACTCCCGGGAGGAGGGGGAGCTCACATCAGAAACTGCACCTTCAGTGACAACTGGCTAAACAAAACCATCTACAAAAACTGTCTGGCAAAATGTACTGATCAGACAAACGCCTGTTTGTTATCAAGGGTGTTATCAAGCTTGTCTATATATGTTACCTCTCTAGATACTATAAGTGGCTGTTGAAAGGAGTCATTGAAGAGTTGCCTTGAGTGTTAGGGTTGCAGTGGGCTTGTCATTTGTGTGTGGGGGTGCCAGTTTGTTTGCATTTCAAAGGTGAAATGCCTATGGAGCTGCTTCTCTCAGCCTGGGAAAAGGGAGAGGGAATCTCACTGTAGCCCCTCCAAGTCTGGGAGGGGAGTGAAGGATGCCCAGGGGAACAGAGTGGGGGAGCTGAATTTATGAAATTGGGGTTGATATTAATTGCTGAGCTGGGGATGAGAAGATGTGGTGTTGAGAACTCCTGCAACAGAGGGCACTGTCACCTTAATATATTTGGTAGAGTGGGCATCAGTAATTGGCACAGCCACACTGGGAATGGGCAGGGTGAATTAAAAAATCAAGACACACCAAAAACACACAATTTAATCTTTCTTAAAAATTTCTGGACTTCCTGAATTTTTTTTTTCAAATACTACAACATATACCAAAATACCAGTTATTCATCGTACACAAAGTAAATGACGAGAATTAGGATAAAGGAAGGGAAGGGGAAGCAACATACCTATCTTCAGGGTTCATATTAAACACAGACCTCTAAAATGTCAGCCCAAATTCCTTTGAATTTTTTAGGCATTCCCTTTCTGAGGAATGCCAGTTGAGCATTAGGTGTGTGGTCAGCTATATCACTGGGTCAGGCATCAATATTTGATGGTGATTGACTTCTCCATTTTTGCAGAATCAGTGTTTTAGCAACCAAAGCTGCACATTAAAATTATGTGCCTTGTTGCCAGAAAATCTTCAGGTATCAGGAATGAAATTTAAGGGGAAGGATTCCATAATTCATTATTTTTGATCTCTTAAGGGGTCCGACTTCTAAGTTTTGATCTCTTAGGTTGTGAATACTGTGCTTATTAAGTGGAGTTTTACATCAAGAGCAAATATTACACCATTGCTGTGGCTTCCATTAAGCTTTCAAATGGAATCCAGGTTGTTGACTTTAACCTCTAAGGTCTGAAATAGTTTGGGACTTGCCTACCTTGTAAGATATCACCAACTCCCCATGCCATCCTACTGCATTTGAGATCAATGGAGATCATCTGACACACCCTCAAGCTGATGACAGTGGATGTGTTCTTCATGAGATATCTTTGCTTTATGAACTTCCTTCCCTCAGTCACAGCAGTCTGGATTAGTTAACCTTCAGGGCCCTGTAGGCCCATCTTTGCATGTAGCATAATTGTGTTGCCCATGCAACAGACCTGGAAGGGGTGTGTAACATCAAAGCAACCTCAGTTTCCCAAGCATCCATTTAGGATGTGTTCCCCAATTTTCAGTGCCACCTATAGCATCCTACACAGTAGAGAAAACAAGTCTAAATGTATTGTGTGAGGAATTTAATGTGTAAAGGCTTTGAGGTTGAGATTTTCAAAAGCACTTTTAAGTGACTTACGCAGAAGTCCCATTGGATTTAAGCACCTGTGTCACTGAGGTGTTCTTGAAAATCCTGCCTGTAGTGAGCCGGTGTGGCTCCCCTCCTCAATGGAGAGGGTCAAGCCCAGCCGGAAGCCAGAGTGGATGGAGCTACGGAGCTCTGAGCCAGCCCCTCAAAGGGTCAGGCGGCAACCCAGAACTATAAAAGCCGGCCCTCAGAGCTCAGTCAGGCCCCAACAGCCGGAGAGAGCAGGTGTACCTCAGGGAGCTCGAGACTGAGAGACTCGAGCGACCCAGGGGAGCCACCCAGACTGGCTCCCCCACGCTCGTTACTGGGAGGAGCTGCCGGAGCTTCCCCGCCCCTGCTACCCGGAGGAGCTGCCGGTGCTACCCCGCCCCTACTACCCGGAGCAGCCGCCGGCGCTAACCTGCCCCTGCTACCCGGAGGAGCCGACGGGGCTTCCTCATGCCTGCTGCTACCCGGAGGAACCTGCTGCCGCTATCCTGGCCTTACTATCCCAAGGAATTCCCGGGCCTACCACCCAGCCCCGGTCGCAATGAGCCTATGCTCGTGGACCCTTCAGAGGCCGACGTTAGGACCCAGGTAGGTCCCGAGGGGGAGTATGGAAGCAGCCCGGGGGCAGCTGACCCCAGTCAGGCTGCAGAGTTGCCGGAGCCTATGTCAGAGTGTTGCGGCCAGGAACCCCACTGACCGACCAGCAGAATGAGAGCCGCTGTTAGGGCCCCGGGCTGGGATGCAGTGCAGTGGGAGGGCCTGCATCCCCCCTTCCACCTCACTCCTGGGTGTCAGACTCCCCCCTCTCCCTGGCCGGAAGAGGCGAAAGGTCTGAGCTTACTGACTCAGCGTTTTCTGCCCCACCCTGACCAAGGGCTGGGCCTTTAAAACTGTTGCTATTGCTCAGCCCTGACCCGGGGCCTAAGCCTACTGACTCAGCGTTCGCTGCCCCGCCCTGACCAAGGGCTGGGCCTTTAAAACTGTTGCTATTGCTCAGCCCTGACCATGCAGCAATTACAAGCTGATGGGAGTTGAGCACAGTTTAGCTTGTGGATGTGTCAGCCGCATGTTGTGAGCAAGTAGGTGTAAAAGGATTATCTTCCTATTTAATATCTCTGCACAAAGGTATGTGCTGGTGTAACTAAACATTTTAACTGAGTAGTAAATAAGACTGTCTATCTATTCCCACCCCCCACCCACCAAAAAAGCACTAGCTCGCTTCTTCGGTTGACTCCTGCCTGCTCAAAAATATGGCAATATTATGAAATTAAAGAAGATCTGAAGAACCCTACAAAGATAGCCCAATACCTTTTAAACATTTCAGTGATTAACACAGAAACAATTGTATAGCTGCATAATCCCTATAATTGGTGGTTTGATTAGCAATAATGCAACTGCTGTGTAATCAGAACACTTACTTGGAAATTCATCACAGTTTGTACTATTAATATTGTAAAGAAGATATAATATATAGGTAGATAAAATTTTGGTTTTATTTAATCATTTGCTTCATGAAGAAATCAGTGTCCAGTTGAATTTACATTGGAAATGCAAGTAATAATTTACATTGTGTCACATCCTCAACTATGTAAATCAGTGTAGTCCATTGAAGTTATGCCAGTTTACACCACCTAAGGATTTGATTTCATGCTTATGAATTAATGTTAATGTTTACAGGAAGAAAACATTCATGTATGAACATTAATTAACAATAATTATAATGTGTAGGACCTATTTAGGATTTGTTATGAGCAAAGCACCTTTCAGGTCAACATCCTCATTAACAATCAAATTCAAAAGAGAGAAGAGTAATTTAATTCTATTTCAGTAATGCTTCCTTAATGGCAATTAGAAAAATGTGCTTTGATCTACAGTGGATTCCATTCTACAATAATCTATATGAGCCCTTATTAAGAGCACCTTGAAGACGATGAGCGTGATCCTGCCCTCTGTATGTAGGCAAAACTCCCTTACATGCAAGATTGAACCTTATGGGACAGAGACTCCATTTTCCCCACCTTTCCCCTCATAATGTGAGTATTAATCCTTTATGTCTATGCTATTTAAATTACCTGGTTACAGTTCCTTTTCTAGTGGGTCGTGTTTTGTAGATGGACCCATGCATTTAATATTTTAAACATTCCCTCACCATCTTGTTGTTAGTCCCTGTTTCTTCAGGTCTATAATGTCATAATAAAAGTTGTTCAAGATGACTTCAGTCTCCTGTATTTGAAACCACAAAATAGGTGTGCCACTACTTTCCAGCATGACAGTCTGATAAAGTTTCCATCAGTTGTAAAGAAAAACAATGGAAAGGTCACAAAAGGATAGGGAATGCAGCAGAGGATAAAATAGACCCGATTTAGAAACACTTGAACATTATTATGTAGCATTCTTCCCTTTCGTTTCTGAGTCTACTCCTGTGGAGTGCTGAATGCCCTTCACTCCCATTATCTTTGTAGGAAGTGCTCTGCATTTTTCTCTGCATTCTGATTTTTCCAAAAGAGCTAGCTGCCTCTTCAAGCAGTTTCATATTTTACTTAGGTTATCTAGACAAATAGGCTCAGCCTGAACTTCTCAATGGATCCCACGACTGTATTTGCTTCATGAGCTAAATATTAAATGGTGAAAAAGATACCTGTGGAATTCTCGCCAGAGTGAGCATCTGACATTGACAGTCTTCTGGTGAGAGAGTGAGTATTCCCCAGTCTGGTGGCCCAGAAAATGCCTCAAGGACACTCTCGTGAACAGTGTCCCTTAAAAATATTGTTTGAAACTAAAGATCTAAAACTACCGACGAAACATTTTATTGTACACAGAGTTGGTACTAAGTCCTTTCCCCTGCCTTCCTGCCCAGACAACCTCCCAACCCTATAATATTGCAAATAAGCATTTTATTTAAGGTATTTAACAATTCTGATGCAACTTCATATTTTGCAGAGGTGCTCTGTATTCAAATACAAACTGCTCAGTCCAGATCGTCAGCTCGTGTAAATTGGCACAACTCCATTGGAACTATGCCTGTTTACACCAACTGACAATCTACCACTCAGAGCCTTATTTTCAGAAACACTTGAACACTCACAACTTCAGCTGAAGTCGATGGGAGCTGTGGCTGCTCAGTAGCTGTGAAAATTAGGCCCAGAGAATTTATATAAGGCAGCTTTAATCATCATAAAAAGCAAGCTGATGTCAATTGCCCAGCCGTAGAGCATTCACTGCAAGGTGCAGTTTTATGCATTTGTGTGATATTTAGGTATTTTTAAAAATTAAGCACACAGACATATGTGACTGAGAACCAAATTCTATATATTAGAAGTTAGAGTTTAACCCTGAAAAGGTGCTGAGCCCTCCTTTAAGGAGTGGCAAACTCCTAATCCAGCTCCCATTAAAGTCAATGGAAGTTGAGAGAACTTCACACCTTACCTTTTTAGATCAGCCTGTTAGAAAGAGCTAGGATTTGTACAAGCTCTCACTGAAATCGGTGGAAGGACTCCCATGGACTTCAATGAGAGTTGAATTGGCCATTAGCAATGTGGCATAAGAGGGTGATTAGGAGGGCTTTTTCTACCTATGAGTGGAAAGTAGTATTGTAGGAAATACACTATACATAGACTAGAACCCTGTCAAAAGTCCGTCTTTCACATCTATTCCAGTATGAGTTCTCGTGTTAGATTTGGATGGCAAGTAGCCAACGTGGACACTTGCAATTTGGATTACTTGCAGATATTGTTTTTTGTACCCACAGCTTCAAGTTGACAGTAGGTAGTTTCAATCTTTGACCTAGTGCTACAGCTAAAACTTACTACTGAAGATGCCTGTAGCGTTGTGAGGATCATAGTATTCTGAGGGGAGGGATAGCTCAGTGGTTTGTGCATTGGCCTGTTAAACCTAGAGTTGTAAATTCAATCCTTGAGGGGGCAATTTAGACAACTGGGGTAAAAATCTGTGTGGGGATTGGTCCTGCTTTGAGCAGGGGGTTGGACTAGATGATCTCCTGAGGTCCCTTCCAAGCCTGATATTCTATGAATACCAACCAGGAGATTTCTGGACTCTTTATTTGAGAAGCTCTCTTAGATGATCACACTGGGAAGTTTCATATGTCTAATCTTTTTGATTACAGTGATAACTGAAAATTAACTTTTGTTTCATTATGGAAATAAAATTATTCTCTGAGCAAGAGAAGCTAGTTTTTCGTTTGGTCCCAGGTAACAGCAACTTTCAGGTGCATGGATGGTTGATGTGTCACAAATCTTTCTATTAAGATACTTAAGAGTTATCACTAGTGACAACTGAGAAGTATTTCATTTTCTAAGCACTGGAGAAACACATACCCCTCATACATATCCATACGATGTATGTACAGCATGTGGAATCAGCCATGTAACTACACTCAGATGTCTCAAAAACTGAGATGCTACAGGTCCAAAAAGGAGTTTACTCTTCTAAATCAGACACGGATAAATTTCTTTCTGCTGGGAGGGATGGCTCAAGGGACTGGTAATAAGAATATAATCTTTCCAGGGTGCTTACATTCTGAAAAAGGATTGTGTAAAAATGGCATGAATAGGGATGGTTTAAGGTTTTTCATCAAAACTGTTTTTTGATAGAAAATTGGATTTTTGACAAAACAAAATTTTTCATGAAAAAAGTCTGCTTTCCACATAAAATATTGCTTTCGTTGAAATTTTTTTGCAGAAAACCAAACACTTTTTTTAGAAAATTTTGACCTTTTTTTTAGAAGAGAACCAATTTCCTGACTAGCTCTAATCATGAGGTTTCATATTTATTCTGTCAGTGATTTTCAAAGCTGTGTTTGAACAGTCCTAACTCCAGCTCTTTATAGACTCTGAAAGTCAACTTCTGTGCAAATCACTATCGCTTAGCTATTGTAGCTCTTGCCTTGTAAGACTAAATTTTTTTTTAAAAGACTATACTGGATTTTTTTATTTTTGAAATATTGGCCACTTTGTGTATATTAAAACAGATTGTTATCTCATCTGAAATAATCATATTTTTGTGACTGTTTTAGACTTGTCTATGGAGTTGTAACTGTAATTTCCTATAATTTACTCCATTTCTTACCAGGACTTCAAAGCAACTAAAGAAAAGACTGCCTTCAGATAATATTTCCAAGGAGAGCCTTGTGCATGCATGGGCAGGACTGAAGGAGTTTAGTCAGTGCTATGTAAATAGTCATGCATTGCAGGTATGAGCAATGAAACTCCTAGTTTCATACTCCTAGCATACAAAATGATGGGGTCTAAACTGGCTTTTGCAACTCAAGAAAGAGATCTTGGAGTCATTGTGGATACTTCACTGAAAACATTCACTCAGTGTGCAGTGGCAGTCAAAAAAGCAAAAAATGTTGGGAATCATTAAGAAAGAGATAAATAATAAGACAGAAAATATCATATTGTCTCTATATAAATCCATGGTATGCCCACATCTTGACTACTGTGTACAGATGTGGTCCCCCTATCTCAAAAAAGATATAATGGAATTGGAAAAGGTTCAGAAAAGGGCAACAAAAAATGATTAGGGGTATTGTCATAAACAGATAGCTAAGGGTTAACGTCTCTTTCACCTGGAAAGAAGTAATCTGAACCACCTGACCAGAGGTCCAATCAGGAAGCAGGATTTTTTCAACTCTGGGTGGAGGGTTTGTTGTATGGGTGTCCTTTGTTCTTGGGTCTTCTGCCTGTCTGACTCTTTCTCAGCTAGTCAGAGGAAGATCTGTGTGTGTTAGATGTACTAGCCTGACTTTGCTTTCCCTCTGGGTGAAGAGGGAAGTAATTCTGTTTTCCAGGACTGGGAACGGGAAGGGTGGAGTCCCTCTGCTTAGATTCACGGAGGTTGCTTCTGTGTAGCTCTCCAGGAGCACCTGGAGGGGGGAAGGGAAAAAGAATTATTTCCCTTTGTTGTGAGACTCAAGGGATTTGGGTCTTGAGGTCCCCAGGAAAGGTTTTTGGGGGGACCAGAGTGCCCAAAACACTCTAATTTTTTGGGTGGTGGCAGCAGTACCAGGTCCAAGCTGGTAACTAAGCTTGGAGGTTTTCATGCTAACCCCCATATTTTGGACGCTAAGGTCCAAATCTGGGACTAGGTTATGACAGGTATGGAAGGACTTCCGTATGAGGAGAGATTAATAAAACTTGGACTTTTCAGCTTGGAAAAGGGATGACTTAAGCGGGATCTGATAGACGTCTATAAAATCATGACTCATGTGGAGAAAGTAAATAAGGATGTGTTGTTTACTCCTTCTCATACCACAAGAACTAGGGATCACCAAATGAAATTAATTATCAGCAGGTTTAAAACAAACAAAAGGAAGTATTTCTTCACACAACCCACAGTCAACCTGTGGAACTTCTTGCCAGAGGATGTGGTGAAGGCAAAGACTAAAACAGGGTTCAAAAAAGAACGAGATGAAATTCATGGAGGATAGGTCCATCAATGGATATTAGCCAGAATAGACAAGGATGGTGTCCTTAGCCTCTGTTTTCCAGAAACTGGGAATGGGCGACAGGGGATGGATCACTTGATGATTACCTGTTCTGTTAATTCCCTCTGGGGCACCTGGCATTGGCCACTGCTGGAAGACAGGATACTAGGCTAGATTGGCCTCTGGTTTGACGCAGTATGGCCATTCTTTTAGTTTATGTTCCTGACTGTCAAGTATCACTGCCTCAATTTAAGCAGCTCCTTTGCTACCCAGGGCATTTCTTTATTTTATCTTATTTTATCTTTTATCTTATCTTATCGTATCATCTTATCTATTGTCTTAAACTTACTACAATACTGTCAGAGCAGCTATGAAATCTTTATTAAAAGATTAAATCCCCTATTTTATGCCATCAGTTGTTAAATGTTGAATCAATTAACTTAATCATGACTTTCCTTTGGCTCATGAAAGCTTTGTAAGTTTTAACATTTGATGTGTTGGCAATGAAATAAACTTCTGATTATATTAATTTTCACAGAGCTTTTTTTGACTAGCAGAATGAAAAGGTAAAATGTAGCATTGACTGAGAGGTAAATTTCAAAGCTGTGTAGGAGGAACATTTTGTTAGAATTATCTTGCAAGAAAAAAAGGAAGTGGTAGCTTTTGCTAGGAAGTTCAAAAAGGAATTTTCCCAGAAGGATGAGGAACCCAAAGTCAGTGCTGTTCATGCCGCCAAAAAATAGAATCAAAATAGTAGTGTTAGAAAGGACATCAATACGTCATCTAGTCCACATCTCTGTACCACATATATCTGGACCATCCATGACAGGTGTTTTTTGACCTATTCTTAAACACCTCCAATGACAGGTATTCCCTTCCATCTCCCTTGGAAGCCTATTCCAGTGCCTAACTATCCCTACAGTTACAATTTTTTTCCCTAATATCTAACCTACATCTACCTTATTGCAGATTAAGACCCTTACTACTTGTCCCACTTTCAGTGGACATTGGGAACAATAGATCACTGTCCTCTTTATATAGGTCAGGTTTTCTAAACCTTTCATCATTTTTGTTGCTCTTCTGTGAACTGTCTTCAATTTCTCCACAATTTTCTTAAAGTACAGTGCTCAGAATTGAACACAGTACTCCAGGTGAGGTCTCACCAGTGCCAAGTAGACTGGGACAATTACCTCCTGTGTCTTACATACAAAATGATATCTCCCCATGTGACATTAGCCTTTTCCACAATTGCATCATATTTTTTACTCATATTCAATTTGTGATCTGTTATAGCCCTCTTTTGCAGTATTGCTGCTTAGCAAGTTATTCCCCAGTTTCTAGTTGTGCATTTGACTTTTCCTTCTTGAGTGGTAGTACTTTGCACTAGTCTTTAATGAATTTCAAGTTATTGATTTCAGACCAATTTTCCAATTTGTCAAGGTCATTTTGAACCCTAATCCTGTCCTCCAAAGTTCCAGATATCCCTCCCAGCTTTGTGTCATCCACAAATTTTATAAATATACTTTCCTCTACATTATCTGAGTCATTAATGAAAATATTGAATAGTATTGGTCCCAAGACAGACTCAACTAGCTATCTCCTCCCAGTTTGACAGTGAACCATTGATAACTACTCTTTGAGTATGGTCTTTCAATCAGTTTTGCATCCTCCTTATAATCATTTCATCTAGACCACATTTCCCTAGTTTGTTTATGACAATGTCCCATGGAACTGTGCCAAAAGCCTTACTAAAATCAAGATATATCATATCTACAACTTCCCTTCTATCCACTAGGCCAGTAACCCTGTCAAAAATGGAAATTAGGTTGGTTTGGCATTATTCATCTTGACAATGCAATGTTGGCTATTACTTGTAACTCTATCTTCTAGATGCTTACAAATCAATTGTTAAGTAATTTGTTCCAGTATCTTTCCAGGCATTGCAGTTAGGCTGACTTGTCTGTAGTTCCCTAAGGTTCTCTTTATTCCCCTTATTAAAGACTATGTTTGCCCTTCTCCAGTCCACTGGGGCTTCATCTGTCCTCCATGAGTTCTCAACAGTAATTGCTAACAGTTTCAAGTGTGCTTCGATTAGTTTCTTAAGTACCCTATGATGAATATCATCAGGGCCTAAAGATTATAATATATCTAATTTCTAAACAGTCTTTAACCTCTTTTTTCCCCTATTTTGACTTGTATGCCTTCCTTCTTGTTGTTAATATTAATTGTGTTAAGTATATTGTTATAATTTACTTTTTTATTGGCGACTGGAACAAAAGAGTGAAGACTCAAGCCTCCTTGATGTTATCCATTATTAGTTCTTCTGTCCCTGTTAAGTAGAGGACTTACATTTTCCTTCTTCTTTCTCTTGCTCATAAGTTATTTATAGAACCTCTTTTTATTGCCCTTTTTATTTCTTGCTATGAGTAACTCACTTTGTGCCTGTTGTGCAAAATCGACCACACGGTTGATTTTAGATCAGACATCCTGAGGCACCTTTATTTCATACAAGCATATATGCAGAGAGAGACAGCATAGACCCCATGCAAGAGGCTGGCTGCTCTACATATTACAAATTTTACCAAGCTTATAAAGATTAAAACCGCAAAACGTCACACAGCGATACATCCTTATTTGGTAAATACATTGCTAACACTGCAAACATAATTGATAATTCTTCTTATATGGCATACATATTGCAACTTCAGCAGCATTCTGTCACAATCATCCTGTTATTATACTGACTGTTCTGTTTTTCCTACTTGCGGTTACTTTAGGCAAGCAACTTATTGCTATACTAAAACCACACGAAGCTGCAATGGCACCCAGGGCCCCCCCGTCCCAAGACCAGTTCCCTATTTCAGACAGTAAGTCTTCGTAAACAAGTTTTAGGGAAGTTAAAGTAGTTCAGCTAAGGGCTTGGGCCTGCAAAACCCTGATGACAGAAGCGCCCCAATATATGGAGGGGATTTTATTTTCCCAAACATGCCCTAGCCTTTCTGCTTTCCTTGCTATTCAATTCTTTTGTATTCATCCTTAGCAATTTGTCCATCTTTCCATTTTTTGTAGGATTCCTCTGTGGCAATAGTTAAATATCTTTGTGAATTTTAAACAACTCTTTCTATAGAAAATAAGGCCAAAATTCTCTAGAAATTTGTATCTGATTCTGCCTTTTCTACTGGTAGAAATACGAGAAACGTAATCCGAATGAGCCTTTTAGAGCTGTCCACAAATGAAACTGATCCTGTCAAGATACAAGGGGACATGCTAGATAACTCAAAGAGGTCCCTTCCTGTTCTAACAAGACTGCAAACTAGGCCATAGACTGGATGGGTCATAGGATTAGTAATGCACTATAAAGTCTTTAATCCTTAGATTATGAGTTTGAACCTGGAGTCAATCAGTAGCAATTAAAAGTTGTTACTATCTGTTGGCTGTTCAGTAGCTGAGGTGGTGGTTGTTGTTGTTTGCATTGCAGCATTGCCTAGAACTTCTAGTCCCATTGTGCTTAACACTGTAGTGATCTCAGTCCAATTCCCAATAGTTACATACCCCTGTCACATAAAGCACCAACACATTTGGATCTAACGGGCACTCTTGTTGGCAGTCACAGCAATGAATTGGAATTAGGGCTGTCGATTAATCACAGTTAACTCGCGTGATTAACTCAAAAAAATTAATTATGATTAAAAAAATTAATCGTGATCCCACTGTTAAAAAATAGAATACCAATTGAAATGTATTAAACATTTTGGATGTTTTTCTGCATTTTCAAATACATTGATTTCTATTACAGTAACTCCTCACTTAACACTGTAGTTATGTTCCTGAAAAATGCGACTTTAAGTGAAACGATGTTAAGCGAATCCAATTTTCCCATAAGAATTAATGTAAATGGAGGGGTTAGGTTCCAGGTTCCAAACTTTTTTCACCAGACAAAAGACTAGTGTGTGTGTGTGTGTGTGTGTGTGTGTGTGTGTGTGTGTGTGTGTGTCTGTGTGTGTGTGTGTGTGTGTGTGTCTGTGTGTACACACACAGTATAAGTATTAAACAAACAATTTAATATTTACACAGTGATAATGATTTTGAAGCTTGGTTGAGGTGGAGGAGTCAGAGGGTGGGATATTTCCCTTACTGCTAAATGATTAACTAGAGTTGTCTGAGCCCTCAAGGGTTAACTTTCTCACTCTACAAGGCAGCAGGAATGGAGGGAGATATGCGCATTTCCCATTTAAGTACACTGCCTTGTTAATTAGATCATCTTTCTGAGACCTCAGCTGCTGCAAGCTCCCTCCCTTCTGAGCCTGGTGTGTCCCCCTTGCTCTATGGAAGATGGGGTATGGTAAGTGGGGTCCAGGATCAGGGGGAAGGGGACACCCTGTCATTAGTCCCCCTCTTCCTTCCCCCCCTGCTCCCGCACAGCAAGCAGGAGTCTTGGGGAGCAGCTCCAAGGCAGAGGGCAGGAGCAGCACATGGCAGTAGTGGGAGGGACAGCTGCTGCACAGGGAACTTAGAGGAGCAGGGAGCTGATAGGGAGGCTGCTGGTCCACCCTGGTTCCAAGCATCCACCAGCTAGCTGCAACAGGCTGCTCCTCCTACAAACAGTAGACAAAGCAGGCAGCTGTCAAATGACATTAGAAGGGAGCATTACACAACTTTAAATGAGTATGTTCTGTAATTGATCAGCCATGTAACAATGAAACAACATTAACCGGTACGACTTTAAGTGAGGAGTTACTGTACAACACAGAATACAAAGTGTACAGTGCTCACTTTATATTACTATTTTTGTTACAAATACTTGAACTGTAAAAAATGAAAAAATAAATAGTATTTTTCAGTTCACCTCATACAAGTATTGTAGTACAATCTCATTATTGTGAAAGTGTAACTTACAAATGTAGATTTTTTTTGCTACATAGCTGCACTCAAATACAAAACAATGTAAAACTGTAGACTACAAGGTCACTTGGTCCTACTTCTTGTTCAGCCAATTGCTAAGACAGAAAAGTCTGTTTACATTTACAGGAGATACTGCTGCCTGATTCTTATTTATAATGTGAGACAGTGAGAACAGACGTTCACATGGCACTTCTGTAGCCGGAGTTGCAAGGTATTTATGTACCAGATATGCTAAACATTCGTAAACCCTTTCATGCTTCGGCCACCATTCCAGAGGACATTCTTCCATGAATATGATGCTCATTAAAAAGATAATGAATTAATTAAATTTGTGACTGAACTCCTTAGGGGAGAATTGTATATGCCCTGCTCTGTTTTACCCGCATTCTGCCATATGTTTCATGTGTTAGCAGGCTCGAATGATAATCCAGCACATGTTCATTTTAAGAACACTTTCACTGCAGATTTGACAAAATGGAAAAAAGGTACCTATGTGAGAGTTCTAAAAATAGCTACTGCATTCAAATCAAGGTTCAAGAATCTGAAGTGGCGTCCAAAATCTGAGAGGGACGAGGTGTGGAACATGCTTTCAGAAATCTTAAAAGAGCAACACTTCAATGTGGAAACTACAGAACCTAAACCACCAAAAAAGAAAATCAACCTTCTGCTGGTGGCATCTGACTCAGATGATGAAAATGAACATGCGTCAGTCTGCACTGCTTTGGATCATTATCAAGCAAAGTCCATCAGCAGCATGGACGCATGTCCTCTGGAATGGTGAGTGAAGTGTAAAGGGACATAATAATATAAAGTGAGCACTGTGCACTTTGTATTCTGTGTTGTAATTGAAATCAATATATTTTAAAGCGTAGAAAACATCCACAAATATTTAAATAAATAGTATTCTATTATTGTTTAAAAGCACAATTAATCACGATTAATTTTTTTAATCGCTTGACAGCCCTAATTGGAATATGTATTTTTAAATTGGTAGCTAGAGAATTAACACCCTAATTTACATATGTAAATGTAGCCTGAAATTCTGCATTTCTTGAGCACCCCAAAACTCTCATTGAAGTCAATGTGAGTTTTGATTATGCAAGGAATGCAGAATTTGCACACACACATTTGAGTGTTTACACATAAATTGTTTGCATGAAGATATGGGTGAAATTTTAGAGGTTAGGATGAGGTCCTTCTGGCCTGATATGTAATTTTGAAATTGCATCTTGTTAGAAATAAAGCCCAGGCATGCCCATGGGTTTTGCAGTATTGGTGTAAACTGGACAGTTGGACTTAAATGTCTTTGGAAGTGTAATTACTGTTACAGTAATACTAATAGTCATAGGCTATACTACACTGTATTAATCTGAGCAGATCATTTTCAGAAGACAGTTAAATTTTGTGTATCTATAGTAGTAGTGCTTTGTGTACAATTGTAATTGTTTTGTGTTTCGGAAAACTATACAAATATAAAAGCTGGATCCCACATTACTTGTTCACTCATAATCTAGTAGACAAGAATGCAGAATCAGACTTGTATGAAAAACGTTGAGTGCCCCTACTTTGTTTTAGAGCTCTGGTGAACCTGAGATTGTATTCTAAATGCTTTAACTCCTGTAACCATTCTAAACCTGTCTTTGTCTTTAATCAATAGAGACATTAAGGAAGTAGTAATGATGCTGCTGGAAAATGATTTATAATTTGCTCACCGTACTGACTCTGTTTGACTTCACAAAAGTGAATACTTTCAGAACAAAGATAAATTAATGGAGATGGGGAACTGCATTCTATAAATTAAAAGCACATTTGTAAATAAACTGCAGTGCATTGTAGTGTGACTTTTAAAAAATGAACGGAGAAAGAAACAAATTTATCCAGAATAAATATGCTGCATTATACTGGTCTTTTTATATACCTTTTCCAGATGCTGCCACAATACTTCTTGACATTTACCAAATGACAAAATGGTGATATGTTTTTGCAGATACCCAGGATACATTGTTCTCTAGTTTTGATCTAAGAAGATAAATAACATGATAATGTACACTGGCATACAGAATACAATATGCACAGTTTGTCCTGATTACTGTAAATGTTTTGGATGAAAATGGGTTTTGTGGATCATGAGGATGTCACTGAATTCTGGCTTTGTCATTCTATACACCTAATCAGCATGCACAGTAGGTGACAATAACTAAAGAGTCGCATTTATCAGGGACTCTTATCCTTGAGGTTGATCTATATGTAAAAGTTAGGTTGACAATACCACACCCTTCACCACTGTAGGCACAACTAACCCCCATTAGCAGCTTTGTCTAAAGAAAAGTGCTTCTATTGATTTAGACTTTGTTCTGAGAGTAGTGTTCCTACAGGGATGGAAGAAAACCCTTCCATTGGTCTAGATTGCATCTACACTATGGGTTTATGCCAGCATAGCAATGATGGTGTAGTTGCTATGTTGTAGTATAGTAGCACTCACACCAAGAAAAGGGCAGGGCAAGCAAGAATCAATTGACTGAAAAAATCCACTACTAGAACTTGACCGTTAGAAGATATAATGTCAAAACGCTCCTGGTGGCTGGTCTGATTGAAGAAGGCTAAAGATGAGGTTTCATTAATGAGACTGAGAATTTGGTCCACAGTGTGGCATAATTAGGCTATATGAAATTGGTAGAGCAAAAGGATAGCTGATGAAAGTAAAAAGGCTGTAACAATATTTCTTTATAAAGCTCTTTGAGATCTACTGATTAAAAGAACTATATAAGAGCTAAGTATTATTATTATTATTTATTATTTACTATATTCTGAAAGAGTGCACAGCTGTCCTACCACAAAGGTACTTTCAGACAGGTATGAGAAGAGTGTTAGCTTTGTCATACAAAAGACTCCACCAGAAAATTTAAGAAGGGCCCAAGTTCTAAAGTTCAGATCCAGAACTGAATTCATACTTTTACCAAAGTTCAGGGCTACAAAATCCAAGGGGTCCAGTCCAATCAAATGCAAAAAAGATTCACAATAGGAAAGGTCAGCCAAACCTAACAATTTCTTCAAATTATAAAATAGATTATCCACATTTGTGTACCAGATGAAAGAGCCAATGTTCTGTATGAAGAAACAGTACTTGAAAAGAGAATGACCCAGTAGCTTAGCATCTCACAAGAACACTCCGTGCTTTGCAGCACTGCAGCTGGTCGGGAAATGTGTTTTTATGGCTGTGAAACATTGTGTTGAGAGCTGACGGGGTGGAAACTAAATCAGACAAGAGAAATGCACTTCACAAAACAACTTCTCCTTTTAAAATCTGATGTTTGCTCATTCTGTAGAGCTGAGACCAGAAATGACTGCAGGATCTTTATGGAGTTGTGGTTTTTTGCTGTTATTTAGTTCCATCAGGTCCCTGTGGGCAGCTGAAATTTCCTGCAAAAGTGAAGATGGTGACCCAGTTGATTGGTAGGTACAGAACATGTATGGAGAAGTTTTGGAACGTAAAATCATTAAGTAGATGGATCAGAGAACTGTAATGCATATGAATTTGTGTCTCAGTCTCTTCTACTTTGGAGGTAGTCGTTGAACCATGGCTGGTGAGTGAAATGTAGGTTACTGAAATCTAATTGAATTTCATTGTAACCAACCTATCATTGCATTATGACTAACTGCAAAATGATCGTTGGTTGACAAAAAAAAACCCCTCATTTCCTGTGATCAAAGTGAGCATGCAAGCTGTGTCCTTATGGCAAACCTCCAGGAGGTAGGTGCATTTAAAGCAGCATTGGTAGCATCCAGGTTGAGTTGTTGCAAAAGTGACTTTTCGCTGCTAGGAACAGGGCCAGCTCCAGGCACCAGGGCAGCAAGGGAGTGGCTCATCCGGGTCTTCGGTGGTAATTTGGCAGCAGGTCCCTCAGACCCTCTTGGAGGGAAGGACTGGCAGCTGAATTGCCTCCGAAGAATGAAGCGGCATAGTACAGCTGCCGCCGAAGTGTCACCGATTGCGACCTTTTTGTTTGTTTGTTTGTTTCTCTTCACCGCTTGGGGCAGCAAAAAAGCTGGAGCTGGCTCCAGCTAGGAAACATGGTTGAACATAGGAAAGTTGGGAGTCTTTGTTATTATCTCAGTCTTAGGCCAGTCCTCATAAGGTGTCTGTATCATAACAAAACATTGGCGTGAATTGACCCTCTTCCTTGAATTGTGTGAAAAATAAAACTGAACCCCCTCGAGATGGACCCAGACTGAGCATATTGGCAAGCAGAGTGTGGAAAAGTGCTGTTCTGTGATTAAAGAGAGGATATCATCTTCTGGGACTGTAGGTCATGTGAGGCTGTCAGTCTCCAGAAATGCCTGCACTAGAACTGGCGGCAGTAACTGGCAGCAGTGTGCTTACAATATTAAATCACTAAACTGATTGATTAGATAATGCACCTTGACCATTAAAAGTGTTAACTATTATTATTATTCGTAAATCTAATCACAGATTTTAGCAATGGAACAGGTACTGTTAGAAACACTGATCACCAAAGATAAACATCAACCAACTTTAAAAAGAAAAGTCATTTCTTACAGATTATCCCAATGATCAACCTGGATACAAGTTACATACTTGGAAAATTGGGTCCTGATCCTGCTAACACTTGTTGAGCACATGCTTTACTTTAGTCACATGACTAGTGCCACTGAAGTCAATACTCCATAGTTCATAAGACTGTCTTTGTTCTGTGTCTGCACACTGCTTAGCACAATAGGATCTTGTCCTAGGTGCTACAATAATAAAAGTAATAATGAATGTTTGCTGGGTCAGATCCTTAGCACAGCCTGTCGACGGGGTAAAGACAACATCACTTTTCAATCCCTTCAGCATAGAATTTGTACATGTCTTAGGGCTAAAAGAAGAACATATTTCATCATAATATAATGGCAAAACACATGAACTTACTGATCACAAATGCTCAGGGAAATTCCTCTACTCTGCTTGTTATGAAAGATTTATGAGATATCATATCCCTTAGGCCTGTACATTTTTGCAATTCAGTTACATTGTTTATATTATACAATCATGGGCGCTGGCAATGCAATGAGTCTATGACTATTTAAGACATTTTAAATGTTCAGAGACAGGTAGCTAAGGCCCCAACCCTGCAAAATGATCTGTGCAGGTGGACTCCCGCATCGATGTGAACCATGTAGATCAGTTTATAAGATTGGTTCCCAAGATACATAGAATCAAGTTTTTAAGGGGTAAAAAGTGGGAAATTTCTTTCAAAGTATGCCTACTTGATCAAGAAGGCCACATGCTTCACTTTTTTGGTAATTCAGGCCTGTTGCTAAGAAAATATTCAAAGGTTACTTGATTCCGATTTTCTGTGGTCTGAAGTAGCAATGAGGAGCAGAAGTGAAACTGTTGCATAAAACTTCCTATTGCACAAAAGACAATTGCATGTTTTAAACCAGATTGCACTGAATTCTAATTACAGCATTCAGTTAGCAGCAGGCTGAACTGAGTACTTAATATTCTTTGGTTTCATTCTACAATATTCCATAGTTGCTTATTATTGGCATTCTTGCACCTTCCTCAGTAGCATTTCATACTAAACTAGATGGATCACTTGTCTGATTTACTATGGCAACTATTCTGTTCCCAAGACTCATCTGGAATAAACTCTGTATCAAGGGAATAAGTTGTCAAATGTCTCCAGGTATTTACATTACATTTAGGAGCTCATCTTGTAATCTTTACTCATGTAAAACTTGCCCTGTACTCAGTAAGAGTTTAATCTGTGCAAAGGATTGTAGAATCAGTAATCTGTTATGAGGGCAGAATGTGCCTCTTCTTCATGCATTTGAATGAACTCAGAAGTTTTACCACAAAAAAGAAGCCACCTCCACAAGAGGTGTATAGCCCTTACTGGTGATGCTTTTGTGGTGGTGTGCAAGTGAAGACACGTTCATCCTGTTTACACAGCTTTTAGCCTCCAGATGATATCCCACAGTGCCTAGGTGATCACTCTGGCCAGCTGCTCTGATGCCAGGTAAACAGATGTCCACTCCTCCCCCTGTAAAGCCCCGGGAACTTTGAAACTCCTGTTCCTGTTTTCTTGGCAAATGCTCACTTATCTGACCAGGTGACAATGACTGCTCCAGGGACCAAACGATCCTCTGCTCGGCGCAATGCTGAGCTACTGGAGCTGATAAGTGTTTGGGGAGAGGAGGCTGTGCAGGGACCCAGGATGCCCTGCGATCACACACATTCCCTTCCCACTAAACTGGAGAGAGCTGCACTGTGGAATAGCTGCCCTACAGCGCTGCTCTCATCAGCAATGGAAGTGCTGCTAATGTAAACACTCTCTAACGCCTGAGGAATTAAGTGAGTACACAAACCAGCCCTTTACTTTCACTGGGTCCCTATCACTGGTGAAATTTACAGTGCAAAAACTCTGCAAGTATAGACATAGCCCTAGACTCCTAGCAACATCTGTGAAACCTCTATTGCCTTCTGCACGTTTTCAGAGGTGTAACTGATTGAAACTTACTGAAGGATTCTGTTGCTGAACCACAAGGAGGAATAGAATCTAGCTCAATCTGTTTAGCTGTGTTAGGGCTCTGAAGGGCTAACAGATGCAAAAAGCAATAAAAAAGATTTTCTGTCAGCAGCTATGACACAGACAGCAGAACTGTTGAATAAGACAGTGTCATTTTTCAGTGTAGAATTGCACTGCAAAGTATTCTACATAGCAATGGACGTGCTTCAGGGTGTCTAGAATACTAAGGGCCAAAGTCAGGCCCACCACTGTAAGTGGATTTAACACCCTTAACTTCAATGGAATTATACCCACTTACTTTGGCGCTGAGTGTTGCCTAAGACTTTTGTTTCCTCTGAAACAAAGCTGCGTAGGGCTGCCATCCACAATGACAATTCCAGAACACTGACTCACGCTGCGGATATGTTTCTATTTTATATATATTTATATTTTTGGAACATACTTTTAAAATGTTTTCAGTTGAAATTTATTTTCATGGATACAGTTCTCTCTGCAGGAGGCCCTGTTGACTCAAAGCTCTCATGTGGCACAAAGGAGAAGGGGCTATGGCTTATCTATCTCAATAGAATGATTTATAATTACTAATAATCCTTCATTGTTTCAGGTTTCTTCTTTACAAGTTACCAAAGTATATAAGAAAAGAGAGTCCCGGGACTGGGCTGGAGTACATGTACATGGATTCTTTGATGCAAGCTTGGCAATTGAGTAAATTCCTGATCAATATGACACAAAGTGCCTTAGGGCAAACATTAAACCAACTTTATGAAGCTTATAAATCCAAGGCAAGGCATATTTCATATTTTTAATACATTTTCTTTATATTATAGTTTTAAAAATACTTCTAAAATGTAAATTAAATGAAACCAGTGAGTGAGCCAAAATAAGTGTTTATAACTATTATGTGACCTGACTGAAGAGGTTCAACTAAAACATCTTATTTTAATAAAAAGAGGAATACACTGACTGATCTGCACCAACACAGGTCTGCAAACGTTCATGGAGAAGAGCTGATTGTTTGCAGGTTTACTGGAAGGCCCTATGTATTTGAGTGAGTTCTCAGTTGTAAAACCTTTCACACAATTTAAAAATTGCTAAGGATTCCTTAGATTGTAAGCTTTTGGGGGCAGTGTGATGATGTTTAATTAAAATATAATCATGCACATCATTATTGCTACCCCTGTTATATAATTGCAACAAATCTTATACAAAGATGGCCAGAAAGGGTTATACAGCTTGCAGGCTGAATGACTCAAAACCAGCCTTTAAAGTCATGTTAGAAAGTATGCAAACGGCAATGAGGGCCATTCAATGTTAGATTGGCTAGAACTTTGAAATGCAAACGTATATTATTAGAAGTTAGACATGATACTAATTGTCTATGTGTATTCATAAACATTAGCCATGTAAACAGACAGTTCCTGTCTGTCACTATAATTCTTAATTCAGAGATTAAAAGGGAATATTAACATTTAGATGAATCTTGGGTGAAATAATATCATTGTCTATATGTGTCTTTGAAGTCTGATAGACTGACTAATGGATAAATTGCCCTATATTAATTTGTGTAACTAATTACTGGTGGTACTTAGGAAACAGAAGTTTACATCAAAAGCCTATTGTTTACCCAGGACTGTATGGTGAAGTGACTGCTAGAAAACTGTATAAAAGGTCCCAGTCCTTTTTATTTCAGATCTGGTTAAGCTTCATCAGGGGAAGCTTGAGTCACAAGATTGAGATCTCGGGTAAGCTGGTACACCCTGAATATGATATTGGACATTGGACAATAACCTATGGATTAAATTCTAAAAGAACTCTTTGCAGCTACAAAGCTCACCATCTTTGCTATAAATCTGAACCTCAAGAATTGAACTCATGTCTGTATGTATATTGATCTTTTAACTGTACTCTCTCTCTTTTCTTTTTTAATAAATTTTAGTTTCATTAATAAGAATTGACTGTAAAATGTATATTTGGGTAATATCTGGAATATTCATTAACCTGGGAGGTAATGTGTCTGATCCTTTGGGATTGGTAGAACCTTTCCTTCTATATGATTAAATAAGATTTTTATTAATCCTCATTATATCTGACTTGGGTAACTAGGTGGAGGCCTGAGGCTGGGTTACTTTAAGGGAACTGTTTTATGGATTTCTGAGTAACCAGTGAGGTATAGCAGAAGCTAATTTGGGCTGTCTTGGTAAATCTAGACAAATTAGAGGATTGAGCCAAAAGAAACCTGATGAGGTTCAACAAGGACAAGTGCAGAGTCCTGCACTTAGGACGGAAGAATCCCATGCACTGCTACAGACTAGGGATCGAATGGCTAGGCAGTAGTTCTGCAGAAAAGGACCTAGGGGTTAGAGTGGACGAGAAGCTGAATATGAGTCAACAGTGTGCCCTTATTGCCAAGAAGGCTAATGGCATTTTGGGCTGTATAAGTAGGGGCATTACCAGCAGATCAAGGGACGTGATCATTCCCCTCTATTCGACATTGGTGAGGCCTCATCTGGAGTACTGTGTCCAGTTTTGGACCCCACACTACAAGTATGTGGAAAAATTGAAGAGAGTCCAGCGGAGGGTAAAAAAATGATTAGGGGACTGGAGTACATGACTAATGAGGAGAGGCTGAGGGAACTGGAATTGTTTAGGCTGCAGAAGAGAAGAATGAGGGGGGATTTGATAGCTGCTTTCAACTACCTGGAAGGGGGTTCCAAAGAGAATGGATCTAGACTGTTCTCAGTGGTAACAGATGACAGATCAGGAGTAAAGGTCTCAAGTTGCAGTGGGGAGAGGTTTAGGTGGGATATTAGGAAAAACTTTTTCACTAGGCAGGTAGTGAAACACTGGAATGGGTTACCTAGGGAGGTGGTGGAATCTCCTTCCTTAGAGGTTTTTTAGGTCAGGCTTGAGAAAGCCCTAGCTGGGATGATTTAGTTGGAAATTGGTCCAGCTTTGAGCAGGGGGTTGGACTAGGTGACCTCCTGAGGTCCCTTCCAACCCTGATATTCTGTGAACTAAGTATTGGAATATCCACCAGCTTTGAGGATTGTTTGCCCCATTCTTTGCAGTTTACCCTAATTGAGTGACCTCAGCTGGCTCCCCTGGGGCCTCAGTCCCAGGCAGGAAAAGTCTTTTTGACATGTATTTGTACAGCATCTAGTGCAACGGGTTCCTTGTCCATGGTGGGCTCCTAGGTGCTACCGCAATACAAATAATGAAGTATTATGATAAATAATATATCGCCAATAGAAAAGATATTCAAAATTCAGATTTTTACGTTGTCTCTATGGGCCCTGTCTTGTCATCCTTACTCATGCTGAGCACTATTTGAATCTTCATGTACTTCCACTGAAATCAATATGACTACTCACAATGCAACATACTGTTTGTTGGGCCTGGTATTCCACTGCTCCGCACCTTGCATAGTCATTTAGACTTGTGCAAAGTGGTTGAAAATGGTATTAGAGCCAAACGTTTTACACCCACTATACACAGATATAAATGACTGTACAAGGAAGTGGAGAATCAAGCTCAGCCTGAATATAGTTGGCAGAATTGAGCTTTATATGTGTAACTATTCTTTGCTGTCCATACAATCTAGTATGTAAATTTTCCTCCTTATTGTTCTGAGCACAGTGGTTCTTAGCTCTACAGTTCTGAGTAACTTCACAACTGTCCATAATCTAGAGAATGTACCCCATCACTTCCCCCCATCTCTGGTCACAAAGAGGTGAAGTAGACGTTGAGTGTTAATCTTGACTATGTCTTTTCATTTTCCTTGTGGATTCAGGTTAGAACCGTAACATTATTTTAACATATTTAGTTTATTTGAATTTGTGTATGGGAGAGATTTAAAGAAGTTAATCAAATATTTGCATTATTCTTGTGCTCGGTAAGTGGAAGATGTTGTTTACAATTCCACACTGTAGCCAATAGCAGCTAATCTTTCATTTGTGCCAAGACTTGGGGAGAACTCTAAACTCTACTGAAAATGATTAGGCCAGTGGTTCTCAATCTATTTACCATTGTGGCCTGCATATGGAACTCTCTATGTGTAATATGGGCCACATCCGCATAGTATATGCTACCTGTATGGCCCTGAGGATGTCACATGGGCCGGAGCTATGTGCCGATTGTGCCGCAAGCGGACTGTGGGCCGTCATTTGAGAACCACTGGATTAGGCAAAGAGAGCTTTTAGGAAGGACAGGCTGGAATATGCATGCGACTAATATAATATAGTATTAGGAACTGGTCCTCCTAAAGAAGAACAGTTGACACATCTGCATTTCCTAAACAAGCATTTGAAAAACACTTTTTCAACATGTGGTTGTAAATCAACAACAGACTGCAAAAGAAAAAGCTGCACTGCAGGTTGTTGCCCAATAAAACCCTTACAAATCATGTTATTGCACATATCTCACCTAGCCATCTCTCTGGGAAGGCCTCTTCTACTGTTCAGGAGAACATGCATTTTTGGTTGCACTTCATATTACGTGAAAGAATCAAAATCTCAAAGCTGTATTCTGTTCTAATTTACTCCAGTGCTAACCCCTTTCAAATCAATGCAGTTGCAGCCATGTGAGAGGAGAATTTGTCCCAAAGTTTTCCATCTCTGAAGTTCTTTATTCTGTTACAAATAAAAGTAATTTCCTTTCTTTGAACTTAATGTTTCACTAATTGGATATTTCTCTGCAGAATGACAGCACTGCCTATGTGATATACAATGATGATGATCCTCACTCAAAGCATTACAGCTGGAAACAAGGACACACTAAAGGTACAGGGATAGTCCAATAGCACTGTTCTTTGCTTTTTTTTCTTTATGGATGAGAACTTCTGTCTTTATCTACCTCTGTATATTGAAAATGAAACCCCTGTTTGAGCCAAAGCAAAAGAGCAGTTTGTGTGGAAAGGTTTGTCGTGTAGGTAATATTAACACATGCCAATGCTGTATCTACATTTTTTGGATTTCCCTTCATGGCATCTGTGCTATAGAGCAGCTCCACATCTTCAGTGCCCTTACACCCTTCTCACTGGCACTGAAATTAACATTCCTCACTTTTTTGCAAGTAGAAAGTCATACTCTGCCCTGTGCCCAGTTGCAGCCAGTGTTGCCAGAAACACTGGCTGGGACAGCAACAGCTTTTCAACTATCCTATGTGACAGAATGAGAAATACAAGCCCCCAAATTCTGCTCTACAGATAGAAAATTACATAGCGGATAAGGAACTGAGCCTACGATGCAGGAAATGACTTAAGCATGTGCTTAAGTCCCAGTGACTTCAGTGGGACTTAAGCACATGCTTTAAGTTAAACAAATGCTTATGTGGTTTCTGAATTGGGGATTCAGTGAATTTCTAATTGTTCCAAGGGGGTGGGGGCCAGATTTGGCCAGAGTCCCTGTAGAATGAGCAGAGTCTTTGACCCTCTAAATCTTCGGATGGCAGATGTGATGAGGTCCCTGGAAACCTTGTCTCTTCTCTACCTCCATGGCAGTATGCCTGCTGTGAGAGCCGTTTCCCCCCACCTGCTAAGCCACGCTTGGGGTGGGGGGATTTGCTCAGTGGTGGTGGACACCATATTGAAAGGGTGAGTTTTCTCTTACGTGATGAATCCCTATCAGGGTGGCTGAGGATCAGGTGCTATGGTGTGGAGACAGAGTCAAAGCCATTATTCTTATGCTGTTAGATTTTTAAATATAATTTAAATGGGAAGTAAAAAGGAGGTGTTGGCCTTTGCGCTCATTAAAGATCTCATGGTACTTTTCCCAAAGTAGGGGGTCAGCTCCAGTCAGGTTCCACTGGAGAGTTTATTAATCACTTTCTTTCCTAGCAGGTCATGTAGCATTGTCATGAATCAGTGATTCTGTTCCATAGAGATGGCTGCACTTTGGTGGTAGACAAACTGATTCCTGTATTTATAGTTTGTAAAATGCTTTGGGATCCTTTGAAAAAAATATGCTGTAGAAAGACAATACAAAGGAAACTAAGATAGCTGGGTTGTATTTCTAGCTCTGCCATAAACTTTCTGGGACACCATGGTCAAGTCATTTACCCTCTCTATGCCTCAGAGTCACATTTATAAAATGAGTCTAACACTTACATCAAAAAGAGGTATGAGGATGAATGCATTAATATTTGTGAAAAATTTACAGATCTTTGAATGGGAGGCACCATAGGTGTGAAAAGTATCGTTGTTGTTGATTTATTATCTTTTAAGGTAATGTATAATATTAGCATAAAGAAAGTTAAAATAGGACAGTACCATCCAGTTTGAATTGTATTGCCCTCTGGTATTAGAATAGTTCAATGTTCTTATGTATTTCCTAGATGGGTTTCTTAATGTATCTGCAATAACTGTACTTTGACAGGATTTCTGTTCTTGGACAAATCACAAGGTTTCTGGGGGATTCACAGCATCCCTCTGTTCCCTCCATTTCCTGAGGAGGGTTATGGATATCCACCAACCGGAAAGCAAAATGCACAGATGGCCATCTGTATAACATTCAGATATAACCAGTTTGCAGAAATAGGTATGGCAAGCTCTTCCTTAATCAGTTTGTGTGTAAAGGACTTTGAAAATGTAAAGCTTTGTAAAAGTGCACAATTGTCATTATTAATAATAATTTAAACTTTTTTCATGATTTAAAATACTCTGATCACATCAAATGGGCATTGCTGGAGTTGGAGTAATAGCACTGACACATCAGAAGTATGTTTGCAATGTTGTTGTAGTCATGTTGGTTGCAAGGTATTAGAGAAATAAGGTGGGTGAGGTAATTTCTTTTATTGGACCAATTTCTGTTGATGAAAGAGACAAGCTTTTGACCTACATTGAACTCTTCTTCAGGTAAAATATGGCATGTAGTAATAGCAGGGGTGGGAAGACAGAAATTTATACAAGTATCTTTTGTCACATAAAATATCAATACTAAAAACAAATGGAAATAAATTTCTTGAACACCTGATTCAGAAATACTGGCATGTACCTCAGAATATAATTCTGCTCTGAAAAGTGACTGTAAAAAGCATTGTGGGATGCAATGTTCATTGTCCCTCAATGCTTTTCATATCATGTGTGCTCAGTTTATGAGTCAAGAGATGTCTCACTGAATTACTAGCCCTGCAAACTCAACCTGGATTCTGAAAGTCAAGTTCTGTTCTTTCCTGCTCTCACATCTTCAGTGATAAAGATTCTGCATGGCACTTTACATTCCTGGATCACAGTATAAGTTCCAATCAGTTACACTTGTGAAACCCTTTCCCCAGCAATAGGACTGCAGAAGGGTCCACAAAGGTGGTCAGAAACTCAGTGTCCCAATGCCCTGAATTTTAGGTGCCCTGCCAGTTATTGGAATCCACGGTCCTGAGTTAGGTGCCCCTATACAATGCCTGGGAGAGAGAGGCACCTAAGAATGGGATTCACATCTAAATTAGCAAATAGGAAACGCTGAGGATATGGGTGGGGCTTATGCCCTGTTCCTCAAAGAGAGCTAGGCAGCTAACAGGAGGCGTATCCTGCTACATAGGATTCATTCTCCTAGAGTTAGGTGCCTAAACCAGGTTAGTCCTTTCTTGCAAAAAACACTGGTGGTGCCCTTAAGCCCAGTGTCACTGAAGCAGGGACTGGAACCTCAGTCTCCCAAGTGAGTGCCCTAACCACTGAGCCATAAAGTCATTCTCACTTTTTCTCTGTCTCAATGTATATGTAAGTATTTTGTACAAACTTCAACAGGACGGTCTAAGAAACATCTAGCCCAGATACCCATAGCAATGGTGGGCAACCTGCAACTGCGGGCTGCACATGGCCTGTCAGGGTAATCCACTGTCAGGCCACTGACCATCCACAGGCATGGCCACCTGCGGCTCCTAGTGGCCACGGTTCGCCGTTCCTGGCCAATGGGAGCTGTGGGAAGCAGCGACCAGCATGATAGACACCTACATCTTTTTGTGGATCTACCCTCAGTGACCCTTCTGCAGCCCTATTACTGGGAAAGGGGTTTCACAGGTGTAACTGACTGGAACTTAGACCCTAATCCTGCAGACATGCCTGTGCTTACACATGTGACTTGCTTTCAATGGGACTGTGTGTGTGTGAAGTGTCTGCAGGACTGAGGCCTTCATTCACCTTTCTGTCAGTGATGCAGAAGAGGAAATAGAACCCAGCTTACACTATCAGCTGTGTTGAATTGGCAGGGCTCATAGGAATAAAAAGCAGTAGAAATAGTTTTTCTCTAAAGTCAGTAAATCTGACCTTGAATATATTGAAGAGAGAAGATGTGAGGAGTGAAACGGTACCACATTTATATAGTTACTTGTCAGATTAGAACCGTACCTTAGGAACTTAATTGCTTATTAAGTCCTAATCTTGTACTTGTTAATGTCTTTGGTTTTGTTCAGACAAACAGTTGTTATGCTACAATCCAAACATCTACAGCTGTTCCATCCCTGACATCTTTCACCCTGACCTCCCAAATGTGCAAAAGCTTTGTGTAGGTTCTGCATTGCCTCTAATCCCTTGGCGCCACCTCTCCAAACTCCAGTCAGCCCAAGGAGAAAACTTCCTCCACTTTGCTAAATCACGCTTTTTTGTTGATGGTAAGAAAAACTGTCCTTATCAAATACACGCTTTTGGGAAATGAACAAAGCATTTTCTTGAAGGGAAACAAAGAAGTACAACCTCAGACAGGAACATAACAGACGGTAGGGAACATTGTTGCATCATAATACTGACACTTTTGGAAACCACTAACAAATACACAAAATAGGAGATATACTAGCAACAAGATATTCAGAGCAAAGATAAAAGCTGCATGGCACTTTGTATTGTAAGATGTTCAGTATAGGGATCTTCTAAAAATGACTCTACTTTTACTACTCAAAGGAAAAAGTGGGCTTGTGTATTTCCTTTTTGCTGCTTCAGCATGTAAAAAGAAGGTATGAAAGATTTCTTTTTCAGTGTTTGGTTGGTTGCTTGCTTTTTCCTGCTTATTCCTTGCATTAGAGATTCAGGTTGTGTCTTCTCTGGAAGACTGTAAAGTGGCTGGAGGACTAATGACATCACAAAAACTAAGATTGAGAGCTGAGCAAATGAGAGGGAAGGAAATATTAGTCAGACTGTTTCAAACTGTACTTTTGTTCGGTTTTCTTAATGCCTATTTAGCTCTTATAACTAATTTAATGTCTTGGAGAAAGAAGATCTTTGTTAAAGATTATTTTCCCACATCTTCTAAAATTACACAGATATCTACGTAGCCTGGATGGCTCAACAGTTGCAGACAGATTTGTTAGCAGAATCCTGGCAGCATGATGGACAGGAGCTTCCGTCAAACTGCTCTCTCCAACACCATGTCTACAACATAAACCTCATTAAGACACCATGGAATTCCACTTTCAGTTCCTATTATGATCACTCTAAATGGTGTGTTTCCTGGAGATATGAAGATCAGTGGACGTGCATTGGAGACTTAAACCGTGCTCCTCAACAGGCTTGGAGAAGCGGTGGATTCATTTGTACCCAGAATCCGTACATTTACAAAGCTTTGAGACACATGATCTTCCATTACCATAACTGTAATAACTCCCGAAGATGGATATGAATGAACCACAGTTCTCAAACACTGTATGCACCTATTACATAGAGTATGGAGATTCCCCTCCAATTCTGCTCTGAAAAATGGCATTGTAAGGTTCTGTGTTTTTTGCCTCTTGAATCATTTCTACAATAAAAGTGCTCAGCTTTTTACAAGTAAAAAATTTGGATTTTTTTCTAGCTTCTAGCCCAGTAAGCGCAATCAGGACTCTGAGAGTCAAGTTTTAGTGTTTCCTTCTTTGACGTTTTCAACAATAGGTTCTGCTTGTCACACGTACACAACCCCATTGCCTTTGGTGTGTGCATGGATGTAACTGATTGGTGCTTAGTAAGCAATGCCACTGATGAGGCATCAAAAGGAACAGAATCCAGCTCACTCTTCATAAGCTATTATGGTTGTGCAGGATTAAAGGGTGTAATAAACACTGCTGTATATATTTGTCACCTGTGGCCTGCTCAGGTGAAGTTAATGAGAAGTCACTGAAGTCAATGAGAGTCTTTTCATTGACTTCAGTGGGACCTGGATCATGTCCTAGACTTAACAAACATGACTGAATGCAGACGAGGAGGCAAGCAGACCTGTGGAGTAAAAGGTGCTAGTTTTACACTTACTTTTTAGAGAAGAAAGACACTTTAAACCATAATTGCTCAATTTTTCAGAGGTGATTTTAGTGCATGAAGAAGTTACTCACTTTGTGCAGTAATGATGGTTCTTTGAGCTGTGTCCCCCTATGGGTGCTCTACTCCAGGTGTGTTTGTGTCCCTGCGCTGCTGATTGGAGAACTTTGGTAGCAGTATCCATTGTGCCCACACGTGCGCTGTCTCTCCTTGTGCTGTGCCACTAGGCTAGTCAGCTCATCCAGGCTAACCGTCCTCAATTCCTTCTCTACCACCGAGTCATAAATGAGAACTCCAAAGTAGAAGGGAGGAGAGTAGATTGTGGAGCTCTCACAGGGGGACACATCTTGAACAACCATTGTTACTGCACAAGGTGAGTAACCTCTTATTCAAGTAGTGTCCCTATGAGCATTCCATGATAGGTGACTACTAAGCAGTACCCCTCCTGGAGGGCTAGGCTTTGGAGTTAAGTCTGTTACAGAGGACAATACTGTGGAACTGAAAATGGCATCAGAAGCAGAGTCCCCAGTGATCACATAATATTCTGCGAAGGTGCAGACATGCCCATGTCGCCACCCTGCAGATCTCTGAGATAGGGACATCCTTTTAAGGAAGGCAACAGATGAGGAGATCGATCTTGTGGAATGTGTACTGATCAAGGCAGGAGGAGTCATGTTATGAATTTGGTAGCACTGTCTGATGCATTTCAAGATCCATTTAGAGAGTCTTTGGGCTGATATTGCTGAGCCCTTGGATATTTCAGCCATAGAAAGGAAAAGTCTAAGGGACTTCCTAAAGGCTTTTATCCTATTGAGGTAGAATGCCAGGGCTCCCCTAACACCTAAGGTGTGCAGTATAGCGTCCCTATTGTCTTGGAGAGGCTTGGGGTAGAACATAGGAAGGTAGATTGACTGACTCATGTGAAAAGGGGAGGTTACCTTAGGGAGGAACCATGGATGCAGCCTGAGTGTAACCTTGTCTGGAAAGAATGCTGTATAGGGGGATGCACCATCAAAGCTACCAGTGGCACTGACTTTCTAATCTGCCTGGGAGCACTCAACCCTCCAGCTCTGCCCTTGCCCCCACTCCACCCTTTTCTCTGAAGCCTCCACCTCTTCCTGCCCACACCCCAACACTGCTCCACCCTGCCTCTTCCTGCCCTGCTCCTCCCCCATTTCTTCCTGCCCTCGCTCCTCCCTCTACCCCATCTCCCCCTCTGCACACCACATAACAGCTGATTTACACGAGCTGGAGGCACTGAGAGGGAGGTGGAGGTGCTTATTGGAAGGGCCACAGCCAGGAAGGAGACACTGGGGGGGAAGGCGGGGAGCTGGCCATCGGTGAGTGCTCAGAACCCACCATTTGTTCTCTGCGGGAGCTCCAGCTCTGGAAGAAAAGAGAGGCAGTGCCTGTGAAAGCTGCTATCTCCCCTATTCTTCTAGCCAAAGTAATTGCTATCAGAAAGGCTGTTTACATTGATAGATACATTAGTGAACAGGTGGCCATGGGATCAAAGAGGGGTCTAATCAGCCCATTCAGTACCAGGGTTTAGGTCCCATGAGGGGGTAGAGGGTTGAGGTTGAGGGAAGAGGTTTATTATACCCTTAAGGAAGCTTGTAGTGGTTGGGTGCAATAGTATCGAGTATTCCTCTACGGCTGGTGAAAAGCTGTAATCCGTGCTAGGTGGACCCTAAGAGAACTCAGGGATAACCCCAATTTTTAAAGGGTCAGAGCATATTCCAGAATATGGGAAAGAGTTGCTGACACTGGAGAGATTGTTGGGACATGCACCCAAATCTGAAACGTGGACCATTTCTGCAGGTAAGTCAGTCATGTGGAGGACTTTCTATTGTGTAGTAGAACCTATTTCACTTCCTTTGTGCATGAGCTTTCTAGGTGGTGGAACCACTCAGGAGCCATGCTTTGAAGCAGGAATCCCAAGTTGGGATGTAGGGTATGTGCTTTTTCCTGCAAGAGGAGGTGCAGAATGGTCGGAAAGGAGATCAATGGGCACCCCGCAAGCTGTGTCAGGTAAGGGTACCAGGTCTGTCTCACCCAAATAGGAGCAATCAGGATTCCGTGAGCTCCGTCCCTTTTTATTTTTAGCAGGACCTTCAGCAGTAGAGGAAGTGGGGAAAAAAGACTTAAAGAAGGTCTTCGTCCCAGGGGAGAAGCAGATCATCACCCAGAGACCACTGTCCCATTCCTGCCCTGGAGCAGTGGCGGGGACACTTCTTGTTCTGGTAAGTGGCAAAAAGATCTGTGGATAGTGTTCCCCATCAGATGAACAAGTCACGGAGTACAGACGTGTACATATCCCATTCATGATCGTGCCAGAATTTATGGCTGAGTTTGTTCACTATCGAGTTCTGGTGGCCGGGAGGCAAGCTGCAGACAAGGTGACGTTGTGAGAGATGCACCAGTTCCATAGCTTCATTGGAGCTCAGGCATTCCTGATCGCTTGCAGTTCGAAGAGATTGATGTGAAGAAATATATCCACAGGTTACCATTTGCCTTGTGTTGTTAGGCCATTTAAATGTGTGACCCATCCTATGAGCAATGCATCATTGGAAAGGAGGATGATAGACATCTGCAAGAAGGGGATCCCTTCACATACATTGGCTGGATTCTTCCACTGTCCAAGGAGTTTTTGATCCTGCTGGATAGTGACAGGGATTTGTCCAGAGTCCAGTAGTTCTCAATCTGCAGCCCATGATCTGCTTGTGGCCCAATCAGCACACAGCTGTGGCCCATGTGACTTCCTCAGGACCATACAGGTAGTATTGGATGCAGGCCACAGTGGTAAATAGATTGAGAACCACTGGTCCAGACTGTCCCTGTTCCACCTGTAAACCAAGATAAACCATAGTTGGAGGGCTTGCATGTGGAGGCATCATAGCCGTGCTCACTGCCATATGCCCCAGCAGTTGGAGTCAGAGTCTGACTGGTACTTGAGGACTTCATTGAGCCATGTCTGAGCAAGATAAGAGATAGGAACCTGTGTTGAGGTAGGAAGGCTTTGGCCTGTAGAGCATCCAGGGGGGCCTCTATGAACTCCAGGCATTGCACTGGCATGAGTGTCGACTTCTGGATGTTGATCTGCAAGTCTAGTTCTGTAAACAAGTGTATCATGGTGTTGGTGGCTTGACAAGCCTCCTGGAGTGACCAGGCTCTGAGGAGACAATCATCCAGATAAAGGTAGATCATTATCCCTTGAGAGTGTAGATGAGTGGCTACCACTGAGAGAACTCAGGAAAATATACTTGGGGCTGACGAGAGTCCAAAGGGAAGGACTCTGTATTAATATCGGTCATGTCCCAGAATGAATCTGAGGAAACGCCTATGAGCCAGAAGTATTGAAATATGACAATATGCGTCCTGTAGGTCGAGGGCCGAAAACCAGTCTCCCTGTTCCAGTTATGGAATGATCGTCGATAAGATGACCATCCTGAATTTCTGAGCCTTGACAAACTTGTTGAGAGTTTTGAGGTCCAGAATGGGTCTCCAACCTCCCTTCCTTTTGGGTATTAGGAAGTAAGGATGGTAGAATCCCTTGCCTTGAGGTACTGTTCTATTGCTCCTAATTGCAGGAGTTGATCTATCTTCTGTCATAGTAGACTCTTGTGAGAAGGGTCCCTGAAAAGAGACATGGAAGGGTGTTGTGGAGGGAGGTGAAGTGCATGAAGTATCCAGATTAGACAATCTCTAGGACCCATCTGTCTGATGTTGTGTTCCCAGGCACTACAGAACACTGCCAAACAGTGATCAAATGGGTGCATGGTCATGGACGGTGGTGGGGAGTAGTCTTGTGATGCTTCAACCTGCCTGTCAAAAGTGATGCTTATAGACAGGGGGCTGGGTCAAAGATTGTGGACTGGACAGCTTATGTTTCATGAATCTTCCCTTTTTCCTTTGGGGATCATAATGGCACTGTGATTTTAATTGAGAAGAGTAAGGCCTGTGCTGGGATTGCAGTCTAAAATGTCTCTTTTTGCCTCAGTGTGTAGATATCCAGCGACCTGATGATGGCCCTCGAATCCTTGAAGGTGGGGAGATAGGCAAAGAGCTTCACACCTTCACAGGACAGGTCCTCCACTGAGGTCTGCACCTTCTTCAGGAATCCCAACAGGTGGACCCATGATGCCCATCTCCTTATCACAGCGGTGGAGATGGATCTAGCTGCTGTGTCAGTGGCATTAAGGACCAATTGCAGCAATCTTTTTACCACCTCAGTTGTCCCTCCTGAACAATGGCCTTGAAGGATTCTTGATGGCAGCTTATCAATAAAGTCACGCAATCTGTTGTAATTCATGTGGTCATATTTCACTGCAAGCACCTGGTAATTGGCAATACGAAACTGTAAGGTGGCCAAGGAATACGCCTTCCTGCCAAAGAGACTGAGGCACTTCCAGTCCCTGTCATAGGGCATTGCCCTAGAATGATTATGTCAACCACAAGAGTTTACAGCATCCACTGTGATGGAATTGGGTGGCTGATGGGAGAAAAAGAACTCAGATTCCTTTGTGGGGACATAATAATTCTTGTCCACATGCTTACAGGTCAGGGTACTGATGCCAGAGTTTGCTACACTGTTTTAGCGGGATCTAAGATGACTTCATTGATTGGGAGATCAATTTTCAAGGAGGACAAAGAGTGGAGGATGTCGATGAGCTGGTGGTGAGTATCTCTGACCTCCTCCCATAGTATGTGGAGGGTATCCACTATTCTTTTTGCCAGCTCCTGGAACAGATGGAAGATGTCTGCCATGGACAATGGTGAAGGAATGACCGTTTCATCTGGGGAAGAGAAGGATATAGCTTTAGGCGTTATCTCCTCCTTTGTGTGGTACTAGATACTGATGGTCACTGTGAAGTATGGGTGCCAGATTGAAATCTCAGTGCCGGTGGTGCTGAGGATAATGAGTGAGAAAACTATTGCATTTGGCTATCCCTGGGCTCACTGAGGGGACTTCCCACTCTCTTTTTCTACTAGAGAGGAGTCCCCATTCCATTTCTTTAACCCTATATCCTTTGAAGTCAAAGGTTGAGGGGAAGACTCATGCCTGCCAGAAGATTGGGTTTGGAGAGCTGCCTCCAAAAAGATGATTTTTAGCCAAAGCTGTCTGTCCTTGCAGGATCTCGGCCAAAGCTGCTGGCAGAGGGGAACAGTTCTGTTGGATTGGGCCCTTGCTAAGGCAGCAGATGCACTGGGAATACTTGTCCACAACCATGATCGCCTCATTGCAAGTGTGGCACTTTTTGAAACCCAAAGAGCCAGGCATACCCTTGTCCAGCCTCTCCCTGCCTCCCATGAGGATTGACAAATGAGCAAACACCTTTCTTATTTTTTTGTTAAGGCAACAGCCAAATAGTAGAATGATAAAAGAAACAAAAGAGGCTTCAAAGGAAACTAAAAGTTAGCAAATGTAAGAGAGTTAATGATCTGCAAACAGACAGCTAAAGCTCTGTCTCTAGCCAATGGTGGTTGAGAAGGAACTGAGGGTGGTTAGCCCGCGTGAGCTGACTAGCCACGTGGCACAGTACAAGGAGAGACCGCACCTGCGCGGGCCATGCAAACACTACTGCTGAAGTTCTCCAGTCAGCAATGCAGGGATGCAGACACACCTACAGTGGAGCACTCACAGAGACACTACTCAAAGAAGAAACTACTCCTCTGCAACAAATAAGTAAATGAATAAAATGTGTTTCAAAATGGGCAAATTAAACTGCATTGGGGAAAATGTTCTGTTTTCAGGTCTTCCTCTTCCACCAATATATATCTGCAGCAAGTAAAGAAAAGAAATTGGGAAATACAAACATTACATTTTACGATCTATCAGTAGCTTCCTGGAAGCCTGCTGAATTCAAACACAAGTGGTATCAAAAGGCAAGAGGGCAGCATGTATAATGCTAATTTCTGAGGCATCTGGGCCCACAAGAGAATCACATCATGAAGCACTGGCAGCAAAGCTTCGACACCCCCCCCCATGTCAATGGAGAACAGAGAGTTTATCCCACTGGTGTAGACCAACTTGAGCCCCACTGCCTAGACATCCTTTAGAGGCTTTTCTCTCCTTTCCATGGAGGATCTTGCTTCCCCATCCAAAGCTGGATTATACAGCACCATAAAGGGAGAATATTACATCAAGAATCTGAGACATCTGAGACACAGGTAAACCTGGAGGTAATAATTTAGTGCAAAATAATTTATTCAATTTGGGACATTTTCAATCAGATTGTTCATATACATATTTTCACTCTTTTGACCAGTTCTATAGCTGAATGATATTTAGCAAATAATGTATTTGACAATTATTTTTCTTCGACACTTGTCAACTAAATTATTTCACTAGTACTTTTTTTCATACTCAGCCAGCTGTACTTCAGAAGCGACATCTATTTGTCATAATGAAAACTGGGACATAGGAATTAATACTGGGAGGATATGGCATGACATACTCAAATAAACTGCGTTACATCTTATTAATTTATTTTGTCTACCTTGATGTTGGCTGGCTACTCCAAGCTATCTAGGCATTCATATAATGGGGCAAATGCATAACTTGTGTGCCCCCAGGAATGCGGTCAAATTCATCCCTAGAGGTCACCCCATTGAATTTACTGGTGTTACATCAAGGATAAATTTTGCTCATAGTTGTCTAAGGCAACTGACTTGTCGGCACAACATGTACGTTCTATGTCAGATGCTGTTTCATGGCATTTGACAGCAAGGAGTATCCCAGGACCCAAGCTACCACTTTAGTTGTTGTCTGACAATCCTGGTCGCTGGGCTAAAAGTCTTTGCAACCAGATATTCAAAGGGTAAAGTTTCTTATTCTTAATTAGCTAATTATTATGCATCACTCAAAAGTGTAAGGGTTGCTTCACAGAAGACAAATAAGACCTGGTCTTTATCCCCAGGAAGTTTATAGTCTGCATTTTAGATGCTACATGATGAGTAGTGGTGACAAACAATAGGGAAGAGGCAGGGTGAGGAAAGGTGAGGGATACAGCAATATGAAGACATTGCTGCCTGGTTTCTGTATCACATATCTTGAATGTATAGAAACAGGTGCAGTTGCAATGCTGATTCTCTCTGATTTTAAAAAGCTTTGTTTATTTTTTGCTTTCATTGTGTATATTTGCACAATAAATGAAAGGTATCTATTATCATCATACTATATATGAGCATGAAGAAAGAATAGATACCCCAGTCACTTCATTTCACTAAAGAGTTCTATGGTCAATAAGATAACCTGTATGGATTTTCTAAAAGGATGGGATCTTGGGCAACCTGAGTGAAGCTCAAACTGTACTTCATTGATTTTTAAAACTAATATATATAATAACCAGCCATCTAGATTTGAAATATCTACACTTTTAAAAATATGTATGTGCACATTTTTATTTTTAAATCTACCACTCCACTGTCAAGAAGTTAAACACTGAACACAACAATATCTGCTGCTCTGGTAATTAAAAAAAAATCTAATTTTGTTCTCCCTCTGCTGCCCACCTCACCCTCTTCCCTTGAGTCAAGGTTCTGCTGCTAGAAGAGAAACCCAGTAGGATCTTTTCTGTGCTGCTCCAAAAGAGCTGATGCCTCAAACCCATCACCAAGAGATGGGGGAGAACTGGTTGCCTAATCTTGTTTCTGGGAACACTGGAGCCCACTTCTCCTGTGGGCCCAGGTGTGTCTGCAGGAGCCATCCCCATGGCTGTTCTGGCACTATGACACCGTCCCACTCACATAAATTGGCAACATTAAAACAAACTAAGATATTGAGAGAGAACAGGAGAAGAGCCTTAACAATTCAACAGGGAGACAGTAATTTACTGACTAATTTATTCTAAGCAAAATAATTAGACTAGGATTTGTTTTTTTATGAGTAATTGGATACAGGCTGCAGAATTCCTTTGGTGGGACTTCCAGCAACATCCTCATATCATCTTTAACATCTGTTGCTCAGCTTCAGATCAATAACATCAGCCCTGCAGGTTGTGTAATAAAATAATGATGCACCCTGGAAGACAGTAAGCACAGGCGCTGGTGGGAAGGTGGAGGAATGCATGCCAATCCCCATCACCTATGCACAGGTAAGAAATAATTAGGAGTAGGCGGGTACAGGCCAGCACGGCAGTCCCTCCGTGTCTAGGGGGACCACACCTCCATGAAGTTTGGGTCTGCTAGAGCCTTCTCTGAAGAAGGAGAAAAGGGGGGAATTAGGGGTGCTCAAGGGGCCTGTTCTTCAAGCCGTAAATAATCTGGGCTCTAGCCTGTAACCAGTAGAGCCGTAATAGTCTCCTCTCCCAGCCATTAAACAGGGGATATGGGCCCGCCCAACTCTACTGTGTCCCAGCCCAGGGCCCTAACAGTGGCGGAGTGGTCTGCCACTGGGTTAGCAGGGATCCACCCGCAACACACTGACCTTGTTTTAGGCTCACTGTTCACCAGACTGTTGCCTGATTTCCCTGGGCTGCTTCCTACTGTCCCCCTTGGGTTTACCTGTGTCATGGGGTCATCCTCAGGATACACAGTCAAGGGTAGCAGTAGCAGCTTCCTCTGTGTGGGGGTTTTCAGGGCTCTCTGGAAGCTCAAGCTGGTCCCTGGGACAGCAGCAGTTCTCAGGGGCAGTCCGCTCCAGCAGCTGAGAAGAAGCATCTGTCTCCTTCAGCAGCTCCCTCCCAGCTGAGCTGCTGGGCCAGCCTTTTATACATCCTCTTCCTGTTCTGCCCCTCTGCTTCCGGCATTCAGGGCATGGTCCTCCTGGCTCTGCTCACCAGGTGGTTTGCAGGGTTCGCTCCGTATCCGCCTCTGAGGGAGGCCACACCTTCGTGCTACAGTGAGGTTAGAAGTCAAGTAAGGCTCATTAAAAATTGTTGAACAATTAAGAGGGCTAACTAAAGTAAACTTCTATAAACTATTAAATGCCCATTTTTGTTTGAGGGTCAGTTGCAGAGATTGTGTCCAGGTGCATTCTCTCATTGTGGATGTGGTCCTGGTTGCAGACTGAATATGCTCACTTCTTCCTGAACATCTGGGTTAAGTTCAGGTTCCTCTCTCAGCTCTTGAAATAGTCCACACACAGTCCTAGCAAACAAAAAATAACCCCAACATCCAATTTTCCTAACCTGGCCAGGGAAAAAAAATCTAATCAGATTGGAAATATGGACACGGCAAAGTGGTGCTTAGCTAATTCCTCCTTATCCGCAGGGTACAGTGATCTCTTACTGAAAGGATGTTCCTGAGTCTTTTCCCTACCCCTTATCATGGAAGAAAGGCGAGTCAGTCTTCTGGGATGCACTTTGTGAGTGGCAGGGTGAGCACAAAATGTGCTGCACCACTGGAGCATAGATTAGGAGTATGTCTACACTACCCACCGGATTGGAAGCAGCAATCGATCCAGCAGGGGTCGATTTATTGCGTCCAGTCTAAATCAACCCCCCAGCGTTTTCTCATCAACTCCTGTACTCCACCGCCGCGAGAGGCACAGGTGGAGTCGACAGGGTGCAGCAGCAGTCGACTCACCCCAGTGAAGACACTGCGTGAGTAGGTCTAAGTACATCAACTTCAGCGACATTATTCACATCGCTGAAGTTGCGTAACTTAGATCAATCCGGCCCCACTAGTGTAGACCAGGCCTAGATCTAGAGATCAACAGCTGCTCTAGGAAACTTAGCCCAAGTCCCAGCTTCATGGTAAGTTGGCCTTGCTTGATTCAGGTGGAGGAGGTAAATCAGGCTAGGCTGGACCAGAGAAGCTCTTTCTGTAAATCACTATAAAACAAGGTGAAATCTAGGCACGGGCTAACAGACCATAATTTAGGGAACTATCTGGGTTTTCCAGAGGGCAAGTTTGGTTTACATATGTGGGAAATAAATGCCAGTGTCTTTTTGTTGCCATCTAAATGTTTTCCAGTATTTACTACCATCTGCTATTTCCATATTATTATTATTATTTATATAGTGCCCAAAAGCGTGCCTTGCATTTTACAGACACATGAGAAGAAAGGTTCCTGTCACAATGAGTTTACAATCTAAATAGGCAACACACAGACCATACAGAGAAGAACAATGAGATACACACCTAGAATTTTTACCCGTCTTTTCCCTTTTTTAAATCTGTTTTTCCCTGGCCTAGTTTATCCATTTGTTTTTATTAGTCTTTGCCTTTTTGTTGTTTGACACATGCCCATTAGCCTTCACCTTCTCCGTTTATTTGTAGTCATTTCCGAAAATTGATACATACTTAAAAAAGGAAGGTCAGCCTGACACAAATACCCAGCAGGGAAATTTCAGCCTGAACTGTTTAAATTTGGCAAAGTTATAAGCAACTGAAAACAAGATCTTATAGTCAGCAATTGGGATGTGGGCAGTCTTACTTACTGGTTAGAGCTGGAGTCTGGGCTAGTGGTCAGAGCCAGGACCAGGAGTTGGATCCAAGGGTCACAGCTAGAGTCAGAAGTCATTAATCAGAGACAAAGTTTGGAGCTGAGCCAGGAATCAGAAATTGGGGCAAAGGGTCAGAGACAGAATGAGAAGCCAGAGAGCGGATCCAAGGCTCAGAGCCAGACTAGTCTGGGAACAAGGCAGACACAGGAAAAATCACAGCTGCGGGTGTAAGCACTGAGCAGCCAGCAACATGCTGATGCTGCTGGGTTTCAGAGCTTATCTGTTGGTTCCCTTCAGCCATCTGTGTTCATTAGTCTGCCTGCAGACTGAGCTAGTTAGTCCCAGGCTCAGCTGCAGGCCTTCATTTCTGACACTGTTTATGGGAACCTCAACTGTAGGAGGAGCTGCCATCTCTGCCTAAAATCCCCCTTCTCCCCCCAAAAAAAGTAATATAAAGTAACTCTGTTAACTAATTTGTTTTAAATTGCTGGAAATTCATTTTTAAAAATTACAACTTCTGATAAATCCCCCTTTAAATATGTCAGATTTATTTTAAAATTCCTTTAAAATATTTTATAGGGGATTTTCTGCTCTTCTGTTGATGTTTCATAGAATTATAGAATTTAAGAACAGAAGAGACCATTATGAGTATTTAATCTGACCTGCTACACAACACAAACTTTTCAGAATGAGCAGCAGAGAGTCCTCTGGCACCTTATAGACTAACAGATGTATTGGAGCATGAGCTTTCGTGGGTGAATACCCACTTCGTCGGATGCACCCACGAAAGCTCATGCTCCAATATGTCTGTCAGTCTATAAGGAGCCACAGGACTCTTTGCTGCTTTTACAGATCCAGACTAACACAGCTACCTCTCTGATACCTGTTCAGAATGAAGCTACAATCAAACAGTTATTTGTAGAAATTACTTGGTGGATAATTTGGGACAAAGAGGGAATTTCCAGTTGTTTGTGAGCCATTCACAAACAGATAAAGAGGCAAAATGTAATTTAAAATTATTTGCTATGAATTCTACGCCCAGTCCTAGTTATTACCCAGAAGCCACTCCAATACTACACATAAATTATTTAATAAGATTTAACAGAAAACAAAGAAACTTCATGAAAAGACAAAAGTTAATAAAATATTAAGAATATTTGGCTAGAAATTAATCATACTCTCAGTATCAGACAAATTCTTTTTCTACAGTACAAGCAGGTATGTTTTATTAATGTAGTACAAGCCATGCCTAATTACCACTAACAAAAAGGCACTAGCGTCTGCCTCCCACACAGCACAGCACAGTTGCTCTCCAAGCAATGCAGGTATTTCTGCAAGAAATTAATATGTGTTAGCCCTTGCCTAGATCTGCTGTTTACCAGCGCATGATTGTAAAGACAGGCTTTGGCCCAACAGGTAAAGAAACCCCAAGGATTTAGAGTGGTCTGGCTCCTCTCTTCTATGAGGATCTGCTCTGCTTCACACTGCTTTGTCTCCCCTTTTCTGATTTAGCCCAGCTGCTATCTTTAGGTGTGGTCCAGTCTAGGTTAACTCATATCCTACAGGTCTGGTGTGATCCAGTTTCTCTCCTCAGGAGCAGGTCTGGTTTGTTAGATGTCCCATGGTAAGACTGGGACTTTGTGGTTTTATTGGAAATTGGAAATCATAGAGCAGCTCAGTTCATCTTAGGATCATATTGATGGCATTTAGGCAAAAATATGAGCAGGATATTACTTTGATTTTACTTTTATTTTGCTTCATATGGAAAATGACTCTGTACTCAGATCCTTGGATACAGTGATATTGAAATGTTTAAAGATAAAAAGGAGTTTGGAAGTTAACAGGTTTTTTCCTTAAAAGATCTAACAAGCTGCAATAAACTTGCACAATGATATTAAAAAGGTAAAATATTATTTTATTTTAGAAAGGAAAAAATATTTCCTGCCCTCATACTTAGCTATGTAGAGTATAGAATTCTGCATCGTGATATGGCCAATTTACAGAAGCAAATGTACTTGCTTGAAAATGTATTTCATCTCTTTCATCTTTGTTAGCCCAGTTAACAAAATCTGTCTGTACACACACTCCTTTATATAAAGTTGGTTGTACTTGGAGTTTGAACAGTGGTTGATGGGGTTTGTAGTGAGACCTTCCTGGCCAGCTACTAGGACTGGCCAGATGCTGGGGGCTACGGAATGGAAACCAAAATGGTAGGAATCATTGTGTGCATGTGTGAGACCCCCAGTTAGGTTTTAATTATAGGTTCTGGGCTCCAGTCAGCAAGACTGCCCACATATCTACACCAGCGACACCATCACAGCACCTAACCAGATCAACCACACCATCACCGGTTCATTCACCTGCACATCCACCAATGTAATATATGCCATCATATGCCAGCAATGCCCCTCTGCTATGTACATCGGACAAACTGGACAGTCGCTACGGAAAAGGATAAACGGACATAAATCAGATATTAGGAATGGTAATATACAAAAACCTGTAGGAGAACACTTCAACCTCCCTGGCCACACTATAGCAGACCTTAAGGTGGCCATCCTGCAGCAAAAAAACTTCAGGACCAGACTTCAAAGAGAAACTGCTGAGCTTCAGTTCATCTGCAAATTTGACACCATCAGCTCAGGATTAAACAAAGACTGTGAATGACTTGCCAATTACAAAACCAGTTTCTCCTCCCTTGGTTTTCACACCTCAGCTGCTAGAACAGGGCCTCATCCTCCCTGATTGAACTACCTCATTATCTCTAGCTTGCCTGCATATATATACCTGCCCCTGGAAATTTCCACTACATGCATCTGACGAAGTGGGTATTCACCCACGAAAACTCATGCTCCAAAACGTCTGTTAGTCTATAAGGTGCCACAGGACTCTTTGCTGCTTTTACAGATCCAGACTAACACGGCTACCCCTCTGATACTTGACACCATGCCAGGCACTGCATTTAGCCGTATGGAGTGGAAATCCATCAACCTCATTAAGAAACTTGCACAAATACAGACAGATATCATCTTACTTTCCAAATGCAAATGGATGGGCATCATACCAAATGGACTAAAGGTAAAAAATCCACTGCTATCTACATACTACACAGACCACAGTGAGAGATTATGCCATACTCTATCAAAGAAACTGAGGAACCAGCTGATCAGCATCCTATACAGCAAACAGGAAAACATCAAAAAAGAGCTCTCCAACCTGGAGACTCTCATTAATAACCATACTTCCATACAAATGGACTTCACTAAAATAAGACAGGAGATCTACATTACTCACTTCACTTGTCTACAAAGGAAAAAGGACTATAAGCTGTCTAAACTCCTACCTGCCTCATGGGGCCACAGCCGTGGTACCCCCAACCCACCCAGCAATACCGTCAATCTATCCAACTACACACTCAGCCCAGAAGAAAAGTCTGTCCTATCTCGGGGACTCTCTTTCTGCCCTGTCACTCCCACCAACATGATACAGTTCTGCAGCGATCTGGAAGCCTACTTCCGCCATCTCCGACTCAAAGAATACTTTCAGGACAACACTGAACGGCGCTCTGATACACAGATACCCTCCCACTAACAGCACAAGAGGAAGAACTCCACATGGACTCCTCCTGAGAGTCGAAATGACAGTCTGGACCTCTACATTGAATGCTTCCACCGACGTGCACAGGCAGAAATTGTGGAAAAACAACATTGCTTGCCTCATAACCTAAGTCGTGCAGAACGCAATGCCATCCACAGCCTCAGAAACCACCCACACATTATCATCAAAGAGGCTGAAAAAGGAGGTGCTGTTGTCATCATGAACAGGTCTGACTACCAAAAGGAGGCTGCCAGACAACTCTCCAACACCAAATTCTACAGACCACTTCCCTCAGATCCCACTGAGGAATACACTAAGAAACTGCAACATCTACTCAGGACACTCCCTACACTAACACTGGAACAAATCAACATACCCTTAGAGCCCAGACCAGGGTTATTCTATCTACTATCCAAGATCCACAAACCCAGAAATCCTGGACGCCTCATCATCTCGGGCATTGGCACTCTCACTGAAGGACTGTCTGGATATGTGGACTCTCTACTCAGACCCTATGCCACCAGCACTCCCAGCTATCTCCGTGACACCACTGATTTCCTGAGGAAACTACAATGCGTTGGTGACCTTCCAGAAAACACCATCCTAGCCACCATGGATGGTAGAGGCTCTCTACACGAACATCCCACACACAGATGCAATACAAGCTGTCAGGAACAGTATCCCTGATGATGCTACAGCACAACTGGCTGCTGAGCTCTGTGCCTTTATCCTCACACACAACTATTTCAGATTTGATTACAATATATATCTCCAGATCAGTGGCACAGCTATGGGCACCCGCATGGCCCCACAAGATGCCAATATTTTTATGGCCGACCTGGAACAACGCTTCCTCAGCTCTCGTCCACTCAAGCCCCTTCTTTACCTACGCTACATTGATGACATCTTCATCATCTGGACCCATGGGAAGGAGTCTCTGGAAAAATTCCACCACGATTTCAACAGCTTCCACCCCACCATCAACCTCAGCCTGGACCAATCTACACGGGAGGTCCACTTCCTAGACACCACGGTGCAAATAAGTGATGGTCATATTACCACCACCCTATACCGCAAACCTACCGACCGCTATGCCTACCTTCATGCCTCCAGCTTCCATCCCGGGCACATCACACGATCCATTGTCTACAGCCAAGCACTGAGGTACAACCGCATCTGCTCTAACCCCTCAGACAGAGACCAACACCTACAAAATCTCCACCAAACATTCTCAAAACTACTATACCTGCATGAGGAAATAAGGAAACAGATCAACAGAGCCAGACGTGTACCCAGAAGCCTCCTACTGCAAGACAAACCCAAGAAAGAAACCAACAGGACTCCACTGGCCATCACATACAGTCCCCAGCTAAAACCTCTCCAACACATCATAGGGACCTACAACCCATCCTGGACAATGATCCCACACTTTCACAGGCCTTGGGTGGCAGGCCAGTCCTCGCCCACAGGCAACCTGCCAACCTGAAACATATTCTCACCAGTAACTGCACACCGCACCATAGTAACTCTAGCTCAGGAACCAATCCATGCAACAAACCTCGATGCCAACTCTGCCCACATATCTACACCAGCGACACCATCACAGGACCTAACCTGATCAGCCACACCATCACCGGTTCATTCACCTGCACATCTACTAATGTAATATATGCCATCATATGCCAGCAATGCCCCTCTGCTATGTACATCGGACAAACTGGACAGTCGCTACGGAAAAGGATAAACGGACACAAATCAGATATTAGGAATGGCAATATACAAAAACCTGTAGGAGAACACTTCACCTCCCTGGCCACACTATAGCAGACCTTAAGGTGGCCATCCTGCAGCAAAAAAAACTTCAGGACCAGACTTCAAAGAGAAACTGCTGAGCTTCAGTTCATCTGCAAATTTGACACCATCAGCTCAGGATTGAACAAAGACTGTGAATGGCTTGCCAACTACAGAACCAGTTTCTCCTCTCTTGGTTTTCACACCTCAACTGCTAGAACAGGGCCTCATCCTCCCTGATTGAACTACCTCATTATCTCTAGCTTGCCTGCATATATGTACCTGCCTCTGGAAATTTCCACTACATGCATCTGATGAAGTGGGTATTCACCCACGAAAGCTCATGCTCCAAAACGTCTGTTAGTCTATAAGGTGCCACAGGACTGTTTGCTGCTTTTAAAGACTCCATAGGTCACTAGTGAACTACATTGGTGGATAGCCCAAAGATGCAAGGTCCAAACCCCAGCCAAGGAAATTATTTTGGAGGGAATTTTGGTGGAAGACTTCACATTCCACACATTTTTGTAATTGGCAGAGAGGAGCACTGATAGGCAACCTATTTTTAATGGTAATGATTTACATTTATCTTACATTTCAGCTTTCATCTAAAAGATTCTGAAAGAGCTTTATAAAAGATGGGCCTGCTCCTATGCACTTTCCCAGTTAAAACTGTGTAGGAATTTATGTAGGTAGAATATAATGATTCATATTGGAATTTGGTCAGGAGATCAGGCATAACACCTCTTCTCACATGAGTTTTTGTTAGATGTTTGGCACTTTTCTACTCATCAGGGTGTTGCCTGCCTAACACAAAGGTCCAGATTTGTAAAAGTAGTTGGGTTTTATTCTGCTCAGTGTCACAAAGCCTAAGTGATTTAGACAGCTAAATCCCAGTTTGCTTTTCAGTAAGACTTGGGATTCCATGTGCCTCAGTCACTTTTAAAAATGGAACTTAGTCTTCTAAGTCACTGAGGCCCAGATTTTTCTCTGCTCCTCATGACAAGGCCTAAGAATGGATTTTTAAAGGTATTTAGTACAGCTGTCAAGCAATTTAAAAAATTATCATGATTAAATGCATTGTTAATAATAGAATACCATGTATTTAAATATTTTTGGATGTTTTCTACACTTTCAAATATATTGATTTCAATTACAACACAGAATACAAAGTGTACAGTGCTCACTTTATTTTATTTTTTTTAAATATTTGCACTGTGAAAAACAAAAACAAAAACAAAAAATAGTGTTTCTTCAATTCACCTAAGACAAGTACTGTAGTGTAATCCTTTTATCATGAAAGCTGAACTTACAAATGTAGAATTATGTACAAAAAACCCCTCCATTCAAAAATAAAACAATGTAAAACTTTAGAGCCTACAAGTTCAATCAGTCCTACTTCTTGTTCAGCCAGTTGCTCAGACAGACAAGTTTGTTTACATTCGCAGAAGATCATGCTGCCTGCTTCTTGTTTACAATGTCATCTGAAAGTGAGAACAGGCATTCTCATGGCACTGTTGTAGCCGGCATCAAAAGATATTTACATGCCAGATGCACTAAAGATTCATATAACCCCTCATGCTTCAACCACCATTCCAGAGGATGTGTCCATGCTGATGACGGGTTCTGCTAGATAACAATCCAAAGCAGTGTGGACCGATGCATGTTCATTTTCATCATCTGAGTCAGATACCACCAGCAGAAGGTTGATTTTCTCTTTTGATAGTTTGGGTTCCTTAGTTTCCACATCAGAGTGTTGCTCTTTTAAGACTTCTGAAAGAATGTGCCACATCTCATCCCTCTCAGATTTTGAAAGGCACTTCAGACTCTTAAATCTTGGATTGAGTGCTGTAGCTATCTTTAGAAATTTCACATTGGTATCTTCTTTGCATTTTGTCAAATTTGCAGTGAAAGTGTTCTTAAAATGAACAATATGTGCTGGGTCATCATCTGAGACTGCTATGACATGAAATATATGGCAGAATGCTGGTCAAAACACAGCAGGAAACATACAATTCTCCCCCAAGGACTTCAGTCACAAATTTAATTAACACATTTTTTAACAAGCATTATCAGCATGGAAGCATGTCCTCTGGAATGATGGACAAAGCACGAAGAGGCATATGAATCTTTAGTGCATCTGACACTTAAATATCTTGCAATACCATCTACAACAGTGCCATGCAATCACTTTCAAGTGACATTGTAATTAAGAAGTGGGCAGCATTATCTCCTATAGATGTAAACAAACTTGTTTTTCTTAGCGATTGGCTGAACAAGAGGTAGGACTGAGTGGACTTGTAGGCTCTAAAGTTTTACATTGTTTTGTTTTTGAGTGCAGTTATGTAACCAAAAAAACCTACATTTGTATGTTGCACTTTCATGATAGAGATTGCACTACAGTACTTGTATGAGGTAAACTGAAAAATAGTATTTCTTTTGTTTGTCATTTTTACATGCACATATTTGTAATAAAAAATAATATAAAGTGAGCACTGTACACTTTGTATTCTGCATTGTAATTGAAATCAATATATTTGAAAATGTATAAAAACATCCAAAAATATTTAATAAATTTCAATTTATTTCAAATTTAATAAATATATATTATTTAACAGTGAAATTAATCATGATTAATTTTTTTAATCGCAATTTTTTTAAGTTAATCACGTGAGTTAACTGCAATTAATCAACAGCCCTAGTATGTAGATGCTTAACTGCCATTCAAATCAGTGAGAGTTAGGCACCCAAATACCTTTAAAAATCTGGCTCTTAGGCCTTGCAGTTATGAGCAGAGCACTGCTTAAATACCTTTACAAATCTGAGCTAATCTGCACAGCTACAGAGTTCTAAGGACACTGCATGGCATGAGTAATGATGTGTGTTCAGAATCAAGCCTGAATAGGGATTTTGTTGTTTTTCTTCCTGCGTTATTTCTTCCATCAAGTTAGTGTAACAGCAATGAGCAGGCTGTCCACAGAAAATAAATTACCCTGTTTAACCTTGGAAGAGGTGGTAATGAAATGTTCAGGAGGATCCCTCAGCTTTCTTTCTCAAATAGGAGAGGTGGATCATCTTTTCTGAGAATGGTCTAAAATTAATGTTAGTAATATTATCTAGTATGTATTCATTTGAATGAGATCCATATGGCCTCATCTCTCATTGAATAAATGGTCAATAATCATCTTTTTTTTAACTTTGCATTTTATTTTCCCATTAAAAGTTACATAGATACACTAAAAGCCCATGCAGTCATTAAATTATGATGCAGAAGAATAGTAAAGATCTGAAACTCTCAAGTGTAATACAATAAACTTCACAGAAAGGAGAAAGGAATGTCCCAACACAGAGTTAAAAGTACTACCAACCAAACCAGTCAGGTCAACTAGTGAGCAGTTCAGGCAAATAACAGCACATCTGGAACAAATTCATCCCTTGATGTAATTAGTCCTATTGTCTTTAAGGAGGTGACATATGGTGATGAGCAATGACTGTCCTCCAATTTCATGTGGCATTTAAGGCACGCAGGTGAATTCTTTTGTGCAAGAGAGAGAGATGCTCCTATGCTGCAAGCAACCTCAGTTTCCCAAGCACCCAATTCAGGATGTGTTCCCCAATTTTTAATGCTACCCAAAGCACATGATCAGATCCAGTAGGGAAAAACAAGTCTAAATGTATTGAGTGAGAAGTGTAATGCACAACATCTTTTGGGGTGAGATTTTTCAAGCATGCCTAAGAGATTTAGGCAGAAGTCCCACAGAATTTAAGCTCCTGTCATTAAGTTGCTTCTAAGGCCTGGTCTACACTACGCGTTTATACCGAATTTAGAAGCATTAAACCGATTTTACGCTGCACCTGTCCACACAACAAAGCCCTTTATATCGCTATAAAGAGCTCTTAAAATCGATTTCTGTACTCCTCCTGAACGAGCACTGAAATCGGTATTGCCAGGTCGGATCAGGGTTAGTGTGGCCGCAATTCGAGGGTATTGGCCTCCGGGAGCTATCCCACAGTGCATCATTGTGACCGCTCTGGAAAGCCATCTGAACTCAGATGCACTGGCCAGGTAGACAGGAAAAGCCACACAAACTTTTAAATTTCATTTCCTGTTTGGCCAGCATGGAGAGCTCACCAGCACAGGTGACCACGCAGAGTTCATCAGCACAGGTAACAATGCAGTCTCCTGAGAATCGAAAAAGAGCTCCAGCATGGACTGCGCGGTAGGTACTGGATCTGATCGCTGTATGGAGAGAGGATTCCATGCTAACAGAACTCCATTCCAAAAGACAAAATGAAAAAACATTTGAAAAAATTTTCAAGGCCAGGATGCAGAGAGGCCACACCAGGGACTCAGTACAGTGCCGTGTGAAAGTTAAGGAGCTCAGACAAGCCTACCAGAAAACCAAAGAAGCAAATGGAAAGTACAAGGCAGGGCCAAAAACAAGGCACTTGTATGTTGAGCTGCATGCAATATGGGGGGGGGGGTCCTCCACCACTATGCCACCACTGTCCGTGGATTCCAAGGTGGGGGTGGTAATCGCAGCCATGGCTGAGGATTCTGCGGATGGGGAAGATGAGGAGGAAGAGGAGGACAAACTTGTAGAGAGTACACAGCACTCAGTTTTCCCCAACAGCCAGGAGCTTTTTCTCACCCTGATGGAATTACCCTCCCAGCCCTCCCCAGCAACTATCTCAGACAATGAAGCCATGGAAGGGACCTTTGGTGAGTGTACCTTGTAAATATAAGACGTGGTTTAAAAGCAAGCGTGTTTTAATGATTAATTTGCCCTGAGGACTTGGGATGCATTCATGGCCAGTACAGTTACTGTAAAAGTCTGTTAACATGTCTGGGGATGGAGCGAAAATTCTCCAGGGATATCTCCATGAAGCTCTCCTGGAGGTACTCCAAAAGCCTTTGCAGAAGGTTTCTGGGGAGCGCTGCTTTATTCTGTTCTCCATGGCAGGACACTTGATCACGCCATGCATGTAGCAAGTAATCTGGTATCATTGCATGACAAACCCTAGCTGCGTATGGTCCCAGTGATTGCTGGCATTCAAGCAACATCCATTCTTTATCTTGCTGTGTTTTCCTCAGAAGAGTGATATTGTTCATGATAACCTGGTTGAAATTCAGGAATTTAAGTAAGGGGACAGAGATGGCCATTCCTACTGGGCTGTTTGCCTGTGGCTTAAAAGAAATCCTTCCCTGCAGGTAGCCAAGCAGGGGGAAGGGGAGGGCACGATTTGGCACTGAGCTTTTCCGAGTTTGGCTAGCAGGGATCTTTCCTGCTACCAGCCACGTGGTTGGAGGGGGGAAAGGAGAGTGTTTAGCAGTGATCTTCCATGATACTAGCCACGGGGTGGTTTCTGCTGCTGCACGTTAACAGGAAAGAAGCAGCACTCAATAGGCTTTGCTTGCTATTTGGGAAAGGAGGGTGCTGGAAAGATGAAGGTTGCAGATGACAAAAGACAATGGCTTACCATGGCCGCATGCAAAACGAATTCTGCTGCCCGGACCTGTGTCTGTGATCTGTAACACCAAAGCCGCAGGCACTCAATATTAAGATGTAAAATGCGACCTTGTAGTGAAAACACATGTGCTATGTAAGGTGAATAGTGTTGTTCACCGTGAAAGAGTATGACCATTGTTCTCTAAAATGTATCTTTTTAAATACTTCTCTCCCTTTGTTCCCTCCCTCATGCAGCTGAAAATTTTTCAAGCCTCCCTACTGCATCCCAAAGGCTATCTCAGATAAGGCGGAGGAAAAAGAAGACGTGAGACGAAATGTTCTCGGAAATCATGGAAGTGACTCGCATTGAAAGAGCTCATCTGAATGAGTGGAAGGACGTGGTAGCAAAGTACAGGAAAGATGCCAGTGACCGTGAGGACAGGAGGGACCAACGTGAGGACAGGAGGGACCAACGTGAAGATAGGAGAGATGCTCAAGATGAGAGGTGGCAGCAGGAAGATCAGCGGTGGCGGGATGCAACTCTGGGGCTGCTGCGTGATCAAAATGACATGCTCTGGCATATGGTGGAGCTTCAGGAACGGCAGCAGGATCACAGAGTGCCGCTGCAGCACCTGTGTAACCACCCTCCCCCCTCACCATGTTCCTTAGCCTCCTCACCCGCCAGATGAGTAAGAACTCGTGGGGGTAGGCTCCGTGCACCTGCCCACTCCACCCCAGTGGACAGCCCAACCAAAAGGCTCTCATTATTATGAAATTTTTTAGTGGCCTTTTCCTTCCCTACTAGCCTCCTCCCAAACCCCACCTGGGCTACCTTGTCAGTTTTCTCCCTCTTTTTATAATTAAGTAATAAATAATACATGATTTTTAAACTAGAGTGACTTTATTTCCTTAGAAAGCAAGCTGTGATCAAACAGGGGGCGTGGCTTACAGGGAAAGATTCAATCAAGGGAGGAGGGTTCATCAAGGAGAAACAAACACAACAGTCACACCGTGCCCTGGCCAGTGATGAAACTGATTTTCAAAGCTTCTCTAATGCGCACCACTTCCTGGTGTGCTCTTCTAATCACCCTGGTGTCTGGCTGTGCGTAATCAGCGGCCAGGTGATTTGCCTCAGCCTCCCATCCCCACATAAAGGTCTCCCCCTTACTCTCACAGAGATTGTGGAGCACACAGCAAGCAGCAATAACAATGGGGACATTGGTTTGGCTAAGGTCTGAGCGAGTCAGTAATGTGCACCGGCGCGCCTTTAAAAGGCCAAATGCACATTCTACCACCATTCTGCACTTGCTCAGCCTGTAGTTGAACAGCTCCTGACTACTGTCCAGGCTGCCTGTGTATGGCTTCATGAGCCATGGCATCAAGGGGTAGGCTGGGTCCCCCAGGATAACTACAGGCATTTCAACATCCCCAACTGTTATTTTCTGGTCTGGGAAGTAATTCCCTTGCTGCAGCCGTTTAAACAGAGTAGTGTTCCTGAAGACGCAAGCGTCATGAACCCTTCCCGGCCATCCCACGTGGATGTTGGTGAAATGTCCCTTGTGATCCACCACTACTTGCAGCACCATGGAAAAGTACCTCTTGCGGTTTATGTACGGGGTGCTCTGGTGCTCCGGTGCCAAGATAGGAATATGGGTTCCATCTATCGCCCCACCACAATTAGGGAATCCCATTGCAGCAAAGACATCCACTATGACGTGCACATTTCCCAGAGTCACAACCTTTCATAGCAGCAGCTTAGTGATTGATTTGGCTACTTGCATCCCAGCAGCCCCCACAGTAGATTTGCCCACTCCAAATTGATTCCTGACTGACCGCTAGCTGTCTGGCGTTGCAAGTTTCCAGAGGGCTATTGCCACTTGCTTCTCAACTGTGAGGGCTGCTCTCATCTTTGTATTCTGGCGCTTCAGGGCAGGGGAAAGTAAGTCACAAAGTTCCATGAAAGTGCCCTTACACATGCGAAAGTTTCGCAGCCACTGGGAATCGTCCCACATCTGCAACACTATGCTGTCCCACCAGTCTATGCTTGTTTCCCAGGCCCAAAATCAGCGTTCAATGGCTAGAACCTGCCCCATTACCAGCAGGATCTCCAAAGTGCAGGGGCCCATAATTTGACAGAATTCTGTGTCCATGTACTCATCACTCTCGTTGCAGCTTTGCCATAGCTGCCACCTCCTCACCTGGCTTTGCAGGTCCCGGTTCAGCATTGACTGCACGAGAATGCGCGAGGTGTTTAAAACGTCCGTGATTGCTGTCTTGAGCTCAGCAGGGTCCGTGCTTGCCGTGGAATGGCATCTGCACAGTTCACTCAGGAAAAAGAGGCGCGAAACAGTTGGCTGCTGCTGCTTTCATGGAGGGAGGGGTGAGGCTGTACCCAGAAGCACCAGCAACAATGTTTTTTGCCCCATCAGGCACTGGGATCTCAACCCAGCATTCCAATGGTTGGGGGAGACTGCGGGAACTATGGGATAACTATGAGATAGCTACCCACAGTGCAACGCTCAGGAAATCGACACTAGCCTCGGTACCTGGACGCACACCGCCGAATTAATGTGCTTAGTGTGGCTGCATGCACTTGACTTTATACAATCTGTTTTAAAAAACCGGTTTCTGTAAAATCGGAATAATCCCGTAGTGTAGATATACCTTAAAATCCTGTCCTTGGAAACTAAAAGTAGCACTTACAAGATGACTGGGATTGAGCAAGATTTATGTTGTGCATGTGTTAGTTGCAGGTTGTGAACATGTAGGAATAAGTTTAGCTGATTTTACTATTTAAGATCTTTGCTCAAAACTATGTCCTGGAGTAACTAAACATTTTAAACAATATGCCTGTTTTTTCCACAAAAAAGCAATAGCTCATGTCTTGGGTTGACTCCTGATCCTGCCTGCTCAAAAGTAACAACAAATGAAATTAAAGAAGATTTCAAGAACCCCACAGAGATAGCCCAATACCTTTAAACATTTCAATGATTAACACAAAAGTAATTATACAGCTGCATAATCACCACAGCTATTTATTTTAGCAATAATGTGGCAGCTGTGTAATCGGAATACTTACATAGAAATTAGTCCACATCTGTACTATTAATATTGTAAAGAAGATATAATATATAGGTAGGTAGAATTTTGTTTTATTTCCTCATTTGCTTCTTGAAGAAAGCTGGGTCCTTTTTAATTTACATTGGAAATACAAGTAATAATTCTGCCTTATTAAATTTACAATATTGAACCAGACCCTCAGCTGTATAAATTAGTGTAATCCACTGAAGTCATATCAGTTTACACCACCTAAAGATTTGCTCTCATGATTATAAATTAATTTTGTTATTACAATGCATTAATGCACAAATATTAATAAATAATAATAATTTATAGAACCTATTTAGGATTTTAAATGAGCAGAGCACATTAGAGACATTAGCTGCTTAACTGAAACTTTCATCATATGCCTGAAAATAGTTCTTTTCTAATTAACTGATCTTAATATTTCTTGCTGGATTTTCAAAGGAGTCCAAGAGAATTATGTACACAAATCCTATGGAGATTCAATGGGATTTGGAAATCTGAATTCCTTAGGCTCCTATCAAAATCCCAATCTCTGTAATTTGTGGAGGCCAAAATCAGGCAATATACAAAAAGATCAATGAATGGAATGGATACATTCTGAAAAGAAAGTCACATGATAAATGCATCTTATATGTGTGAATGGAGACCAAATGTTTAGTTTGTCCCCTGTTGAAACATCCATCCAATTCACTGACATTGCTTCTCATCTCTTGTATTTTAGGCTTGCTCTTCTAAGCACTTCTTCCTACGGAGTACGCATGTACAAGATCCATACGGAGTCTCCACCGGGATCAGAACCTGAACATAAATGACATATACATAAATAACTCTTCTCCAGCTGGAGTATCCATTAGCTGCAGAGATATCATAGAACTGAAATCAATATTCATTAGAATCTGAGGGCACTCAACCCCATCATAAGATCAAGCCCACAGGGACTATTCCTGATGTTATTGAAGTCAATGGGAGATTTGCTATGGACTTAAATGGGAGCAGGAAAAGACCTATACTGGCTATTTAAAGGATGCCAGGATAAGAGTAGTGAGGGAAGGGGACTCAGACCTGAAGAAAACAGAGAACAAGGGAAGACTAGTCCATTCCTCTATCAAAAGTGGCAATCATAAAATCAAATTATCTTCTCACTTATACTCGGTTTGTCTCAGTGTAATTTCATCAGGTCAGCTCCTCAGCTGGACCTAGGCAGCACAAGAGCCACTGAGGGAAAGGTGTATACATGTCTTACACCACCTTCCATCCTTGCCCCCCACAAAATTCTTGAGTTGTGCCCAGTTCTAACTTGTTCCCAGCTGCAACAAAATATCATAGGGGTGTTCTGGCAGCTGGGGAGTTCTGGAAAAAATTCATAGATACCAAGACAAGAAGGGACCATTGTGATAATCTAGTCTGACCTCCTGCACAACACAGACCGTAGCACTTCTCCAAAATAATTCCTAGAGTAGATCTTTTCAAAAACATCCACTCTTGATTCAACAATTGTCAGCAATGGAGAATCCACCATGACCCTTGGTAAATTGTTCCTATGGTTAATTACCCTCACTGTTATAAATGTACACCTTATTTCCACTCTGAATTTGTCTAGTTCAACTTCTAGCCACTGGGTTGTGTTATACCTTTCTCTGCTAAACTGAAGAGCCCGCTATTAAATATTTGTTTGCTATGTAAATACTTGTAGACTGTAATCAAGTCACCACTTAACTTTGTCTTTGTTAAGCTAAATAGATTGAGCCCTTTGAGCTCATGGGTATATCTACACTACAGCTTATGTCGGCATAATTTATGTCGCTCGGGGGTGTGAATAAACCATGCCGACATAAGCACTTATCCCCCTGACATCGTTTCTGATGTTCATGGAGGTTTTATTATGCTGATGGGAGAGCTCTCTCCCTTTGACATAGAGCATCTTCACCAGACATGCTGCAGCGACACAGTTGCACTGCTGCAATGCTGTATGTGTAGACATGGCCTGTTTCTTTAAGGCATGTTTTCTAATTCTTTAATAATTCTCCTGGCTCTTTTAGGAACCCTCCCCAATTTATCATCATCTTTCTTTAATTGTGGGCGCTGGAACTGGACACAGCATTCCAGCAGTGGTCACACCACTGCCAAACACAGAGGTAATGTAAGAACATAAGAATGGCCATACTGGCTCAGACCAAAGGTCCATCTAGCCCATTATCCTGTCTTCCAATGATGGCCAATGCCAGGTGCTTCAGAGGGAATGAACAGAACAGGTAATCATCAGTGATCCATCCCCTGTTGCCCATTCCCAGCTTCTGGCAAACAGAGGTTAGGGACCACCACCTCTGCCCATCCTGGCTAATAGACATTGATTGACCTATCCTCCATGAATTTAGTTAATTCTTTTTTGAACCCTGTGTTAGTCTTGGCCTTCACAATATCCTCTGGCAAAGAGTTCCACAGGTTGACTATGCATTGTGAAGAAATGCTTCCTTTTGTTTGTTTTAAATCTGCTGCCTATTAAATATAACCTTTCTACTACTCAAGATTCCCCTGTTTAGGCATCTCAGGATTGCATTAGCTCTTTTGGCCACAGTGTCACAGTGAGAGCTCATGTTCAGCTGATTATCCACCACAACTGCCAAATCTTTTTCAGAGACATTGTTTCCCAGGAATCCCCCATCCTGTAAATATGTCCTACATTATTTGTTCCTAGATGTACACATTTATATTTAGTCATATTAAAATGCATATTGTTTGCTTGTGCCCAGTTTACCAAGCAATCCAGATTGTTCTGAATTAGTGTTCTGTCCTCTTCATTATTTCCAATTCCCCCAATTTTTGAATCATCTGGAAACTATCAGTGGTGATTTTATGTTTTCTTCCAAATCATTGATAAAAATGTTAAATAGTGTAAGGCCAAGAACTGATCCCTGTGGGACTCCACCAGAAACAGAGCTACTCAGTCAAGATTCCTTATTTATAACTGCATTTTGAGACCTATCAGTTAGTACTGCAGTGCTCTGGCCACACCCCCCTTTCCTTCACTAGTCAATACACTGGCCCTACAGAGGGAATGCGTAGGAAGCCAGTTAAACAAGTTTTTATGGCCCCTTTGCAAGACCAGAGCAGTACAAATGAGCCACACTGGGGTCAGGAATTGGCTTGCTGACCTCAATGGCTTTATTTTCAATTTACAGCAGTATAAGTGAGAAGAGATTGAACTTTATGGGACAGGGACAGAGAGATTTCCCTTTCCCTACCCATAGCCTCATATTGTGATGATTGATCCCTTAATTCTATTGTACAGATGTTATCTGGGTACTGTGCCTGTTGCAGTGGATTCAGTTTTTTAGATGATTCTGTACTTTTAATATTTTAAACATCTCCTCACCTCCTTTTCATTGGCCAATCCCAGTTTCTTCAAGTCTGTGACAAAATAGTGAATGTTGTTCAAGATGACTTCAGTCTCCTCTATCTGAAACCATAAAAATGGTGTCCACAACTTGTCACACTACTTTCAAACATGACAATCTAACAAATTTTTCATTTGTTGTAAAGAAAAACAATTGACCGATCACAAAAGGAAGGGGAGCGCAGAGGATAAAATAGTCCCATTTTAGAAACACTTGAACATTATTCTGTAGCATTTTTTCCTTTTCTTTCTGAGCCTACTCCTGTTAAGTGCTGAGGGCCCTTCACTCCCATTATCTTAACAAGAAGTGCTCTGCACCTCAGCAAGTTGGTATTTTGTGTGCATTCTCGGTTCTCAAAAATGGCTAGCTGTATTTTCACGCAGTTTCATGTTTTACTTAGTTTCTCTTGACCAATTAATATATAACTCACAAGGGTTCAGCCTGAGCTGCTCAGTGGACCACACTACTGTATTTATTTTATGAGCTAAATATTAAATGGTGAAAAAGATACCTGAGGAACTCTTGCCAGGATGAGCATCTGAATATCATTGACAGTCTTCTGGTAAGAGGGTGAGTATTCCCCACAGTCAGGTGGCCCAGAAAATGCCTCAAGGACACTCTCGTGAACAATATCCCTTAAAAATATTGTATAAAAGTAAAGATCTAAAATTACCGATGAAGCATTTTATTAATTGCTGTTATGCTTGTCTTTTTTTCTCTCTAATATTTTGTTTGGTTATTATTGTAGTTTTCTGCATCTTCCTAATACCAGATATAACACAAGGTTTATACTAAACCCACTCCCCTGCCACTTCCCCCAATTTCCCCCCAGTCTCCCTACCCCCAATCTTACAATTCTGCAAATAAGCATTTTATTTAAGGTATTTAACACATTTGATGCAACTTCATATTTTGCGGATGTGTTCTGTATTCAAATACAAACTACCCAGATCATCAGCTGGTGTAAATTGACACAACTCCACATTGGAACTATGCCAGTTTATGCCAGCTGACAATCTACCACTCAGAGCCTTATTTTTAGAAACACTTGAACACTCACAACTTCAGCTGAAATCAATGGGAGCTGTGAAAATCAGGCCCAGAGAATTTAAATGAGGCAGTTATAATTGTAACAAAAAGCAAACTGCGGTTGCTTTCTGGGCACGGTCTGTGTAGTGCCTACTGCATGTGGAAGGTTTTTGGTTTGTTTCTTTAGAGGGAGTCTAGGATAATACATTTGCCAGCAGACATAATTCAGTTCAGTACGTACCATACACAGTCAAAGTCAATATCTTGGCACTTGCCATAGTACCACTTGCAGAATAGTTCTGCACTTAAAATCCTATCGGTCGTCTCAGGCAGTGTGGTGTATTTGTCCCTGTGGAAGCCTTCAAAGCCAGACTGTGTTGTTTTCTTAAGTTTCAGATCTTTAATTCCAGAAGAAATAAGTGGACAACCTGTGATCCAAAAATATCAGAAAGAAAAGGTGAACTCCTGTTCATTCAGGAAGATGGGAAATCTTTGGCAGGGGAGAGGTCAGTTCCATAGCCATACAGCATTCACCCCAACCTGAAATTGTATGTATTTGTGTGATACTTAGGTATTGTTAAAAATTATTTTCTACACACACTTAGGTAGCTGAGATCCAACTTTTAAACATTAGAAGTTAGCATTTGATCCGAAAAGGTGCTAAGCCCTAACTCTAAGGAGAGGTACTCTCCTGATCCAAGCCCCATTAAAGTCAATAAGAAGATCATATCTATCTCAAAACCACCCAGATTTCTTGACTTTTTAATTTGAGAAGATTTTTTGAATGAGAGGAAACTTAAGGAGTTTGGTTTGTTTAGCCTAACAAAACAAAGGATGAAGGGAGATATGATTGCTCTTTATAAATACATCAGAGGGATAAACACCAAGGAGGGAGATGAGTTACTTAAGTTAAGGACCAATGTTGGTGCAATGGATATAAATTGGACAAGAACAAGTTTAGATTTGAAATTTGATCAAAGTTTCTAACCTTCAGTGCTTTCCAAGTGGTGTAGGGAAGGCAAAAAACCTAACTTATTTTAAGACTGCACTACACAAGTATAGGGAGTGGCAGGTATGATAGCATTGCTTGCAAGGGCATATGGCCCATCTGCAACTGCTATTAGCAAATATCTCCAATGACCAGATATGGGACACTAGAGGGGAGGGCTCTGAGTTACTACAGAGAATTCTTTCCCAGGCCTCCACATGTTCAGGATCTAACTGATGATTTCAGGACCTCAGGATTTCTCAGAGTTTATGGGCCTGTTACAGGAGTGGGTGGGTGAGGTTCTACGGGCCTGCAATCTGCAGGAGGTCAGATTAGATTATCATGATCATCCCTTCTGGCCTTAAAGTCTATGAGCCTGTGACCACCCTGGGATGTTTCAGATGTCTAATCCTTTTTATTATGTTTTGTTTCACTATAGGACTAAGATTTTTCTGCGCAAGGGAAGCTAGTTCTGTCATAAACAGATAGTTAAGGGTTAATGCCTCTTTTACCTGTAAAGGGTTAAGAAGCTCACCTAGCCTAGCTGACACCTGACCAGAGGGACCAATGGGGGAACAAGATGTTTCAAAAGGAAGGAGGGAAGTTTTCCTTTGTTTAGAGTTTCAGTTTCAGCTGGAGTGAAAAAGATCAAGGAACCCGCCTCTTATCAGAGTAGTAAGTTTTAGAAAGAGATAAATAGGTTTATGTTTATTTTCTTTGTAACTTGTCTTGGTACCATTAAGGGAATTATCAAAATTGGATATTTGGATATTTTTTATGTAACTAAATTTACGCTCAGGGGAACCTCCTCTGTTGTCTGTGAGAGTAGCTGGTACGCTAATCTCTCCCAGAGGGTTTTCTTTTACCTTTCTTTTCTTTAATTAAAAGCCTTTTTCTTAATACCTAATTGATTTTTCCTTGTTTTTAGATCCAAGGGGATTGGATCTGGACTCACCAGGAATTGGTGGGGGAAAGGATGGGGGATGGTTAAATTCTCCTTGTGTTAAGATCCAAGGGGTTGGATCGGTGTTCACCAGGAACTTGGTGAAAAAGTCTCTCAAGGCTACCCTGGGAGGGGAAGGTTTTGGAAGGAAAGGGGGTGGTCTAGCCGGAGGATCTGGATGGTGGCAGTGATACCAGATCTAAGCCAGTAATTAAGCTTAGAAGTGTCCATGTAGGTCCCCATATCTGTACCCTAAAGTTCAGAGTGAGGAAGGAACCTTGACAAGTTCTTTGTTTGATCTCAAGTAACAATTAAACCTCTTTCAGGTTTGAATGGTTGATCTGTCATAAGGCTTTCTGTTTAGCCCTGGTCTACACTGGGGGGTGGAGTCAATTTAAGTTACATAACATCAGCTACATAATGTAGCTGAAGTCAACGTACTTAGATTGACTTACCGTGGTGTCTTCACCGTGGTGTGTCAACTGCTGCCACTCCCACATCGACTCTGCCTGCACCTCTCGTGGTGCTGGAGTACAGATGCTCCCTAACTTATGCAAGCATTCCGTTCTGGAAAGTCTTGTGTAAATTGAATTTTGTGTAAGTCGAGGATGTGTACTCAACATTTACATGCAGAAAAAAAAAGCTTAGGGAACTTACGAAACTTTTTCTGTAAGTGTGGATTTGCGTAAGTTGGGTTTAGGTAACCAAGGGAGTATCTGTACAGGAGTCAACAGGAGCGTGTTCGGGGGTTGATTTATTGCGTCTAGACTAGATACGATAAATCAATTCCCGCTAGATCGATTGCTGCCCGCCAATCCGGAGGGTAGTGTAGACATACCCTATGACATTTAAGAATTATCACTAGTGACAGTTGAGAGGTATTTCATTTTTTTTAAGTCCTGGAGAAGCACATGCCCCACATACATAGCAATATGACATATGTAAAGCATGCTACACCAACCTTGAGACTACACCAAGATGTCTCCAAAACTGAGACGCTACAGGTCCAAAAGGGAGTCTGTTCTTCTACACCAGATAAGGATAAATTTCTTTCTGCTGGTAGGGACTGGATGGCTCAGGGCAATGGCAATGGGGTATAGTCTTTGAAGGGTGCTTACACTCTGAAAAATGATTGTGTAAAAATGGCATTGTGAATAGGGGATGGTTGGAAGTTTTCCATCAAAACTGTTTTTGACAGATAATTGAGTTTTCAACCAAACAAAATTTTTCATGAAAACTGTTTGGACTCCACATAAAATACTGAGATTTTGTTGCACCATTTTTTCAGAAAAACAAAAATATGTTTTTGTATCAGGGAGTTTTGAGGGGGTTGTTATTATTTGGGGGTGCTGTTTGTTTTCTAAAATTTGACATTTTTGTATAAAAATATTATCTCATCTATTCTAATCATGCAGTCTATTTTTATTCTATCTCAGTGATTTTCACATTATCTATCATCTTAAACTCATTACAATAATGTCTGAGTTCCTGTGCGATGTTTATCAATACTCTATTTTATGCTATTACTATTACTCTCTCCAGTGGGCTTGGTGCCAACTAGATGGGACAGAACACCACGCTCAAGAGGGTTACATACTTCCCCTAGCTGAGGAAGTGTGTCCCGAGCTTCGGAGACTTCCCAGTTGAAATCTTGAACGAGCCCCCACTTCTAATACCAACAGACCCTGGTTGTCAGCAGGTGGGATCAAACCTGGGGCCTCTGGAGCTTAGTGCATGAGCCTCTGCTGCATGAGCTAAAAGCCAACTGCTTGTTAGCTAAGGCTATAGAGCAAACCCATTAATCTCTCTCACTTGCTCTCTTTCTATCAGTAGTTTAGGTGCCACTATATTGGACAGAACACCACACCCAGGAGATGTGTGGGTTACACAATCACTGCCCAGGTGGCTGTGGCCACAAGAAAAGCCTGTGGTAGCTGCACGGCCAATTTCTTTCCAGGTCTAACAAAACTGTGAAACAGGAAGGAGATTGGATGTTCCATAGGATTGGTAATGGGCTACAGAGCCTTTTATCTCTTGGTTACAAGTTTGAATCCTGCTTCAGCCATCAGCAATTAAAGGTTGCTACTATTTGGTGGTGGTTGTTCTGTAGTTAATGAGCCTGTTGTTAGTATTTGTATCAGAGTAGTGCCTAGAAACTGTAGTCCCATTGTGCTTTACACTACAGTGATCTCAGTCCAATTCCCAGCATTACATCCCCATGTTACCTAAAATACCAACACATCAGGCTCTAACTGGCACTCTTATTGGCAGTCACAGCAATAAACTGGAATTTATACATTCAGATTAGTAGTCAGACACATAATATCCTAATTGACATATGCAAATACAGCCTTAAATCATGCATTTCTTGAGCATTCCAAAACTCTGACTGAAGTCAATGGACGTTTTGGTTATGCAAGAAATGGAGCATTTGTATGCACACATTTGAATGTTTACACATGAAAAATTGCTTGCACAGAGGTATGGTTGCAATTTTAGAGGTTAGGCTGAGTTCCTTCAGACAGTTGGGCCTGATTTGTAATGCTGAAATTGCATCTTCTTAAAAATAAAGCCAGGGCCTATCCATGGGACTTTGCAGTGTTAATGCAAACTAGGCAGTTGGACTTAAATTTTCTGTCTTTGGATTAATATTGACTGTTAGAGTAATACTAATAGTCAAATTGTAGGTATTAGTAGTGTATTAGTTAAAGCAGCTTTTTTTCAGAAGACAATTAAGTCTTGTCAGTTTATGAAGTGTTAGTGCTTTGTGAACAATTGTAATTATTACGTGTTTAGGAGAACTCTATAAATAGAAGTCTGGATCCCACATTACTTGCTCACCCATGATTCTGTGAACAAAGACACAGAATCAGATCCATAGTAAAAACTTTTTATATGACGCTTTCAATGTTTTAGCGCTACAAGGAACCTTTGACTGTGTCCTAAACCCTTTAACTCCTGCTACTATCCCTAAACCTGTCTGTTTTGAATCAATAGAGACATTAAGGAAGAAGTAATAATGCTGCTGGAAAATCATAAATTATTTACTTACCATCCTGACACCGTTCAACTTCACAAAAGCGAATTCCTTCAGGAACAAAGATAAAGGAATGGACATGGGGAACTCCATTCTACAGATTAAAAACACAGATGTAAGTAAAACTGCACTGCACTGTAGTATAACTTTTAAAAAAATGAACTGAGAGAAACAATTATCCAGAACATATGTGCTGCATTATACTAGCATTTTTATATACCTGTTCTAGACGCCGCCATGGTGCCTCTTGAATATAGGCCTTGACGTACATCACATGGCAATATGATGAAATGAAGTAATTGCAGATATCCAGGGCAAATTGTTCTATAGTTTCAATCTAAGAAAACAAATAACATCTTAGAGGGCACCAATTACATAATGTATATTGACATACAGGTCCAGATCACTGTAAATGTTGTGGATAAAAATGGATTTTGTGGCCGATATGGATGCCATTCAATTCTGGGTATATAAAGACCTGAGCACAATGCAATAGGAGCTAAAAAGTCATATTTTGTCAGAGATTCCTTATGCCTTACATAAAGTAGGACTCATACCAAGGAAAGGACAGAGCAAGCTAGAATCACTGAATTGAAAAAAGTCACTACTAGAACCTGACCCTTAAAAGATATAATGTCAAAACACTGTGGGTGGGTACTCTGATTCAGTAATAAGAACTGAACAAGGATAAAAGCTAAAGATGGGATTTCATTAATTAGACTGAGAACTTGGTACATAATGTGACATAATTAGGCTATATAGAATCAGGACATTAAAAGACTAGCTGATGAAACTAAACTGAGGGTAGTGATACTTACCTTCTTTGTAAAGCTCTTTGTGATCTACTATCTACTATCACTATATAAGAGCTAGGTATTTTTATTATTATTATTATTATTATTATTATTATTATTATTATTATTATTATTATTTATTATTTTATTAAAGAGTGCACCAGCAGTCCTATTACAAAGGTACTCGAAGACAGGTGTGAAAACAGTGCTGGCTTTATCAGACAAAAGTCTGTCTGAAAACTAATGAGGGGTCCAAATTTCAATATTCATATCCAGAATTGGATTCATACGTTTCCAAATTTCAGGGGTATCAGACACTGGGGATCTGGCTTGATCAAATGCAAAAAACATTCATGATAAGAGAGGTCAGCCAAGCCTAAAAATGTCTTCAATATATAAAATATAGATTATTCACATTTGTGCACCAAATACCAGATGAGAAAGTCTATGTTCTGTATAAAAAATTAGTACTGGAAAAAGAAAAAACCCAGTTCAAAACCTTGACAGGAACCTCAGTGCCAAACTGAAAAGCAGACAGAGGAAGAAAAACAGATGAAAGAGTAGGCATTTTCATCTCACCCAAACTCTCTTCACCTTTTGCCTAGAGAAGAGCTTATGGAACTGGATAAGCTTTGGAAGGGGACAGGACAGGACAATGAAAGAAAAGGGAGGATGGTTTGATGTATGATGACAACAGAAAAGTAAGTACAATGACTACTTCCAAATAAATTCCAGGACAACATCACAAACACCAATCTATACAATACTAAATAGAAGAGTTTAAAAGAATACCCCGTTGCATTTTGCCAAAGCAATGACGGCATTCTTCATGGTGTCAGTAGGGATAACAGCAGAATTGTCTCCCTGCGAGTACTCATTGACAGAATCCAGTCTAAGATGTACACAAGCCTCCACTTCTTTAATGCAGTGTTTCTTGCCATCTCTTCTAATGCGAAGAAGCTTAATCATGTTCTTTCCATATTCAACATTTAAGATTTCCAGATCTTCATTCTGCAATAAGAACACATACATTTTCTACTCAGTGGAGATCCCAGTTACAATGGAAGCCAGAGTCTGGCTTAGCTGGATCAAACACTTGTTTCTTTATCAATAAATGGTGATATTTTTATTTTTGTGGTTACTGATGATCATTAAAATAAGTAATGATGAAGGTGTAAAATCTTGGCAGGAAGAAAGGAAACATTTTAAGAAGATACTATTATTAGTGTGTTTAACATTTATATTGCAGTAGTGCCTAAAGATCTCAGCTATTGTGGGCTCTGTTGCGTTGGGGCATTGTACAAACACCCCAGGTAATCTATCTGTAGTATGGAACAAATGTTCTATTTGACAAGAGGAGATATAACATACCACTACAGATATTAGGCCTGATGTACCACTGTGTTACTCCTCATATATATATTGGCTGTGACTTCTCTGAAATCAGTGATAGGCTGAAATCAATGGAATTACACCACTATAAAAGAGGAATTACAACATTGCTGAATGAGGCCCGTTATTAATTATTTATTTTATTTTGTTTTATCACTACTACTACTACTGTGGTAGGGCCCAGGGACCCCAGTCATAGAACAGGACCCCAGTGTTCAGGACAATGTGCAAATACATTAGAAAAAAGACGGCCCCTGCCTCAAAGAGCTTACAATCTAAGCATAAGAGAAGAGAATTAATTAATTCAACAAATGGGGGAGAACAAGGAAACAATCAGACTGTCATGGAGTGTACGAACCCCACCCTGGCCTGGAAGGGGTTAAAGGACAGTGCTGGGCCCAGGTAGCCCTGCCCCTCTAGCCCTGCATGCTCCAACTGGAGGCAGGGTTGAAAAGGGAGCAACCCAGCTCAGAAGGGGGAGGCTGTCGAGGAAGACAGACCTACCTGGAAGGCTCCTAACAAATATGCCAGAGAAGTCCCCTTGAGGGAACAGGGCTATATTTCAGCCCAGTTGGGCCTGACAGTTTGGTTTCTTTTTCTTTTTACCTTATCTGGGGCCAGAAGCCTAGAGAGGAAAGCAGTGGTAAGAAGTGACCCAACTGAAGTGCTGTGCTGTAACTGCTTTGTGTAGATCCTGCTAGAACGAACTAAAAGGCATCTATTTCACATTAATATATTTCTGTTGGACACATGACTACACAGAATTTGCTGAATGGCTCTGGATTTGTTTACCTGTAGATGAAATCACAGTCTTTCCCTGACCCTGGAGAGCCAAGCCACATCACTGGCCCAGATCTGCACTAACATTTTCTGGCTTGCCCCTGAAAATTCATGAATTCAACCAGCCAAAAGGTGTCAAAATCCTTTTAAACCTCTCCCCATATTTGTAAAACAACAAAATATAAGCAGAAGCAGTAGCATTCTTGCATTATTCCAAAGCTACTAACTCCCTGGAACCCACTTATTTCTTTTGCATGGATTTCCTTCCTTTCAGTTATATATTTGGAGAGTGAAATGTAATTACTGAAATCTGATTGCATTTCATTGTAACTAACCTTATCATTGTGTTGTGACTAACTGCAAAATGATCTTTAGTTTACAAAACACTAATTTCCTATGATCAGAGTGAGCATGCTAGCTGTGTTCTTATGGCAAGCCTCCAGGAGTCAAGTGCCTTTATAGCAATACTGACAGCACCCAGGTTACAGTGAGTTGTTGTGAAAGTAATGGACACTGAAGCGAACCCTCTCCGGATGTATCCAAGGTGAGGCGTATTCACAGGCAATATGGAGAGTTTCAGAGTGTGGGAAAGTGCTGTGATTTTGTTTTGTGATTTAAGAGAGGATGTCATCTTCTGGGACTCTTATCACTTGCAGCTGTCAGTCCAGAACTGGCAGCAATAACACTGGCAACAAGTGATTTCAGTATTAAATGACTAAAATGATGAATTAGATAATGCACTTTGACCCTGAAAAGTGCTAAGTATTATTATTATTCATATATCTAAACACAGACTTTAGCAATGGAACAAGCACCTTTAAAACTACTGATTGCCAAAGATAAACAACCAATTTTAAAAAGAAGAGAAAAGAGTAATTTGTTATAGATTATTCCAGTGCTCTGTTTGTACAGACATTATATACTCAGACAAACTGGGCCCTGATCCTGCTAACACTTAAGTACATGTTTAACTTCAGGCACATGGTTAGTGCTATTGAAGTCAATATAAATATCAAGTTAAATATTACAATATTATTCTTAGTTTTCCCAATCCTTCCACCATTTTTCCCCTCTAAAGCCCTCAAGCCACAAAATATACTGAAATTAAGGGGGGAAATTCCTCCTCCCTTTACAGTGTAGAGATTCACAAAAGTCCCAGATGAATCCAGCTACTCCTCCAGTCTAGTGAACTCCCTGTGTGAGGAATTTGACACCCACTCCATGTGAAACCAGGGCAGTGTTATTTTTTTTAGAAGGACTAGTATGTGGGGAGCAGTTGCACTAAACCATATTTCAGCCTGCCTCTCACCCCTGCTCATTTGCATCCTATTTTAGCCTGCAGTTACACCCCTTCCCTCCCCCCAAATTATACAGACTGCACATATTTGTAGTTCTTATTTCCATTACCCATTATAGTCTGATATTTAAATAGTACCCTCACTGAGTGGTACAGAGTACTTCATAAGCAGAGAGGAGACTGCTTTTGTTTCTACTTTTTTTATTACTTGGCTTCCTCTTCATTAAATTTCTCTTTGATGTCCATCTTCTTATAAAAAAATTTCTTGGCATTATTGTTCCTATTTTTTTGTGACCACTTTCTCATAGATTTACCTAGAATTGCCAGGTTTATTTTGGCTTGCGATTTAATGCCCATGTCCTTGTGGGAGTGTGAATTGCTGTCTACTAGGTGTAGTCTTTTGAGAGTCCTAACTAATCCCCCCTCTTTTTTCTCTTATATGTCTGTTACTTGTAGGTGAAGAGAAGCTTTGAGGGGAAACCCCATACGTATCTTATATGAGCTTTCCTTAACACTGCTGTCATTTTAGCCAGCTCCCTTCTTATTTTTTATTTAGAGTGGTGGTCCTGGAAGATCAGTACTTTATGACCTAATAGCATCACTACAGGGAGTCCTTTGGCTCATCTTAAAGTTTACTCTTTGTGCACAAAACAGTGAAGTAAAAAATTCATGTCTTTTTTGTCAGTTTAAGCATGCAGAGTTCTGCAAACTCTATCTCAATCTCTGTCTTCTTGAAATAAGAAAATACATAGAACCTGCTTTAGAAATTGCACTGGATCCTCCTTCTCCACTCCTTCAGGGAGACCCTTGTTCCTTAAGTTATTTCTCCATGTCTTTGACCTTCTCCACTAGGTCTTGCTCTCTTTTTTTTTCTAGCGTTAAATTCTATTCTACAGCAAAGCCTCTGCTTTCACTCTCGCTCCCATGCCTGTTTTCAGACCAGTCACTGTTTTTCCCATTTCACTGAGATCAGCCTTCATTTCATCCAGTTTGGCATCTAGGGAGTATTTTATGGATATAAACTTGGAAATTAGCTCATCAAAATCTTCTTTAGTGACAGGGATTCCTCCCTTCTGCTCCCTTCTTCCCCAAAGGGGCCTGAATCCAGCAAGCCACCAACCTGGATTTCTCCAGCTCAGTTTTGCTGCCTTGTGAGTTCCTCTACTGCAAATGCATCTTCAGATTGGTCTCTTTATGTGAAGTACCCATCTAAGAGTTGAGAGAGGTTTTGAGGGGATTTATGGGGGGCTTGGAAGTGGTGATATCTGCTGATTGTGCCAGCTTCAACACAGAGCTAAAGACTAAATGCGACAGTTTGCTAAAGTATAAATCTGTTCTGAAAAGTAACACTGTAATAATGGCAACCTTGGATTCCATTTTTATTATCTCTTAATGATTTCATTATCAAATATGCTCAATTTGTTGGTAAAAACATGTATCTCTTGGTGATTACACTTGGAAATTCAATCTGGGATCTAAGTCTCAAGCTGGGACTTTTTCATGCATCTCCAGGCATAACAAAGGCTCTTCTGAATACTAAGGGCCAAAGTCAGACCTAATGTAAGTGGATTTAATTTTGTTAATGTCAATAGAGTTACAAGCACTTATACTAGGGCTGAGTGTTGCCTAAGATTTATGTTTCCTCTATAACAAATTTGCGTAGGGCTGCCATCCACAATGGAAATAACAGAACACTAACTCACGCTGTGGATATGTTTCTGTTTTATATATTTTTATTTCTTTTAGTACATACTTTAAAATATTTTCAGTTGAAGTTTATTTTCATGGATACAGTTCTCTCTGCGGGAGACCCTGCTGACTCAGAGCTCTCATGTGGCACATAGCAGAAGCGGATGTTGGCTTATACATCCCAATAGGGTGATTTATAATTTCTAGTAATCCTTCATTGTTGTAGGTTTATTCTTTACAAGTTACCAAAGTATATAAGAAAAGAGAGTCCTGGGACTGGGCTGGAGTACGTGTACATGGATTCTTTGACGCAAGCTTGGCAATTGAGTAAATTCCAGATCAATATAACACAAAGTGCCCTGGGGCAAACATTAAACCAATTTTATGAAGCTTATAAATCCAAGGCAAGGGCATATTTCATGATAATTCGTTAACACATTTACTTAAACTTTCTAAAATATAAATGAAATGAAACCAGTCCCAGAGCCCAAATACATTTTTATAAGCATAGTATGACTTAATTGAGATTTTTTTTAATAAAAGGAGGAACGCATGGATTGATTTGCACCAACACAGGTCTACAGAAGTTTATGGAGCAGAGCAGATTATCTGCAGGCTTGGCTAGAACAAGAAGCCTCCATGAAGCCAAACCTTTCACACAGTTAAAATATTGCTAAGAATTAGATTGTAAGCTCTTTGGGGCAAGGACTGTCTTTTTCTGTGTTTGTACAGCACCTAGAACAGTGAGGTCCTTGCCCAGGAGTGGGGCTGTTAGGCACTACAATAATACAAATAATATAGTACCAATAGAAAAGATATTTAAAATTATTATACTATCTCTAGGGGTCCTATTCTGTCATCCTAACTCATGCTGAGCAGTATTTAATCTGTGAGTACTCTCATTGGAATCTCGGTGACTACTTCTACAATAACATACTACTTGATGGCCTGATATTACATTGCCTCACATCTGGCATAAACATTTACACTTGCACAAAGTGGTTGTAAAATCATATCAGATCAAAGTGGTTGCAATTTATACACATTTTACACCCTTATAAAAGACTATACAAGAAGAAAGGAAGTGAATAATCAAGTCCAACCTAAGTATGGGTGTCAAAATTAAGTCATGTGTATAATTAGTATTTCTACTTATATAATCTAGTACATAAAGTTTCCTCCTTATTGTTCTGAGCACAACTGTTCTTTGCCCTTCAGTTCTAAGCAACTTCACAACGGTCCATAATCTACAGCAGTGGTTCTCAAACTTTTGTATTGGTGACCCCTTTCACACAGCAAGCCTCTTAGTGCAATCCCCCTAATAAATTAAAAATACTTTTTAATATATTTGACACCATTATAAATGCTGGAGGCAAAGCGGAGTTTGGGATGGAGGCTGACAGCTCACGACCCCCCATGTAATAACCTTGCGACCCCCTGAGGGGTCCCAACCCCCAGTTTGAGAAACCCTAATCTACAGAAATAGGGACTGGGAATGGCTGAGCCATTACAAACATAGAATCCGTCTCCCTTTGCAAGTATTCTCACACTTCTTATCAAACTGTCTGTACTGGGCTATCTTGATTATCACTTCAAAAGTTTTCTTTTTCTCCTTTCTTAATTGGCTTCTTAGAGTTGGTAGGGCAACTCCCACCTTTTCATGCTCTCTGTATGTGTATGTATAGATCTCCTCAATATATGTTCTATTTCATGCATCTGAAGAAGTGGGCTGTAGCCCACGAAATCTATGCTCAAATAAATTTGTTAGTATCTAAGGTGCCACAAGTACTCCTGTTCTTTTTGCGGATACAAACTAACACGGCTGCTACTCTGAAACCTTGCGAACAGGGACTGCTAACAGGGAGTTTTGCAAGGGAGTTCTCCAGGTGAAGGAGGAGCAAATACAGCAACTGTGGGGTAAGTGACTGTCTGTAGTGTGTGTGTGTTTGTGTCTGGGGGTTACTTGCTGTGTGCTGAGCTTGTGTTTGTCAGTCTGTTTGTTTGTTTGTTTGGTTGTTTGAAGGACCATGTGCTGTGGCTGGCAGTTGGAGGCCGTGAGCTTCAAAGGAAGGTTTGAAAGCTCGAAGCCTCTGGTAATTGGCTGAGCCTTAATCAGTGGGCAGGGCATTAACTCAGGCCAGGGCTTTATATAGCTGGACACAAGCGACCAGGGAGCTTGTGACCAGGGGCTGCTAACAGGGAGTTTTGCAAGAGAGTTTGGCAGGGGATTGGGAAGGGAGGGGGGGTCCCTTGTTGGTCCTACCTGTTCCCCTGTAGTCCCCTTAAAACCTGTAATCCAAACCATATTCCAAAACCCCTTTCTTTAAACCACCCTTTCATTAACTAGGAGACAATGCAGGCAGAAGCCCAGCAGCATAGTGGGGGCTATCCAGTTTATTGCACTGAGTGTGGCATGTATGATTACCTGTCTTGTGGGTGGGTGGCTTATGTGTGCAGTCGATGCAAGGAGTTCCTGGCCCTCAGAGACCACGTACGGACTTTGGAGGCCAGGGTGGCGGAACTGTAGGAGCTAAGAGATGCAGAGAGGTATGTTGATGAGGCTTTCCGGGACACTGTAGATTGTCCCACCTCCACTCAGACAGCCTCTGTGCTGTTGAGGAGGAAGAAAGGCCCAGGGAAGCAGAGCAGTCAATGGGAGCAGAGGGAAACCTTCCCATAGTTGAGACCCTCCTTCCAGATGGAGCTGGGGTTGCCTCTCACACTGAGGTTACCTCTCCGGGGGAGGGAACTCCAGTTGCTAGGAAAAGGCAGGTGTTAGTAATGGGAGATTCGATCATTAGAAACATAGATAGCTGGGTTTGTGATGACCAGGAGAATCGTATGGTGACTTGCCTGCCTGGTACGAAGGTTGCGGATCTCTCGAGGCATCTAGACAGACTTATGTGTAGTGCTGGGGAGGAGCCGGTGGTCATGGTACATGTAGGTACCAATGACATAGGGAAGGGTAGGAGAGATGTCCTGGAAGCCAAATTTAGGCTGCTAGGGAAGAGAATGAAATCCAGGACCTCTGTAGTGGCGTTCTCAGAAATGCTCCCAGTTCCACGCGCAGGGCCAGGTAGGCAGGCAGAGCTTCAGAGTCTCAATGCGTGGATGAGACGATGGTGTAGAGAGGAGGGTTTTACATTCATTAGGAACTGAGGAAACTTTTGGGATTGGGGAGCCTCTGCAGGAGAGATGGGCTCCACCTAAACCGAAGTGGAACCAAACTGCTGGCACTAAACATTAAGAAGAAAACCTGCTAAACAACCAGTGGGGCCCCTTGACGATCGAAATACAAAAGGAGCGCTTAAAGACGATAAAGTCATTGCAGAGAAACTAAATGGATTCTTTGCCTCAGTCTTCACGGGTGAAGATGTTAGGGAGATTCCCAAACCTGTGCCGGCTTTTGTAGGTGACAAAACTGTAGAGCAGTTTTTAAACTAGGTGATGGGGGAAAGCCAACTGCTGCAAAGGAGCATGTGGATCGGACACAGACTTCTCTTAGGGGAGAATCTCATGATAGGGAATCTCCAGGTTATAGTCAGGAACAGAGGACAGAAGAGGATAATGTAAGGGTCGGATCAGATGATAAACAGGCACATAAAAAAGAATCTGGCACATCAGAAAAGGGCAGACAAATAAACAGGGACAAGTTTTTAAAGTGCTTGTACACAAATGCTAGAAGTCTAAATAATAAGATGGGTGAACTAGAGTACCTTGTGATAAAGGAGGATATTGACATAATAGGCATCACAGAAACCTGGTGGACTGAGAGCAATCAATGGGACACAATCATTCCGGGGTACAAAATATATCGGAAGGACAGAACAGGTCGTGCAGGGGGAGGAGTGGCACTATATGTGAAAGAAAATGTAGATTCAAATGAAGTAAAAATCTTAAGCGAATCCACATGCTCCATAGAATCGCTATGGATAGAAATTTCATGCTCTAATAAAAATATAACATTAGGGATCTATTATCGACCACCTGACCAGGACAGTAATAGTGATGATGAAATGCTAAGGGAAGTTAGAGATGCTATCAAAATTAAGAACCCAATAATAGTGGGGGATTTCAATTATCCCCATATTGACTGGGAACATTTCACTTCAGGACTGCAGATATAAAACTTCTCAATACTTTAAATGACTGCTTCATGGAGCAGCTGGTATGGGAACCCACAAGGGGAGAGGCAACTCTAGATTTAATCCTGAGTGGAGCGCAGGAGCTGGTCCAAGAGGTAACTATAGCAGGACCACTTGGAAATAGTGACCATAATACAACAGCATTCAACATCCTTGTGGGGGGAAGAACACCTCAACAGCCCAACACTATGGCATTTAATTTCAAAAGAGGGAACTATACAAAAATGAGGGGGTTAGTTAAACAAAAGTTAAAAGGTACAGTGACTAAAGTGAAATCCCTGCAAGTTGCATGGGCCCTTTTTAAAGACACCATAATAGAGGCCCAACTTCAATATATACCTCAAATTAAGAAACACAGTAAAAGAACTAAAAAAGAGCCACTGTGGCTTAATAACCATGTAAAAGAAGCAGTGAAAGATAAAAAGACTTCCTTTAAAAAGTGGAAGTCAAAATCCTAGTGAGGCAAATAGAAAGGAGCACAAACACTGCCAGCTTAAGTGCAAGAGTGTAACAAGAAAAGCCAAAGAGGAGTTTGAAGAACAGCTAGCCAAAAACTCCAAAGGTAATAACAAAATGTTTTTAAGTACATCAGAAGCAGGAAACCTACTAAACAACCAGTGGGGCCCCTTGACGATCGAAACACAAAAGGAGCGCTTAAAGATGATAAAGTCATTGCAGAGAAACTAAATGGATTCTTTGCCTCAATCTTCACGGCTGAAGATGTTAGGGAGATTCCCAAACCTGAGCCGGCTTTTGTAGGTGACAAATCTGAGGAATTGTCACAGATTGAAGTGTCACTAGAGGAGGTTTTGGAATTAATTGATAAACTTAACAGTAACAAGTTACCTGGACCAGATGGCATTCACCCAAGAGTTCTGAAAAAACTCAAATGCGAAGTTGCAGAACTATTAACTAAGGTTTGTAACCTATCCTTTAAATTGGCTTTGGTACCCAATGACTGGAAGTTAGCTAATGTAATGCCAATATTTAAAAAGGGCTTTAGAGGTGATCCCAGCAATTACAGACCAGTAAGTCTAACGTCGGTACAGGGCAAATTAGTCGAAACAATAGTTAAGAATAAAATTGTCAGACACATAGAAAAACATAAACTGTTGAGCAATAGTCAACATGGTTTCTGTAAAGGGAAATCGTGTCTTACTAATCTATTAGAGTTCTTTGAAGGGGTCAAAAAACATGTGGACAAGGGAGATTCAGTGGACATAGTGTACTTAGATTTCCAGAAAGCCTTTGACAAAGTCCCTCACCAAAGGCTCTTACATAAATTAAGCTGTCATGGGATAAAAGGGAAGGTCCTTTCATGGATTGAGAACTGGTTAAAAGACAGGGAACAAAGCGTAGGAATTAATGGTAAATTCTCAGACTGAAGAGGGGTAACTAGTGGTGTTCCCCAAGGGTCAGTCCTAGGACCAATCTTATTCAATGTATTCATAAATGATCTGGAGAAAGGGGTAAACAGTGAGGTGGCAAAGTTTGCAGATGATACTAAACTACTCAAGATAGTTAAGACCAAAGAAGATTGTGAAGAACTTCAAAAAGATCTCACAAAACTAAGTGATTGGGCAACAAAATGGCAAATGAAATTTAATGTGGATAAATGTAAAGTAATGCACATTGGAAAAAATAACCCCAAGTATACATACAATATGATGGGGGCTAATTTAGCTACAACGAGTCAGGAAAAAGATCTTGGCATCATCGTGGATAGTTCTCTGAAGATGTCCATGCAGTGCGCAGAGGCAGTCAAAAAAGCAAACAGGATGTTAGGAATCATTAAAAAGGGGATAGAGAATAAGACTGAGAATATATTATTGCCATTATATAAATCCATGGTATGCCCACATCTCAAATACTGTGTACAGATGTGGTCTCCTCACCTCAAAAAAGATATACTGGCACTAGAAAAGGTTCAGAAAAGGGCAACTAAAATGATTAGGGGTTTGGAGAGGGTCCCATATGAGGAAAGATTAAAGAGGCTAGGCCTCTTCAGCTTGGAAAAGAGGAGACTAAGGGGGGATATGATAGAGGTATATAAAATCATGAGTGATGTGGAGAAAGTGGATAAGGAAAAGTTATTTACTTATTCCCATAATACAAGAACTAGGGGTCACCAAATGAAATTAATAGGTAGCAGGTTTAAAATGACTAAAAGGAAGTTCTTCTTCACACAGCGCACAGTCAACTTGGAGATTGTGAAGGCTGGAGCTATAACAATGTTTAAAAGGGAACTGGATACATTCATGGCGGCTAAGTCCATAAATGGCTATTAGCCAGGAAGGGTAAAGAATGGTGTCCCTAGCCTCTGTTCATCAGAGGATGGAGATGGATGGCAGGAGAGAGATCACTTGATCATTGCCTGTTAGCTTCACTCCCTCTGGGGCAACTGGCATTGGCCACTGTCGGTAGATAGATACTGGGCTAGATGGACCTTTGGTCTGACCTGGTATGGCTGTTCTTATGTTCTTAACCTGATCTACACAGTGTAAAGTCACTATCCCCCCCATCCGATCACAAATAAGTGAGTTAGAGACTGAATGTTAATCTTGGCTATATTTTTAATCTTTCCCTATGTTCAGGTTAGAGGAGGTGGATAAGGCATTTTTGTGAACAAACAGAAATATTCAAAATATAAAAAGGGGGGAGGGGTTCATTACTCAGACATCTGTTGAAAAAGTAATATGGCAAAACACATCATTTCCAATAAATTCTTGGAATATATTGAGGACAACTTTTTGTTGCAGAAAATGGAGGAAGTAACCAGGGAGATAGCCATTTTAGACTTGATTCTGATCAATATGGAGGATTGGTTACGAATCTGAACAATTTGGGTGAAAGGCCATTTGGGTTAAAGTGATCATGGAGCGAGAAACTGAAAGAGGGCACCTCAGACTGGTCATGAGCTAATCCCCAGGTGGGCCACAGTGTGTTGCCACAATAGTGAATGCATCCCTTGATAGGCCTGCTCAAGTGAAGTTAATGAGAAGTCACTGAAGTCAATGGGAGTCTTTCCATTGACTTTAGTGGGCACTGGATTAGATCCTAGAGCTTAAAAATGTGACTGAACACAGATTGGGAGGCAAGCAGATCTTTGAAGAAAGGAGGTGCCTTTTTTACACAATTATACTTTTTAGAGATAATCCTACTTTAAACCTTAATTGCTCTGAAGTGATTCTAGTGCATTTTACTCTTCTGCGACAAATAAGTTAATTAATAAAATACATTTCCAAAACACAAATGAGCAAATGAAATGTTCTGTTTATGGTCTTTCTCTTTCATCAATATGTATCTGCAGCAAACAGAAATATTCTATATATGCTAGAGGAAAAAACGGGGAAATGCTAATATATATATACATACAATATAGATACAAGTGTCATTTCATTTGAATTTCAGTAGAAATGGGCCCAGTCCATTTACTTTGGATCTGGATTTTCAACACTCCAGATCTAGGTGTGTTTGGTTTAGAAGTTTGGGTTTGGCTTACTATAAAGACAAGGGCCATTTGCAAAATTTTAGCCTAGATTTGTATTCATATTTCAGAAGTACAGCTGTTTTTAGATCTTGAGTTTTGGTGCAAGACTATATCCCTGTTGCAGGATTACACATTTTTTCTGAGTTGTCATTATCAATTACTGGCATATGGTCAGTCACCACTGCTAATATTTCTGTGCCTTGCTATATGTGCACTCAGTCTATATGACTGATTCTCTCTCCCATCCACTCCCACCCCCCAAAAAATAATGTCTGCAGAGGAGGCTGATATTGCAAAGCAAATGCCCTCCCATCACAAGCAGTAGGCAAAGATTTCCTTCCCCTTTCCTCCTCAAAGCCAGAATTGGACTGCAAAGTATACAGAATGCCAAGAGAGGCAACTCAGAGCATTTGGGGGGGTTTCTTGAAGAACTGATTTCTTGGGCCTGTCTAATGAGGAAAGATGGATGAATGAATTGACCTGTGGTTCACTAAACTTTCATATGAATCTGGAGATCTTAACAGAAGCACAATGGTGCAAGGGGGAGTCACTGCTGGATAAGTGAGGGGCCAGTAATAAGTGGGAGCAGTGGAAGATCCCACCTGCCCTCTATCTGTTGTTTCCACTTAGTGTGTTTATCATGATATGTGTAGAGACATGATCTAAAACACCCCATAATGCATAGCATGGTAGCTTGCTGAATTTGAGCCATAAAAGGCAGCAAATGGCAAGAAGGCAGCACATGTAAAACTGAGGTATCTGGCCCCAGCAGACAATCACAACATGAAGTGCTGACTGCAATGCTCCCAACCCCCTGGATGGCGAAGGATGTTCACAAGAAATTCAAGACATGTGCTTAGTGGGTTCAAAGGAAAACTATCCATTAGAGCTGTGTATCTGGAGAATATTACCCGTAGCAAACCAGCTGGTATGCATTGACTTTGTGTCTTTAGAAGTGGACAGAGAGAATATTGGGAATATTTTTATGTGATATGTGCAGGCATATCCAACATGTGACCAGAAGCCACTACTGTTGCTTGAGTGTTGTGGGAGAAATATTTTTCAGTGTATGAACTTCCGGCTTGGATTCATTCCAACCTAGGATGGGATTTTGAGTTACCTTCTAAAGGTGGTGCTCAGGATGGCAGGAATTAAAAAGTCCAGGACAACCCCTAATCGCCACAAGGTGACCCTCAGCCAGAGCAGTTTAATCAAACTCTGTTAAATATGCTGGGACTTTACGTCCAGAGCAGAAAATAACTTTGAGCCAGCATGTTGTAGTTTTGGAGCATGCCTACACTCAGGGCCGGTGTAACTCATTAGGCAATCTAGGTGGTTGCCTAGGGCGCTAGCATTTGGGGGGCAGCATTTCGGGTCCTTCGGCGGTGACCGTGGCAGCCGGATCTTTGGCCACCCCGGTCTTCGTCAGCATTTAGGAGGAGGGGGCAGGGATAGGGGGCACGGGAAGGTCTGCCTGCAGCAAGTAAGGGGGTGCTTGGCACTCAGGGGAATCGCTCCCCATCCCAGCTCACCTCTGCTTCACCTCCTCCCCTGAGCACACCACCTGGCTCCTCTTCTCTCCCTCCTAGGCTTGCGGCGCCAAATAGCTGATTGGTGTCACAAGCCTGGGGAGTAGGAGAAGTGGAGCAGGGACGGCGTGCTCCAGGAGGAGGTGGAGCAGAGGTGAGCTGAGGCAGGGAGCTGCTGCACAGCGCCCTGGGCTGGGGTGACATGCTGCGGGGGGGAGGCGCGGTGGGGGGGCAGAGAGCTGCCTCAGGGCGGAGGAGGGGCAGAGAGCTGCCTCAGGGCTCTGGGGGTGGCGCAATGTGGAAGTTTCACCTAGGGTGTGAAACATCCTTGCACCCGCCCTGCCCACACTGCCACAAAGAATACTGATATGGGAGTTACATCATATTTCCTGATGTTTGGGCAAGAACAAGATTACCCATGGACCTGTGCTTTGGCATATCAGAGGATAGAGAGAGCTCTGAGACGCACCAGCAGTATGTCTCCCAATTAAGAGACGTTATGGGATGCTTATCACTCAGCTATGGCTGCAGCCTGCAAGAACGCAGGCAGTAAGAAGCACCACTATGATGTTGGGGGGTTGCAGGAGCTCCAGCCAGAAGTTCTATTGCAAAATTTGGGAGTTGCTGGCAAACACAAATTACTTGACAAATGGAAGGCACTACTTTACCTGGGTGTGAAAAAACTGGGAGATCTTCCAGTCTACAAAATCAAACCTGAGCTGGGGCCAATACAAATAAATACAGTACATGGAACCTCTTACTACCAGTGGAAGAGTTAGTAGGCACTCCTCTACAAAATGGGCCATGGCACAGGACAGGGGTAGACAACCTATGGCATGTTTGCCAAAGGCAGCACGTGAGCTGATTTTCAGTGGCACCCTCACTGCCCAGGTCCTGGCCACTGGTCTGGGGGTTCTGCATTTATTTTAATTTTAAATGAAGCTTCTTAAACATTTTTAAAACCTTATTTACTTTACATACAACAATAGTTTAGTTCTATATTATAGACTTCTAGAAAGAGACCTTCTAAAAACATTAAAATGTATTACTGACACATGAAACCTTAAATTAGAGTGAATAAATCAAGACTCGGCACACCACTTCTGAAAGGTTGCCGACCCCTGGCATAGGACCTGGGTGGGTAAAAAGGTGCTGGACCAAAACCATCTTCCAGCACAGGTAGTGGGCCACCTGGGGCTAATCCACCACTACCCAAAGCATCTGAGAGTGAGTCTGAGGAGGAGAACACTGCCATGGTATATCCTAGAGTGGAGACCAGATTCTGGCCTCAGTTTGCTGAACTCAGTGAGAGCTCTACTTCTTCACTCCTAAACTGCATGGCAGAAACTTTAGACCTGTTGCTGGCAAATCTGTGCCACCAATGAGACCAACCTGGAGTAAGAAGTCTGCCCAATCAATGCTTCCAGACCTCCTTGAAGAAAGGCAGGAATCAGATAACCCAGCTAGTTGTTGGACAATGGGGACAAACAGGTGAAAGGTGCCCCTGCTGCTCTGGAGCCTCCAGTACTAGAATAGGAGATGCATGGGCCTATGCCTAAGAATAAGTCCCCCCTGCCCCAGCAATGCCCATTCTTAATAGGCATGACAGGGTTATCAGGCCAGTAAACAGGCTAACTTATGATGCTCCTGGGGTGGCTAGTGAAGAACAGATACACTTGGCTCACAGGCTTAACCATAGTAGACATCCTAAGACCCTACGGGGAGAACTAGTGGATCCGGTCTAATATGGAGTGCAGTTGGCCAGGACAGAGGTGTAGCGAGCGCCCTCCATACCCTCCAACAGGGGGCCCCGCAAGGAAGGGGGCCCCTAAAAGAGGCAAAAAAATGTAAGCTATAACTAAGTAAGTGACATTTATTGACGCTATTGCACAATCCATGTCGGTTTTACTGATAAAACCGTGAAGTCATTATGATACATCATAATGCTATTGGCTACATCAGTTGTCTGTCGGTCAGTTTCGAATTTTAGTTGGACCCATTCAAAGAATGTGTATTTGCGTTCATCATGGCAGTCGGCGGATAAACGTTATTAATTTAGTTGTTTAGTTTTTTATTGTTTCCAATGCAGAAGTGTGCTTTGTGATGTCTAAGAGAATGTATAAGAGCGGAGCTAGTAAATGAAAGGCAGCAAAAGATGCCAAGAAGGAACTTGAGAAAATTCCAAAGTTGTCAATGTATTTTGCGCTGCAATCCAATGTACAGGTACAGGCACATGAAACGGACAGCGCTAGCAGCGATGAATCGTATCCAGAAGTATCCAGAAGTGCTTCAAGTGAGGTCGAAGGTGAAGCCACTTGTTCTACCAAACAAACTGTGACAGATATTCCAGCTGCTGCCGGGAAAGAAGTATCTGAATCTGAACCACTGACTGATGATCCAGGAGATTGGCCGTCTATAATATCGGACAGGCAAGTGTGTGACATTGTTGCACGTGGCCCACCACAGCAGAATGAAAGTTACGAATTTCCATTTAACAAGGAAAGACGGAGGTTCACAAGTACTCATTTCTATCGAACAATGGCAAATGGCGAGAAAATAAGATGTTCATGGTTAATGTACTCAGTTCAGAAAGATGCCATTTTTTGTTTTTGTTGTAAATTATTTGGCACTGGCGACATACCGCTATGTCGTGGAACATCTGCTTGGAAAGCACTGTCAAAAAGACTTCAGCAGCATGAAACAGGCAAAGCTCATCAAGACTGTATGGTGAAATGGTTTGACCTTCGGTCAGGCATAGTAAACCATACATCTATTGACCAACTCGAATTGCAGGCTTTTCTGAAAGAAAGAGATTTCTGGAGAAATGTTGTCAAACGCATGATTGATGTTGTTATTTTCTTGTCCGAAAGAAACTTGGCATTTCAAGGAAGTAATGAAAAGCTCGGCGATCCTTCGAATGGCAACTTTTTGGGACTGTCTGAATTGCTTGCAAAGTATGATACTGTCCTCAGCGAACTTTTACAGAGGATTAAGAAGGCAGAGATACATGTTCAGTACCTCAGTCCACAGATCCAAAACGAGCTGATTCAACTTGTTGCCAGTAACATTCAAGATGCCAACATAGCGCAGCTTAAAAAAGCAAAATATTATTCAGTTATTTTGGACTGTACTCAGACATGTCACATGAAGAACAGATGTCTGTGGTGTTACGCTTTGTTGAATGCAACGGTGAAGATGGTGTCAATATTCGTGAAGCGTTGGTTTTCTTAATGTTCATGATACAACTGGCGAGGGCTTATTGGAAGCGTTTCTTGAAAAGGCAAACAACTTAGGAATAGACATTGCTGACATGAGAGGCCAAGCTTATGATAACGGCGCAAATATGAAAGGAAAGAATAAAGGAGTTCAAGCCCGCATGCTAGAAATAAATGACCGTGCCTTGTATGTACCATGTGGAGCTCACACTTGGAATCTTGTGATCTCAGACGTGGCAAAGTCATCGAAATATGCCGTTGACTTTTTCGGTCTGATTAACAGAATATACGTTATCTTTTCTTCTTCACCTTCACATTGGGATATAGTTCAAGAACATGTGCCAATATCTGTTAAAGGGTTATCGGACACTCGTTGGGAGTCGAGAATTGATGCTGTGAAGCCATTGCGTTATCACCTTGAAGAATTGTGCAATGCTTTGTCATCTTTGCGAGAATATGCGCTCGAAAAGAAAGATGGCAATACAGCAACAGAAGCTGGTGCGCTTTTAGACCATGTTACTATGTGGTCTTTTGTTCTGACTGTGTACACATGGTACGATATACTATTTCACGTCAATAAAACCAGCAAATTAATTCAGTCACCAGATGTGTCAATTGACGTACTGCAGGCAGAAGTCGGTGCTATAATGAAGTTTTTGGAAGACTATCAAAATACAGGATATAACTCTGTGGTCACAAATGCATGTGAAATAGCAGAGAATATGGGTATTGAACAGGTATTTCCAGAAACCAGGATGCGACGTAAGAAGAGAATGTTTGATTACGAATGTGCTGATGATTAGAGTCGTCTTTCTGCTGAAGAAAATTTCAAATCGCAGTTCTTTCTTGTTCTCACTGATCAGGCCATATCTTCTGTTTCATCACAATTTGACCAACTCGTGGAGTGGTATAAGTTGTTTGGATTTCTGTACAACGCTAACAGCCTGAAGCAGTGTCACAGAGAAAATGAACTGGAGAATCATAGCAAAAATTTTGAAAGAAAAATGGGAGACATTGATGCCAATGAACTCATAATGGAACTGAATCATTTTATTTATGTCATCGAGAAAGAGAGAGGACTTGTCACGGCAAACAATTTTTTAACATACATATACAAGAACAGCCTTCAGGAGATATATCCGAATCTTTGCATTTGCATCAGAATTCTTCTGACCTCACCAGTTACTGTCGCTGGTAATGAAAGGAGCTTCAGCAGAATGAAACTGATCAAGAATATCCTGCGCTCAACCATGACAGATGACAGGCTTTCTGCGCTTGCAGTTATCTCAGTCGAAAACAAGATTGCCAGATCTCTGGACTATTATGCATTGATTAACCAATTTGTGGAGAACAAGGCTCAAAAGAAGCGCTTTGTGTAAATACGGAATACATGTACACTGTAGGCCTATGTATACATAATATGAACCCTGTATATTGTATAAAATAAATATCGCATTCCAGTTTCTGCATTGTAAGGGGCTCCGGACATATGTTCAGAGGGGGCCATGTTCTTTGTTGCTACGGCCCTGGGCCAGGATGACAAATTCTCAGCTGTAAGGAGAATGTAAGCAAGGTCCGAATGCGATCTTCCCTGACATCTAGTGACAACCTGGGGGAAAACAACTTCAGGAGTGGACCATATTTGCCTAGGTGTTCGCAGATGGAGCTGCTTTACCAAACTGATCACTTTGGTTCACAGCTTGTACCTCCTGTGTCAGATGCTGTGTCATGGTGTTCAATAGTCATGAGTATCCCAGGACTCGAACTACCACTTTAACTGTTGTCTAATAATCTTGGTCTCCAGGTCAAAAGTTAGTCTGTGCAACCAGACATTCAAAGGGTACATTTTAATTCTTTTTCTTAATTTTCTTATTATACAACACTCAAAAGTGCAAGAGATGTTTCACAGAAGACAAATAAGACACAGCCTCTACCCCAGGGAGCTTAGACTCTACATTTTAGATGTGACACAATGAGTAACGGTGATAAACAGTAGGGAGGCAACCGGGTGAGGAAGGATAAGTGTTACAGCAATATGATCATATACATGCCTGGTTTATATATCACACATTTTGGGGGTATAGAAACAGGTGCAACTGCAATTCTGATTCTCTTTGATTTGAAGCAGCTTTTATTACTTTTTGCTTTCATTGTATTTTCATGACAAATGAAAGGTATCTACTGTCAACATACTATGGCAAGCATAAAGAAAGAATAGATATTCCAGTCTCTTCATTTCCCTAATGAGTACTATGATCAATAAGAAACTCTATGGATCTTTTAAAAGGATGGGCGCTCAGGCAACCTGAGTGAAATCTATATTGTACTTCATTGATTCAGAAAGCTAGTGCATGTTATAGTCCATTATCTAGATTTGAAATATCTACACTTTAAAATATATGTGTACATTTTTCTTTTTAAATCTGCCACTCTGTTGTAAAGAAGTTAAACACCCAATGCAACTATATCTGCTGTTCTGGTGATTAAAAAGAATATTCCAGTTTTGTTCTCCCTCTGCTGCCCACCTCATCCTCTCCCCTGGAGTGAAGGTTCTGCAGCTGGAGAAGAAATCCTGTAGGATCTTTTGTGTGATGCCCCTGAGGGGATCCAGTTGAAATGAGGCTGCTGCTCTAAGAAGGCTGATGCCTCAGACCCATGGCCCGGTGAGAGGGGTTGCCTAATTCTTTTTCTGGTGTGTCTGCAGGAGACATCCCCATGGTTGTTCTGGCAGGGGGGGCACTGTCCCACTAAGACAAAATGGGAACATTAAAACAAACTAAAGCTGCTTGCTAAGGGAGCAGAAGATGTAAAAATCAGACCCAAGAAGGCAGATGCTTAGTTGGGGTAAACTGTGCTATGACAATTTACACCTGCTGAGGATCAGCCCCAATATGCCTGACACAAACTCACAACAACAAGGAAATGTAAAGTCAACTTATAGTACATACCTTCTTCTCATCCTACTCTACTGCTAACTAGTGATTCCTTTCAGCTTGGCTGCGGTTACAGGAAGAGAGGGTTATTTTTGAAAAAACAAATGAATAAATTCTTTGGCCCTTCTATTCTCTTCATGCATACACACCTCTAGCTCCCAAAGTTCAGCCAAGGAGAGGAAGAACAACTTTGTGGGAGCCCCTTCTTTAAAAATTGGCAACACATCACTACGTTCAATAATTATCTCTAGAAACACCTACACCCATATATTAATTTTTATAAACTACTATGTGGACATGATTATACCTTTATTTTCAAGTATTCAGAAAAATGCTTTCCTGGGTTACTCAGCCCCCTAATTGCATTAAAAGGCATGAAGTCATCTGTGCCCATGGTGAAATATGCAGGGGCTGGAGGTACATCATTGTCAGGTGTCTGCCACAGTCTGTGAGATGCCCCAGCACTAGAAATCAATATGAGCCCAAGGCTAACTGCGTTCACAGCATGATGCAAGACCTGCTTTTTCACAACATCCTTCCTACAACAACAGGGCTAAAGAAAGACCAGACTCCATCGCTACAGACAGAAAATGACAATGAGAGAAGGGGGAAAAAAATTAAAAACACAAGGAAAAGCATGGCAAAATCTGACTGGTCTCTGCTCTCTACTCCAAAGTACTGTGATCCTAGACTGGAACATCATGCCTTGGATACCACAGTGATTAGGTACTTTAAAAATACCCGGATTATACATTAGATTCACTAGGTTTTATACTGAGATATTGAACAAAGAAATCTGTATCTTCAAGGTCAGAATGGATTAAGAGACCAGTCCTTCCGGATTCTCAGCAACTGGTCCTCAGAACTTCTTAGAACATACTACTAGTCAGCTCAGGGATCAACCAAAGATGTTTTAAAAGTGGTATCTACTGATGAGCTAAATTTTATATCCTTTCTATTTTAAATAGGTTACATTGTTCAGAATATATTTTTCCATAGGCTTTTTAATCCATTTACTTAAGAGTAAAGATCCTTCCATACTTAGATTTAAACACATGAGGTATATTGTATAAGGTATATTTGATGTGTTAATTATTTTAAAAAAGTGAAATAGTAAAAAATATCCAGCTTATTGACAAAAGTAATGTACATTGTAAGTGATGTCAGTGACTCCTGTTGATTTTAATATTATTTCATTGTTTTTTTATAATTTTGCTGATCTGAGATTTGCACATGAGATGTTTGGGGATAATTATGAGACTCTTGAAAGATGAGGAGAAGCAAGGAATGTGCTCCAATCCAACTGATCATTTTGCATTGCTGGAACAATGTTCAAACAGTGTAGCTTTATAAGAGCAGAATATTGTCTTCACTGCAATCCACTGCAAAATTTGTGTGTGATAGGTCCAACAATAATTCATATTCCTACCTGCTGTGAATTGGAGAAGTGAACAGAGAGGTGACAGAGGAGGGTATGTTGTATTTAGTTGTGCAGGAGAACTTCTACGGTACTGAAATTTCACTACAACTTGGTGTAAGTCATTAGAAGGGACATCCCTCTCTTAAAACCCAGATTGGCCTCCATCCCAAACTGATCCTGTGATAACTTGCTCTCTGTAATTTGATGACATCAGAAGAGTTGACTCGTGACACTGGGATGATAAACAACATTATTTATGTTTTTTAAAAGTCCTTTAATATTTAGAGATTCTTGTGTTCCTTTTATTTTTTCACATCTCTCACTTCGGGTCATTGTCCTACAATGTGTCCCAGAGATTTGGACTTTGGAGACTGAGAGGTGTTGAATACTCTGTGAACTGCCTATGATGTGCTCTAAAACTCAGAGGGCAGCAGCTTAAGAACATCCCCCTTATAGAACAATCCTATAGAATATAATAGAGATGAAGCCAGCATGATTCTATAGAAATGTAATAGGGTTCTATAAAACCACACCAAATTTAATGGAGAATGTAATCTTTTCCATTGGTGCTGCAATATTATCTGCTCCCCAACCTCTGAAAGTCTGGCTAGGCAGGTCATTCACATCCTTGATTCTGACTTAGCTGCTGTGAATCAGGAAGGATTTTCTTCTCACTGCTTTCCTCTCCGGCTTTTAAAGATAGCAGCTGGAGGAGGAGAGAGCAAGTCAGGGAAACAAAGAACCCAAGGCAGGAGAGGAGAAGACAACTGATGGAGAGAGAGAAACAAGAGAAAGGGAGTGAGGTTGCAGGAGGCATAAGAGGTGAAGAGCTAATAGCAGTGGAGGTGGGGAATGATGGTTAGAGAGAGATGGAGGATAGAAGGACAATGTGGGAATAGAAAACCCAAGACGTGGGGAAAGAGAACAAGATAGGAAGGGGAGGCCTCCCTTAAGGGTGGGGGAAAAGGAACAGAGAATCCAAGGAAGGAGTGAGGGGAACTGGACCCAGGGAGAGAAAGTATTCTAGGGGCTGGGGAGAGCAGACTCAGAGAGGTGGAACAGAGGACCTGGGGAAAAGGAAAATGGAGGCAATGTGCAGACAAACCCTGAGGTGGAGAGGAATGGAGAGTTTAGAGGCCATGGGGCAGGATAGCAAAGAACCAAGAGAAAGAGAAATAATTAGTGCTTCCTGTTTATCGCACTTTCTTTCCCTATAACTCACTGCACTTTACAAAGGTGGTTAAGCATCATTCACCCCATTTTAATGATGGGAAAACTCAGGCAGAGAGAGACTACAATGAAAGACATAAACTGAAGTGACTTGTCCTGGCTAGTAGCAGATTCAGGGACAGAAATCAGACATGTCCGCTTGAATGTCTTGGGGAAAGAGAGAGAGATTTCACACAAAGAAATATATACTGAATTAACACCTGAAAAGAATGTAAGATCGGAGAAAACTAATCTGAGGGGGGAGGAAACTATACTTAAGAAGTGAAGAAAAAGTGAAGTGAGGTAAAGACAAAACTGTCTAGCCTCCAAACCCTTTCTATATCTACAAGCACCAGTGAAAAGTAAAATTAAAAGATTATTGAATATACTAAAAATAAGAAGGAAATGTCCATGACTTAAACAGTGACACAAACCAAATCATTAGAGTGAACTTAGATTTGACCCAAAGTTAAATCTTGTAAAAAGAAGTTTTAAACCAACAGATCAGTTTTAAAAAAAAAATGTCAAAGACAACAGTTGGTTTTAAACTAATAAAATTTCCCCTGCAACATGTGCAACCCAAACATTAGAGCAGAGAATCTGAAAAATAAAGTAATTCATTCATTTTCGCTGCCCAGGCTGTGAGAAATGCACAAATTAAATAAAGAGCATAAATAACAAACAAGTTGGGTTCTTCACATTCTTTCATTTGGGTGTTGTTAGTAAATGCCTTTGTTTACACTCTTTTTAGTTTACAGTTAAAAATCAAAATTAGGTTACAAACACCTCTGTTTAGAAGTTTTACCATATTTCATTTTATCTCCCACTTGACACATTCTTTTCTACTCAGTTTTGGATGCTAAACAGGTCATGTTTAGTTGCCAGTGAACTCTGCTAAACTGATTTGACCGCTTCAAAATAAATAAGTGAACACAAAAATATACCTTAACATTTAACATCACTGCTTCTCACTGCATTGAGAGAAAATTGTTAAAACTTACTGGCAGGTGGCACACTGCTGGCTGCTGCATTGTTACCTCCGAGTCCTGGATCACTGAGATAAGTAATTTCTGCTGCTGCTGCTGCTCTATAAAAGATGTCATCTTAATGTCAGAGGAGGAGCAGTGATTGAGGGGTTGGTCTCACAAATGCAAATATTTCACAATTTATTCTGCAGCACGGCATTTTTTTTTCTGCCCTGGGCAGAAACTTTAATGAAGGAAAATATCTATGGCAAGAAAGAAAGCTACAGCGAATACAGAGACAAGGGGACTGATCCTAATCTTGATCCCACTGAAGTCAATGGGAATTCCATTTAAGTGGAAGCAGCACTTCAAAGACAAAACAATCATTAAAAACATTCCAAGGGTGAAATCATAACTCTGTCGTGGTCTATGGCACAAGCTAAGACATGAAAGATATTTGGCCCCAGTAAAAGCTAGTGTAATCCTGCAGTGGGGGACAGCTACTCAGAATCAACCCTGGGGTGTCTACGGATACGTCTAAATTGCAGTAACAGGGTCTCTACGTCAGTGGGAGTAGACGTACCCAAGCTAGTTTAAATCTAATCTAGCTAGCTCAGGTCCCAGAGTAGTGAAGCTGCAGCAACATGGGCTACTCCAGCATTTACCCAGCGTTTCACCTAGGTTTTGCAGCCCACACTAAAATGGCTTCACTGCTCCAGGACTCAAGCTCTCTCTACACAAGCTGCAATCACACCCTGTGATTGCAGTCCAGACATACCTTGTGTGGCTGACAGACCTCAACCCCTGGGAGAAATCTATAACTCAGCCATGCTGGCTGCTAGGAATGACATTAGAGAGGCCCTATGCATGTGCAGTTTCCTAGGCTCTGGAGAGGGGCAGGTTACTCTGATGCTTAGCCATGATGAAGTTCAGAGGCGTGCATGTCCCAGAGATCAGTACTGGATGAATATCTATCTTAGGTTCTTATCTGCCCCCATTACCATAGTACTTGAGCATCCCACAAACATTAATTGTATTTACCCTCACAACACCCCAGGGAGGAAAGAAGAAAGGAATTATGAATCCTATTTTGCAGATGGGGAATGGAGCCACAGAGCAGCTAAATGACTTGCCCATGTCACACAGGAAATCTGTGGCGGAGCAAGGACTTGACCCCTTGTTTCCCAAGTCCTAGGCTAGTACCCTCAGCACTAAATCATCCTCCTTCTCTCACTGTTTAGAACAGCTGGGAGAAAAGCAGCATGGATTGAGGCATAGTGTCTCCTGTTCCTCCCCAGTGCCTGGGGATGAGGACACAGTCCCCCAACACTTCCATCCAATGCTCCCCACTGGCACTTCCCCCCTTTTTGGGAACCATCCTCATCGACTTTTCTTCTTGCCCAGTTCTTCTGCAGGCCTTGTTCCCAGGAGCTGTGTAAGGATAAATGGGAATGAAGATCTGTAGAGGGCTCCTTGGGAAAAATTCAACAGCAAGGAGATCATCTGAAAGATCTCCCCACCTTCCTGAGCATCTCTGTGGGTCCCATCATGCAGCAGGCATGGACAGCAAGTAGAAATGTGGAGGAGCCCGGCTCCCCCTCCTCTGCTAAAAGCAAATTAAGAGTCCCCCATCCACCCCATCCTGGGCTCCCTCTTGTTCCATTCTCTTCCCTATGTCATGCAAGATGATATAACATCATCACCGCATGATGGCAACATCCACAACTACTTACAGTCAGTAGAACTGTTGAGCTCCCCCGTCTATTGGACTTTACTTTAACCACTCGCTACAGAGTCCCTGCTTGACCTCTTCTGTCAGTGCAGTACAGGAGGGGACTTTTGGGGGGCACCCAGAAGGCTCTTGTTAAAATTCTGCCACCAAACTGAGTTAAGATTGGGATGATTTCCAGGCCCTTTAAGGAGTTCTCTCTTCCCTGGATACTACTAAAGCTTTTCCAGAGAGATTTGTGTCTCTTGCTCATAAAATACTTCTGAAGAGCTAGTTCTATTTCCTTAGAATGAGCTTGACTCCACTCAATGGCTGGTATTTTTTTAAAATGTCCTGCCAAATAATACACCTCATTTGCCCCCCTTCCAATGGTACATGTATCGTATGGTGCTGTACTATCAATCCACTCCATGGAGTTTTCAGGATCAAAGTACAGAAAAAGTACTTAACTGAGACAAGATAGCCAGCAACAACACTTGGCAATGTTCAAGGTAACATTTGTATGGAGTATGCATAACTTCAAACTTAGGGTGACCAGACAGCAAGTGTGAAAAATCAGGACAGGGGAGTAATAGGTGCCTATATAAGAAAAAGACCCAAAAATCCGGACTCTCCCTATAAAATCGAGACATCTGGTCACCCTATTCATACGAGGAGCTGAAGAGAAGAAGCTGGAAATGTGGGCTGCTGGATAGGGAACAGCTGAGGATTTCGAAAACTGTGTGAAGCAATTTGGGTTTGAATGATTAGCTGGATATTTTGCCAAAAATGATTGTCAGTGAAATAAATTACAATGTTAATGCAATAAAGGTGTGACATGCAGGAATGCTGGTAAGGGACTGTTCTTTATTTCTTGGACACAGTCTCAAAATGGGTCATAATTACATAAGGTTGGTACCACTGTCGCATGGAAGGGTTCAGTATTCACTTCCTCCAGTGGTTCCTGTTATATATGCTCTGTTTTTGAAATAACAAATGCAAAAAATATTATAGTGTCTACTAAAAATAACAGCCACAAACTAATATAGATAATTCATAAAATACAAACAGGTAGAGATTTAGAGAACCTCCATCTGAGCATTGGACATGGGTCAGTAACTACCATCGTTGAACCTCAGTGGGTTTTTAATCACAAAGCCATTTCTTGTTCTCCAAACAGTTCCTTCTGCAATGGCCTCATCAGTTGCTTAGACAGATTCACCACCTGGAGTCTGTGTTTGATATACTTGATGGGACTCGTTCTCAGTGAACGTGGACAGGTGTTTCTGAGCACTGCCGATAGCATCCTAGATGCCCTCAAGAAACAGAAAGCCAGTGTTCTCCTTCGTTTTGTCTCAGGTGTCTTCTGTTCCTACTGTAGGATTGACCCCGTGGGTGGTTATGAGGCCTAACCTTGGTGTGGGTGGTTAGCAGTTACCTTAGCAAGCTCCCAGTCACTTCTTTTTGAAATCTGACATTCCGTCTGACTTGGAATGGAGGTAACTATGTACTTCTGTTCTAGTTCATTGGCATGCAGTTCTTTTACAAGTACTTCAGAGGCTACATCTACACTGCAGCCGGGATCGATGCTTTGAGATCGATCCCTCGGCTATCAACTTACTAGGTCTAGTGAAGACCCACCAAATCAACAGCAGATCGCTCTCCAGTCAACCCCTGTACTCTACCCCCTACGAGAAGAGTAAGGTAAGTCAACAGGAAAGTTTCTCCCATTGACCCCCCCCATGGTAACTCGACTTAAGGTACATCGACTCCAGCTACATTATTCACATAGCTGGAGTTGCATAGCATAGGTTGATTTACCACAGTAGTGTAGACATAGCCAGAATGAATTGTCTTTGGCTCAAATGCTGGTTAGATGCTGGCACTGAGGTTTTTGTCCTGAACATCAGTCTTTGAACTGGTGATTCCAGTTAAGCACTGTGAGTTGTCTTGAGTGAAGAATATGGCTGGATCCCTGGAAATCAGTGTTCCTGCTCCTGCTTTTCTTTCTTTCTTTTAAATAATCAAGCTCTTTTCTGCGTGTACTGAATTTTCTGCTGATTAATTTTAGTGTGCATAGCATGGATATGACATGGTGTGCTTAAACTGATCTGTGAAAGAGAACTGCCCAAATGATCCACTTCTAAATTGTGGGCCATTGTCTGTTGTTAACTTTTCTTGAATCCCATGGTGAGGAAACTGTAATTTATGTTTATTGGCATTGTGACATAATGCATTGTGCAATCATTCAATTTCAAAAAATCTGCATAGTAATTCACTAGTAAAAGGCCATCTCTTAAATTTAAATAGATGTGTGCCAAACTGAAACAAGAGGAATCAAGAATTCCATGTCATTTTAGTGGTTCTTTTGTATTTTGTTTCCTTCATCTATTTCAGATTTCACACCTGGATACCTCCCCTTCAGTGGCAGCATTCACATCTGGCCACAACAGGACATTTTGGGCTTTTGTCTTATATTTTTCAGTGTCCAGATAGGCACTGTGAATCATGCTTAGCATTTTTGACCTTGTGTTTTTGGATATCATTACCCAATGTCCTTTGTACAGAATCCCAAAATGTGCAGCAATTTCTGCTCTGTGGTTTAAATAAGGTTTTATGCTTGGAGCTGGATGGGCTTTTATGATTGACTATCCATCAAGGATTATTATTTTCTCAAGTTGCCTGTAAAGTTGGGTCATTTGGGGTTTCCCCTTTGTGTGTGACAATTTCTGTTTTTGGAAATATCCATTTTATCCCAGCAATGCATTTTAAAATGTGCATGTTGAACATTGTGCTAAGCTACCAATATACTTTGTATGTTTTTGGCATAAATGTCTAACTATTTCCAACAACATTGGATTTAATTTAAGTTTATTTGCCCTGGTTTTGCCCCCATTCTTGTTCATGTTTATGGCAGAATGTGTTTTATGTAAGACGGAAAGCAAATTAGTATATTCAACAGTCCTTCACCCCTTCTCTGCAAGCACATGGAGCCTTGGGTATGAGGCTTTTTATAGAAAATTGAGGGGAACATTTGTGGAAGACTCTTTGTAAAATATCAGGATCACATAACTGATCTTTTGCACTATTCTCATGATCACTAGCTGCTCCAGTGGAACTGCCCACATGCTTGAAATTAAACACCTGCTTAAATGTTTTCCTGGATCACAATCAGACTGCTCAACACTTTGCAGAAACAAACGACATTCTCAGACACCATGGTATTGGGCACATTATTTACACTACATTAGTCAAACCAGTGTGGAGTTCCCATGTAGCAAGGGCCTAGGATTTGGCACTAAAAAAAGAAATGTAAAGAGGTTTGGTTCTAACAGCATCTGAAGTAAATCCAGCGCAGAGTATGTATAATGAAACTAATTTAAAGATGCCACCATGTTAAATGCAAGAAAGATTCACATTTAGGTAAAAGTTGTGGACTAGGCTAAGCTCTTCAAAAAAAACCATACAAAATGTGTTGCATAAACTACTATGTATTTGGCTATATGGTCATGAGAAGAAAAACATTACTTGTAAGAGGAAGTAGGTGTGGCTAGAAACATCTGCTGAAAAGATTTTTAAAAAATGAAACCTGCTGATGCTGTTCTGTTCTTGTGTTTGAAGTAATAATTAGGCATCTGGCATCCAATTAGGATAATGACTGCTGCTTTGTGAACACAGATTTTCTAAGCTTGAAAGACCAGTTTTCACAGAACTCTTTAGCAAGGCTTTTATGTGACAAGTATTACATCATCAGAACAAACTGTTAATGGCAAATCAGAGATCCTGAGGGCAAACCTTGGCTTCCTCATACCTTCTCAGGATTGAGTTTTCCAAATTAAGCCCAAGTTTTTCAAAAGCGGTCTGTGAATTTGTGTGCCTACCTCATGTGCTCACAATGCCAGTCGAAATCAATGTGAGCTGCATGTGCTCAACACCTCTGAAAATCAAGTGCCAAGATGTCTTAAACTGGGCTTGAAAACTGAGACAGCCAAAATTAGAAGTTCCCTTTTTAAAAAATAAAATGAAATTAGGCCTACGCTTCACATGTGTCACATACAGACACTTCCTCTCCATACTCATAAATACTAATTTCACTACCCGAAGAAAAACAGTAAAATGAACAAAAAAAAAATCATATACTATTTTTTTCTTCTACAAATTTAGCCTAGCTGGAGGTTTCTTAGTATGATGAGGTCAGATTGACACATATGGATTAGTCTCTAGTATGATCAGTCTGCTGATTAGTAAAAGGTCAATAGAGGACTGTGTGATGGATGCGCTGAGAGTAAATCAGCTGCTGCTATGCTTGCTCTTAGCTGCAGAGTGATAGGTCATAAGGAAAGAAAAGATTCTGTAGCAGTTGGTGAAGAATAGGGTCACAGAGGCCGGGTGTCTGGCAGGGGCATTATTTGCTATAGAGTATGAGGGGCAGTTGTGTCCCTCCCCCAGACTTTTCATAGGTCTATGTGCTCCATTATGTCTTCTGCTTTCTTCCTCCCCCAGATGTTACAGGATATAATATAATGTTCTGTATACTGACACAACTTTGTTCCCTTCTCCTCCTGAATGTTTTTTGAAATGATGCCCCTAGAGTCTAGAGCATGGTGTTGTAAGCAATCGGTGAAGTGCATATTGGGACCCACCAGCTGTTAAGGCCCACAGAGCTTTGGCAGCTGAAACATCTACAGCACTTGCCTAGGAATACCACACCTGGAGCACTACCAGGAAATGGTGTAGCATAGCACACCAGAGACCCCACAAGGAGTCAATGATTACACTAGTGTAACTCTATGGACAGAAGAGTGGTGTTCCATCAGAGAAGAATATGTCCATTAAGCAGGTTCTGATCTCCTGCAATCTCATGGCTTTGTTCAGCAACGAAACTTAACATTTGAATTACTTGTTTCATTACTGGTAAAGTTTTGAGCTTTCCAAGTGCATAGTATCACTTCACATAATGCAGATCCCCAAGAGTCTATCAAACTAATAACTAGTACCTGAACCACACGAGTCCTTTACACAGCTCCCATCTATTTCCACTACATTTGTTACTTGACCAAGATTACTCTATCTTACCTGGACCAAGTTTCTCTATTTCTTCCTCTATAACAATTAACTCTTGTACTGGAAAGTATACGTGCTTATATTAGATTATGCTCAAAGTACTTGGATTTCTTTCAGCAAGAGAGAACTCCTTCATTACCATGTTCCAAGGTGGCTTGGCAGGGTGATCAGACAGCAATTGTGAAAAATCAGGATGGGGGTGGGGGGTAATAGGACCCTATATAAGAAAAAGACCCAAAAATCAGGACTGCCCCTATAAAATCGGGATATCTGGTCATCCTACTTGATATTGAATAGCATACTAATATGCCTACAGTATATAGAAACATATTACACACAAAAAATTACATCCAAAGATATTAAAGTTGCAAAGTTAAGAACTCAAAAGTTAGGAAATGCCAAAAATGAAGGGCTCATGCCACCTTAATCTGGCCCCTTTTGGTGTATGCATTATGAAACAATCTTTCATTCCATAATTACCTACAATTTTTTCCACAGAGCCCCTGTCATTCAATGTACAGGATGGACAGTGAACACTGAATGGGTAGCTTGTTTCTTTTTGTCTTCATCATTCAGAGTGCGGCCCTGTGCATTATTTACTGCACATCATCCAAACCCTACACTCACTAGGGAACTTAATTTCTTAATTGGCTTTTCGATGGTGCTCTCATTGTTGCATCTTAGTCCCTTACTAACATTAATGAATTTATCTTCACAACACTCTGTGACGTGAGATGGCATTATCCTCATTTGAAACCACAGAGACTGATATCAAAGGTCAACTAATTCTGGGTGCCAATTTGAGAAACCTGGGTCCTGATTTTTCAGAGTATTTAGTATTATCTAGTACTTTGTAGGTTCCGAGAAGAGCTCCCACTGACCTCAATTGCAGTTACAAGCGTACTCAGAATTTCTGTTAATCAAATCCCTGGTGTCTCAAGTTGGGCACCCAGAAATGGGGAGCACACTGTGGCCAACTGTGAGAATGCTGGTATATGAGTCTTGTCTAGCATCACATAGGAACCATTTTGCAGAAAAAGGGCTAGAATTCAGCTCTCCAGGTTGGCATTCAACAGTCTAAACCCTGAGAATATTCTTTTGCTTTCTCATTCATTGCATACCTTCCAACTACTGCAACAAAACAAGGCAGGGGTCCTACAGACAACAGCCTCCCTCACTACCCTACCCTAAACTTCCCCTGAGAGCATCTCCATCCTGGGCACTGAAAGAGGCAGAGTTCTACTGGAAAAAACAGTATGTTATCATGTAATTGAAGACTGTGTCATAAAACATACGCACAATGGGGCTGGATTACACAGACAACCTTAATTCTGGCATTTCCTAACTTCTGAGTGCTTGACTTTGAAATCTTAACCTTCCTTCAATGTATTTTTTGTATGTAATTTCCTATGGTTATAAACAGTTTAAAATATTGAAAAAAACCCACAAATGTCATCACTTTATTCTCCCTTCCTTGCTGCTGCCACAGTTCAGAAGTAGGGTAGGAATCTTTAGATCCACAGCACAGCCCTCCTACTAGTAGCGGAGAAGGCTGTTATCTTCTGTGCAGACCTGCCACTAAAGGGATGGAGACACAGACATGGTGAGTTTGTTTCACACCTATTTGCTAGACAGCAAAAGGATGTTGAAACTGTGGGATAATGGGTTCTGGAGGGGAGTGTGCTCTAGTAGTTACAGATCCTTCTCTACTTGTTGCTCTAGTTTCTCTCTATCCCTTTGTACTCCTACTCCCCCATCTCTACAGCTACTGCCCCATCCCCTTCCCTAGTTCCTACCTAGTACCCACTGTTCCTATCCTTCTCTGACTCCTGCCTCTCTTTCCCTCCTTGTTCCATGCCCCTGGTCTTTGGCCCCCATCTGTTCCTGCCCCCTGCTCCTAACCCCCTCTCAGGCTCCAATCCCACTCCCCCCTCCTCCAGTTGCTCCCCCTTCTGCACTTTAGTCAGGTTGCCAGGCTCCTTTTCTATGATGGCTGGGCACCACTAGCAGGAGTATTGAGAGCACAGGAGAGATAATTTCCCTGCTCTTGGTTCCTATGTCTGGTGCCACAGCAACTTCTGGTATCTCTGAGGAGCACTTTAAAAAGTAGAAGTTAAATCCTAGTGAGGAAAATAGAAAGAAGCATAAACTCTGGCAAATGAAGTGGTGTAAAAATAAAATTTGAAGAACAGCTAGTCAAAGTCTCAAAAAGTAATACAAAAAAATTTTTAAGTACATCAGAAGCAGAAAGCCTGCTAAACAACCAGTGAGGCCACTGGACGATCGAGATACTAAAGGAGCACTCAAGGACGATAAGGCCATTATGGAGAAACTAAATGAATTCTTTGCATTGGCCTTCATGGCTGAGAATGTAAGGGAGATTTCCAAACCCAAGACATTCTTTTTAGAATGAGGTGTCTCAGATTGAGGTGTCATTAGAGGAGGTTTTGGAACAAATTGATAAATTAAACAGTAATAAGTCATCAGGACCAGATGGTATTCACCCAAGAGTTCTGAAGGAACTCAAATATGAAATTCCAGAACTACTAACTGTGGTATGTAACCTATCATTTAAATCAGCTTCTGTACCAGATGACTAGAGGATAGCTAATGTGACACCAATTTTTAAAAAGGGCTCCAGAGGTGATCCTGGCAATTACAGGGACTGTAATCAGTACTGGGCAAACTGGTTAAAACTATTGTCAAGAACAATATTGTCAGACACTTAGATGAACATAATTTGTTAGGGAAGAGTCAACATGGTTTTTGTAAAGGGAAATCATGCCTCACCAATCTGCTAGAATTCTTTCACTGGTTCAAGAAGCATGTGGACTAAGAGGATCCAGTGGATATAGTGTACTTAGATTTTGAGAAAGCCTTTGACAAGATCCCCCACCAAAGGCTCTTAAGCAAAGTAAGCTATCATGGGATAAGAGAGTAGGTCCCCTCATGGACTGGTAACTGTTTGAAAAATAGGAAACAAAGGGTAAGAATAAATTATCAGTTTTCAGAATGGAGAGAGGTAAATAGTGGTCTCCCCCAGGGGTCTGTAGTGGGACCAGTCCTACTCAACTTATTTATAAATGATCCGGAAAAAGGGGTAAACAGTGAGGTGGCAACATTTGCAGATGATACAAAACTACTCAAGATAGTTAAGTCCCAGGCAAACTGTGAAGAGTTTCAAAAGGATCCTCAAAACTGGGTGACTGGGCAACAAAATGGCAGATGAAATTCAGTGTTGATAAATGCAAAGTAATGCACATTGGAAAACAAAATCTTAACTATACATATAAAATGATGGGGTCTAAATTAGCTGTTACCACTCAAGAAAGTGATCTTGGAGTCATTGTGGATACTTCTCTGAAAACATCCATTCAATGTGCAGCAGCAGTCAAAAAAGTGACCAGAATGTTGGGAATTATTAAGAAAGGGATAGATAATAAGGCAGAAAATATCATATTGCCTCTATATAAATCCATGGTATGCCCATATCTTGAATACTGCATGCAGATGTGGTCGCCACATCTCAAAAAAGATATACTTGAATTCGAAAAGGTTCAGGAAAGGGCAACAAAAATTATTAGGGGCATGGAAGGACTTCCGTATGAGGAAAGATTAATAAAATAAGGATTTTTCAGCTTGGAAAACAACTAAGGGGGGATGTGATTGAGGCCTATAAAATCATGACAGGTGTGGAGAAAGTAAATAAGGAAGTGTTATTTATTCCTTCTCATAACACAAAAACTAGGGGTCACCAAATTAAATTAGTAGGTAGCTGGTTTAAAACAAACAAAAGGAAATATTTCTTCACACAATGCACAGTCAACCTATGGAAGTCTTTTCCAGAGGATGTAGTGAAGGGCAAGACTATAATAGGGTTCAAAAAAGAACTAGATAAATTCACGGAGGATAGGTCCATCAATAGCTATGAGCTAGGGTGGGCAGGAATGATGTCCCTAGCCTCTGTTTACCAGAAGCTGTGAATGAGCGACAGGGAACGGATCACTTGATGATTACCTGTTCATTCCCTCTCGGGCACCTAGCAGTGGCCACTGGATTAAGACAGGATATTGAGTTAGATGAACCTTTGGTCTGACCCAGTATGGCCGTTCTTATGTAATTGCAGGGAAAGCCCTGCTCAGGCCCTGTTGCCCCAGAAGTGAGCATGCTTGGTTGTTCTATAGGGATGGTGTATGCACCATCTGGTTAACACACAAGAATTGTGAGGGGATGAAGCATGCTCGGTACAGATGGAATCTTTGTAAATTTTAGTTACCAAACTTTAACTCAGCACATGTGAACTGCGATTTTTTTTAATCCTATAACTAGCCCAAATTTTCACAGAAATAGCAAAAATTATATTCCTAATATCAGGTCAACATCCTCCTCTCCACCTCCCAGGCCAAATTTCTAGCCCCTGTTCCAAAGCCAGTTTGCAATACACATTTTTTTCCCATTATGAAAACTATGCTTTTCTTTCAAATTTTATTTTACAATGGAAAAGGTATATAAGTGCAGCTGCTGACATATGTGCAGCTGCTGACACATAAGTATGCATGTACAGTTACTTTAAAATCTTCCCCATCAACTACTTCACTTCCAGCCTCCGCACAGGTCTGCCCGTCCCAGCTGTCTCTTGGCCAAGCACCCACTCCTACTCTTAAGCATTAAAAAACCTCCTCAAATTAATACACAAAAACTTGGCTGTAAGCTTGTTAAAGTTGCTACACACGTAACATTACAGCTGTGCACAGAAAGGTAATTCTGCTTTGCAGAGGATTACTATATTTTGAAATGTAATTTCTATCCAATTCAGAATGAAAACCAAATCTTTCAAAATTCTCCATGATGGGGAATAGAGCTCCAATTCCAAGATATTTTCTCTGTGGATTGCCCCAGCGCCACAGACCCTGGAAGGCCAGGGATTCCCAACTTCAAGACAGTCTCCTTGCCAGCCAGCCCACCCACCCGTCCTGGAGCTTTAGACTCTGGAAGCCCTGGTAGCTCTGACTCCAAGGCAGTCCTGCAAGTGGGCTGCCCCAAAAACAGACCAGAACCCTGCCAGGATTCCACTCAAATATCGCTGAAATCAAACCATCTCCATGAAACATTTTGTCTTCAACAAATTGGCAAATCTGACAAAAAAAATGTTTTGTTGGGATTTTTCCAAACAGCTCTGTATGATGTACTTAGCATAAATCCACAAATGGAAAGTAAAGCCAGTTCATAGTATGTAGTTCTTCCTCTCGCAGGCACACATTTTACCATTGCAACAACTACTATACACCATGGACCATGCAACGTAACCTTAACTCTGACCCCACTCAGGTTGTCAGCCTACCATCACCCCCTTCAATTGCCCTTCTGTCACACCCCTTTGCCAAACTACCCTCTCCTAACACAACCAACTATGACAACAAATGTCCACAGCCACCACTGTCAGGAAAAAACAGTCTGGAAAGAAGGATGCGTACAGATTTGAGGTTGCAGTGTGTGGTCTATGGAATACAGTAGTTGTAGTGATGATAAAGTGTGTGCCTATGAATGGAGGAGTAGGGGGTATGTGAAATTAAAAGATAACTTTTCATTTCTATGCTTTTCTATGTTTGTATCGGGTGTACTATAGCAACTCTAACTGCTGCTAAACACAGTTTTTTGTATATCAACTCATTATTAATTCCCAGGATTAGTCAAAGCCTAGTTCTTAATCTGGGTGAAATTCACAGAGCCCATACCAGACCCTTATGTACCATTTAAGCCCCACTTAGGCCACTCTGGCTTGATTTTCACCCTCAGGACGTAACTCCTTCCAGTTTCTGCCAGAGTGTGTCATGTATGTAAATGTTGGAACACTGGTTTGAGAATGTTCTGGAAAGTTCATGGCTGTTGGCTTCCACCCAGCTGTTCTTAGAATGTTAGGAAACTGAGCCCAAAGCTCCTGGAACAAGAGGAGACCAACTGGCCGGGAGGGTGACAGGAGCCCCCTATGCCACATAAGGGCATCGAGGAAGGAAACATCCTGAGCCAAATACACTGTTTTTGTCTCATGAGAAGACCAGACTGGCTGCTCCCTGGAGGGATGGGAGAATGACAGGCAGTTCTCCGGTGGGACAGGAGGACGGACGGGCAGGGAGACAGGGGAGCGGACAGGATCATCCTCTGTGGTATGGGAGAAGAAAGCCTGCTCCATGACGGCATGGAGGAGTGTTAGTACTGCCCATTTTCTGGATGGCAGAGCGAAGTGGCTGATCCCATGCACACAACAGACAGGTGAATGGATGGTCTGCTCCAAGCAGAACAGCAGAGTGAAAGTGCTGCTCCTGGCAGGATGAGAAGGAGAAGGAAAGAAAAGGAAAAAAATGGGTAAAATAAAATAAAATTGCAAATATCAGGTCTCAGAGCAGGAGAATGAAAAGGCAGGATGGAGAATTGTGAATTTATTTGTAACAAAATATAGGGAGAAATTGAGAAGAATATTGAGAGAGAACAGGAAAAAATCCTTAACAGAAATCAACAAGGAAACAATAATTTACTGAGTAATTTATTCTAAGAAAAAGAAAAAGAATCAGATTAGGATTTGTTTCTTATGAGTAATTGGATACAGGCTGCAGAATTGCTTTGGCAGGACCTCCTGCAATTCATTTTTCAACAGCTCTGTTGCTCAGCTTCAGATCAATAACATCAGCCCTGCAGGTTGTATAATAAAATAATGATGCATCCTGGAAGACTGTAGGCAGGACCGGCTCCAGGCCCCAGCGCGCCAAGCGCATGCTTGGGGCGGCATGCCGCGAGAGGCGCTCTGCCGGTTGCAGGGAGGGCGTCAGGCAGCTCTGGTGGACCTCCTGCAGGCGTGCCTGTGGAGGGTCCGGTGGTCCCACAGCTCCGGTGGAGCATCCGCAGGCATGCCTGCGGGAGGTCCACTGGAGCCGCGGGACCGGCGAGTGGCAGGGCGCACCCCGTGGCGTGCCACTGTGCTTGGGGTGGCAAAATGGCTAGAGCAGAGGAGCTGGTGGGAAGGTGGAGGAGTGCACGTCAGTCCCATCACCTACACACTGGGAAGAAATAATTAGGATTAGGTGAAGTTACATATCAAGTGAGGCAACTTGTTTAACAATCGACAGGACTAACTGAATTAAATGTCTATAAACTACTAAATGTCCATTTTGTTTGAAGTTCAGTTGCAGAGATTGTGTCCAGGTGCATTCTCCCATGGTGGATGTGATCCTGCTTGCAGACTGAATATGCTCACTTCTTCCTGAACATCTGTGTTAAGTTCAGGTTCCTTTCTCAGCTTTTGAAAGCGTCCATACACAGTTCTAGCAAACAAAAAATAACCCCAACATCCAATTTTCCTAACCTGGCCAGGGAAAAAAATCTAATTAGATTGGAAATACGGACACAGCAAAGTGGTGCTTAGCTAATTCTTCCTTATCCACAGCGTACAGTGATCTCTTACTGAAAGGGTGTTCCTGAGTCTTTTCCCTACCCCTTATCATGGAAGAAAGGAGGGTCAGTCTTCTGGGATGCACTTTGTGAGTGGCAGGGTGAGCACAAAATGTGCTGAACCACTGGAGCACAACCTAGAGTTAGGGATCAACAGCCCTTCTACGAAACATAGCCCAAGTCCCAGTTTCATGGTAAATTGGATCCTACTTGATTCATGTGGAGGAAGTGACTCAGACTAGGCTGAACCAGACAAGCTTCTTCTGTAAATGACTATAAAACAAGGTGAAATCTAGGCCAGGGCTAACAGAGCATAACTTGGGGAACTATCTGGGTTTTCTGGAGGGCAGGGGTGGCTTTATGTGAGGGACGTAAATGCCAGTGACTTTCTCTTAATAGTAATTAAGCATAGCTTGAGCTTTATTAATAAAAGATACATGTGCATACTGAAGAAGAGCTTCCTCCACACTTGGAGCATTACATTTTGCCAGCTAAATGTTTTACAATATTTACTGTCTTCTGTTATTTCAATATTAGTATTATTTATATATTGCCCAAAAAAATGTCTGGCACTTTACAGACACAAGAGAAGAAAGGTTCCTGCCCCAATGAGTTTACAATATAAATAAACACACAGACCACAAAGAGGGGGGCAATGGGATACATACCTGAAGTTTTACCCCCGTTTTCCCTTTTTAAAATTTTTTTCTTTGTATAGTTTGTCCATTTGTTTTTATAAGCTTTTGCTTTTTGTTGTTTGACACATGCCCATTTGCCTTTTGCTTCTCAGGTTTTTTTGTAACCATTTCCAAAAATGGATATATACTTTCCGAACAAAAAAAAAAGCCTGATACAAACACGCAGTAGAGTTTTATAAGGGTTTTTCTGCTTCCTGGTTGATGTTTCACAGTCATAGAATTTGAGACCAGAAGAGATCGTTGTGATTATTTAGTCTGACCTGCACATGCCACGGAATTTCACCAAGTGATTTCTGCATCCAGTCCATAACTTCCTGTTGAACTAGGGAATATCTTTGAGAAAGACACCCATTCTTTATTTAAAGACTTTAAATGATGGAGAATCCACCACATCACTAGGTAAGTTATTCCAATAGTTAATTATCCGCATTATAAAGTTTGCACTTACATCTAGTCTTAATTTGTCAATCTTCAGTTTCCAGCAATGGGATCTTGTTCTGCTTTTGCCAAAGTAAAGAGACTTCTACTGTCATAAACATTCTCTTCATTTAGGTACTTCTAGGACATGATCAAGTAGCCTTTAACCTTATCTTTAATAAGCTAAATAGACTTGAGTTTCTTCAATTTCTCACTGTAAGGAATGTTTTCCATATCTCAGATTATTCTTGTAGCTCTTTTCTGAACCATTTCTATTTTTTCAATATCCTCTTCCAAGTATGGACACCTGAACCAACACAGCATTCCAGTAATGGTGTGTACACTGGTAATAAAACTTCCCTACTTCGACTCAGTGTTCCCCTGCTTATCCATCCAAGGATTTCATTTGATCTTTTAGCCACCACATTGCACTGGGAATTTATGTTCAGTTGGTTATCAACCATGACTCCTACATCCTTTTCTAAGTCATAGATTCATATATTCCAAGTCAGAAGGGACCATTGTGATCATCTAATTTGACCCCTATGTATAATACAGGCCAAAGAACTTCCCCAAAATACAGCCCCCACCCCATCTTATAAGGGTGACCTATAATCTTTGTTTCTAGATGTATGGCCTGGGATTTAACTGTACGGAAATCACGTTGTTAAAGTCAGCTCAGCGTATTATTCAATTCAGATCACTCTGAAGAACTGTCCTTATCATTATTTACCACTCCACCAATTTTCCTGTCATCTGCAAACATTACCAGCAATAATTTGGTAAGTGTCTCTTCAGCAAGGGAGTAACTGATGGTCTATAAAGGGTAATAGTAAAACTGACTATAAAGTGTCATTGGCACTCTATAAATACCTGTGATAGATATTGGTTATGCTAGGTAGATAAGGGTACTGATTCTACTGTCCAGCCAATGTAAAGCCACTACTTCTGAGAGGAGAATCAGGCCCACTGTTTAACTATCCACCACAAGTATTTGCAGAGTACTACTGAGCATGAGATCGAAGCATTGAAATACAATAACATAAAATGTAGAGGGACTTAATATTTAAATAATATGATTTCTGCTCTTATCCCACAGAGGTTCAGTCACTTTTAATTTTTTTTTCTTATTTAAATATAGGTAAGCACATACATATTACGGAAGCACGTGTTGTGATTCCACTCCACCTGCAGGTAAAGATGACCTGCAAAGGAGGGAAAAGACATCCTTAATATTACACGTGTAACAAACTGTTCACAAACAATCTACAGTCAAATAATTATTTGTAGGAATTTGTTGGTGAATAATTTTGGACAGCGGGGAAATTGTCCATTGTTTGTGTATGATTTGCAAGCAGAAAGAAACAAAATATAATTAATAAATGATTTGCTATGAATTCTACACCTACCACTATTTAGTACCTAGAAGCTAGCCCAACAATACACAAAAATACTTTAATGGCAATTAACTGAAAACAAAGAAACATAATGAAAAGACAGAAGGCAATAAATTATGTAAACCATTTGAATAGAAATGAATCATACGTCCGGTGTCGGATAAAATCTTTTTTCTTCAGTACGTGCAGGTATGTCTTATTAATATAATACAAGCCATGCCTAATTACCACTAACAGAAAGGCCTTGGTGTTCACCTTCCACACAGAGAAGCACACCTGCCCTCCAGAAAATGCAGGTATTTCCTCAAGAAGTTAAGGTGTGTCTGCACGTGCTTAGATCTGCTCTAAACCGCTCAAGTCACAGAAAGATTGGCTTTGGACCAACTGGTCTGGCTCCTCCCCTTTGAAAATCTGATCTGCTTCGTCTCCCCTCCTCTGAGTTAGTCCAGCTGCTATCCTTTAGGTGCGGTCCAGTCTGAATTGGCTCATATACTTCAAGTGTCATGTGGTCCAGTTTCTCAGGATCATGTCTGGCATATTAGGTGCCCCACGGTGAGATTGATTCTGGCCCCTGGCTCTGGTCCAACCTCCCCCTCATGCACAGGGCGACTCTAGGTTTTTTGCCACTCCAAGCAAACAAAATTTTGGCAGCCCTCCAACCCAGTCCTGGGCTCTAACCCCCCACCACTACCAGGGCCCTCCCCCACTTG